>NC_058080.1:548391784-548991784 GCF_014858855.1 Bufo gargarizans | reverse complement strand
TCTCCTCCCATAGGTGAGTTGGCCTTCTCACTGCTTACGGGGCTACTCGTACGTATGCCTCCCTTTCTCCTGAGATATGTTTTTTTCTCTTGAGATACGATGCTTGCAGCAAGCCTTGCACTATTCTCTAAAGGGCTCATTCGGTCCTCCTGTGTGAGCCTAAGGTGGTGTTCCACAAACAGCAGATGATGCCCAATGTATTAAGGGTATATACCTTATATATAAGTAGACGGGCTCTACTTGTTCGCTACTGCACCGAGCTGGGTGGTGCTCATTCCTTTCGTTGGCCTTCCGCCCGGGGTGTGTTCGTGGTCCTTAGCTGCGTACTCTTTCGTCCTCCCACGGCGTTGTTTCCCTGCGCTAGTGGTCACATGGTCGAGAGCGCTGTCTGCAGCGCCCCTCGAATTCTACGTTGGCTCTGGCGGGACTATGGTTCCCTCGCCTACTACCATTTCCTCCCCTTCGGATGCGATGTGGTATGAGTCCTTCCGGTTGGCACCCTCTGCGCTTCAGTCTGATCTATTATCGGGTTCGGGACGCTCTTCTCGGGAAGGTCACCCATCTTCTCTTGGGTAATCGCTTGCCCAGGTCCGGTGGACCGCCACCTTGGTGCGAGACGGTGTACAGGGCGTCTCGGTGTAGCGGGGTTTTGCTCTTGAGCTGTCCTGTGGCTTCCCTGTTGGCCATCCCTCCTTCGATTGGAGGGTGTTCTGCCGGCCTCTGGCTCGATTGCCTTTTCTCGCCGGCTCTGTTTGGCTCCCGCTCAGTACAGATCACTCTGATGTGGCTTTTGTGTATCGGCCACGCTTCAGAGGCTGTTCTTTCACTGCCCTCCCCTCTGGGGAGAGCATGGTTGTTCATGTAGATGGTTCCAGTGTTCCTTTTGGCCTCGTACTGTCTCCCTTGCTCACGCTGGCTGTGCTGGCTGTGTGCCTATTTACCGGGTCTACTGCATTCTGTCCTCCCGTTGGGTGCTGATTGCGTTTTTTTCCATTCTGGGCAATGGTTCTACTAGGGACTTGCCTCCTCGGTAGCTTGGGAGGACTACCATTCGGGCAAGATTGTCCTTAGATCTCCCACACCGGGGCTGTGGAACGTCTTCCTGTGGTGACTACGTCGGCATGGACTTAGCCTGTTTTGTCCTGGCGGTTGCTGGACGGATCCTTCGGTTCCTTCCGTCTGTCCTTCTGCTCCCCCACTCCGGGTGGATGCAGGGCAACGTTGCTCGGGGGCCGACTGGACCAGTTTTGCCGTGTTACTGGTCTGCGCCTGATCTCATTGGGTTTTCACCCGCTTGCCTGGGTGACCCTAGCGGGCTCGCTGGTGTTCGCTCCTGGCCGTGTTTTCGTTCAGGATCTGTTGTGGGACTTAGGGTTTTTACCGGGGGTTCTGTGGGAAGCTGGGCGTTTCCCCCATTCTGCCTTTCTCTCTCCATGGTTCTGTCTTCTCCAGTCCGATCTGGACCTGGGACTGGGACCGGGACCCTGTTGCTTGGAGTGTCAAGTGTCGGCGCTGTCCTTCCTCTTTCGGTGTTCCCCAGCCCTCTGAGCCTTCTTCCATGGAGCGACTCTTGGGTTCCTTTTGTACTGCCCTCCGGTACCGCCCTGGGATCTACTTGCTGGGTTCCTGGCTCTCCTGTCTTTCCTTTGGAGCCGTTACAGTAGTTCTCTCTACTCCTTCTGTCCTGTGCGGTTGTGTTTCCGTAGCCATCGTGTCTGATGGGTGCCTGAGTGGCGGCTCTTCTTGTTCCGAGCTTTATTTCTTTCCCCAGGACAGGGCTGTTCTCCATCCCGTCTCTTCCTTCCTTTCGGAGGTGGTGTTTGTCTTTCAGTTCAGCGAGGCATTCGTCCTCCCCTTCCCTCCCCTGGGAACGGACGCTTCAACGTTTGGACGTTGTTTGGGCCTTGCATTTTTTCTTGGAGATCTCCGTATCTTGTCAATGTTCGGTCTCTTGTGTTTCCGGAAGGTCCGCGCAAAGGGTTGCGGCCTCCAGGGTGGCTTCCTCCGCTTTCTCAGAGTGACTGTTGGTGTGATTGCCGCACCAAGGGCAGGGTTCTGCTTTTGGTGTCACTGTTTGTTCACCAGAGCGGTCGGTGCCCCCTGAGCCGGAGGCATTGGGCTTCGGCCATGCATTTGTGCTAGACGGTCACTGATCTTCCTTTCACGTCTTGCCGAGCTACAGGGTGCATACTCGGGCTTCAGCGGATGCTGTCTTGGGCCGCCTGGTCTGCAGGTGGCGGTTTTCTTGATGCCTTCGGGTGCCTCGCCTTGGTGCTATGGTCCCTCCCCTCTTGGACTGCTATTGAACGTCCCCAAGGTCTTCTGTGTCCCACAAGGAAACTGGGCGAGAAAACGAGATTTTTGTATAACTTACCAGTAAAATCTCTTTCTCGCTCTTTCCTTGGGGGACCCAGCACCCACCCATTCTTTGTTTTTCTCTACACGGTTTCCAAGTTTGTTTTACCCGTTGGGTAGTTGGCTTGTTGGTTCCACTTGTTGGGCTTTGCCTTTTCTTACTACTTGGACACGCAACTGGCAGTCTCTCTCTCCAGGCTGAGGGTATAGCTGTGGAGGAGGGGCTTAACAGTTTAAACTTAGTGTCACGCCTCCTAGGGAGATGAGCTATACCCAAGGTCTTCTGTGTCCCCCAAGGAAAGAGCGAGAAAGAGATTTTACTGGTAAGTTATACAAAAATCTCGTTTTTTGTCACAAGTTAGCGGAAAATGATGATTTTTTTTTTTTTTTTTTCCTTACAAAGTCTCATATTCCACTAACTTGTGACAAAAAATAAAAACTTCCATGAACTCACTATGCCAATCACGAAATACCTTGGGGTGTCTTCTTTCCAAAATGGGGTCACTTGTGGGGTAGTTATACTGCCCTGGCATTTTAGGGGCCCTAATGCGTGAGAAGTAGTTTGAAATCAAAATGTGTAAAAAAAAAAAAAAAAAAAAATGCCCTGTGAAATCCGAAAGGTGCTCTTTGGAATGTGGGCCCCTTTGCCCACCTAGGCTCCAAAAAAGTGTCACACGTGGTACCGCCGTAGAAGTAGGGCAGTGTGTTTTTACATATACCAATGCTGGGTGAGAGAAATATCTCGGCAAAGGACAACTTTTCCCATTTTGTTTTTTATGCAAAGTTGGCATTTGACCAAGATATTTATCTCACCCAGCATGGGTATATGTTAAGTGACACCCCAAAACACATTGCCCAACTTCTCCTGAGTACGGCGATACCATATGTATGACACTTTTTTTGCAGCCTAGATGCGCAAAGGGGCCCAAATTCCTTTTAGGAGGGCATTTTTAGACATATGGATCCCAGACTTCTTCTCACGCTTTAGGGCCCCTAAAATGCCAGGGCAGTATAAATACCCCACATGTGACCCCATTTTGGAAAGAAGACACCCCAAGGTATTCAATGAGGGGCATAGTTAGCGGAATTTTTTTTAATTAAAAAAAAAAAAATTTTCCCCCTTCACAAAGTCTCCCTTTCCGCTAACTTGGGACAAAAATTGAAATCTTTCATGGACTCAATATGCCCCTCAGTGAATACCTTGGGATGTCTTCTTTCAACATGGGGTCATTTTTGGGGTGTTTGTACTGCCGTGGCATTTAAGGGGGTCCGCAATCATTACATGTATGGTAAGCATTAGGAGTTTCTGCTATTCTCCTTATATTGAGCATACAGGTAATGAGATTTTTTATTTTTTTTTCCCCGTTCAGCCTCTGGGCTGAAAGAAAAAAAATGAACGGCACAGATTTCATCATTCGCATCGATCAATGTGGATGAAAAAAATCTCTGCCAAAAAAAATAAAGGAGGGGAAAGGTGTCTGCCAGGACATAGGAGCTCCGCCCAACATCCATACCCACTTAGCTCGTATGCCCTGGCAAACCCGATTTCTCCATTCAAATCAATCGATGTGGATAAATAAATCATTGCCGGGATTTTTTTCATTTTTTTTTTTTCTTTATATATTTATATATACAAAGTGTTTGCCAAAGCATATGAACACCGCCTCCCCCCTCAGCTCATATGCCTCGGCAAACGTATCTTTTACTGCAGAGGAGAAATCTCGTCTTGCAGCGCCGCATACACCGACTTTTGTGTAATCTGACAGCAGCGCAATGCTTCTGTCAGAATGCACATCAGTGCTGCAGCTAGTCAATCTGTTGGTCCACCTGGAAGGTAAAAAAAAAAAAAAAAAAAAAAAAAAATTATTAACTTTATAATAACATTTGAACGGAACATATAAATTTTTTTAACTTTTTGAACAGAACGTTAACTTTTTTGCTTACCGGTGATTCTTTTCTTTTACCTTTTATAGGACAAACCTCTCCTTCCCCATGGGAAAATGTGCAAAGCGCAAATCGCCCAAAGATGTGGCGAAGTACATTATGCACTTTGTCCCAGGTGAAAGGAGAGGTTTGCAACAGCTCTGTGTGATTTTGCCCTAATAGCCCTGTGTGCCTGTCCTGTGAGATGCAATCCCTATGCTAAGTGTACCTGTGTGTGGTACTTCCGGAAACACTCCCCTAAGCTTAGGGCAGGGTGGTCAGGGCAGGCAGGACAGAAATAGCGGGTGTCACGCCTTATTCCACTCCTGCCTCAGACACAACATTTTTTTTCGGGGTGGCGGTTGGTTTGAGGTACCGGCAACGACACTGGGAAATTGACACCTTCTTATATCAGCGTCCGGTTCTGCGGGAAAGTAAATAGGGAGCCAACATCTGGTCATTGAAGTCCACACCTCCCACGAGCGAATTATAGTCGTGGACACAGAGGGGCTTTTCAAAGACACTGGTTGCTCGTTCAATTTGGATTGTCGTGTCTGCATGACTGGAGGAGAGCATGTAAACGTCACGCTTGTCTCCATTTCACCGCGAGCAGTTCTTGGTTACACAAGGCAGCCCTCTTCCCCCTTGCAAGACGGGTGGTAACGAGCCGTTGGGGGAAGCCCCGGCGACTAGGTCGTGCGGTGCCACAGCAGCCAATCTGTTCTAGGAACAAATGCCTGAAGAGGGGCACACTTGTGTAGACATTTTCCACATAAAGATGGTACCCCTTGCCAAATAAGGGTGACACCAAGTCCCAGACTGTCTTCCCACTGCTCCCCAGGTAGTCAGGGCAACCGACCGGCTCCAGGGTCTGATCTTTACCCTCATAGATCTGAAATTTGTGGTTATAGCCTGTGGCCCTTTCACAGAGCTTATACAATTTTACCCCATACCGGGCGCACTTGCTTGGGATGTATTGTTTGAAGCCATGGCGCCCGGTAAAATGTATAAGGGACTCGTCTACGCAGATGTTTTGCTCAGGGGTATACAAATCAGCAAATTTGTTGTTGAAGTGGTCTATGAGGGGCCGAACTTTGTGGAGCCGGTCAAAAGCTGGGTGGCTTTAGCGACAACACCACCTCCCGTCCCAAAAGTGCAGGAAACGCAGGATGGTCTCAAATCGTGTCCTGGACATGGCAGCAGAGAACATGGGCATGTGATGAATTGGGTTCGTGGACCAATATGACCGCAATTCATGCTTTTTTGTTAGGCCTATGTTGAGGAGAAGGCCCAGAAAAGTTTTAATTTCGGAAATTTGTCGGGTTTCCACCGGAAAGACTGGGCATAAAAGCCTCCCGGGTTGGCGGCTATAAATTGAGTGGCATATCAATTTTATTTCTGCCACAACTAAGTCCAACAGCTCCGCAGTCAAGAACAGCTCAAAAAACCCCAGTGCCGAACCGATCTGAGCGGTCTCAACCCGAACTCCAGACTGGTGCGGCTGAAGTTGGGGGCTGCCAATCGGGGTTTGCCAACACCTCAGGGACTCTAGGGGCTCTACGGGCCTATCTGTGCGGTGGCTGCGACGGGGAACTACTGCACGTGCCACCGTGCCAATTTCAACTGACCTTCTGGTGCTCGCCACTTCACCATGTTGTACGGCAATGCTGGTACTAGGTCCAGGATGGGCTGCGCTGCTGGTGTATGCCTCACCACTTAATCCGACAGCGCCAGCCCAACTCTGCTGCCCTTGAAGCGGATCCTGCGCAACCTGTGGTCTAGCAACACGGGGCCGGGTACACCTGGTGGTATCGGGGACCTCAACCTCCTCGTCCGAACTTTGGGTCAGACTGCCACTGCTTTCTACAGGTTCATATTCTGACCCGCTAGATTCGTCAGATGAGGGTTCCCATTCCTCATCCGACTGGGTCAGAAGCCTGTAGGCCTCTTCAGAAGAATACCCCTTATTTGCCATTTGTACTACTAAATTTAGGGGGTATTCCCTGAGACTACCCAAGAAAAAAAGCAAGCCTGTCTTACAAATGGGAGGCTAGCGAAGTACCGGAGGCCGCTGCAATTGATAAAAAATATCAAAACTGATTTATTTATTTTTTTATCGCCGCAGCGCTTGTAAAGTGATTGTGCAGTGATCAAAAAAACAATATATTTTTTTCACTGCGGCGGGGCGGGCGTGGGTGAACGCACGTATGCGCGACCGATTAGGTCTGATTGGGCAAACACTGAATTTTGGGTGGAGGGCAAGTTAAGGTGACACTAATACTATTATAGATCTGATTGTGGTCAGTTCTGATCACTTACAGATACTATAAAAGTACAAATGCTGATTAGCGATACGCTAATCAGCAAATCGGTGACTGCGGTGGGCTGGGCGCTAAACGATCGCTAACTACCTAACCAAGGGGCCTAAACTATCCTAAAACTATCAGTCAATACCAGTGGAAAAAAAAGTGACAGTTTACACTGATCACTTTTTTTCCCTTTCACTAGGTGATTG
This sequence comes from Bufo gargarizans, assembly GCF_014858855.1. Classification (NCBI taxonomy): domain Eukaryota; kingdom Metazoa; phylum Chordata; class Amphibia; order Anura; family Bufonidae; genus Bufo; species Bufo gargarizans. Next base: position 548,984,991 of record NC_058080.1, on the reverse strand, counting down.
ACAGGGGCGATCAAGGGGGTTAATTGGGATGATGGGGGGTGATCTGGGGGCTAAGTGTTGTGTCTTGTGTACTCACTGTGATCTGTGCTCGTCTGCTGAAACCAACCGACGAAAAGGACCAGCAGAGGAGTACAGCAGCCATTTAACACATTATATTTATAAATCTAATGTGTTAACTGGCTTCTGATTTGATATTTTTTTTTAAATCATCAGCCTGCCAGCCACGATCATTGGCTGGCAAGCTGATGACTAAATTGTGATTTAACTTTTGCCGGCCCGCGATGCACATGCACGGGCCGGCTCTGACCGAAATCTTGCGTCCCGGCGTGTCTAGGAGGAGGTTAATTCATAGCACCTGGAAAGGGTTCCTGAGCCTTTAAATTGTCAGTCTGGTTCAGTAGGAATCACAATCATGGGGAAACTCTGCTGACCTGACAGTTGTGCAGAAATCCATCATTGACACCCTCCATAAGGAGGGAAAGCCTCAAAAGGTAATTGCAAAAGAAGTTGGATGTTCCCAAAGTGCTGTATCAAAGCACATTAATAGAAAGTTATGTGGAAGGGACAAGTGTGGAAGAAAAAGGTGCACAAGCAGCAGAGAAGACCGCAGCCTGGAGAGGATTGTCAGGAAAAGGCCATTCTAAAGTGTTTCACAAGGAGGGGACTTTCACAAGGAGTGGATTGAGGCTGGAGTTGGTGCATCAAGAGCCACCACACACAGATGGATCCTGAACATGGGCTTCAAATGTCGTATTCCTCTTGTCAAGCCTCTCCTAAACAACGTCAGAAGCATCTTGCGGTACTTTCACACTTGTGGCAGAGGATCTAGCAATCCGGACGCAAAGTGATGCATTTGTCAGGTGGATCCTTCTGACAAATGCATTGCAATACTGGATCTGTCTTTCCGGTTGTCATCCGGAAAAATGGATCCGGTATTTCTTTTTCATATTTTTTTTAAGGCCTGCGCAGACTGCAAAACCGGATCAGTTTTTCCGGAACACTTGGGGCCGGATCTGGCATTAATGCATTTAAATGGAAAATAATTCCCGATCCAGCATTCCGGCAAGTGTTCAGGAATTTTGGCCGGAGAGAAAACTGCAGCATGCTGCTGTATTTTCTCTGTCCAAAAAACGTAAGAGGGACTGAACTGATGCATACTGAACGGCATGCTCTCCATTCAGAATGCATTAGGATAAAACTGATCATTTTTTTTCCTGGTATTGAGCCCCTAGGACGGAACTCGATACTGGAAAAGAAAAACTCTAGTGTGAAAGTAGCCTTACCTGGGCTACAGAAAAAAAAAAAACTGGGCTGTTGCCCAGTGGTCCAAAGTCCTCTTTTCTGATGAGAGCAACTTTTGCATCTCATTTGGAAACCAAGGACCCAGAGTCTGGAGGAAGAATGGAGAGGCACACAATGCAAGATGCTTGAAGTCCAGTGTGAAGTTTCCACAGTCTGTGTTGATTTGGGGAGCCATGTCATCTGTTTAACGCATCAGTCTACCAGAAGATTTTGGAGCACTTCATGCTTCCTTCTGCAGACTAGCTTTATGGAGATGGTGACTTCATTTTCCAGCAGGACTTGGCACCTGCCCACACTGCCTAAAGTACCAAAACCTGCTTCAATGACCATGGGATTACTGTGCTTGATTGGCCAGCAAACTCTCCTGACCTGAACCCCATAGAGAATCTGTGGGGCATTAACAAGAGAAAGATGAGACGATGTGGAAGAGCTGAAGGCTGCTATTGAAGCATCCTGGTCTTCCATAACACCTCCGCAGTGCTATATAGGCTGGTAGCATCCATGCCACACCATGCCACATTGAGGCAGTAATTGATGCAAAAGGGGCCCAAACCAAGTACTGAGTACATATGCATGATTATACTTTTCAGAGGTCCTACAATTTTCTATTTAAACGTTTTTTTTTTTTGTTTTGTTTTTTTTCATAATTGATTTCATGTAATGTAATATTCTAATTTCCTGAGATTGTGAATTTGGGGTTTTCATAAGCTGTAAGCCATAATCATCCAAACTTATAAAAATAAAGGCTTGAAATATCTCGCTTTGCATGTAATGAGTCTATCTCATATATTATATCACTGTCGTAGGGAACTCTATGAAAATTTGATAAAACTAATACTTTATTGTTTCACAAAAGCAAAGGGAAACGGGGAGGGGAAAACTACAACCTATATTAAAATTCTAGCTAGAATTTTAATATAGGTTGTAGTTTTCCCCTCCTCTTTTCCCTTTGCTTTTGTGAAACAATAAAGTATTAGTTTTATCAAATTTTCATAGTGTTCCCTACGACAGTGATATAATTTTGATGGTGGAACGTATACCCAACATCAGTTCTTATCAGTGATTTTGTTATCTCATATTTTAGTTTCACATTTTAAGTTGCATTACTGAAATAAATAAACTTTTGCACAATATTCTAATTTTTCAAGTTTCTCTTGTATAAGCTGGTGTTTTTTCCTATATTGTGCAAGCACAGACACCACTGATGGATTGTAGGGAGGACGTAACCATGGAAACTAGCAATGTATAATGTGATGGAAAAATGAATTAAGCTAGGAAAGGAGACAATATGGACAATCGCAATAAGTTAGCAAGTGTCTTGTATTAACTTTCTCAGCAGAATAAATGCTATTTGCTGAAGTAAGACAACCCCTTTAAGGGCTCATGCATACAAACGTATTTTTTGTCCGTGCCCGTTTAGTTTTTTGTGGTCCCTGTGCGGTACCATTCATCTAAAAGGGGCCACCAAAAAAGTTAATGACTTGGTGTGCATTATGTGTCTGTGAGTCCACATGTCCGTTCCGCAAAAAATACCCAAAAACATATTTTTTGCACCATGAGACGCACCTAGGTTTTATAGGGGGACAATAAGAAAATAAAAAAATATTTTTCATGACACCTTAGGTCAATCCACCAATCAGACCCCCAATCAGACTTGAGCTCAGACTCCAATGTAAATTACCACCAATAAGACCTCAGATAAGAGCCCCGTGACTCTCTTCAGCACCTAGTAACCTCCATCAGCCTCATATGAAATAAAATACGCCTTTCCTGCTCTGGACGCTGCTCACCTCCCGAGCTCTGTCTTCCTGCTGTGCTGTGACCTGGCGCGCACAGTGTGAGGTCACGGCGCTCCCTCACACTGCACAGCCAACAGCCGAGGACCAGGAAGCGGTGAGTACAGAGCCTTCAGCGCTTCCCGGTCCTCTGGTACTAATGAAGCGCTTCCAAAATGGAAGTGCTTCATTAGTTTTCCCCCTATAAGACGCAGGGGCATTTCCCCCCCCACTTTTGGGCGAGGGGAAAATGCATCTTATGGGGCGAAAAATATGGTATATCCTATTGTCCGCATATTGACTGTATATTCATCCCGTGGAGATGTACCCTTAAAAAGATGTTCATATTTGTTAAATATTGTAAATTAGATTCAAATGCAATTAAAGTGAATCTGTCCCCCTGATTTTGGACCATTGTCTATAATAGATGAGTAGTACTGCACACAAGTAGTCCAGATCACTATTTTTTATTTTCATATGGCTCCCCGTTCCTGCGCTATCAGAGCTGCACTGAAATACATTGTCAGGACTGCTGTGCATGCGCACAGGAGTCCTCTCCATTATGTTACTAATCCACTAGTAGTCTTGATTCCTTTTGTGCATCACTACACATGTATGCTGTAGATCAGGCATGCTCAACCTGCGGCCCTCCAGCTGTTGCAAAACTACAACTCGCAGCATTCTCGGACAGCCTACAACTATCAACCTACAGCAGGGCATTGTGGGAATTGTAGTTTTACAACAGCTGGAGGGCCGCAGGTTGAGCATTCATGCTGTAGATAATAGTCTAAATTGGGGTAACATGTTCCCTTTAAAGATCTACATAAAGCTGGTGTCAAAGTTACGTTTTTGGGGTAATTTAAAAAATGTTGCATAGCTACCCCCACATATTCTGGCTTTATCTTCTTCTTTTTTTTTTTTTTTTTTTTTTTTTTTTTTTTTTGTATAGCCATTTTATTTCCCATGCTTTCCCTCCTTCCCACACACAGCTCTTCAGAGAAGGTGAAATCACAAGGGGACACATACAATCCTCTTTCCAAAAAGTCAGATTTTTTTTGTTTTTAAACAAAAATAATTTCATGAACAAAGTATGTAAAGGCTAAAGGGATCCTTATTGCTTGTGACTAATGGATAAACAGTTATCTGAATGCAGGTATTATCTGTTAATACAGCTTCCAGGGATCTATGAACAATGCAAAATTATTTTTGTTCTTTATTAGGCTATTTTTATGTCCCCTTATTGCGTGCTGAGGATAACTCTTCATTTCCTGTCATTGGTGCACCATGGTCACCTGAGCAGCCTGATATTATTTCTCAACCGCGGCACTATGGCAGCCCGAAAGATCCATTGCTTGCCGTCAGAGCCTTTGCAGGACCGATGAGCCCTTCTAAGGTAAAAGTCTTAAGGTCTTTGAAAATCTTGGATCCCAAAAAATGATTTCATTATTTTGAGGTGGGAATAGTGAACATGCAATACAGTGATTCCTCATCGGTTTGCCTGGGTATGCAGACGGGAGTCTCCTGACATAAAGCTGACTTTAAAAATTCAATTTCTACACTTTTACACAAAGGTGCATGTGTTAAGGTATGTTCGCATGCTGGTGTTAGATTTTTGTATATACAGTCAGGTCCATAAATATTGGGACATCGACACAATTAACATTTTTGGCTCTATACACCACCACCACAATGGATTTAAAATGAAACGAACAAGATGTGCTTTAACTGCAGACTGTCAGCTTTAATTTGAGGGTTTTTACATCCAAATCAGGTGAACAGTGTAGGAATTACAACAGTTTGCATATGTGCCTCCCACTTGTTAAGGGACCAAAAGTAATGGGACAATTGGCTTCTCAGCTGTTCCATGACCAGATGTGTTATTCCCTCATTATCCCAATTACAATGAGCAGATAAAAGGTCCAGAGTTCATTTCAGGTGTGCTATTTGCATTTGGAATCTGTTGCTGTCAACTCTCAAGAGGAGATCCAAAGAGCTGTCACTATCAGTGAAGCAAGCCATCATTAGGCTGAAAAAAACAAACCCATCAGAGGGATAGCAAAAACATTAGGTGTGTCCAAAACAACTGTTTGGAACATTCTTAAAAAGAAGGAACGCACCGATGAGCTCAGCAACACCAAAAGACCTGGAAAACCACGGAAAACAACTGTGGTGGGTGACCGAAGGATTATTTCCCTGGTGAAGAAAATACCCTTCACAACAGTTGGCCAGATCCAGAACACTCTCCAGGAGGTAGGTGTAGGTGTCTCAAAGTCAACAATCAAGAGAAGACTTCACCAAAGTGAATATAGAGGGTTCACCACAAGATGTAAACCATTGGTGAGCCTCAAAAACAGGAAGGCCAGATTAGAGTTTGCTAAGCGACATCTAAAAAAGCCTTCACAGTTCTGGAACAACATCCTATGGACAGATGAGACCAAGATCATCTTGTACCAGAGTGATGGGAAGAGTATGGAGAAGGAAAGAAACTGCTCATGATCCTAAGCATACCACCTCATCAGTGAAGCGTGGTAGCGTCATGGTGTGGGCATGTATGGCTGCCAATGGAACTGGTTCTCTTGTATTTATTGATGATGTGACTGCTGACAAAAGCAGCAGGATGAATTCTGAAGTGTTTCGGGAAATATTATCTGCTCCTATTCAGCCAAATGCTTCAGAACTCATTGGACGGCGCTTCACAGTGCAGATGGATAATGACCCAAAGCATAGTGCAAAAGCAACCAAAGCGTTTTTTTAAGGGAAAGAAGTGGAATGTTATGCAATGGCCAAGTCAATCACCTGACCTGAATTCGATTGAGCATGCATTTCACTTGCTGAAGAGAAAACTGAAGGGAAAATGCCCCAAGAACAAGCAGGAACTGAAGACAGTTGCAGTAGAGGCCTGGCAGAGCATCACCAGGGATGAAACCCAGCATGTTGTGATGTCTATGCGTTCTAGACTTCAGGCTGTAATTGACTGCAAAGGATTTGTAACCAAGTATTAAAAAGTGAAAGTTTGATTTTATGATTATTCTGTCCCACTACTTTTGGTCCCACAACAAGTGGGAGGCACATATGCAAACTGTTGTAATTCCTACACCGTTCACCTGATTTGGATGTAAATACCCTCAAATTAAAGCTGACAGTCTGCAGCTAAAGCACATCTTGTTCATTTCAAATCCATTGTGGTGGTGTATAGAGCCAAAAATTTTACAATTGGGTCGATGTCCCAATATTTATGGACCTGACTGTAGTTGGCCTACCGCTTTTTAAGAGGCCAAAAAGCCTTCTAGTGTAATGCTGATTGTTTACATAGTGCTTTTCCTGCATTTATGACTTATGGCAAATAATTGGGGGGAGACCTCCTCATGTGATGCTATAAAAATGCTTTAATCCCTTAAAGGGGTTGTCATCTCTAAAATGGAGCCCTCAAAGTGAAGGAGAGTGGACCGTTTTCTGCTATTTTCATAAGTTCCATAGAAATTAAAGGGAATCGCACTATGCAAGCTCGCCACTGATCCATGGGGCTGACGGAAATATGGCTTTGCTATTTTTGGCAATCCCATAGAAATGAATAGACACACATGCACCATCTGCTTTCCTTCGGTTTGCAAGCTCTGTTCTAAAGGTGGCTCTCTGAGACCTGCACCTATCAGTCTTTAACCCCTTAAGGACATAGGATGTACCGGTACGCCCTATTTCCCGAGTCCTTAAGGACCAAGGACGTACCGGTACGTCCTGACTTTAAAATTGGCATTCCGGCGCCGCAGGGGTTAATTTGAACAGGATGCCGGCTGAAATCATTCAGCCGGCATCCTGTTAAAACGCCAGGGGGGGTCATGTGACACCCCGTGTCGGCGATCGCTGCAAACCGCAGGTCAATTCAGACCTGCGGTTTGCTGCGCTTTTTGCAGTTTCTGATCCCCGCGGTCCCTGACCGCGGGGATCAGAAACTTTAGAGTGTCTAAAATCAATATAGTACACCCCCCCCCTGCACCCCTGCATGATTTGATGGCGGCGGGTGGTGCAGGGGGGGGTGTCGCAGGCGGTGGGGGCGTTGCGGGAGGCGGGCGGTGCGGCAGGCGGGATCGCGATCCCCCGCCCGCCTCCCATTGAATAATCGTTGGTGTACAGTGGGTATACCAGGGTGCCAGCACATTGCTGGCACCCTGGTATAAACGGCTGACATCGTTGATGCGATGTCAGCCGTTTAACCCTTTCCATACAGCGGTCCGTACGGACCGCTGTATGGAAAAGGTTAACAGTAAAAGGGAGCTCCCTCCCTCTCCGATCGGGGGGCTGCTGTGCCTTTGCAGCCCCCCGATGGGAGAGGGAGAGAGCCCCCAGACAGCCCCCCCAGAGCCCCGTCCTTACCCTTCCCCGTCTGCGCAGTTCTGACCATAACTGAGCAGACGGGGAAGGTTCCCATGACAACAGGACGCCTGCTCAGGCGTCCTGCTGTCCATGGTGCTGAACAGATCTATGCTGAAAGCATAGATCTGTTCAGTGTAAGTAAAATACAGTACAGATACCTATATAGGTTCTGTACTGTATTTTACAGACATCAGACCCACTGGATCTTCAAGAACCAAGTGGGTCTGGGTCAAAAAAATAAATAAGTGAAAAAAGTTAAGATAAAAAAAAAAAACATTTATCACTGAATAAAAATTAAAAAAAAAAAATAAACTACACATATTAGGTATCGCCGCGTCCGTAACGACCTGATCTATAAAACGGTCATGTTACTTTCCCCGCACAGTGAACGCCATAAAAATAAAAAAATAAAAACTATGAGAAAATTGAAATTTTGCCCACCTTACTTCCCAAAAAAGGTAATAAAAGTGATCAAAAAAGTCGCATGTACGCCAAAATAGTACCAATCAAACCGTCATCTCATCCCGCAAAAAATTAGACCCTACTCAAGATAATCGCCCAAAAACTGAAAAAACTATGGCTCTTAGACTATGGAAACACTAAAACATCATTTTTTTTGTTTCAAAAATAAAATCATTGTGTAAAACCTACATAAATAAAAATAAAGTATACATATTAGGTATTGCCGCGTCCGTATCGACCGGCTCTATATAAATATCACATGACCTAACCCCTCAGGTGACCACCATAAAAAATAATAAATTGTGCAAAAAAAGCAATTTTTTGCCATCTTACATCACAAAGTGTAATAGCAAGCGATCAAAAAGTCATATGCACCCCAAAATAGTGCCAATCAAACTGTCATATCATCCCGCAAAAAATTAGACCCTACTCAAGATAATCGCCCAAAAACTGAAAAAACTATGGCTCTCAGACTATGGAGACACTAAACATTTTTTTGGTTTTAAAAATGAAGTTATTGTATAAAACTTACATAAATAAAAAAAATTGTATACATATTAGGTATCGCTGCGTCCGTGACAACCTGCTCTATAAAATTACCACGTGATCTAACCTGTCAGATGAATGTTGTAAATAACAAAAAAAAAACGTGCCAAAAAAGCTATTTCTTGTTACCTTGCCGCACAAAAAGTGTAATATAGAGCAACCAAAAATCATATCTACCCTGAACTAGTACCAACAATACTGCCACCCTATTCCGTACTTTCTAAAATGGGGTCACTTTTTTGGAGTTTCTACTCTAGGGGTGCATCAGGGGGGCTTCAAATAGGACATGGTGTCAAAAAAACCAGTCCAGCAAAATCTGCCTTCCAAAAACCGTATGGCATTCCTTTCCTTCTGCTCCCTGCCGTGTGCCCGTACAGCGGTCTACAACCACATATGAGGTGTTTCTGTAAACTACAGAATCAGGGCCATAAATAATGAGTTTTGTTTGGCTGTTAACCCTTGCTTTGTAACTGGAAAAAAATATTAAAATGGAAAATCTGCCAAAAAAGTGAAATTTTAAAATTGTATCTCTATTTTCCATTAAATCTTGTGCAACACCTAAAGGGTTAACAAAGTTTGTAAAATCAGTTTGAATACCTTGAGGGGTGTAGTTTCTTAGATGGGGTAACTTTTATGGAGTTTCTACTCTAGGGGTGCATCAGGGGGCTTCAAATGGGACATGGTGTCAAAAAACCAGTCCAGCAAAATCTGCCTTCCAAAAACCGTATGGCATTCCTTTCCTTCTGTGCCCTGCCGTGTGCCCGTACAGCGGTCTACAGCCACATATGAGGTGTTTCTGTAAACTACAGAATCGGGGCCATAAATAATGAGTTTTGTTTGGCTGTTAACCCTTGCTTTGTAACTGGAAAAAAAATATTAAAATGGAAAATCTGCCAAAAAAGTGAAATTTTGAAATTGTATCTCTATTTTCCATTAAATCTTGTGCAACACCTAAAGGGTTAACAAAGTTTGTAAAATCAGTTTTGAATACCTTGAGGGGTGTAGTTTCTTAGATGGGGTCACTTTTATGGAGTTTCTACTCTAGGGGTGCATCAGGGGGCTTCAAATGGGACATGGTGTCAAAAAAACTGTCCAGCAAAATCTGGCTTCCAAAAACCATCCGGCGCACCTTTCACTCTACGCCCCGCTGTGTGGCCGTACAGTAGTTTACGGCCACATATGGGGTGTTTCTGTAAACGTCAGAGTCAGGGCAATAAAGATACAGTCTTGTTTGGCTGTTAACCCTTGCTTTGTTAGTGGAAAAAATGGGTTAAAATTGAAATTTAGGCAAAAAAATGAAATTCTCAAATTTCATCCCCATTTGCCAATAACTCTTGTGCAACACCTAAAGGGTTAACGGAGTTTGTAAAATCAGTTTTGAATACCTTGAGGGGTGTAGTTTATAGAATGGGGTCATTTTTGGGCGGTTTCTATTATGTAAGTCTCGCAAAGTGACTTCAGAGCTGTAGTGGTCCCTAAAAATTGGGTTTTTGTAAATTTCTGAAAAATGTCAAGATTTGCTTCTAAACTTCTAAGCCTTGTAACATCCCCAAAAAATAAAATATCATTCCCAAAATAATTCAAACATGAAGTAGACATGGGGGAATGTTAAGTCATCACAATTTTTGGGGGTATTACTATGTATTACAGAAGTAGAGAAACTGAAACTTTGAAATTTGCTAATTTTTCCAAATTTTTGGTAAATTAGGTATTTTATTATGCAAAAAAAATAATTTTTTTGACTTTATTTTACCAGTGTCATGAAGTACAATATGTGACGAAAAAACAATCTCAGAATGGCCTGTATAAGTAAAAGCGTTTTAAAGTTATCAGCACTTAAAGTGACACTGGTCAGATTTGCAAAAAATGGCCTGGTCCTTAAGGTGAAAATGAGCCTGGTCCTTAAGGGGTTAAGGACTGGGCCTATTTTCATTATTGCACTTTCATTTTTTTCCTTTCTGCCTTCCAACTGCCGTAACTTTAACATTTGTAGTTCATATAGCCATATGAGGGTTTCTATTTTGTGTGACAAGTTTTTTTTTTTACTTTCTTTTTATTTATCATGGCTTGTTTTGGAAAAGGGGAAAAAATTATTTTGGGGTGAAAAGTTTTTTAGGTTTTTGTTTTTACAGTGTTCATTATACTCTAAAACTGCCATGACAACGTTATGCTGGGTTCACATGTTTTTGTCTTGCGTTTAATGTATACGTTAAATGGAAGCCTCAGAGGGGTTCTATAGACTGGCATCCGTCGCTATATAGCTTATAGTATACATTGTTACTGGACTCAGCAGGGTGGAAAAGCGTGATGTACTGAACTTTTGCATTCCCCTCCCCTCCAAAGTATGTTAAATATAGGGCAAAAATGAAATGTGATGTGATGCCCCAACCTAATTCTGTGGGTGGGTATATCTACAGTGATGTCTACTTCATATAGTTTTTGTTTTACATACTTGGACCTAGTATTCATTTTCATGGATTTGTTTTAGGCTGAGGATTTTAGAAGGAGATGGAAGACTCCACCACGGGAAAGAGCTGGATTTTATCATAATGTCAGAAAAACAGACCCAGAGAGAGGCGAGGAGAGAGTTGGAAGGTAACATTAAATTTTTCTTCTGTATTGTACATAAATATGGTTCTAATTTGGAAGCTGCATTTCCCTGAATCATAAGCTGACCTTGTCAAATATTTTTTTTTTTTTCCCCCCCCCCTCGGTGTTCGTCACCCCCAGGGAGCTTGCTCATGAGCAGGATGTCCCATGGGTGGAATATTGGGAATTCCTTGGTTGTTTTGTTGATCTTTCTTCCCAGGATGGTTTGGAGAAGCTTGAGGAATATCTTGGTAAAAAGGAAACAAGTGAGCGGATGCAGCTTGAACAAGATCATGAGATATGCAACAAATATAAGACTCCATCCCCAGCAGGTAACCCTATTTTAGTTTGACTTGCTAACCACATTGTAAATTGACATTAGTTCTAATCATCTGTAGTTCCACTATAAGAAACAAAGTGCCTTTTTTTTTTTTTTTTTTTTTTTTTTTTTAACATTAAGTTTGCCCAGTTTGGGGACATAGAAACATAGATACATCTGTCGGCAGATAAGAACCATTTGGCCCATCTAGTCTGCCCAATATCCTGTATACTATGCATAGCCATTCACCACCCTATCTTATATGAAGGATGGCCTTATGCCTATCCCATGCATGCTTAAACTCCTTCACTGTATTTGCAGCTACCACTTCTGCAGGAAGGCTATTCCATGCATCCACTACTCTCTCAGTAAAGTAATACTTCCTGATATTGCTTTTAAACCTTTGCCCCTCTAATTTAAAACTATGTCCTCTTGTATCAGTTTTTTTCTTCTTTTAAATATTCTCTCCTCTTTTACCTTGTTTCCCTTTATGTATTTAGCAGTTTCTATGATATCCCCTCTGTCTCGTCTTTCTTCCAAGCTATACATGTTAAGGTTCTTTAATCTTTCCTGGTAAGTTTTGTCCTGCAATCCATGTACCAGTTTAGTAGCTCTTCTCTCAACTCTCTCCAAAGTATCAATATCCTTCTGGAGATATGGTCTCCAGTACTGCGCACAATACTCCAAATTAGGTCTCACTAGTGCTCTGTAGAGCGGCATGAGCACCTCCCTCTTTCTACTGGTAATGCCTCTCCCTATACACCCAAGCATTTTGCTAGCATTTCCTGCTGCTCTATGTAGGGATCGACCGATTATCGGATTTACCGATATTATCGGCCGATATTCAGTATTTTGAACGCTATCGGTATCTGCATTTATTTTGCCGATATTCCGATAGCGTATGGGGAACACAGACCGCGCTGCTGACAGCGCTCTCCGTGTTCCCCTTAGCAGCACAGGGGAGAAGGAAGCAGTGTCTCCTCCCCCTGTGCTGCTGCCGCTGCCGCCAATGAAAGGACAGGGGACAAGAGGAGGGGAGGAGCTATGGCCACTGCACCACCAATGAAGATTAATCTATCATTCATTCATATACAGGAGGCGGGAGCTGCAGAATCACATAGCCGACTCCTGACCTCTATGAGCGGTAGCTGCGATCTGCGGTAGTTAACCCCTCAGGTGCCGCAGATCGTAGCTACTGCTCATAGAGGTCGGGAGCCGGCTATGCGATTCTGCAGCCAGCTCCCGCCTCCTGTATATGAATAAATAAGAGATTAAAAGGGGTTGTCCAAGTTATATTTATTGATGACCTATCCCCAGGATAGGTCATCAATATCAGATCGGCCGGGGTCCGACACACGGCACCCCCTCCGATCAGCTGTTTGAAGAGGAGACTCGCACGGTGTCAGCGCTGCCTCCTCTTCACTGTTTACCTTCTAGCGCTTCTCCTCTTCAAACAGCTGATCGGAGGGGGTGCCGGGTGTCGGACCCCGGCCGATCTGATATTGATGACCTATCCTGGGGATAGGTCATCAATAAATATAACTTGGACAACCCCTTTAATCTTCATTGGTGGCGCAGTGCTCTTCCCCCCCCCAACCCCAGTATTAGACATTGGTGGCGCAGTGTGCCCCCCCTCCCCCCTAGTATTAAGCATTGGCGGCGCAGTGCACCTCCCCCCCCCCCAAGCCCCCCCTGTATTAAACATTGGTGGCGCAGTGCGCCCCCCCCCCCCCACCCCAGTATGAAGAACATTGGTGGCGCAGTGCGCCCCTCCACAGGATCCCCTCCTCCTCCGATTGGAGCCCCAGCAGTGTAATGCTGGGGCTGCGATCAGTTACCATGGCAGCCAGAACGCTATTGAAGCCCTGGCTGCCATAGTAAGCTCCATGCTGCTGTGTGCACAAAGCACAGAGCAGCAGTGACAGTGTGAGCTCCTATTCACCCTGTTAGATCTCTAATCTCGGGGAGTGGCCTGACTGCCGATGTAGTAAGACGCATGGCGCAGAGCTCCTGGAAAGAATCCTGATTTTCATGTCTACTCACCTCCTGCCTAACTCCAGAGACAGCCGACAGCACACCGAAGCTTCCCTGGACGCCGTGGTGAATCCCGGTATCATTATGACCCGGCAGAAGCAGAGGGAAAAGGAGGGTAGAGACGGCGGCACGGACACTCCGTCCAAACAAGATGGCGCCGCACAAGCTGCGAAGCTTACTGATGTGGCGGTAAAGCTTGGGAGGTTCGCCCGCACCCCGGCCGCTGCGGCTACTGATCCAGAGCCTGAGGCTGAAGTGTCTGATGAGGTGAGGGGAGCGGAGCCTCAGGAGGCAGCCACTTATGCCTCGATTGTAAAGCAGAAGGGGGGTCCAGTATTGCTACCGGAGATGGAGCCCGTCCCTGAACCTACCATTGCGGACGTATACAAGATGGTAGCGCAGTGCAGCGCAGCTCTCACATCCCTGAATGCTAATATGGGAGGCCTCAAGGAGGAAGTTCTATTAATCCGCCAAGATATGCGGCAAAGGAGAGAGTGGAGGAACTCGAGGGTCGCGTCAGCGATATGCAAGATCAATTGCCACCTGTTAAGAGAGACTTGCAGCGAGTTATTCATAATGTGTCATTACTGATAGCCAAGTCTGATGATCTGGAAAATCGTCTGAGGCGCAATAATGTGCGCTTTATTGGGATACCGGAACGCACTGAAGGTTCGGATCCGGTTTCGTATATGGAAAAATGGCTGGTGGACACTATTGGCAAAGAAAAGTTATCCCCACTTTTTGCAATAGAGCGGGCCCACAGGGTGCCGTTTCGGCCTCCAAGACCTCTCCTGATTAAAGTTCTGCACTACAGGGACCGTGATGCCATTCTTAAAGCTGCCAGAGATACTCCTGACATCCAGATTGCTGAGTCCTGATGTTTCCAGATTTTTCTGCAGAAATTCAGAAAAGGAGGGCCAAATTTCTGGACGTAAAGAGGCGTCTGAGGCTATTGCAATGGCCTTACTCCATGTTATACCCGGCTAAACTTCGGGTTGTGGCACATGGGTCCACGCACATGTTTGAGGATCCGGTTGAAGCGTGTCAGTGGCTGGACATTCATGAGAAGGATCAGCGTGGCAACAATACCTGAGGACTTGGTGATATTATTGATAGAACTTTTTCTACTATAATGTTTACTTACTGATAGTTTATACTGCCAGTTATAAATGTATGGTACTCTGTTGTTTCCATATATGAAAGGGCGGCTATATATCCTGACTCAAAGTCTGTTGTTTTTTCTACTTTGTCTGGATAATTATAGGGCGGGGTAGGAGGATGAGTAGTTTGTTCTTATAGTTATCCAGGCTGATGCGTCACTAAGTGATAGGAAACTACACTTCTGTATTCTTGTGCCTATACCACTAACCGTGGCAGTTAGGTTCACTTTGTTTATGTATGGTATACCCCTATACATCAGATTTATAACTTACAAAATGTTTAAGAATGTTGGGGGGGAGGGTGGGATTCTGGGAGCAGGCTCTATTCTTACATTTACCTCAGAGAGGAGGTTTATATAGCTCTATCGGCACTGGTTCTTGTATCTGATTTTATATGCTCACGATGTCTTCTGTTAACATAGTTGCCTGGAATGTGCGGGGCATGTCACAAGACTCCAAACGTGCAGCAATATTTCATGCCCTGAAGGATGTACAACCAGCTATTGTTTGTTTGTCTGAAACCCATTTAACTGTTGACAGGACGCACTTGGCGCATAGAGCGTGGGTAGGTTATGAATATCACTCTACTCACTCCACACATGCTAGGGGGGTTACCATCCTGGTTCATAGATCTATACCATTTACTGTGTATAACTCATATATTGATGATGGGAGGTTCGTGTGTCTGAGTTGTAGTATTTTTCAATTCAGGATTGTTTTAGCGGCGGTGTATGTTTCAATTATCGGCTATCGGCCTGAAAGTTCACAAATTATAGGTATCGGCCCTAAAAAATCTATCGGTCGATCCCTAGCTCTATGACATTGTCTGCCTACCTTTAAGTCTTCTGAAATAATGACCCCTAAATCCCTTTCCTCAGATACTGAGGTTAGGACTGTATCACTGATTTTATATTCTGCTCTGGGGTTTTTACGCTCCAGGTGCATTATCTTGCACTTATCAACATAAAATTTTAGTTGCCAGATTTTTTACCATTCCTCTAGTTTTCCTAAATCCTTTTCCATTTGGTGTATCCCTCCAGGAACATCAACCCTGTTACAAATCTGTGTCATCAGCAAAAAGACGCACCTTACCATTGAGGCCTTCTGCAATTTCGCTGATAAAGATATTAAACAATATGGGTCCCAGAACAGATTCCTGAGGTACCCCCCCTGGTAACAAGACCATGGTCTGAATATACTCCATTGACTACAACCATCAGCCACTGCCTAATCCATTCAACAATATGGGAGTCCAAGCCCAAAGACTGCAATTTATTGATAAGCCTTCTATGTAGGACAGTATCAAAAGCCTTACTGAAGTCCAGATAAGCGATGTCTACTGCACCTCCACCATCTATTATTTCAGTCACCCAATCAAAAAAATCAATAAGGTTATTCTGACATGATCTCCCTGAAGTAAACCCATGTTGTTTTTCATCTTTCAATCCATGGGATTTTTTTTTTTTCTTCTCACATTTGCATTACAGATTATAACTTTCCCAATCTCCCCCTCCACCCTCTCATCCCGACTTTTAGTTAGGAAAAGACTTCAATAATACATATGAAGTCATACATCCATTTACGGAGACCTATTTTTGGACCATTCAGTGTGTAACATGTACCATGGATCTGAGGTCCCTAATCTTAAGAACCAATCTGTTTGGACAAACGGGATAATGGTTGTTAAAATCTTTCTGTTAAAAAAAGCTTCCATATATGATCTCCACTTTTTGAATAAAAGGCTTTGCCAGCTCCAATTTACAGCTTTCTGCATCGATGTGTTCTAGCATCAAGCAGTGTGTGGTTAATCGAAGGACTT
Organism: Bufo gargarizans; assembly: GCF_014858855.1. NCBI lineage: Eukaryota > Metazoa > Chordata > Amphibia > Anura > Bufonidae > Bufo > Bufo gargarizans. The sequence continues at coordinate 548,968,614 of NC_058080.1, read as the reverse complement.
CATCTATGTTTGGTATACTGGGATGAAGCCAATGAGATAATTTACTTTGTCTGGCCGCTAATAGAATCACATGTATTGCTTTTGCTAGTCGTGATCAAGTTTCCGATCTCCCCACATGGAATAAAATTTATTCTGGATCCATTGGGATCTTCGCTTGGCATTTGGCATTAATCCTGTCAATAAAGGCTTTCCGGAATGCTTGGATTTTCACACAGGACCATAAACCATGTGTGATATCTGTATTTGGAAGACTGCATTTAGGGCAATGTGTTATTATGTCAGGTGGAATAGGAGCTGCACCCGTCGGTAAGTGGAAGCCATATGTGGCTCTATGTATAATTTTTAAATATGTTTCTCTCCATATTTAAGTACTAACTATTTTCCTAACCTTGTCCCATCCCTCCAGTAGCTGATCAGGGAGGTTCATGTCAGGAAAATCTTTCAGCCAGGTCTTAAATAAAGAGAGATCTCCTTTCCTAGACTCTACCTCTCTCAAACAGCTATAAATGAAAGATAAGTCTTTCCAGATCCCCGCACCACCCAGTAATGTGTCGAAAGGGCCAGGTAAAAACTCTTTAGTCAGATCTCTCGCTTTTGCTTGTATAAAAGCCTTAACCTGGTAGTGTGTTAAAAAATGGTTCGGAGGTATTCCATATGTGGATTGTACCTCTTGAAAGTTATATAATTTCCGTTCTTTTTGCTTCCACATGTGACTGACCTTTTGATATACCTTTCTGCGCCCATTGTACCAATTGTTTATTGGTTGTGGAAGCTTCAAATTCCGGGTGACCCCATAACATCATGTTTTTTGAGATCCCACACGGAAGGTCAAAAATTTTCCTGGTTGCCCTCCAAGTCGCGATAGTATCCCTAAGAAGAATACTCAGTTTTACAGATGGAGGCAATCGAAAAAATTTAGTATGCAACAGTGCGTTCAGTTTCCAGGGTTTCACTAGTTCTTTTTCCACATGGAAAAGTGAATAATATGTGCCCTGCGTCCAATCCAGACCATGTCTTGTCAGACTGGCCAAGTTATATTTTCTAATGTCTGAGAAACCTAGTCCCCCTCTTGACTTAAGTCTAATCAGTGTCCGCATAAATATTCTGCTCCTTTTATTCTGCCAAACAAAGGAACGAAATGCCTGTGACAATTGGTGGACGTCAGTATGTTTCAGAAGGAGTGGCAGTCTGCGTGGGATAAAGGAGCTTGCTGAAACTAATCATTTTTATCATATAGCACCTGCTCAGAAAGGATATAGGCAAGTTCCTCCACGATATCAGTTCTGCTACAATTTTCTTAATTTAAGGAGGATAATTTAAGGAATAAAGCGTATCCGAAGTTCTACCAATTTTTATACCCAGGTATTTGATGTATTGGGTAGCCATCAATACAGGAACTTCCATCTGAGCGGCCTCCTTCTTGCTCTGAGGAGGGGACAAATCTAGCAATTCAGATTTGGTCTTAACTTTAAAGCCTGATAAACGGCCAAAATATGAGAGGAGATCGAAGAGCATCGGGGCGTCAGATCTGGGATGGGCTAAGAACACCAGCAAATCATCAGCAAATAACGCATGCGTTAGAGTTTGGGAGCCTATAGATATGCCTCTGATTTGAAATGTTCTTTCGCAATGCTTTCGAGAGCGGTTCCAATGCGATATTAAAGAGCAAGGGAGATAACGGACATCCTTGTCTGGTGCCTTTTTGTAACTGGAAGGGATCTGATAAGAAGCCTGGAATAGAGACCCTAGCCATTGGTGCACTATACAAGGATGATGTGTGTGTGTGTGTGTGTGTGTGTGTGTATATATATATATGTGTGTGTGTGTGTGTGTGTGTGTGTGTGTGTGTGGTATATAGTATATATATATATATATGTATATGTATATATATGGAATTCTGCACCTCATTCAGCCATCCCAGCTCACATTATCAAAAGCCTTCTCGCCATCAATAGCTAGTAGAGCTGGAGATGGGTGAAGTTGTGGGTTGGCCCTAATGTCATCTAGTAACTCCATTACTGTTCAGATGTTGTAAACAGCTGACCTGCCCTGTACGAATCCTACTTGGTGAGGAGAGAAGTTTTGGTAGGAAGTTTGCTAGCCTATCTACTATCAATTTTGAGAGGTATTTTAAGTCATTGTCTATAAGAGAGATGGGACGATAAGATGCTGCCAACATACTATCTTTCCCCTCTTTGGGTAAGACCTTTATATAGGCTGTATTCATATCAGTGGGTATCTGCTGACCTTGTAATATCTTATTATATAGTTGTGTAAGTGCTCTACTTGCGTTCAGGGCCATAACTTTGTAAAATTAATTGGCATAACCGTCGTGACCTGGGGCCTTCCCATTACTCGAACTCCTAATTACCTCCAAGACCTCTTCTTCCGTGACAGCTCGGTTCAGTGCTAATAGATCCTCCTGCAATACCCTTGGCAAGTTCAAAGCTTTCAGCCATCCCACCCCTTGTGCGTCTCTATTCTCATCTCTAGAATAAAGGGATTTGTAAAATTTACTTAAAATATCTACTATCTCGCACGGTTGGTGGCATAGGATCCCCTGATCATACTTTAGACCCGTTATATGTGTAGATGGGCGTATTCCTCTCGCTAATGAGGCCAGCATTTTTCCAGCCTTATTACCATATTTAAAGTACTTTGCTTCACGCCTTCTAGCTCCTCTTTTTGTCTCAACCAGTGTTCATATTCTAAATTCTCTTCCAGACAGTCCCTTTTAGTGTGTTCCGAGTGATTCCTCTGGTGGGCCATGTAGGAGTCCTTTAATGCAAAGGACAATATTTTTTTGTTTCTGCGCTGTAGTCTTCATAAGTCTATTTACATAAGCTAGAATGTTACCCCTAAGGACTGCTTTTCCTGCTCTCCATATCAACTGTATATCTCCTGAACTTGAGTTTGTCTCCCAATATTCCATCCACCAGTGTCTTAACATTTCCGTAAATTTTTTTGAGGCCAAGTCTGGGAATCTCCACAAGAAATCCGCCCCCCTTGGGATACTATCCGTAAGATCTATAATCACAGGGGACTGGTCAGATATTACTAGTTCCCCCATTTCCACCCCTCGAGTTCTGTGTAATATCGACTTAGAAATCAACAGGTAGTCCAAGCAGGACCAGGAATCGTGTGCTAGGGAAATAAGAGTATATTCCCTATCTTCTCGGTGTTTGACTCTCCATGCATCATAAAGCCCCAAGTCCCTTACCACTTTACTCAAGGTCTTATCCCTATGACGGGGTTTTATATATTTTCCCTTTGTACTACGCCTATCTTTCTCATGATACATAACTGTATTCATGTCCCCTGCTACAATTTTATGGGATATCGTGTCCTGTAGGACCATGTTTCTTATGGACGTATAAAGCTCTGCATTAGCTTCATTAGGACCATATACATTGTATATGCTTAAGGATTCTGTCGGGAATTGTAGAACCACATGTAACCACCTTCCCTCTTTATCTTCCATCATGGAGGTAACCTGGCATTTCAGGTTTCTCTGGATTAACAGCGATACCCCTCCTTTATTGCCTGCTGGTGGAGAGCCTAAAACTTGACCCACCCACAACTTATGCATGCGAGGGAAGTCTTTTCTGTCTAAGTGAGTCTCTTGGAGTAGAGCTATATCTATCTTTAAGCGGTTTGAGGTGTCTGAGTATCATCATACGCTTTTGGGGAGACTCGGCCCTTTAACGTTCCAAGTAGCGATCTTCGTCATTTTTCCCTTTCTAAGTTACTTGGCTGACACATAACACTATAGCAGTCGAGATGAGTTAATCTTGAACCCCCCCCCCCCCTTCCCCCAACATAGAACATAAGAAAAATGTAATACTAAACAAAGACCCATTGTTGGGCCACAGGTGATTGGTAATTATCGACTTCTCTTCTTCCCAGCATAATCATATCTCCCCTTAGGGACACACTGCATTTAAACTCTGTCCCCAGAAAAACTTAGCCCTTATCGTAAAGAGGAACATACAGTACAGACCAAAAGTTTGGACACACCTTCTCATTCAAAGAGTTTTCTTTATTTTCATGACTATGAAAATGGTAGATTCACACTGAAGGCATCAAAACTATGAATTAACACATGTGGAATTATATACATAATAAAGTGTGAAACAACTGAAAATGTCATATTCTAGGTTCTTCAAAGTAGCCACCTTTTGCTTTGATTACTGCTTTGCACACTCTTGGCATTCTCTTGATGAGCTTCAAGAGGTAGTCACCTGAAATGGTTTTCACTTCACACGTGTGCCCTATCAGGTTTAATAAGTGGGATTTCTTACCTTATAAATGGGGTTGCGCATCAGTTGCGTTGTGGAGAAGTCAGGTGGATACACAGCTGCTGATAGTCCTACTGAATAGACTGTTAGCTGCTTTTTTATTGCCTTAATACAAATTCTAAGTAAAGAAAAACGAGTGGCCATCATCTCTTTAAGAAATCAAAGTCAGTCCGAAAAATTGGGAAAACTTTGAAAGTGTCCCCAAGTGCAGTCACAAAAACCATCAAGCGCTATAAATAAACTGGCTCACATGCGGACCACCCCAGGAAAGGAAGACCAAGAGTCACCCCTCCTGCGGAGGATAAGTTCATCTGAGTAACCAGCCTCAGAAATCGCAGGTTAACAGCAGCTCAGATTAGAGACCAGGTCAATGCCACACAGAGTTCTAGCAGCAGACACATCTCTAGAACAACTGTTTCGAGGAGACTGTGAATCAGGCCTTCATGGTAGAATATCTGCTAGGAAACCACTGCTAAGGACAGGCAACAAGCAGAAGAGACTTGTTTGGGCTAAAGAACACAAGGAATGGACATTAGACCAGTGGAAATCTGTGCTTTGGTCTGATGAGTCCAAATTTAAGATCTTTGGTTCCAACCACCGTGTCTTTGTGCGACGCAGAAAAGGTGAACCGATGGACTCTACATGCCTGGTTCCCACTGTGAAGCATGGAGGAGGAGGTGTGATGGTGTGGGGGTGCTTTGCTGGTGACACTGTTGGGGATTTATTCAAAATTGAAGGCATACTGAACCAGCATGGCTACCACAGCATCTTGCAGCGGCATGCTATTCCATCCGGTTTGTGTTTAGTTGGACCATCATTTATTTTTCAACAGGACAATGACCCCAAACACACCTCCAGGCTGTGTAAGGGCTATTTGACCATGAAGGAGAGTGATGGGGTGCTGCGCCAGATGACCTGGCCTCCAGTCACCGGACCTGAACCCAATCGACATGGTTTGGGGTGAGCTGGACTGCAGAGTGAAGGCAAAAGGGCCAACAAGTGCCAAGCATCTCTGGGAACTCCTTCAAGACTGTTGGAAGATAATTTCAGGTGACTACCTCTTGAAGCTCATCAAGAGTGTGCAAAGCAGTAATCAAAGCAAAAGGTGGTTCTTTGAAGAACCTAGAATGTGACATATTTTCAGTTGTTTCACACTTTTTTGTTATGTATATAATTCCACATGTGTTAATTCATAGTTTTGATGCCTTCAGTGTGAATCTACAATTTTCAGTCATGAAAATAAAGAAAACTCTTTGAGAAGGTGTCCAAACTTTTGGTCTGTACTGTATATGCACCATACTAGCGTCCATCCAAAAAGTACAATAACCCACAACGTTACCCAGCGTCTCTCAAACATACAGTTGTGTTCAAAATTATTCAACCCCCACTGAAATTGAGTGTTTTGGCCAGTTTGACATTGATTTTGATCATTTCAATCATCTTGTTTACAATTAAATCAAAGAGGCACTTGTAAGTCAGACAAATATAACATAAGATAACATAACATTTATAATGAAATAACCACAAATGTATTTTCTGTGCTCGCATCATTATCAGTTTTATTCAACCCCCAAGTGACATTCAATCTTAGTACAGCATCCTTTTACAGTTATAACAGCTTTTAAACGTGAAGCATAGCTTGACACAGGTGTCTTGCAGCGATCTACGGGTATCTTCGCCCATTCTTCATGGGCAAAAGCCTCCAGTTCACATTCGTAGGCTTGGGCGCTGCAACTGCTTTCTTTAAGTCCCACCAGAGGTTCTCAATCGGATTTAAGTCTGGTGACTGCGATGGCCACTTCGAAATGTTCCAGCCTTTAATCTGCAACCATGCTCTAGTGGACTTGGAGGTATGCTTGGGATCATTGTCCTGTTGAAAGGTCCAACGTCTCCCAAGCCTCAGGTTTGTGATGGACTGCATCCCATTTTCATCCAATATCTCCTGGTACTGAAGAGAATTCATGGTACCTTGCACACGCTGAAGCTTCCTTGTACCTGTAGAAGCAAAACAGCCCCAAAGCATGATTGACACCACCCCGCCCCCATGCTTCACATTAGGCAAGGTGTTCTTTACTTCTTAGGCCTTGTTCTTCCTCCTCCAAACATAGCGTTGATTCATGGGCCCAAACTGTTCTAATTTTGTTTCATCAGTCCACAGAACACTATTCCAAAACTTTTGGCGTTTGTCCACATGACGTTTTGGCATACTGCAGTCGACTCTTTTTATTCTTTGGAGACAGCAACGTGGTGCGCCTGGGAGTTCTGGCATGGAGGCCTTCATTATGCAGTGTGCACCTTATTGTCTGAGCTGAAACCTCAGTACCCACATCTGACAAATCTTTTTTCAGTTCCTCAGCAGTCACACGGGGACTTTTCTCCACTTTGCGCTTCAGGTAGCGCACAGCAGTCGAAGTCAGCATCTTCTTTCTTTTCTTCTTTGCCTTGAATTTGCGAATGATGCTTCCTATGGTGTCTCCTGGTATGTTTAACATCTTTGCAATCTTCTTATAGCCATTGCCCTTCCTGTGAAGAGAAATCGCCTCTTCTCTTATCTTCCTGGACCATTCTCTTGACTTCACCATGTTTGTAAACACACCAGTAAATGTCTAGAAGGAGCTGAGTATCACGGTCCTTTTTAAATCTGCCTAATTGGTGCTTATTATGCTTGATTGCGGCTCCTTGTCATCCACAGGTGTTTTCAATACCTGATCGAAAACACTTGAATGAACCTCTGTTCTTAAGAGTGGTAGTCTTTAAGGGGTTGAATAATTGTGTCAATGAAGAAATCACAAAAAAACATTTAATACTGGATTACAAAAACAATTGATGTTATTTTAGTGGCATTTGGTTCTTTAAAAAGTCCTTGTAAGATTTCATTCTGAACACAATTACAAATGTACACTAAATTCCCTAAAACCCTTTACAGCATTGGGGGTTGAATAATTTTGAACACAACTGTAGAGTCCTGGTGATGACCATGCACTTCTAGTCAGTAGTTGCCCATTTCATCCTAAGCGGTAGTACATCGATCTTCCCCTTCAGGTCTTGGGTAGGAACTGTTGTAGAGCTCGACGAGCTACCTTCGGATCCTGGAAAGTGAGTAGCTGGCCATCTGGCGTATGCACTTTCAGCGTTGCTGGATAAATTTGCGCGAACTTGAGCTGCTCCTGGTAGAGGCTGGAGCAAAGTGGCGAGAACTCTCTTCTGCGTTTTGCCACATCTGCGGAAAAGTCCTCAAAGAGAAGAATTCGGGAGCTTCCCGACTCTAGTGGGTCTTTCCGTTTTTTGTAAGCTCGCAGGATCTAAGCTTTGTTGGAGTAGTCCAGGTAACGGACTATCACTTGTCTTTGCCTTTGGGCCAGGGCTGTATGTTTTGGCGATCCTCCCTTTCGCTGGTCGGCTGGTGGTAGCGCAGGGCCTATCCTGTGAGCCGTTTCTACTTTGCACGCTGCTGACATTCGTAAAGCTATCGGCAGGTCTTTCTCGCAGAGGGCCACTAGATCTCATGTAGGGACCGACTAAGGTACCCCAACTAAGCTTAAGTTGTTCCTACGGGAACGATTTTCGAGATCTTCTATCTTGGCCTTCATCTGTTTGTTTGTTTTTCTATCTGGAGCAGAGAGCACGTAGCCTGACCTTGAGCCTGTGCTTTTCTAGCATATAACTCTCTTCTCCGCGTCAATATGACGGCTTTGTTGTGCAATATCTTGGTGAAGGTGCGCCAGGGAGGCTGACACGGTAGTAGCTAGTGATTCTTGCAAGTCCGGTAGAATTCGTGCCGCTACTTCCAATGCCAGATTTTTATAATCTAGTCCTGCAGATGGCATTTTTTTTTTTTTTCTCTCTATCTCCACTCGTCTCATCATGAAGAAGTGCAGGAGGGTCATCACTTGATGGTGATTGTAAGGAAGGTGAGTCCGCCATTTCGTGCGGTACCGCCAACGGCTGTGCTGCTTTCTGTTTTTTTTTTTGTGCTGGTTTCTGCTCCCCATGGTCACCAAAAACCGGTCCATGCTCCCCCGAAGGAAGATGAGGTACCGATTAAGTTCAGGTTCTGATGGAATAGCCAGGGAGCAGAGATTTGCAGAGCAAGTCTGAGCAGAGCTTCACTCAGTGTGTCCGACCATTCTGGCCCCGGAACCGGAAGTATCTCCACGGGATTTTAGATGTTCCACAATCCTCTCCTTAAGTATGGTTTCCATTAATTTCCTGTCATCCTTGTGATGTCAGGCTTACTGGCCTATAGTTGCCCAATTCCTCCCTGCTGCCTTTCTTGTGAATGGGCACAACATTTGCCAATTTCCAATCTTCTGGGACGACTCCTGTTGCCAGTGATTGGTTAAATAAATCTGTTTAATGGTTTTGCTAGTTCGCCGCTGAGCTCTTTTAATAGCTTTGGGTGAATCCCATCAGGCCCCTGTGACTTATTTGTATTAATTTTAGACAGCTGACTTAGAACCGTTTCCTCTGTAAAGACACATGCATCAAAAGATTAATTAGTCTTTTTTCCTAACTGAGGTCCTTTTCCTTCATTTTCCTTTGTAAAAACTGAACAGAAGTATTCATTGATGCAGTCAGCTAGTTCTTTATCATCTTCCATATACTTCCTTTTTTTTTTAATTTGGTAATTCCTTGTTTTAGTTTCCTTTTTTCATTTATGTATCTGAAGAATGTCTTATTGCCTTTTTTCACTGACTGAGCTAATTTCTCTTCTGCCTGTGCTTTAGAAGCTCTTATAACGTCTTTGGCCTCTCTTTGCCTATTCTTATAAATTTGCCTGTCATCCTTGTGGTGTTTATTTTTTTTATTTTTTTTTTATAATTACTAAATGCTATCTTTTTGTTTTAAATGATTTTGGCCACTTCTGCAGAGTATCACAGTGAATTCTTCCTTTTTTGCTTTTACTGACAAGCCTAATGCAATTTTCTGTTGCCTTCATTAGTGCCACTTATAAGTAGTCCCATTTCTCCTGGACTTCATTGAAACTGTTCCCATCTGATAGGGACTCGTATACCACTAATCTAATTTTAGAAAAGTCAGTTTTTCTAAAACTTTTGTTTTTGTGTGGTGTGACTCAGTCACTGTACTTATAGTAAACCACACTGACTGGTGATCACTAGATCCCAAACTTCCCCCTACAGTAATATCAGATACCAAGTTCCCATTTGTGAATACTAAATCTAAAATGACCTCCTTCCGGGTTGGCTCCTCAACCACTTGCTGTAGAGATAATCCCAGTAGGGAATTTAGAATATCTGTACTCCTGGCAGAACTAGCTATTTTGGCTTTCCAGTTTACATCAGGAAGATTAAAGTCTCCCATAATGATAACTTTCACCTTCAATGTCATTTTAGCTATTTCCTCAACTAGTAGATTATCTAATTCTTTGACTTGGCTAGGTGGTCTATATATCATACCTACACGAGTTACCTTATGATTATTAATCTGCAAGGTAACCCAAACGGACTCTAAATTGGTCTCGCTAACTTGTATCAAATTAGATTTAATGCTATCTTTCACATACAGGGCCACCCCTCCCCGTCTTGCCTTCTCTGTCTTTCCTGTATAGAGAGAACCCTGGTATTGTTATATCCCAGTCATTACTCCCATTGGACCACGTCTCAGTAATAGCCACTAAATCTATATTCTCAGATGCCATTCTAGCCTCAAGTTAATTGATCTGATGCCCTAAACTGCGAGCATTTGTAGACAAGAATCTGAGCTTGTCATTTCTTAACCTTTGTGCTACTGGCATCTTCTGGCATTGTTCCGGGGGGCAGTCGGACTGCTGGATTATCACTCTTTTGCCCCCCTTTCCTAGTTTAAATGCTCCTTAGCAAATACTTTCAACTGTTCACTGAGGGCATTCGTTCCCTTGCGAGAAAGATGCAAACCATCTTTATTGTACAGTTCTTTTCAATTCCAACGAGAGTTAACATGAGACACACAGCCCAAACCCTTGGTTCAGACACCATTAACCAAGCCATATATTGAATTCCTTAATGCGCATCTTCCTGTCATGCTGAAGGTTATGCACAGGCAAAACTGCAGAGAATGAAACAGTTGATGCAACCTCCCGTATATCATTTCCAAGTGTCTGAAAAGCTTCCTTCACCTTTTGAAACCTCATTGCAAGCTAGATCATTTGTCCCAAGATGGACAATAACATCCACCTCCCTTTCCTGCTTTGCTTGCCTAACAATATTAGGGATCCGTGGTCTATCCCTGCTAGCGGTAGCACCAGGGAGACATCTCACAACACCATTTTCCTCAAACTTCACACCTCTTATGATGGAATAGCCCACCAACAGCTGCTTGCTATCAGTCCTCACCTTCTCCTTTTTGTCTTTGGCTGCAGTCTTGCATACTTTAGGCATGGGAGATGATTGTTTCTCACCCACTGTGCTTGAGCCATCCTCCATGTTGCTCTTGCACTCTGAAAGTGCTGCAAATGAATTATGGAGAGCCACAGACTTCTTGATAGAAGACATGTCCCACAACTATGTCTATCAGAACCTGCAGTAACCCATCTTCCATTTCTAGGGGTCCTCTGTGGCAGTGGCATTGCAACGTTCTCAGCCTGAATTTAACAGTTAATTTACAAATCTCAGATTTCAAAAATGCGATTTCCTGCTGCATTATGGAGAGCTGTCTACAGATCAGACAGCATCCAAACCTCTGAAGAGTGGAACCTTAAATTAAAGCACAACAATTTCTGCCATTTTAACCCCTTCAACCCTGGGCCTGTTTTCACCTTCCTGCCCAGGCCATTTTCTGAAAATCTGACATGTGTGACTTTATGTGGTAATAACTTTAAAATGCTTTTACTTATACAGGCCATTTTGAGATTTTCTTGTTTTGAAAAATTAGCAAATTTCCAAACTTCAATTTTATCTACTTTTATAATAGATAGTAATACCTCCAAAAATAGTAATTACTTTACATTCCCCATATGTCTACTTCATGTTTGGCTCATTTTGAAAATGACATTTTATATTTTTGGGACGTTAGAAGGCTAAGAAGTTTAGAAGCAAATCTTAACATTTTTAACAATATTTCCAAAACCCACATTTTTCAGGATCAGTTTAGTAATGAAGTCACTTTCTGGGGCTTACATATTAGAAACCACCCATAAATCGCCCCATTTTAGAAACTACACCCCTCAAGGTATTCAAAACTGATTTTACAAACTTTAACCCTTTAGGTGATCCACAAGCGTAAATGGCAAATGGAGATGAAATTCAGATTTATATTTTTTTGGCAGATTTTTCATTTTAATCCATTTGTTCCAGTAGCAAAGCAAGGGTTAAAAGCCAAACAGAACTCAAAATCTATTACCCTGAATCTGGGGTTCACAGAAACACCCCATGTGTGCTCAAAAACAGATGTATATGCGCACAGCAGGCTTCATGGTGAAAGAGCATCATATGGCTTTTGGAGAGCGGATTTAGCTGTAATGGTAATTGGGAGCTATGTTGCATGTGAAGACACTCTGAGGTAGCCCTACAGTGGAAACCCCCAAAAAGTCACCCCATTCTGGAAACTACACCCCTCAAGGAATATTCCAAGGTGTATAGTGAGCACTTTGACCCATCGAGCGTTTCACAGAATTGGGAAACACTTGGCTGTGAAAATGAAAAATTACAAATTTTTCCATTAAATAGTTGCTTTACACCCACATTTTTCAATTTTACAAGGGGTAACAAGACAAAATGCACCCCACATTTTGTTCCCCATTTTACCCCGAATACGCCAACACCCAATATGTGCTCATAAAATGATGTATGGGTGCATGGCAGGGTCCAAAAGGGAAGTAGCGCCATAGGGCTTTTGGAGGACAGATTTTGCAGGATTGGCTTTTGGGAACTGTCGCATATAAAGACACCCTGAGGTACCCCTAGAGTAGAAATCCCCAAAAAGTGACCCCAATCTTGAAACAACACACCATATGAAATATTTCAATGTGTGTAGTGAGCACTTAGACCCATCGGGCGTTTCACAGAATTAGGAAATGCTAGTATGTGAAAATAAAAAAATGACAATTTTTTTCAAGAAAAAGTAGTTTTACACCCACATTTTTAACTTTCGCAAGGGGTAGCAGGACAAAATGCACCCCACATTTTGTTCCCCATTTCCCGCCAACACCCAATATGTGCTCATAAATTGATGTATGGGTGCATGGCAGGGTTCTAGAGTTAAACAGCTAAATATGGCTTTTGCTGACCTGACTTGGCAGACATGGATTTTAGCTGCCATGTCACATTTAAAAAATTTCCAGAGGTCCCCAGAAATGAAAAATCCCAAAAAGTGACCCCATTTCGGAAAGGGCACCCCCGTACAAACATTTGTAGTGGAAAGGGTACTTTTTACCAAACAGGTATCTCACAGAAGGCAGAATTGCTTTTGCTTTTCATAGCACACACTTGTAAAAATTACTAGCAGACCCCAATTTTTCACTTTCACAAGGGGTTAAAGGAGAAAATGCACCTGCTGTATGGGCGCATAGCAGACCGCTACAGGCAAAGTACAAAATATGGTTTTGGCAGGCATGGATTTTAGCTGCCATGTCGCATTTAAAAAATTTCCAGAGGTCCCCAGAAATGAAAAACCTCAAGAAGTGACCCCATTTTGGAAAGAGCACCCCTGTGTGGACATTTTAAGTGGTGGATAGGGTACTTTTTACCAAACGGGTGTCTCACAGAATGGATTATGTAGTGGTTGTTGGAAAGTGGGTATGCAAGTGAGGTGGACTAAATCAGAGATATATTCTGAGAGGAAATATTACAGGGAGCATAAATGATGAAATTAAAAATCCACGGATGAGTGGTAGGTTCTGAAGCATTCTTTTATGCAGAGGCCAGGTTTATCAGGGCAGGTGTCGCACTGATAAATGGTGTCCTTTCGTATTCCCCTTTTGTAACCAACCCGACATCTTTTTGGGGTCTTTCCCCTCTTTGCTGTTTGTGGGACTTCACCAGGGAAATGTTGTCCTGGTACAACACGGGCACCATGACCTACTGAAGTACTCTGGCCCTCCCCTTCCTGACTTTGGAAAATTAGGGCCTTGATTACTGCCTCTTGGAACTGAAGGAAAGTTCCTGTCTGGCCTGCAGTTCTATGTAAAATGTATGCATTGTACATTGCCATCTGTACAATGTATACGGCAAGCTTTTGTACCACACCTTAGTTTTACGCATGGCACTGTAGGGCTTCAGAACTTGATCGGACAGATCAACCCCTCCCATGTGCCTGTTGTAATAAAGGATGCAGTCAGGCTTGTTGACAGGGGTAGTGGTACCTCACACTTGGGCAGGAGAACTGGTGTTTGTGTGAATGGTGGTTAGTACAAGGACATCCCTCTTGTCCTTGTACTTAACCGCCAGCATTTTCTCATGGAGGAGAGCCTTACTGTCACCTTTTCGGAGTAGTTGCCCTACCAGGGATCTAGGGAGCCCTCTCTGATTTTTTTTTTCGCACTCTGCCGCAAGCCACAGTACCTCGGGCTTTTAGGGACATGAATAGGGGTATGCTGGTGTAACAGTTATCTACATTGAGGTGATGACCATTATCCAGCAGTGGGTGCAGTAACTCCCACACAATCTTGCCATTAACTCTTAGGAGGGGGGGAGGGGGGGTACATTCTCAGGGGGTTGTATCTGGGAATCTTTCCCCTCATAAACCTGGAACCCGCTTGCTGGGCAGGTACTGGTGAAATTTAACCCTTCCTTTAAAATGTACAAGGGACTCGTCTATGCTAAGGGGGGGGGGGGGGGGGGGGCACTGTGCATGATCATTGTAATGTAAGAATTTCAAAATTGATTCAAATTTGAGCAGGACATGGTCATATTGTAAACTGGAGTGTTGTACAAGACATCTGAACTCCAATATTGTCTCATTTCAGTTTTGTTTTTTTATAAGGCCCATACGCAGCAACAGCCCCCAAAACTTTATAATGTCTGCTGCATTTACAGGGATCCAACCTAGGGGTCTAGCATATGAGGATGTTGGGTTTTGAGAACTAAACAGCTGGGCGTCCAAATTTGTTTGGGTCCTGATCAAATTTATGAATTCGTCAGAGAAATAGATTTTCAAAAAATCTATTTCTGTGAAGCCAGTGCAGTCGATCTGGATTTCAGAGTTTCCCACAAACTCTGGAATTTGGGTCTCATAATCCTCAGGTGGTGTGGACCATAGCGGATCACTGGGGGTGGGTGGGAAATCGGGGGCGCTACTTCATCTCTCCTGGTGCGTCTCCTTGAGGGTCCCTTGTCACTGGATGACGATGATGATGGAGTTGAGGAGTAGAGGAATGTGGCATCATCTTCTCCCTCACTTGCAGACTCTGTTTCAGGGGATCTGAAACAGCTGCAGATGAGCTAAAGATTACTACAGATGTTCCAGATGTTATTTTTCTTCGTCGTCGTCAAAGCACGGAGTGAAAAGCAGTGATTTATGTGGTAGTACCACAAGTCCCAGCCGACAACGAGCAGCACAGAAGGGCACAGGTCCTCTCTGCAAGCAGTCACCAAGCTAGAATGGCTGCCTGCAGAGAGGCACCAACGGTTCTTTCTGCTGCATAGCGCTGCCATTGGCTGGAGCGTTGTTCTAGCCAATCGCAACGCTGTCTGATGTCCCCTCCCTGACCTCGGAGGTGACATGGGCTGATGTAATCAGCCCCAATCACCTCCGTCCCAGCCACACCACATATTGGATGATGCTTGTATAGCGCTGCCATAGGCTGGAGCGTTGCTTCAGCCAATCGCAGCGCTGGGAAGGGACACCTGTGTCTGGTGTCTCCTCCCTGACCTAGGAGGAGACATGAGCTGATGTCATCAGCCCCCTCCTACCTCTAGCCAAGCCCCCCTGCAGCTCCATTCATTGCCGACGCTGCAATGGGCTGGTCTTCACTAGCCAGCCAATCGGGGCTGCGGGGGGGGGGGGGGGGGCGGAAAAACGACTATTCTCCTATAGCTAAGATGGCTGACTGCCGATTAGTGCAGTCAGCTTACTTCGGTCACTGCGCGATTCGCCGCGGTGACCGGAGTTATCCATGGCGTATTATTACGTCACGATGCGATAAGTCACCGACTTTCATGACTTACTAGTACGTCATGTGTTGGGAAGGGGTTAAAGAGGAGAAAGATTATAAACAAACAAATCTTACTTGTTTAGATTGTATCCACCTCCAGATTACCTCCTGAATATCTCCAATGCACTTATAAAAATCAGCACTTGGAAAAAGCAGCAAGCTATAATTAGGCAAGCTAATACTATGTGGCTATATATACACACACATTCCAACAAAAGCTCCTCCCCCAACAACAAATTTTAACACCTTAATCACCTATGCTCATTTGCAATCAGACAATAGTGATAACCTGTCTAACAAATTCCTCACCTGTTTTGAAACACAGGGACAATCTTCTTACTAGTGCATTGTACTTGTTATGAGCTAAAAATTATTTTTAAATTTTCTAAATATTTGGTGTCCTTTTCTCTATACAGAGCTGAGATGCTCTACTAGCAGGATCTGAATTTTCTCTCGGCTCCGTCAGGCAGGGAGCTGACGGGCTCCTTATTTTCTGCTTTCACACTTTATAAACATTTATCAAAGCTCAATCCTTATCGTACTGATAAGAATTCGGCTTAAATAAGTGTTTATGACCAGTTAGTAATTTAGAGATGAGGGTTATTAAATGACTGGCACATAGTGAAAGTAGGATGCACATGGCTAGAAAAACAGTTATCCCCAAAGGTGTACATAGCCAATGTCAATATGAAATATTTGCCAAGCTAAAAGGTCTGATATGTCAATGTGTTGGCAAATAGCGGTTTATAAAAGGAATACTACAATGGCATAGAAATTAGTAATATATAGATGTTGACATTTTGGTCCTTGAACATAGGAGTTAAAGGGAATCTGTCACGCTTAAACCTAGAACAATGCCTTGTAGGGCTACCTCTTCTGAATGTAATGATGCAGTTAGCAATCCGTTGCTTCATTCTGGAAAAAGAGTACTTTTATTTCATATGCAAATTGGCAGTTAAGTGCACCAGGGTTGGGCCCAAGTTGTTCTGTGCACATTTTGGTCCTCCCTACCAGCCCCTCCATGTCCTTGATTGATGGGGCCAGGTGAGATGACGGACAAGGCCAGGTTCCTGCACAATCAAGGAGACTGTCTTGGGCCCATCCTATATGCACCTTAATGGGTTATCCAATGACTATTGTAAAAAAAATATGAAGTTAATAGATCCTAAAGTACATGGCAATCTATTTCTAATAAACTTAGAACCAGCCCTGTACCTCACTTGCATCTAGAGATATCCCCATTCATTGCTCCAATTCCTCTGCTAAATGTATTTTAAGCTGGCAGTTTAGGGTACGTGTCCTTTCTCAGAAGACTTGTCCTGTCTGCTGCAGCTGGTGGCAGTTGAAGTATGGAACTGAGCATCTGCGTCCACCTTGGTGAGCTGGACAGATAATTTAGAGACAAAATAAACAGCAGGTGGTGCTATACAGAGATTTCAGTGAATAACTAACTCAGTGGTTATACTCTATTTTTAATTATGCTACTGTCACACTATTTTCTGGTATTAAGATCCATATAACCGACCATAAGGAGTGAGACAAGTATAATACAAATAAATCGAGGGATACTAGAGTAGTCCAAAAATCACATAATTTATTTGAGAATCACAGAAAGGACACATGATCAGCACTGGTCACAATAGAACAATAGACACAGGTTACAATACACATTAAAAACCAAGAGGACCGATGGTGAACTGTTGATACATATATATAAATATAAAGTGCAAGTGCATAAATATTACCAGTTGGTCATCAATTAGAGGATATAGAATATCCAAAAACTATGGCTCATTACTACCAAAAGAATACCTACATGCATTATACATCAGAATTTGTCACAAAGTTAGTGTGGTAATACACACCACATTTGTCAAAGCTGAAGCAGTAGGGATAATTGGAGTTATACTCAGCACATAATAAAAGAAATACTGACCACTTGGTTTAAATGTACCGTACAGCAGCACCACCGGTCCACTCCCCAACACACGTTTCGTGTACAGCTTTTTCAAGGGGTACTGGTTCCATGTATGTGCTGAGTATAACTCCAATTATCCCTACTGCTTCAGCTTTGACAAATGTGGTGTGTATTACCACACTAACTTTGTGACAAATTCTGATGTATAATGCATGTAGGTATTCTTTTGGTAGTAATGAGCCATAGTTTTTGGATATTCTATATCCTCTAATTGATGACCAACTGGTAATATTTATGCACTTGCACTTTATATTTATATATATGTATCAACAGTTCACCATCGGTCCTCTTGGTTTTTAATGTGTATTGTAACCTGTGTCTATTGTTCTATTGTGACCAGTGCTGATCATGTGTCCTTTCTGTGATTCTCAAATTATGTGATTTTTGGACTACTCTAGTATCACTCGATTTATTTGTATGATACTTGTCTCACTCCTTATGGTCGGTTATATATATTGTGATTAGGGGTGAGCCCTAAATTTTGTTTGGGCTACATATAGGTTTCTGGTATTAAGATCCATCATAAGGTCTCAATACTAGAGATCGATTGGATTTTCGGAGTTACCGATATTATCAGCTGATATTCATGATTTTCAGTGTTATCGGCATCTAACCTTGCCGATGATGTGTCCAGCGTGCTATCACAGAACATGAGCGCTCATGTTCCCTCAGCAGCACAGGGGAGAAGGATTTGCTCCCCCCCCCCCCCCTCCGTGCCGCTCTGCCAATGAGGAGGGACTGGAGGAGGGGCAGGCGCACTGCGCCACCAATTATAATGAATATGAATGACAGGAAGCTGCAATCAGTGGCAGTTTGGCACCTGAGGGGTTAACTGCTGCCGCTGATAGCAGCTCCCTGTCAGAGGCAGGGTGCAAGCTATGTGATTCTGCGCCGACACACCCACCTCGTGTATTAAACGTTAATTATCATTGGTGGCGCAGTGCGCCCCAAACCGCCTCCCCTCCAGTATTAAAATCAATGGTGGCAGTGGCAAAAGGGTCCCCTCTCCTCCTCTTCATTGGTGACAGTGGCAGCTTTTGATCGGAGCCCCAGCATGTAATCCTGGGGCTCAGATCGGTTACCATGGCAGTCAGGATGCTACTAAAGCCCTGGCTGCCATGGTCTTCTCTATGCTGCTGTGTGCACAGGGCAGTGTAAGATCCTATTCACCCTAATAGAGCTCTATTAGGGTGAATAGGACAAGGGATTAAAAGATCCCAGGCTCTAGCCCCTAAGGTGGGAAATTTGGTTATTAAATGAAAAAAATAAAAAAGTAAAAAAAAACACACCAAAGTATTAAGTATAAATCACCCCCTTTTCCAACTTTACATATAAAATATATAAACAATAATAAACATATCACATACTGCCATGTCCGAAAAGTCCAAACTATTAAAATACTAAAAAATAAATAAATCTGTGGTGAGCACCTTACAGAATCTTTTTTTTATCCTTTTTCAAAAATGAAAATGCACAGAATATTGGTATAAGTTATTGGCTATCGGCCTGAAAGTTCACAGGTTATCTGTATCTGCTCTAAAAAAAAATCTATCGGTCGATCCCTACTCATTACCGGAAAAAAACAGCTTCCGTTTTGTCCCCATTCATTGTCAATAGGGACAAAACAGAACGGAATGCTCCAAAATGCAAGTCAATGGGGACTGATCCGTTTAACTCTGACACTATCTGACACAATTTAAAAAAACTGATCTGTCCCTCATTGACTTTAAATGGAATTCATGACGGATCCGTCTTGACTATGTTAAAGATAATACAACCGGATCCGTTCATAACGGATGTAGATAGTTGTATTAACAGTAACAGAAGCGTTTTTACTGAGCCCTGACGGATCCAGCAAAAACACTAGTGTGAAAGTAGCCTAAGCAATTACAAAAGTATTCAGATCCAGTTGCTGGTTTGAAAATTGTAGAATATTTTTCGTGTGACAACCCCTTTTAACAGAAGTTCATGAAATGGTAAAATGCTTCACATCTGATATATATTCTATGGTCTATTGCAAATAAAATATGGGTCTGAGATTTAAAAAACATTGCATAGTTTTATTTTATTTATATTTTATACAGTTTCCCAACTTTTTGGAATTGGTGTTATACATTGGGGATGCTACTTATTTGTCTGCGTTGCAGACACTCATGATGTGCTATGTACCTAGAAGTTCATCGTCTCTGATGAGAGAATATAAACATTGTTTATACAGGGAGTGCAGAATTATTAGGCAAATGAGTATTTTGACCACATCATCCTCTTTATGCATGTTGTCTTACTCCAAGCTGTATAGGCTCGAAAGCCTACTACCAATTAAGCATATTAGGTGATGTGCATCTCTGTAATGAGAAGGGGTGTGGTCTAATGACATCAACACCCTATATCAGGTGTGCATAATTATTAGGCAACTTCCTTTCCTTTGGCAAAATGGGTCAAAAGAAGGACTTGACAGGCTCAGAAAAGTCTAAAATAGTGAGATATCTTGCAGAGGGATGCAGCACTCTTAAAATTGCAAAGCTTCTGAAGCGTGATCATCGAACAATCAAGCGTTTCATTCAAAATGGTCAACAGGGTCGCAAGAAGCGTGTGGAAAAACCAAGGCGCAAAATAACTGCCCATGAACTGAGAAAAGTCAAGCGTGCAGCTGCCAAGATGCCACTTGCCACCAGTTTGGCCATATTTCAGAGCTGCAACATCACTGGAGTGCCCAAAAGCACAAGGTGTGCAATACTCAGAGACATGGCCAAGGTAAGAAAGGCTGAAAGACGACCACCACTGAACAAGACACACAAGCTGAAACGTCAAGACTGGGCCAAGAAATATATCAAGACTGATTTTTCTAAGGTTTTATGGACTGATGAAATGAGAGTGAGTCTTGATGGGCCAGATGGATGGGCCCGTGGCTGGATTGGTAAAGGGCAGAGAGCTCCAGTCCGACTGAGACGCCAGCAAGGTGGAGGTGGAGTACTGGTTTGGGCTGGTATCATCAAAGATGAGCTTGTGGGGCCTTTTCGGGTTGAGGATGGAGTCGAGCTCAACTCCCAGTCCTACTACCAGTTTCTGGAAGACACCTTCAAGCAGTGGTACAGGAAGAAGTCTGCATCCTTCAAGAAAAACATGATTTTCATGCAGGACAATGCTCCATCACACGCGTCCAAGTACTCCACAGCGTGGCTGGCAAGAAAGGGTATAAAAGAAGAAAATCTAATGACATGGCCTCCTTGTTCACCTGATCTGAACCCCATTGAGAACCTGTGGTCCATCATCAAATGTGAGATTTACAAGGAGGGAAAACAGTACACCTCTCTGAACAGTGTCTGGGAGGCTGTGGTTGCTGCTGCACGCAATGTTGATGGTGAACAGATCAAAACACTGACAGAATCCATGGATGGCAGGCTTTTGAGTGTCCTTGCAAAGAAAGGTGGCTATATTGGTCACTGATTTGTTTTTGTTTTGTTTTTGAATGTCAGAAATGTATATTTGTGAATGTTGAGATGTTATATTGGTTTCACTGGTAAAAATAAATAATTGACATGGGTATATATTTGTTTAAGTTGCCTAATAATTATGCACAGTATTAGTCACCTGCACACACAGATATCCCCCTAAAATAGCTAAAACTAAAGCAAACTAAAAACTACTTCCAAAAATATTCAGCTATTAATGAGTTTTTTTGGGTTCATTGAGAACATGGTTGTTGTTCAATAATAAAATTAATCCTCAAAAATACAACTTGCCTAATAATTCTGCACTCCCTGTACATCTCCTGTCTGAAAATTTTCTTAAATGTGTTGCCGACATTTGTTTCCTCAATTTAAAACCTATATAGTGACGCACATCCTTTTTTTGTAATTGGTTTTATAATTTCTGATTTACAGATTTTATTTTTTATTCTATTTCTTGAACATGATTATTTGGGCAGCCATCTTGCCTGATCTGTTAACAGCATTTACAAAGCATTATGAAAATTGCTTTACGGCAGCCACATGATCCATAGACAGTGGTTAGGAAGGGACTTCATTGACTTCTATGGGAGAGTTTTGTAGGCATGTTCTGTGACCTGTGCAGAGGTCGTTATACAAGGAAAGAATAGATAAGCTCTTATAATCACCCATTGTTAATGGTGAATCCTGTCTTATATGTCATTCTAATCCTGCCTGTAATTATATCCCCTATGCAGGTAACTGCACTAAAGTGATCTGTACACACCAAGAAGTGGCGCCTATTAGGCTTAGTGGCCAGTGCAAAAACTGCAGGATTTTGTTTAACTATAGTGACATAGAAAACTAAAAATAACTTCACAAAAAATGATTTTAAAATGTTAAACTTAAAAATGTGTTTTAAACAATAGGTTATTTTTTCTGATGACGCATTTCCTTTAAATCCCAATTTCTGAGCAGTGCAAACCTTCATCTGACTGCAAATAACTCCAGGCAAAACTAAGCCACATGTTCTTTAAACACATCAGTTAAAACTTGGCAGACTTTTTTTTTTTTTCTTTCTTTTTTTCCCCAATTTATTTCTGGGGTTATATATATCCCCCCCCCCCCCCCTCCTTTTTATTTTTATTTTTTTTTCTTGTTGTAAGTTCAGTTCTTTTGGAGACCCTTTTTTAAATGTCCCCTTAGAAGGGCATGTTTGCAGCAGTGTATATGAAGGAGGAGAAGTGTGTTTTACATGCATTTGGCTATTATGATCTGGTTATTTTTAACTTCAGGATATTTAAAATTATTTTTTCTTTGCAGGAAAAGGCAAAAAAAACTGCAACTCTGTTTCTGTTGGAGCGTTTTTAGATGATGAAGACGATATGAGTCTGGAAGAAATAAAAAACCGTCAGAATGCAGCCCTGAAAAATAGCCTGCCATTGAATTCTACTGAGACCATCACAATGCCAGAGTGCATCATGGATACAACACCCCTGCAAAGCAGTAGTTGCAATGATGGGTCCAAGCTGGGCTACTGCAGTCCATTAAATAATGACGTAATCCTTCCTGGAGAACATAGACGTCAGCATTGTTTAGAGGAGGCATTGCTATCTCCTGTGTCCAATCTCATGGCAGAGTTTGAAAGACTGTCATTGGCAGATCTAAAAGAAGCCAACAACGAGTCTCCAAACGAGGAGTGTGGCATGTCACAAAGATTAAGTAGGGTGACTGTTTCTGATGATGATGATGATCTAGACTCCAGCAGCCCTACAATGAGTACAAAATCATCTGAGTTAATGCAGACTGATAAACCTTTTCACAGTTCTATCCTGTTGGACCAGCCTTTATCCCCAGGGACCAACAACGGGCCATCCTCCTCAATTTCTCTTTCAGGGTCTCCAAACATGCAACTGGTCATGAAAACACCACCTAAACACCAAAGTAATAGGTTTCTGTTCCTTCTTGGGTATGTACCTTATACTGTGTGTATGAGCAGTGTGAATGGGATAAAGCGGTCAGTTCTATATATTTGCAGTCTGCACAGGCATTTGTCAGGTTGCTGCGCAGTTATATTAGAAGTTAACATTGTTCGATTGGATCCCTCCCAATCCAAACAGGGGTACAGTGGCAGGTCAATCATCCATGGTTCTCCTTGAATTCTCTGCTGCCAGACCCTGCACTCGGCGATCTCTGGCAGTCCCATAGAGAATCAATGAATGAAGCGGCAGCTGCTCCATTTGGATGGGGGTTTGGGGCTTTTTGGATTGGTAGGGATCACGGTGGTTATAGAAGCTAACTTTTTTTTTTTTTTTTTTTTTTTTTTTTTTTTATACTTGTTTGACTACACTCTAACAGTCATGCCTCTCCTGGGCTGTTGGACTACAAGTTTCAGGGCAAACTTATTTTTATTTTTTGTTGTGGAAACGGCAAAAAAGTCCTTTCTTCAAAACTATAGCTCTTTGTTCTCTAAATATGCCAATTTATACAAAAAGATTATTAAAATTGGTTTTCTATTTTGTGTTGTCAGGTTAAGTGTGGCTAGGTATCTTCATTTTAAGTATGATTTTTTTATTTTTTTGCATCATTTTGGGGCAGAGTTAACTTCTGCAAAAAGTGCTTTAAATTTACAACATTCACCATGCAGTATAACTTTCATGTTACTTTTATTCTATGTTATTACCATATCCACAATACAAAATGTGTGGTTTTATTTGTTTCTTACTGCTACTTCACAATAATACCACACTTTATGCAAAAACATTACTTTATTTCAGGAGCCAGAGCCGCATGTGGTTTATTTATTTTTTTGCAGGAGACAATTTTATTGGTACCATTTTGGGGTACATGGGACTTATGCCGCTCGCACACCACTGATATAATTTCTGTTTCAGTTTTTGATCTGTTTCCATTTTATTGTGTACAATTTGCATCTGAGTGTATTCAGTTTTTCACTGATCCAAGCCACCCATAACTTCAGCGGATCCATAGTCAGGTATAGGGGTTATTAACCGCCTCCGGACCGCCTAACGCAGATGTGCGGTCCGGAGGCGGCAGCCCTGCGCACGACGACGCATATACGCGTCATCTCGCGAGGGCCGGGATTTCCTGTGAACGCGCGCGCTCACAGGAACGGAAGGTAAGCGAGTGGATCTCCAGCCTGCCAGCGGCGATCGCTCGCTAGCAGGCTGGAGATCCGAATTTTTTAACCCCTAACAGGTATATTAGACGCTGTTTTGATAACAGCGTCTAATATACCTGGTCCTCTGGTGGTCCCTTTTGTTAGGATCGACCACCAGAGGACTCAGGTAGCTCAGTACAGTCGCACCAAACACCACACTACACTACACCCCCCCCCTCCCCCCGTCACTTATTAACCCCTTATAAACCCCTGATCACCCATGATCACCCATGATCACCCCATATAAACTCCCTGATCACCCCCCTGTCATTGATCACCCCCCCTGTCAGGCTCCGTTCAGACGTCCGTATGATACATGGATACATGGATCGGATCCGCAAAACACATGCGGACGTCTGAATGGAGCCTTACAGGGGGGTGATCAATGACAGGCGGGTGATCACCCATATACACTCCCTGATCACCCCCCTGTCATTGATCACCCCCCTGTAAGGCTCCGTTCAGACGTCCGTATGATTTTTACGGATCCATGGATACATGGATCGGATCCGCAAAACACATGCGGACGTCTGAATGGAGCCTTACAGGGGGGTGATCAATGACAGGCGGGTGATCACCCATATACACTCCCTGATCACCCCCTGTCATTGATCACCCCCCTGTCAGGCTCCATTCAGACGTCCGTATGATTTTTACGGATCCATGGATACATGGATCGGATCCGCAAAACACATGCGGACGTCTGAATGGAGCCTTACAGGGGGGTGATCAATGACAGCCGGGTGATCACCCATATACACTCTCTGATCACCCCCTGTCATTGATCACCCCCTTCTACTGTCTGGGCATTGTAGAACCTCAGGAAACATGACAGGTGCTCAGAAAGTCAGAGCTGCTTCAAAAAGCGGAAATTCACATTTTTGTACCATAGTTTGTAAACGCTATAACTTTTACCCAAACCATTTTTTTTTTGCCCAAACATTTTTTTTTATCAAAGACATGTAGAACTATAAATTTAGCGAAAAATGTATATATGGATGTCGTTTTTTTTGCAAAATTTTACAGCTGAAAGTGAAAAATGTCATTTTTTTGCAAAAAAATCGTTACATTTCGATTAATAACAAAAAAAAGTAAAAATGTCAGCAGCAATAAAATACCACCAAATGAAAGCTCTATTAGTGAGAAGAAAAGGAGGTAAAATTCATTTGGGTGGTAAGTTGCATGACCGAGCGATAAACGGTGAAAGTAGTGTAGTGCCGAAGTGTAAAAAGTGCTCTGGTCATGAAGGGGGTTTCAGCTAGCGGGGCTGAAGTGGTTAAAGGGGTTATCCGAGAGTATAAAATTCCCTCCGTATGCCTGGGCCAAAACCTCCGGTGTCACCCAGGAGAGGGGGTTGGGTGGTGTTAGCCAATGGCAGATGGGGACGAGCCTCCCTAGCATCGCGGGTGACTTTTTCCTATAGCGTGCAAGCACAGCCACCGTTGCTGGATTGCAGGGTGGTCATAACCATGGAAACGAGAAGCGTATAATGGCAAAGGAGGCAATATGGACAATCACAATACATTAGTAAGTGCCTTGTATTAACTTTTTCTATATGATAAATGCCACTTGCTGAAGTGAGAACACCTAAGCCTAAGAATGGGGAGTTTTGCTCAGTGTTTCAGTGGAGTGGCAGGCACGCATGGATGTCCCTGATCCTTTCAACTCTGTGGGACGTTAGCCTGCCGTGAATTAGGGAATATGGATTTGTGTGAACCCAGCCTTAGTGAAGTCTGATTGGTTACAAATCTAAGTTGTTGTTGTTGTTGTTTTTTTCAGGAAAGAGCCAACCAAGTTGGACAATAATGTGCTATCAGCGGTAGAAAATGTGGAGATTGATGCACAGAAATATCCAAGTATCTCCAAATGGAAGAAATCCGTATTGTATTACCCCAGTACAGAACGACAGAGGTATTTGCTTGCAGTCTACTCTAGAAGGTTTTGTGATTTATGAAATGAAGTGTTAACTTTTCTTTAGCTCTTTGAACTATCTTTCCCTGTTTTTATAGTTGGCCAAGCCCAGCAGTTATGACCGGAAGGAACCGCTCTCTTAATTTTGGTTGCAACTCCCCTGGTGGTAATGGATTTTCTACACCTGGAAGAAGCAGCCCCATTCTGGGTAGCCCAGGCAAATTCACGAACACAGCTGATTTTTGCAGTCCAGGGAGGTATAGTCCTGCATACGCCAGTCACATACAACTTCTTCGGTTGCGTCATATCTCGGACCATTCTGGCCTTTGAAGATGAATTTTAATGCAAAAGTGACCTAAACAAAGTGTTTCAATACATAAAACCACCTTCTGCTGTGCACCGGCACCTGAGCTAATAGCAGTATGACAAGGTTGATGCAGCAAATTGTGTCACTGTAGAAGAGTCTTCTGTGTCAGCGCTTTGCTTAAGGTTTTGGGGATAAAAGATGGAAGACCCAATTCATGGTGTTGGAACCTTTTTTTTCTTTTTTTTGTGTGACTCTTCAATGTTTTAACAAAAAAAAAAAGCAAACAAACTGTAATAGTCACAGTCAGGAAACTTGCCAGTGGGCTTCATTGGCATGCACGTCTCTTAGCTAACAATATGGTTTTAGATTCCTAGTTAGTCACTAGCACTTGGCAATAACTAGCAGTGTCTGACATGTGTAGGGCTCTCTCAAAGTAACCCTACTGGAGTCTTTATCCTTACATTCTTGCACTACTGTAGTGTTTGAGCCCCACAGTTATAAAGTCTGCTCTTGACAGAAGGTAATGCATAATCCTATGGTTTTGATGGCCTTTCTATGTTTTTTATTTGCTTTGTTTTTAAGTAATTGAATATTTGTCATTTAAAAAATTGGTTTTCCAGGCTAAAACATGGTCGTTATCCTTAAAGTATTGGTTTAATATTAAACTTGGAATAACTAGAATGATTGCCTGCGGTTTGAACACACTAAATGTTATCAATCATTTACAACAAATATTACTATGTTGCATCGCACAAATGAACCTTCAGTGGTTTGTTTTGTAATCTTTAGGTTAATCCTGAAAGTTTATTTAGTGTGTTTTCCAAACTGTGTTATTTCTAATGAGTGTTTTTGGCAAATTAACCAAGTGTTGACTTATCCATTTACATGTAGGATATACGAGAAAATGGTGCCAGTGTACTGCTGGTAAGTCCTTATGACTAGTTGTCTTCTGAGGAGGCAGCGTTCATATCCGTAACATCAATATCTGTTCTGTTCCGTTATAGGAGCAGAACACCAAAAATACCTGAATTGTCAGACCCAGCACATAACTGATATGAATGGCATTGAATGAACTCCCATTGAGAATAATGGGGTCAGTCAGGCTTTCGTTTGTGTATCGTACTGCACAGAATAGTTCTGCACTGCAGAACTGTAGTCCATGCAAGACCTGCGATGGATGCTCTGAACAAAGCATCCTGACACGGCCTAACATGTAGAGCACCAGAATGAAACATGGTACAGAAATAACATCATAATCTCACCACTTTCTGTGTGTAACAGGTTTTTGTTTGTGTTTTGCTTCTATGTTCACAAATATACACCAGGACAGAAGTTTGGTTTTGATTTTACATCCTGCTGATTAGGGGTCCAATGTCCTTCTTGAGATATGGACTAAAAGCCTTTCTTTAAGGGGAAACTGTCACCATGAAAATACAGTGTAATCTGCCAGCAGCATGATATCAAGCCAGAGCAGTGCTGCAGATTGGTATATAGGAAGAGACTTTATCAAAATTGGTCTAAGGGAAAATTGGCTTAGCTGCCCATAACAACCAATCGGATTCCAACTTCATTTTTCAGAGCTCCTTTGGAAAATCAATGATAGCATCTGATTGGTTGCTATTAAAGGAAAGCTGGCTTAGTTGGCCATATCAGTTTTGGTAAATGTCCCCCAGTTTTTTTTATAGGAAATGATTCATTGCATAAGGCCCCCTTTACGCTGCTCAGTTAAGCAGACAAGGGAAGCGTTACTTCTCGGCAAGCACCTGCTCATTGGTGAAGGAGACTGCTGCTATTACATGCAGTGATCTCCTCCACAGTATGGGGAGGAGCGATCGCCAATCCCATCACTCATTCCCATACAGAATAATTGTTTGCTGACAGCAAATCGCTATTTAGACGATTTGCTGTCAGCAACAGATTTGGTGTCTCAATGAATATTACTCTATGTTGTTAATCAGGTAATCCGGTGGCAGTTTTACACAGGCAGACTATCACTAATGAGCTTGTTAGTGATTACCAGAATATCAGGCAGTGTAAAGCAGTCTTTAATCTTTTGCTACCGAACACATATATCTATATCTATCTATATATATATATATATATATATATATATATATATATATATATATATATATATATTTTTATTTTATTTTTTTATTTTTTTTTTTATCTGCTCAGCTCCTCCTGCTCTAAAGTACACTGCGTGCAGCTCAGACACCATGTTGCTATAATATGTTGTTTAAAAAGCAGTTACATTTCTGACAGAAAAATAACTAGGATTTTTGCACTATTTATATCATCTTGTTGATTTTGTTACTTGCTGTAAATACAAAGGTCTGATTAGGCCAGTATTAATTACAAAATATTCAGTTTATTTTTTTCCACCATGGCATTGCTAAGTACAGTCTAGGATTCACAAATCATAGTTAATTCAAATCTTACTCTTAAATGCCAGAAGTCTATACTGATAGCTGATCATAGTATTCTCTTCTGCATTGTATCCTTGGCAGCCTTTTAAGAAAATATAGATTTTAAAATCAATTAAACTTCCTACAGATCAGCTGTTTGAAGAGAAGGGATCGCTTCTACAAGCGCTGCCTTCTCTTCTTTGTTTACCTGCTCGCTGCATCAACTGCAGAGGCGAGTAGTCTAATTGCAACTATGGCTTACTTATTCACTTCTATGGGACAGCTCTAGTCTGTTCAAATGAATAGGACAGAACTGTCCCATAGAAGTGAAAAGGAATGCTATATGTTAAAGGAAATATTAATTAATATTTTGTATTAATATCAATAATCATAAATAGGCGTGAGTTGTCTGATTACTCTGCCTATTTAGACTATAAATACAAATACTAACCTCCTTGTTGCACACACTTTTCCTGAACTACGTGCGAATTACAACTACGATATACTACAGCGGCGACTACTACAATAAATGACTATTCGCTGCACTTTGAATAATAAAAGGAATTTATTAAAACAATTACACGTCTACAGTCTAATTATTGCTATAACTAAAATAGAGATATATATATATATATATATATATATATATATATATAACAAAGAGATCGGACTGCACTCCAGTTGAATCTTCAATGAAAAAAGGTTTATTCACCCATAGGTGGCACAAGCGACGTTTCGGCTCACATATGAGCCTTTCTCCTTGAGAAAGGCTCATATGTGAGCCGAAACGTCGCTTGTGCCACCTATGGGTGAATAAACCTTTTTTCATTGAAGATTCAACTGGAGTGCAGTCCGATCTCTTTGTTCCGTATCAGTGGGTAAGCACCATTTACCATACTCGGACAGTGCACCCTCTATATTTGTTTTTTGGCCTGGTGGTGCTGCTGGTAATTTTCTTCTGTGTGTGTGTGTATATATATATATATATATATATATATATATATATATATATATATATATATATATATATATATATATATATATATATATATAGTAATAATAGCCAAGTAACAAATTGCACAGTGGGGCCTAGTCAGATTGACCATCAAGGGGTTACCTCTATGCAGCATACACGTCACCAGGCGCCAAGGGGTCAGAATGGCCATTCTAGGCTAGAAAGGAATATTTGACACCCCTGTACTATTTGTTACACAGTTTGTTCCCCGTGTATGTCCATGTCATGTGTTTTTGTTATCCGTTTGTATGTGTTCTTCCATGTTAATGGCGGTAGTCCTTTGATTATATATATCAGGGGACGTGATCATCTTCGTGGTTATGAGGTGTGTATAAATAGCCGATATGAGCCCTCTAGGACCTTGTGTGGACAGCACTCCAATCTACGGATAGTTGGAGATCTTTCTAGAGCCTCTTCCAAACTGCGCAGAGAGGGCATGTCTAATCTGTAGATGCCTAAAGAACATGTGTCTCGGGATGCCAGATTTATCCTGTATTTGAGAAAAGGATCTCGGGGATCCTCCCTCATATAGGTCTCCCAGGGTCAGTACCCCATGATCCTTCCACATTGCAGCGCCTACATGACTACTCAAATGCGGAAACATAGGGTTTCCCCAAAGGGGTATTGCGTCTGGCAGGTCAGAGTACACCTTCAATTTAGCTGCCTCCCAAACCTGATCGGCCAGTCTATGTAGTAAGAGGGCTCTACCGTGGAACAGACTAATACCTTCCAGTACCAGCCATAAGGAATGTAACTGAAGGAAGTCCTGCAAATAGATTTCTGCATTGGGGAGGGGCTGCGAGGAAACCCAGGAGGTTAGATAACGTAGTTGACCCGCTAGGAAGTACAGGAACAGGTCTGGAAGTCCAATTAATATGCAATCCAGAGAAACGGCCAAAAGATCTCCCCCCTTTTTGCCCTGCACAGGGCAACATTTTCAGAGATTCTGGCCCTGACTTTAAAACCAAAAAAAGGATTGGCACCATTTTTGAATTTTTTTTTTGATAACCTGTTGCATGCCAGACATTAGCTGGGATCTTACAGCAACCTCATTCTTCAATTTAGGGCCCCTAAAATGCCAGGGCAGTATAAATACCCCACAACTGACCCCATTTTGGAAAGAAGACACCCCAAGGTATTTCGTGGTGGGCATAGTGAGTTCATGGAAGTTTTTATTTTTTTGTCACAAGTTAGTGGAATATGAGACTTTGTAAGAAAAAAAAATATCATTTTCCTCTAACGGGTGACAAAAAATTCTAGGAACTCGCCATGCCCCTCATGTCTAAAGATTTGAGTAAAATTTTTTAGACATTTGGATCCCAGACTTCTTCTCATGCTTTAGGGCCCCTAAAATGCCAGGGCAGTATAAATACCCCACATGTGACCCCATTTTGGAAAGAAGACACCCCAAGGTATTCAATGAGGGGCATGGCGAGTTTATAGAAGATTTTTATTTATTTTTTGGCACAAGTTAGCGGAAATTGATGGATTTATTTATTATTTTTTTTCTCACAAAGTCTCCCTTTCCGCTAACTTGGGACAAAAATTCCAATCTTTCATGGACTCAATATGCCCCTCAGCGAATACCTTGGGCTGTCTTCTTTCCAAAATGGGGTCATTTGTGGGGTGTTTGTACTGCCCTGGCATTTGAGGGTCTCCACAATCATTACATGTATGGCCAGCATTAGGAGTTTCTGCTATTCTCCTTATATTGAGCATACAGGTAATGAGTTTTTTTTTTTCTTTCGTTAAGCCTCTGGACTGAAAGAAAAAATGAACGGCACAGATTTCTTCATTCGCATCGATCAATGTGGCTGAAAAAATCTCTGCCCCACAGCCATACCCACTTAGCTTGTATGCCCTGGCAAACCCGATTTATCCATTCACATCAATTGATGTGGATGAATAAATCATTGCCTGGATTTTTATTTTATTTTTAATAAAAAATGTTTGCCCAAGCATATGAACCGCCGCCTCCTCAGCTCCTAAGCCTCGGCAAACGTATATCTTTTTTTACTGCAGAGGAGAAATCTCGTCTTGCAGCGCCGCATACACCGACTTTTGTGTAATCTGACAGCAGCGCAATGCTTCTGTCAGAATGCACATCAGTGCTGCAGCTGCTTGATCGCTTGGTCCACCTAGAAGGTAAAAAAAAAAAAAACTGTCCGCAATTCAATAAATTTATTAACATTAACTTTAGATTGAACTGAACATTAACTTTGATAAACTTTTGAAACAGAACAATAACTTTTTTGCTTACCGGTGATTTTTATTTATTTATTTTTAACCTTTTTTTTATAGGACAAACCTCTCCTTCCCCATGGGACAATGTGCAAATCGCCCAGAGATGTGGCGAAGTACATTATGCATTTTCTCCCAGGTGAAATGAGAGGTTTGTGGCAGCTCTGTGTGAAAGGGCCCTAAGACCCCTGTGTGCCTGTCCTGTGTCACGCAATCCCTATGCTAATAGTGTACCTGAGTGTGGAACTTGTGGAAACACTCCCCTATGCATAGGGCAGGCTGGTCAGGACAAAAGAAGGTGGTGTCATGCCTTATTCCACCCCTGCTACAGACACGACATCTTTTTCTTGTGGAACGTTGAGTTGGGGTACCAGGATAGACAGACGGGAAGTGTCTGCCATGTAGCCGGCTCACTACATCAGGGACTTGGGGCACGGACCCTCCTGGATACAGGATTTCCGAAATGATCTCTTCCTGGAATTTTAGGAAGGATCCTGTTCTCCCAGCCTTACTGTAGAGAACAAAACTATTATATACAGCCAATTGAATCAAATATACAGACACCTTTTTATAGCAGCATCTGGTGCGTCTGGAAACTAAATAGGGAGCCAACATCTGGTCATTGAAGCCCACCCCTCCCATGTGAAGGTTGTCGTGGACAGAGAGGGGTTTCACAATGACTCCAGTTGCCCTTTCAATTTGGACAGTCGTGTCTGCGTGAATGGTGGACAGAAGGTAAACGTCCCTCTTGTCCCTCCACTTCACCGCGAGCAGTTCTTGGTCGCACTGGGGGAGAGGGCTGCCTTGTGTAAGTCGGGTACTAACGAGCCGTTGGGGGAAGCCCCGGCGACTAGGTCGCGCGGTGTCACAGCATTGAATTCCGACTAGATGCAAGTGCCGAAAGAGGGCCACGCTTGAGTAAAAATTGTCCACGTATAAGTGGTACCCCTTGTGGAGTAAGGGTAACACCAAGTCCCAGACAATCTTGCCACTGCTCCCCAGGTAGTCAGGACATCCGACTGGCTCCAGTTTTGAGTCTTTTCCCTCATAGACCCTAAAATGATATGTATAGCCTGTGGCCCTTTCACAGAGCTTATACAGTTTGACCCCATACCGGGCGCGCTTGCTGGGGATGTACTGTTTTATGCCAAGGCGCCCGGTAAAATGTACTAGGGACTCGTCTATGCAGATGTTTTGATTAGGGGTATACGCATCTGCAAATCTGGATGACAAATGGTCTATGAGGGGCCGAATTTTGTGGAGCCGGTCATAAGCAGGGTGGCCTCTTGGATGACAGGTGTTATTGTCAGCGAAATTCATAAAGCACATGATTACCTCAAAACGTGCCCTGGACATTGCAGCAGAAAACATGGGCATGTAATGTATTGGGTCTTTAGACCAATATGACCGCAATACATTTTTTTTTAGTTAGACCCATGCTGAGGATAAGTCCAGGAAACTGTGACTAGTTTCCACCGGAAAGGCTGGGCTTAGAAGCTTTCCGGATTGGCGGTAATAAACTGTGTGGCGTAGCGGTTGGTTTCTGCCACAACTAGGTCATAGAGATCCGCGGTGAAGAACAGCTCAAAAAACTGAAGGGCCGATCCTCAATGAGCCGTCTCCACGCGAACTCCAGACTGGGCGGTGAAAGGGGGAAATACGGGTGCGGCGGAAGCAGGGGAGCGCCTACTAGGATTTGCCAGCACCTCTGGGAGATAAAGGGTTCAACGGGCCTGTGAACGCGGTGGCTGCGTTCACAGGCGTTGGTTGGCCTGGCAGCGCCGCAGCAATCGCGCCTTTCGGCGTTAGCGAGACGGGAGGTGGTTAAAATGCATGAAATTCATCAACAAGAAAATTGGAAAGTTGTAATACTTATCATTTAAAGTAGCATAGTAGGGGTATGTGTGGTGTGGTCAGGAAAAAAGCCCAACGCGTATCGCCAGGCTCTGCTGGCTTTCTCAGGGGTGCCTGTTCCTGAATGGCACATGATCTAGAGTGTGTATGTATGTATGTTCACGTGAAGCATGAGGGCGGCAATCCCACGCTCATAAGGGAGGAGGGAGGGGAAAGGGAAGAAGTCTGGTACCTTCTACGGAGGGTCAACATACCAACTATTAAACGCCGAAGCAGACGGCGACCGGAAGTGACGTCCGCCCATGCGCGCAGCCGTCCGGCGCGTCCTGCGTTCCAAACGGTGGAAACAGCAGAGCGCAGAGGCCCAGGAGGCACGCACTGCGTGCCACACACCGGAAATCATGTGACAAAATTGAAGCGCAATATGTGCATATGAGAGAGCCTTGTGGGGGAGGGGACAAAGCGGAGAAGAGAGGGAGAGTGAGCTAACCAATAGAAATTTTTGACATATATAAACAATGCTTTAAATCCAATAAGGACTCGTAACCCTAAATAAGTGCATGATCGAATGTGCTCAAGAAAGCACCAAAAGCATGTGGAACAAAAAACACAAGAAAACACAGAAAAGAGGATGTATATAAGGAATAAAGAAAAATTAATAGAAATCCATTTCCATCTACTGAATAATATAAGATAATAAATTATGAAATGTGAATGACCATGATTAGCTAATATGAAAAAGACAACACAAATATATTAAATTAACCCTATACTTTGGTCCCACTATAAATTTGTGCAAAATTTATTGCTACTCAAATTGCTTAACTTATATACATTTATGAAGCTATATGATTTATATTCCTTACTACGTGGTTTAATAAGTGTTCCTAATTATGTGAGCTATTCAATTATTATTTATGTTGGTGTTTTTGTGTAAATTTCTTATATATATATGTTATTTTATATATATTTTTTTTATAAATTTTTATTTATTTTTTCTATTTTATACATTATTTTTTATATTTTTTATTATTTATTTATATTATATATGTTTGTTTTATTTATATTATATATTGATGGTTTAAAGGTGTGTGTGTGTGTATGTGTGTGTGTGTGTGTGTGTGTATATGTGTGTATGTATGTGTGTATATATATATATATATATATATATATATATATATATATACAGGTCCTTCAGAAAAAAAATTAGCATATTGTGATAAAGTTCATTTTTTTCTGTAATGTACTGATAAACATTAAACTTTCATATATTTTAGATTCATTACACACAACTGGAGTAGTTCAAGCCTTTTATTGTTTTAATATTGATGATTTTGGCATACAGCTCATGAAAACCCCAAATTCCTATCTAAAAAAATTAGCATATTTCATCCGACCAATAAAAGAAAAGTGTTTTTAATACAAAAAAAGTAAACCTTCAAATAATTATGTTCAGTTATGCACTCAATACTTGGTCGGGAATCCTTTTGCAGAAATGACTGCTTCAATGCGGCGTGGCATGGAGGCAATCAGCCTGTGGCACTGCTGAGGTGTTATGGAGGCCCAGGATGCTTCGATAGCGGCCTTAAGCTCATCCAGAGTGTTGGGTCTTGCGTCTCTCAACTTTCTCTTCCCAATATCCCACAGGTCAGTAAACCATTTACCGGTGGTTTTGGCACTGTGAGCAGGTGCCAGGTCGTGCTGAAAAATGAAATCTTCATCTCCATAAAGCTTTTCAGCAGGTGGAAGCAGGAAGTGCTCCAAAATCTCCTGATAGCTAGCTGCATTGACCCTGCCCTTGATAAAACACAGTGGACCAACACCAGCAGCTGACATGGCACCCCAGACCATCACTGACTGTGGGTACTTGACACTAGACTTCAGGCATTTTGGCATTTCCCTCTCCCCAGTCTTCCTCCAGACTCTGGCACCTTGATTTCCAAATGACATGCAAAATTTGCTTTCATCCGAAAAAAGTACTTTGGACCACTGAGCAACAGTCCAGTGCTGCTTCTCTGTAGCCTAGATCAGGCGCTTCTGCCGCTGTTTCTGGTTCAAAAGTGGCTTGACCTGGGGAATGCGGCACTTGTAGCCCATTTCCTGCACACGCCTGTACATGGTGGCTCTAGATGTTTCTACTCCAGACTCAGTTCACTGCTTCCGCAGGTCCCCCAAGGTCTGGAATTGGTCCTTCTCCACAATCTTCCTCAGGGTCCGGTCACCTCTTCTCGTTATGCAGCGTTTTCTGCCACACTTTTTCCTTCCCACAGACTTCCCACTGAGGTGCCTTGATACAGCACTCTGGGAACAGCCTATTCGTTCAGAAATGTCTTTCTGCGTCTTACCCTCTTGCTTGAGGGTGTCAATGATGGCCTTCTGGACAGCAGTCAGGTCGGCAGTCTTACCCACGATTGCAGTTTTGAGTAATGAACCAGGCTGGGAGTTTTTAAAAGCCTCAGGAATCTTTTGCAGGTGTTTAGAGTTAATTAGTTGATTCAGATGATTAGGTTAATAGCTCGTTTAGAGAACCTTTTCATGATATGCTAATTTTTTTAGATAGAAATTTTGGGTTTTCATGAGCTGTATGCCAAAATCATCAATATTAAAACAATAAAAGGCTTGAACTACTTCAGTTGTGTGTAATGAATCTAAAATATATGAAAGTCTAATGTTTATCAGTACATTACAGAAAATAATGAACTTTATCACAATATGCTAATTTTTTTTAGAAGGACCTGTGTGTGTATGTGTATGTGTGTGTGTGTATATATATATACACACTCTGCTCAAAAAAATAAAGGGAACACTCAAACAACACAATGTAACTCCAAGTCAATCACATTTCTGTGAAATCAAACTGTCCACTTAGGAAGCAACACTGAGTGACAATCAATTCCACATGCTGTTGTGCAAATGGGATAGACAACAGGTGGAAATTATAGGCAATTAGCAAGACACCCCCAATAAAGGAGTGGTTCTGCAGGTGGTGACCACAGACCACTTCTCAGTTCCTATGCTTCCTGGCTGATGTTTTGGTCACTTTTGAATGCTGGTGGTGCTTTCACTCTAGTGGTAGCATGAGATGGAGTCTAGAACCCACACAAGTGGCTCAGGTAGTGCAGCTTATCCAGGATGGCACATCAATGCGAGCTGTGGCAAGAAGGTTTGCTGTGTCTGTCAGCGTAGTGTCCAGAGCATGGAGGCGCTACCAAGAGACAGGCCAGTACATCAGGAGAGGTGGAGGAGGCCGTAGGAGGGCAACAACCCAGCATCAGGACCGCTACCTCCGCCACCTCCGCCTTTGTGAAAGGAGGAACAGGAGGAGCACTGCCAGAGCCCTGCAAAATGACCTCCAGTAGGCCACAAATGTGTATGTGTCTGCTCAAACTGTCAGAAACAGACTCCATGAGGGCCTGACGTCCATAGGTGGGGGTTGTGCTTACAGCCCAACACCATGCAGGACATTTGGCATTTGCCAGAGAACACCAAGATTGGCAAATTTGCCACTGGCGCCCTGTGCTCTTCACAGATGAAAGCAGGTTCACACTGAGCACATGACAGACGTGACAGAGTCTGGAGACGCCATGGAGAACGTTCTGCTGCCTGCAACATCCTCCAGCCTGACTGGTTTGGCATTGGGTCAGTAATGGTGTGAGGTGGCATTTCTTTGGAGGGCCGTACAGCCCTCCATGTGCTTGCCAGAGGTAGCCTGACTGCCATTAGGTACCGAGATGAGATCCTCAGACCCCTTGTGAGACCATATGCTGGTGCAGTTGGCCCTGGGTTCCTCCCAATGCAAGACAATGCTAGACCTCATGTGGCTGGAGTGTGTCAGCAGTTCCTGCAAGACGAAGGCATTGATGCTATGGACTGGCCCGCCCGTTCCCCAGACCTGAATCCAATTGAGCACATCTGGGACATCATGTCTCGCTCTATCCACCAACGTCACGTTGCACCACAGACTGTCCAGGAGTTGGCAGATGCTTTAGTCCAGGTCTGGGAGGAGATCTCTCAGGAGACCGTCCGCCACCTCATCAGGAGCATGCACAGGCGTTGTAGGGAGGTCATACAGGCACGTGGAGGCCACACACACTACTGAGCCTCATTTTGACTTGTTTTAAGGACATTACATCAAAGTTGGATCAGCCTGTAGTGTGTTTTTTCACTTTAATTTTGAGTGTGACTCCAAATCCAGACCTCCATGGGTTGAAAAATTTAATTTCCATTTTTTAATTTTTGTGTGATTTTGTTATCAACTCATTCAACTATGTAAAGAACAAAGTATTTAAGAAGACTATTTAATTAATTCAGATCATGTGTTATTTTTGTGTTCCCTTTATTTTTTTGAGCAGTGTATATATGTTGGGGGGGGGGGGGGGGAGAAAAGAAGGAAAAGAGAAAAAAGGACGTTTGTCCCATCGCCCACAAAGTAC
Organism: Bufo gargarizans; assembly: GCF_014858855.1. Lineage (NCBI taxonomy): Eukaryota > Metazoa > Chordata > Amphibia > Anura > Bufonidae > Bufo > Bufo gargarizans. The sequence goes on along the minus strand of NC_058080.1, from coordinate 548,930,471 downwards.
TCAGCCCATGGCCCGGAGTAAAAAAGGAAATGCTGCACATAAAAAAAATATTATTTTTTGTGCAAAAGAATTATGAGTATTGCATTGAGTCAATACAGTCCAAGAAATATATGGAGCAAACGTGATGTATCCTTCGCTGTATGTCCGGATAGAGGGATCCCAAACGACAGTCCAGAAGATTCTTTGTACTCAGTGCTGAGCTGTTCCAGGTGAAGAAAGGAGAAAGGATATTCTGACAACACCCAAAGTGATGGACCAAATGATCACGTGCAGAAAAAAACAACCAAGCCAACAATTGTATAAATCTAAAAGAGAAAAATAGAAAACAAAATTGTGTATAAATAAAACATCTGGCATAAAAACCTGTGAATTAAAGTTCCTCGTTAAGACCCTGCGGAGACAAACTGTCCAAATTGTAAATCCATCGCAATTCAGCTTTAAGTAAGCATTGTGCCATATGTGTGCCCCTAATATTGTGATGAACTTTTTCTAAGCCCACCACCTGCAAACCATTATACTTACCAACATGGTGATCCAAGAAATGTGTAGCCACAGAAGTGAGAGGTTCGTCCTTTTCAACCCTATCCCGGGTAGCCAAAGCAATGTTGGACATATGTTGCTGGATCCGCTTCCGCAATTCCTGTGAAGTTTGCCCCACATATATTTTCTTGCATGGACAAATGATTCCATATACAATGTTCCTGGTGTGGCAATTGACATACTGATTTGAGGCGTATACACGGTTTGTCATTTGAAAAATTATCCTTGTCCAACATGAACGGGCAAACTTTGCATTGGCCGTGCCCTTCAATATGACACCTCTATTTAGCCCCCTTGTAGGGTGCTGAAAGTGACTCCGTACGAGTTGATCTTTAAGAGAAGGTGCCTTGCGTGAAATAATCTTTTGGTTTGTTATCTACATAAGGCGTCAGCCTTTGATCAGACGTGAGCAGAAACCAATGATTCTCCAAGATCTTGTAGAGTGCTGTCCACTGATTGTTATAACGGGTAATAAGATGTATCTTACCATCCCTTGTTTTAGGCTTGGGGGTAGCGGCTTAGTTCGATCCGAGCTCTTGGCATCCTCGTAGGCACGGGATACAATTTTCTTGGGGTAACCCCTATTCTTGAACCGTGATGACAGATCTGCTGAGGCTGCCCTGAAATCGGTCAAATGTGTGCAGTTGCGTTGTAATCTAGGAAATTGACTTAGACTTGAATATTGTTTAGGTGCTCACCTTTTCGTCTCCGAAATTCTCGGATCGTTTTTCCCACATATTGCATCCCGCATTTGCAAGTTGCCAAGTACACAATGCCTTTGGTTTTACAATTGATAAATGACCTGATCATGTATTGTTTTTGCGTGACCGTACTAGTGAATATACTTCCAGTTTGAATGGCATTACACGCAATGCAGCCACTGCAGCGAAACGTGCCCATAGGTCTACTGCCCAACCAGGTAGACCAGGTAGGTACTTATAGTCGCACACAGTAATATATCAACAACAATACAAACCTAACTACACAATACAATACACAATTCCACCCCACAAATCTACCTAAAAATACACTTACACACATGTTACTTAGCAGCCCACCCTCCTGGCTCTATACTGTCCCTATGGGGAAACATTATAGTGGCACTGCAAGGGTTAATACACAATGTAGGCCAGGGATATACTACAGGGAACACAATGCAGGCCAGGGGTGAATAGGGGTAAATCAGGACAGGGGTATTAGGGGTACCTCATGGGTTAATATTGGTGGCAGCAGTAAAAGGGTTACTGCAATGCTGAAGGGAAAGGGTTAATTGCAGACACTGCAATGGAAGAGGAAAAGGACACAGGGTATGTGGCAGTGCAAGAGGGAAAAGGTTCAGTGGCGGACATATCGCCTGTGTAGCTGGTTGAGCTGCAGAGGGACCCTTCCCGGTGCCAGCTGAGGTAATTTTTTTTTTTTTATTATATATATATATATATATGTTGGTAAGGCTGATTAGTCAGCCTGCATTTGTGGGAGGGGCGGAGGCTCTTCATATACGAGCCACACCCTCACTCACAGGTGTGTGTTTTCAGGTGCCAGAGGAAGAACAAGTAGGGCAATTCGCTCTAGCATTTCAGTCTCTGATTGTAGTCGATCATATCTTGTCAACCAGGTCCCCACGCAAAGTCTTTGCCTTTTTACCACGACCAGGAATTCATTTTTCGCCAGTAGCTTCATTGCATTGCATTCCCTCACTAATGGGAGGGCATAGACAGAATCTTGTATATTATGGCTTCATAGCTTCTTGCCACACTAACCTCAGACTCCCTACAACCACGCTGAATCGGATTTTGGACAAGGTCCAGCATTTTCTCACGGTAGAAGATTCAGATAGTAGGTCGGTCTTCACGTCTCAAGCGTAAAAACAATTCTCAGGGGCGCACAGTAGAACAAAGCGCGGATACCTGTTGTCTGGGTAACTATTCAAGGATTCTCTTCCTATCTACATGGTTCTTTTTGGCCCTCATTCCTGCATAGTGCAGGCAGTTAGGTTTTGGTCCCATGATCTCCTGACGCTAGGGCATTGCCAGTACTCACACTAGAACCAAACTTTACAAGTTTCAGTTGGTTTTTATGATCCATTTCACAACGTTTTCTCGGTCCTCCATTCCGCTTTTGTGCAATATCCGCAATATTGAGCATCATGTCTCTGGCCTTGTCATCCACAAGATGGGTTGTAGGTTTCCTACTGGTCTTGCCTCACATACCCCAAATTTATGCTCTAGATCCCGGATGCCTTGCAGTTGGCTTGGGGATTAGTTTGTACATGCCATTCAAATTCCTCTTCTACCCTACTTGGCTTGGTTTTTGCCCACTTATAGGCCTACCCACGATCATGGCTTAGGGCACACAACAAGCCATTTAGTGAGGTCAGCTAAGACACGCCTAGCTGGGTTAGGTTGTTCCCGTTGTTTTCTCCCTAGGGTTTTCCGGATACCTCTTGGCCGTAGCCATGACCACAAATATATATATAGTCCCGTGAATCTGCTGCCTATACTCCATAGTTGAAGGACCTGCAATGACATCATAGTCATGTGATCTTTCAACACAGTGGTGGTAGGACCGGTGATGAGGTCACCATCATGTGACCAGTGCAGAAAAATGCAGCGAGCATGCGCAGCAGTGGAGACCTGTGATGCCATGGAATGAATGAGAGTGCCAGAAAAATGCTAGGAGATGTGGTTCTCCCCTATTACACCTCCTCCCCTATTTAACTGGGGCTGAGGGGAGGGGTGTTATTTACATGGGACTGTATATTATAGATAGAAGATTGCAGGGAGATAACTAGTGTTATTTACATGGGACAGGATATTATAGAGGACTGGAGGGTAAGGAGTAATGTTCCTTACATGGAACTATATGTTGGAGGGGGTTTAAGTTACTTACATGGGACTCTGTTATGGAAGAGATGTTATTTACTTGGGACTGTATCAAAGACTGGTGGGAGAGGAGCGATGTTATTTACATGGGATTCTATAGAAGACTGTAGGGAGAGGACAGGTATTATAATTTATGGGGGCACTACAGACAGTGGTATATCTTGGTTTTGTGCTGCCCTAAGAGAGACTAAACTCGGGCACCCCCCTAATATAAATTTGACCACCCCTTCTCCCCCCTCTAACCACTCAACGGGTCCCAACCCCCTTACCCCATAGAACAATAAGTAATAGATTTTTTGTGAATTACTGTAATTTAAGTACTTACAGTTTTTGAAGACAGCAGGCTCAGGGATCAGTGCATTGGTGGCCGGGGCCTGGCCTCAGTGTTCACGGTGACCGTGTGCAGGATCCGTTCTGCACTTGGACGGCAACGTGCGGACACAAAAGGCTGGGCAGGTCGGGAGGAAGTCAGGAGGAGAAGTAAGTCTTTTCAACTGGTGGCGGGCATTACTACTGAGGTCTCCATAGGAGTGCCTTATAGAGTGGCCTTATTTCTATTAGGGTGCCTTATTAGTACTGAGGGCAGTGTAAGGGTACCATGGGAGAGGGGGCACTTTACTGTCAGCTATCTAAAAAATATGGACTTCATTTGGGGGAGGAAGCCGGCACTAAAGTGCCTAGGGCAGTATAAAAACTAAATATGGCCCTAGCTCCACAGCAGCAGCAGGAGGTAGTGTCACACATCACACTGCTACTGTGAAGGGGGGACAATATCTGGGCATAGCTACTGTAAAGGGGGCACATATCTGGACATAACTACTGTGAGGGGCACATCTGGACATAACTACTGTAAAGGGGGCACATATCGACAACTACTGTGAAGGGGGCACATATCTGGACATTACTGTGAAGGAGGTATATTTAGACATAACTGTTGTGAAGTATGCACATATCTGGGCATAGCTACTGTGAAGGGGGCACATATCTGGGCATAGCTACTGTGAAGGGGCACATATCTGGGCATAACTGCTGTTAAGGGGGCATCTGGGCATAACTACTGTGAAATGGGCACAGATCTGGTTATAACTGTTGTGAAGGGGTGCATATCTGGGCATAAGTGCTGTGAAGGGGGCACAAATCTGGGCTTAACTACTGTGAAGGGGCACATATCTGGTCATAGCTACTGTTAAGGGGGCACAAATCTAAGCATAAGTGCTGTGAAGGGGGCATCTCTGGGCATAGCTACTGTGAAATGGGCACAGATCTTGGCATAACTGCTGTGAAGTGGGCATCTCTGGGCATAGCTACTGTGAAGGGGGCACAGTGTGGGCATTACTACTATGTGCAGGTACAAAGGGGGAATAAGTACTATGTGGGGGCATTAAGGGGACTGGTTGTGTATAGTTATGCTTTGGGCAGAGTTAGAGGTGTGGCCTAGTATGAAAAAATATGTATACATACTGTAAACATATTGACCCATATTAAGATGTTTTTATTTGTATGTATGGTTTGGGCGGGGGCAGGTACATTCCTAGCACAGGGTCCCTCTGCTGTCTGTGTCCGCCCCTGAAAGAGTTACTGAGCCATCTCCAGGGGCACGTGCTGTTTGGTCCATCTTCCTTCATGGAGCTGCTCAGTTCATCTCTTTCTCTCCCATGTGTGTCTGTTTGTGGTCCAGTCCTAAGAAAAAGAGCCACCCTTTGTCCTGGCTTGGCCTAATATAAGCCCAAATGCAGCCCACCTCCCCCGTCCTCAACCTAAGGGCTAATGCACATAACCGTATGGCTTTTTCAGTGTTTTGCGGGCCGCTTTTAACTGAGCCGTTTTTCTGTTTGTTGTTTCAGTAGTGTTTCTGTTCAGTTTTTCCATATGGTATATACAGTAATTTCATAGAAAAAATTGGGCTGGGCATAAAATTTCCAATAGATTGTTCTGCAAAAATGGAACAGATACAGAACACATACGGAGTACATTCTGTATGTGTTCCGTTTTTTTTTTTTGCGGACCCATTGACTTGAATGGAGCCACGGAACGTGATTTACGGGCAATAATAGGACATGTTCTATCTTTGAACAGTACAAAAAAGGAATGCACACGGAGACACTTCAGGTTTTTTTTGCTGACCCATTGAAGTGAATGGTTCAGTATAAGCAACACATACTGAACTAAAAAAAACGGCCAGTATACTGAACTCAAAAAACATTCGTGTGCATGAGGTGCAGGGATATGACATCATCGTGGGCGTGTGACGGAATGGAAGCACTGAGACTGTAACAGATAACTGCCAGTTGGCCCCCTGAGGATCAGGATCTATACAGACAAAGGAATTCCTGCCCAAGGTGTAAATGAGAGCATTTACTGGCCCTTAGGTACCTAGACATCACTCATCACAACCGACACCTCCGACCTGCCCTTTACCATAACCATATGTCTCCATCCACATAATACATCATCTTATTTGGATCTTGAACTTTCTTCCAACTGTCAGTGTTGATCTTCAGGTTTCAGCCGCCGACATTGTCGTCTTTTATGGGTCAGACTCTGGGATGGCTTCACCCTCACCTTCTCTCCACGTAGCACCTCCTCCTTTCTGGGGTTCGGTCAACCGTGGAATTGACTTCCATCCGACACTTCTCCTTTCATTCAAGTATCAGCTGCTTCCACTGTCATCTTTTATTGGTCAGACTCTGGGATGGCTTCACCCTCACTGTCACCTTTCTGGGATATGGTCAACCGGGGAATGGCCTCTTCTCAGCATAGGCACGACTTTCGTCTGACACTTCTTTCATCTTGATTGAAGAATCAGATACGTAGGTCTTTACAAGGCAGGTCTGAATTTCTGCGTAAGAGGCGATGTCATAGTACCTAAATTCTAACTTCGAGAAAGAACGCCGCTCTAGCTGACACTCAGTCCAACCCCTACAAACGTCACCATTCTTGGGGTTAAAGTGGCAAATGAACTTGGTAAAGAAGAGGGCCTGTCCCTAGGGGATCTATTCTTTTTACCATTCACACAAAAGCAGATCACATTCCTCCCCCTCCCAACACCACCAAATTAAATTTAGTGTGTGTACACATAGAGACTCATGCAACCAGGCATATATCTACACCTCCAAAGACACAGGTAGATCACAGACCCACGTGCCAATGGGAAATGACTATAGGATGCAAATGTGTGTGTGCAGCCATATTGTAACTTTGGGCACATTTCAGTATAGGCTGTCTCATATTTTCACCTAGAGTGTCCATGGGTACACAATTAACAAATAACAAAAGGTAACACATTTGGGGTCACAGGACCAAATTAGAGTCGAGTTCTTAACCCCTAACTTCATCAGTATAGGACTTTGACTGGCCAGGTTGTACTTGGCCAGTCCTTTTGTCTGTTGTCAATGTCAGTTCATTGACAGTCCAAAGTAGGACCACCCGGGTCACTGGGTGGATGGGCAGGTTGAAAAGCAAAGTCCCTTTTAGATGATATCCAACGCAGTCAGGACACAGCAGAGTCTTTTCCCATCCCGGAGACTCGGCTTCTCTGCCCACTTCTCTCAGATGTCTCTTGTTGGATATCCACCTTCTTAGCTGCGCGTAGTGGGGCTCTTTTCTCCTGCTCCATTGTATCCATACCTAGGATGAAAGAAAATACCATACGCTCCTGGGGGAGTTCTCTACTCACGGTGCAATTAATTGCCAAATACCAGCACCAATACCTTTGACCCTAGTGAAGAGAAAGTTATTGGGCTGACATTCTTAACTCCTCGTTATCCCAACACTGGTGTCTGAGAACCCTACCTTCAGAGGAGCGTGTCCTCTGAATCACATCCCTCTGCACCCACAGATAAGGATGGCGAAGGGAGATGTAACTCCATCTTGTCTTCTCTTACATGTACAGAATTGTTATAATATCTCACCTACGCACTGTTTCACATCCGCCCCGCTGTGAGTTAGGTTTCCTTATCTGTCTCAGGGTCATTCAGCACAACTGCGTACATTCTTATATGTGACGTATTGCATACCCATAAAAGGATGTTCCAGTAGTATCTGTGTGACCACCAATGTTTATCTATTATGATTGGTTTAACGCTGTTGTTATGCAAACTTTTCTACTGCCTATATAAGGCCAAGCTATAGCATAATACATTTAGAGTGTTTCTCAGTGATGTGTGTGTCTATTATTGCCAACTGAGAAACATCTCTCCTGACGTCAGTGTCTCAAACCAAGGTTGTCGTAGAGGTCCAGAAAGGTCCAAATCCTTTCAGTTGGCCACCCTAATAGGTTAAGATATCCAAGGGGAGATATGGACAAAGCACCACCTTGTAATTGATGGCACTGTATCCTTGTCTTACTGATGTGTACTCAGGCTGATTTCCCCCTGTCATCCTGTCTTGTGGAGGCCAGCAGATTCCATGGCATAAGTCTTGCCTTGACTCTTCAGGACTCCACAACACAAACACAGGCCAAACTCTGCTGCCAATCATTCTGTGTCCAATCCCAAACAAAGCTGTGTTACCTGATAGGACAACATTACACCAATGTTGTGCAACAGTCCTCCCCAGTCCCCAGCATAACCCTACCGAAAACCTTGAGCAAAACAGTGTTACCCGTATCGATCAGAGACCTTGGTTGCACATCGTGACATCCCACTAAACCGTGTACCAATGTCACCCGTTCCACAAACCAACAACAGTCTATGTGTCAGCTGCATCTCATAGACCATTTAGACAAAAATAACAGCTGAAAACACATACTGAATTAGGCAGTTGGCCCCAAGGAAGAAAATGCAGAAAATGATAACTTTAGGTAAAAAAAAAAAAAAAAAAAGGCAATGTACACATTAACTGGATGCATTGTATGAGAATAAAGTTTCCAGCTGAATGAAAATAGAACAACAGTAGATTATGTGGCTATTCATATTCTAAAAAAGTAGCAAGTACATTTCTTGAAGATTGTGCCCAGCTCTGCATCTGGAAGACTGTTAAAACAGATTCCCTTCAGGAACAAGCTTTCTTAGCTCTATTGTTTGTATATATAATGGTGTGCAGCCATTTTGTTTTTTGTAATTATGTTTGCTTCATGGATATGCACCTGTGATTCTGAAGGTTTTAGTCTAAATTTTCTTGCAATATATTGGGGGTGGCACCCCTTTTAGACTGAACACGCCCATCTACCTGGGACATCTGAGCAGAATATGTTTGTAGCTGGTTCCTACACTGCCCTGAATATTGTAGGCTTAAGTAAGTCCAAAGTGAGGCAGTTAAGTGAGGCAGTTTCTTTAGTGATAGGGACCCATCTGCAGAAGCCACCTTGACGCCTGGTAGATGGGCCCGACACGTATGTGCGCTAAGAGCTTCCATTATTCATGTATACTCATTTATAGTCGGTATTATACCACTTTTTATCTAGAATGACCCCCATTTCTTAGCTCTATTGTTTGTATATATAATGGTGTGCAGCCATTTTGTTTTTTGTAATTATGTTTGCTTCATGGATATGCACCTGTGAAGGTTTTAGTCTAAATTTTCTTGCAATATATTGGGGGTGGGACCCCTTTTAGACTGGACACGCCCATCTACCTGGGACTTTTGAGCAGAATATGTTTGTAGCTGGTTCCTACACTGCCCTGAATATTGTAGGCTTAAGTAAGTCCAAAGTGAGGCAGTTAAGTGAGGCAGTTTCTTTAGTGATAGGGACCCATCTGCAGAAGCCACCTTGACGCCTGGTAGATGGGCCCAACACGTATGTGCGCTAAGAGCTTCCATTATTCATGTATACTCATTTATAGTCGGTATTGTACCACTTTTATCTAGAATGACCCCCATTTCTTAGCTCTATTGTAACAATGTATCGATTTATTTACTTTATATATTATCCCATGTATGTGTAATTTAGAATGTATCCTATAGAAGATACAGAAACACTAAAGTAAGTTTCTGGTAACTGGATTTCTGAGAAGAATGTTATTTCAGACGATGGTTATTCATTGATGTAGATAAGTAAAATATGCAAGTTCCGATGCCGAGTATCAAGGCTGTTATATATATTGTTATCAAGTTAACATATATTCAAAAAGATAGGAGAATACAGTGACTCCAACAAGTCTAGGTTATAGGCAATTAAAAGTGTCAGGAAAAGACCTTCCTCAATGATGTATATTAAAAAGGTTAAGAAGGTCACGTGAATGTATTATTAGGTATTTATAATTAATATTTAAGGTTGTAATATTCATCTGCAGTACCACAGTGCCATCTGGAGGCAGATGGACAATATTATATTATTTTATCATTTGTTTTATACCATGTCATGGGTTAATATGACATCATTGTGTTATTAGCATGCGAATACACCCACCTTACCTGATTGGAAATTGCTAATCTAAAGGGGATGATTCTTAGATAAGGTGGGGAATAATTACTCGTGTGCAGAACATCAGGGGAGATCCATCCATTCAATCAAGACCAAAAGAAAAACTCAAAAAGAAAACTTTACCAGAAGAAACTTGGATTATTTTTTGGACTACTAGGAAATTTCTTGAGAACTGGTCCCATCTGAACTCTGTCTACCTTTGACCCGGTAACATATATTTTGTGTTTACTGCTCGTGATATTAATAAGATATTTCTCTCGGTATATAGCTAAGAGTCCCCATACTGTGGGAATATAGTGTTAGGCGCCTCCATAATGCTGATTATTCTCTTAGCAAAGATGCATATTGTTAATGGAAAATCTGACATTATTTGTGTAACGGATCTCCTAGCACCCCGACCGGGTACCTCCGTTGATGAATGCTCCCAGTGCTTCCCGAGGACTCGTCCAAGCACTCCGCTCTACACCAAAACCACCACAGGAGCCAGGAACAGCTCTTACAAGAGCTAGTAGTTATAGCCAGGGGAGTATAGCAAATCTTCAGCGTATAGCTATAGCTTGGTCTTATATAACAGGAACTCTTTAATGGGCTATTTTTCAGCCTTTTATGCAGGTCTCCTAGCAAGGGACACTCCCCCTTGGGCCCTTGTAGAAGACTGTGACAGTTTATATTTTAGCCAATCACATGCATTTACAGTATTGAAACCTTCCCAGCAATTGTACACAAAACCCCCTTCCGTCTGTCTGTTACACAATCAACAAAATACAATGAGCATTGTCTTTGACGCAATTAACTAACACACTGGCATTGTCTGAGACGCAATCAACAAAATACAATTACCAATAACACAAAGGTTACAACCCACATAGAATCCTCCCCTCTGCCTGTGATATAATCATGGTACACCATGGTTAACATAATCATCACAGGCAGGAGAATACACAATGTCCTCTGTCCTGGAGACAACCGAGTTGTAATTCAATTATCTCTCATGACAGAGGGCAATCGCCAATACACACAGAGACAATGGAACAGACCTCACGACTCAACGTATACAATGTCCCACCCTTTACAATACACATAGACATTTAACATCCCTACATAGCACGAATTAGTTGTAAAAGTCTCTTGGGCCTGGCTGTACTCATGGCTTTTCTGTCCAAAACAGTTCCACAGATTTAAGCTGTGCGGCCGGTCTGTCTTCTCCTTCAAAGTTAGTATGGGCCATAATCCTGGGGCAAGAGGCTGGCAACCAGGCCCCTCCAAAACCCAGTGGCAAGGTTGGTTTCGCCACAATTTGAAAAGAGGACTAAACCCTTGGAAAGGTATTTTTCCTTATTCTGATTGCCGAGCTGAATATTTTATATTAATATCATATGTTTTTGATTGGTCATAGGAAAACAGAGTCAAGGGATAACATTTATTTTCCTGTATAATCTGTGTTTTATTGCTATAGCCTGATTGATAAACAGAAGATCCTAAGTTTCTCTTGGTATATGAGTCTGTTTTTTAAAGGTATGACACTGGTTGTCATAAATCACTAAGTTATACTGTGCTGGTGAGATAGGGGTGTGTTAGCACCACCGTGTGGCGTGTTTTGGTATTATTTTGTAACTTCATCATTTGTTTTGCAATTGTATTGATTTTATATTCTTTGTTTTATAATAAACGATATATATATTTTGCATATACAATTGCCCCTTTGTTTCACTGCTTGCACAAATCAAATTAGGATACTCGATAAAAAGAACTTAGAGGCGTTTATGTCCACCCGAAGGATCATATCATTTTTTTGGGATACATACATTTTTTTATTTTTTTTTATTCTCTCTTTTATATGAAGATTCGTGTTATATAGAAGATATGACATAAATGGAGGTCCCACCGAGATTGAGTAATTCTTTAATTGATTGTGCAAATAGTGAAAGGTTCCACATTTCTTCTTGGCTAGCCAGTGTGGTGTTACATCTGTGTATTGATTATTGATCAGAAAGATGAGTGCTACAGGCAGTGACCCGGGTAGTGGCTATGCTACAGCAGGTAATCCACCTAGCCCGATGCAGCTGATCCATAATGTTGTTGAATATATACACTCACGGAATAAAATTGATAAAGATATAAATGAATGGAATAATGAGTTGCAGGAAAAAGCCAAGGAAGAACGTGGGGATATATGGCAGTTAGGTGGCATGGTTGAAAGATACCTGACATATATTAATATGTTACAAGATAATAAAAAAAAAAAAAGGACCAACACCTTTTATGCACATTGCCACCTGTTTTGTATGCATTATTGGCGGTCAGTACTCTTTCACAAAAGAGATGCGAGTCTGTGCAGGGAATGGAGATCTATATAGCCCAGCTAGAAGCAGCTCTGAGTCACAGAGGCCAAGATTAAAGACTTAAAATACAACCTTGATCACAGCCATGATGCATATCAAAGGGCAAAAAGTGACTTAGAGGCGTTACATCTCCGGTATTCACAAAATTCAGCAGACAGGCAAATCAAGCCATACTATAATTGATATTGATCAAGATCCGTCTGATACTGCGGGATTTCCAGACCCCCCAAATCTTACGCCCCAACATCTAGACCGGTCATCACGTGCTCTTAAAGCAGACTCCATCCCAGACCACAAGCCACCCAAAGAAACATGGAATGTGTCGGCAGATAAGAACCATTTGGCCCATCTAGTCTGCCAGAAGTGATGGCATGATTACACAGGAGGCATTGACCCAATTAAGTCGGGCATTCCAAACTGTAACCACCTTACTAGGTGCCAGCAACACAGAAGCCCCTAGAAGTGTCTCTCCACATATTCCCCAGGAGAGAGATGTAAGGGTTAAATCCCCTGCGCCATATGCGTCTTATGGAAGTGATCAAAGTGCATGTGATTCTGACAGTGATACGGGAAAATGTGTGTCTTATTCCCTACTACACAGGCATGAGTTTGCCCATAAGAAAGATCAGAGTCCTAAGCGACCAACATATGCTGAAGTGGTCTCTAGGAAGAAAAATCCTCAGTATTCAGAAAAGGATGAGAGTTCCTTAAGCATCATTAAGTTTCTGAATGCCACTGTGCCCAAGTTCTCTAAGAAAGGTTCTTCTCAAATAACAAACCACTTAGAACCACTATGGATTCTTTAAAGTTGTACTCTGATGTTGACAGGTAGAGATGTCCCGAACTATTCGCCGGCGAACAGTTCCCAGCGAACATTGCTTTTTCGCGTTCGCCGCGGCGGGCGAACATATGCGATGTTCGGTCCAACCCCTATTCATCATCATTGAGCAAACTTTAACCCTGTACCTCAGTCAGCAGACACATTCCAACCAATCAGCAGCATACCCTCCCTCCCAGACCCTCCCACCTCCTGGACAGCATCCATTTTAGATTTATTCGGAAGCTGCAGTCTTAGTGAGAGAAGGGACAGTGTAGCTGCTGATAATTGAATAGGGAAATCGATAGCTAGGTCAGTGTATTCAGTGTCCACTCCAGTCCTGAAAGACTCATCTGATCTCTGCTATAAGGACAGTGTCCTGACAGCACCCCAAAAAGCCCTTTTTAGGGCTAGTACATCAGTCTGCTTTTATTTTATTTTTCCTCTGTAATCTAATGGCAGTTGCCTGCCAGTGTGTGTGTCAGGTTCACAGCGTATACTGTGCCCACTTGCCCAGTGCCACCACTCATATCTGGTGTCACAGTAGCTTGCATTAAAAAAAAAATGTTTTTGACTGTAATATAATTGCAGTTAGTTGCCTGCAAGCGTGTGTCAGGCCTACAGCGTGTACTGTGCCAACTACTGCCAGTGCACAGTGCCACCAGTGTCACTCATATCTGGTGTCACAGTAGTGTTAAAACCGCCCTAAATTAGGGTATTTAAGATACACTCTGGTGTTCCAAATCAATGTACCCCCCCAGGGGTTAATATCCACGCGTGGCTGAGAGACTGGACACTGACGCAGAAGTTGGTCAAGGCAATCTCTAACTTTAATTACATGGGGTAAGCGTATATACATTTTCAGAAGAGGGCAGTCCTCACTGAGGCTAAAACATTGTTTCATTGGTCAAAAAGGAAGAAGAGATGAGAGAGAGGAGATAGAACCCTGGCTTCTGCGCACTGGGTCCTACTTTGGAATGTGAACTAATGTAAACATCTGGTTACCATCGCCATTTTGGAATGGAGTTTATTCTAACAAGAAATACTGCCTACGTCATATGTGACACTGCAAAGAGGTGCTTCTCTATAGGCAGTGAATAATATATACATATCCTCAAGCCATATGATTGGCTTACGCATTCCACCACACTCTATGGGACACCTGTAGAAAGATGAGAAATCGGAGACTTCCCACAGCACAGCTCTTTGCCCCCCCCCCTCTCTCCTCTCCAGTCTTGAAACAAAGAGGGGGGTGGGTGGGCACTTGGAAGTAGAAAAAGTTAACTCATTACAGTCCTAGATATACAAAATATAGAATAAAATTCACACATCTTTAACAGTAGCTTTCATAAAAAAAAAAAACCTTTTTGAACTGTAATATAATTGCAGTTAGTTGCCTGCAAGCGTGTGTGTCAGGCCTACAGCGTGTACTGTGCCAACTTCTGCCAGTGCCACTCATAACTGGTGTCACAGTAGCTTGCATAAAAAAAACAACAACTATTTTGACTGTAATATAATAGCAGTTAGTTGTCTGCAAGCGTGTGTGTTAGGCCTACAGCGTCTACTCTGCCAACAACTTCTGCCAGTGCCACCAGTGCCACTCATGTCTGGTGTCACAGTAGCTTGCATAAAAAAAAGAAACTACAATTTTGACTGTAATATAATAGCTGTTGTCTGCAAGCGTGTGTGTTAGGCCTACAGCGTCTACTCTGCCAACTTCTGCCAGTGCCACTCATAACTGGTGTCACAGTAGCTTGCATAAATTTTTTTTTTATTTTTTTTTACTGTAATATAATAGCAGTTGTCTGCAAGCGTGTGTGTCAGGCCTACAGCATCTACTCTGCCAACTACTGCCAGTGCACAGTGCCATATCTGGTGTCACAGTAGCTTGCACGCATAGTACAACTAAACTAATAAAAAAAAAAATGACAGGCAGAGGCAGGCCACCCCGCAGGGGCCGTCGTGGTCGTGGTGCTGTGATTCCCTTTGGCCCTAGAATAATGCCCAGTGTTCAGAGGCCACGTACCCTGAACTTGAAAAAATCTGAGGACATAGTTGACTGGCTAACACAGGACACCCAATCTTCTACAGTTTCCGCTCGCAACCTTGACGCACCATCCTCCTCCAGCTCAGCCTCGGGCACCTCTCAAGTTACCACTCGCCCGCCTGCCGCCACCACCAACACTAGCACCATAGCTCTTTCACTTGATCTGTCCGAGAGGAGTTATTTACACATCAGTTGGAAGAAATTAGTGATGCGCAACTATTATTGCCAGAGGATGTAGATAACAGGATATGTCTCAGTCAGGCAGCATTACACACATGGACGTACGGCGTGACGATGATGATGTTGTACTCGCTGCTGCTTCCTTTGCTGAGTTGTCAGATACAAGTAAAGCGGTTGATGATGACGATGTGTCCGTGGATGTCACATGGGTGCCGGCTGGAAGAGAAGAACAGGGGGAAAGTTCAGATGTGGAGACGAGTTGGAAGCAGGGGGAGGTCATCGCAAGGAGCTAGTGGCACAGTCAGACAGCATGTATCGGCACCCGGGGTCAGCCAGACAGCACGCCAATCAACGCATGCTGTTGCCACCACCAGAATGCCATCATTGCAAAGCTCAGCAGTGTGGCATTTTTTTTGTGTGTCTGCCTCTGCCGATGCCATTTGCAACCTGTGCCAAAAGAAACTGAGTCGTGGGAAGTCAAACACCCACCTAGGTACAACTGCTTTGCGAAGGCACATGATCGCACATCACAAACTCCTATGGGACTTCCGGTTCCGGCGCCGACATGGTAGGCGGCAAGTGAACGCTGCTCCGGTCCCGTGCGCTCAAAACCTATCATATCCCCAAGTTATTGTGAGACTGTTCGGCCAGAAACTACTCCGGTAGTGGAGGCTTTGGATGGATCGTTACCTGAAAGTAATGGGGAGCAAATCTAGAGGAAAATCGCAATCGAGAGGCGCCAAGCCAGAGGCCGATGCTCCCAAGATGGCGGAGCCGGCTGCATTCCTGCCTGATGATGAGGAGATCCCTCGTCTTGCTGATAGCCAAGACATTGGTGCGGAGGGTAACGATGACCAGACACCCCAGGTAGATTACAAACGGCTGGCCGTGGAGGTCGCTAATCGTATATTACCTGATCTGCAGGAGTCCCTGTCCACTACGGTGGCGGCATCCTTTGCGGCTCTACAAAATGAAGTGGCGCGAAATGCTGAACGGCTGGATACGGTCGAAAATGAGGTGCAGTCACTACAGATGGAGGTTCAAACTCTCCAACAACAGTTTCAAATGGCCACCGGGGACAACAAGAAGCTATGGGAGAAAATTGATGACCTAGAAAACCGATCTAGGAGGAATAACCTCCAAATAATAGGTCTCCCTGAATTATTTCTGGGAAGGAGCTGCACCAGATTTGCGAGCGAGACCTGCTGGAAATGTTAGGCCTCCAGATAAACTGTAAAGCTGAGAGAGTACACAGAGTGGGTCCGGCGAGAGGCCAGATAGAAAATCGGAGGTCAGAAGACAACAGATCCCAGAGACCAAGACAGGTTATAGTGAGATACCTGGATTATTATGAAAAAGCGGAGATCTTGTGCCTGTACAAGAGTCGGTCAAGAGACTTGGAACTCAGAGGCCATCGCATCCTGATCTTCGGAGATTTTTTGGCTGAGGTCACGAGGCGTCGCAGAGCCTTCTCAGAAATTTGCTCGGCTCTATACCAGCAAAAGAAGAAATTCGCGTTGATGTATCTGGCAATTCTAAAGGTCTTTCGTGAGGATGGTCGGGTGGACGTATACAACAGTCCGGAAGAGGCCAAGGACTTACATGACGGAACTTTGCACCGTGGAAGGCAGAATCAGGGAGATAACATAGTGTGCAGGAAGCTTCCATCACCGTGGCACTCTCCCCCAGCAGAAGGAGAAAACGCATCGCATCCAAAAGATCAACGGCAGAGACTGCATTCGGGACGCGAGACCTGATGTGAAGCTTAGTATCTTTTATTGCTTCAAATGTCCTAGTTCTGCGGGTTATGTTCAGTTTACCTATTTGCAGCACTAGGTTACTTAGTTATCTGTTACTTGTTGCTAGTAATATGCGCATATGAGATCAGAGTTTCCTATGTCAGACTATTGGTGATGCGATTTATCAGTGATAATCGATGCTCACTCTGCTACGACTGTCAATGATCTATAGGAGCGTGGGACACAAGAAGGAGACATGCAATATGTTATGTATTTATAATTTGTTACAAGCTACCCTACTAGGTCGGGAAGAAGTGAAGTCTGTGAAACTGAGGGGTCAGTCGAGGTGGGGTATCTAGAGGTGCCCCTTAGGGGCAAGGGCATTGTTTTAGGGTGGAAAGGGGGGAGGGGGGGTTGTTTTTATTATTGCCACAGCTCAGTGTTCTGAAGGCCCGATGGAGTGCCAGGCTCGAATATTCCCCTATGAAATATGACAAGATAGACACCGAACTGCAAGGGAATGGTTAAGGTAGTCTCCTGGAATGTGAAGGGATTGAGATCCCCTCAAAAATGACTAATGATCTTGAGACACCTAAATAGGCTAGGGGCTGATATAGCTCTATTACAGGAAACCCATTTAGGAGAGGAATACTTTCACAGGATGCGGAAACTATGAGTTGGGGAGGTCTATGGTTCTAGTGCGTGTAAACGTAAAGCTGGGGTTCTAATCCTGATACGGAAAAACCTGAGCTGGCAGGTGTCTTCACAGTCTTGCGATAAAGAAGGTAGATTAATTCAGCTCTCCATCCAATCCATGGGGAAAAACGTGAGCATTTATAATATCTATGGCCCTAATGCCCATAGTGACAAATTTTACAAGGCGGTCTCAGAGAGGTTGTTGGGAGATCAGATAACTGACAAGATAGTCGGAGGGGATTTAAACGTGGTGGCGGATTGGGAAGAGGACAGGAGAACGGACCGGAATGTTGCACCTGCTAGCAGACCCGAGCGACGTGCTACCAGAATTCATGTCAGCCCTAGGTTTGATAGACGTTTGGAGGACACTAAATCCGGAGGGACGCGAATTTACGCATTATTCTCTAGTGCACAAGTCATGGTCTCGTATAGACTACTTATTGGTCTCCAGAACGCTATTTGGGATATGTGAATACCCCACTATAGGGGATATTTTGATTTCAGACCATTCCCCGATCACTCTTGGAGTGAGGGATCATGCCCCAAGAGGAACGGATTACATATGGCGCTTCCCTTCGGATTTATACGAGAATGCAGATTTCCACGATCTACTGAAGGGATGGTGGGATGAATATATTAGCACTAATGACCAACCCGATAACGCCCAGTTAACTTGGTATGCAGGGAAAGCGGTATTGAGGGGGAGGCTGATTTCCCATGTAGCGGGCCTTAGAAAGAAGATAGCATCCGAAATTGAATCGCATAGCCTAAAACTTAGGAGAGCCTATGGAGCTTTAACGGCTACTCCATCAAAGGAGTTGGAAATAGCGTGGAAAACAGAGAAACAGGAATATGAGTTGTGGCTACAAAAGAGGGAGCTTTTATTCCGGTCAAAAGCGGATGCACAATTATACAAGTACGGAAATAAAGCAGGGAGGATGCTGGTGAATTTAGCAAAGGGCTTCCATCAGTCATCCCCGATCATGGCTCTGAAGGATAAGAATGGGATACTAAAGCATGACCCCAAGGATATAAACGGGATAATTAGGGATTTTTACAGCAAGTTGTATAGTTATGACAAAGAAGACGCGAAGGCAGGAGATAGCTGGCTAAATTCTATTCCCCTCCCAGATATATCCCCAGAGGATCTGAATGATCTTAATGCCCCCATAACGGTACAGGAGGTGCAGACTACTATTTCGGGGCTAAAGTTAAGGAAGGCACCAGGCCCAGATGGATATACGGGGGAGTTTTATAAAATCCTGGGAGGTAGAATGTCAGAACTTCTGACAAAGGTCTTCAACTCTTATGCGGAAGGTGCCCCATTACCCAATGTTGCCAACACAGCCCATATAAAACTGATACCAAAACCAGGGAAGGACCCACTACAAGTCGCATCATATCGTCCGATTTAAATAAACACAGACATCAAAATACTCGCCAAACTTCTGGCAGATAGATTAGCGAATATTTTAGCTAAAATTATTTCGGATGCCCAGGTGGGCTTTATTAAGGGACGCTCAGCAGTCACGAATATCCGGAAAGTTCTATCTGTTTTAGATGAAGTAAAGATGAGGCCGGATCTCCATACATCCCCAGCCCTGTTGGCAATAGATGCGGAGAAAGCGTTCGACAACGTGAGCTGGGAATGGATGGACAGAGTCTTAGATAGGGTGGGGCTGACGGGGAGATTCAGGAACGTCCTGCGAACATTATATGCCAATCCCACGGCCAGAATTCATACCCCAGGCTTTCTCTCCACTGCATTCCCAATAAATAAAGGAACGAGACAGGGTTGTCCTCTCTCCCCGTTACTCTTTAATATAGCCCTAGAACCGTTGTCCCGTTACCTGAGTGAGACAAACGAAATGGAAGGAATAAAAGTGGGTTTTAAGGAAATAAAGCACGCTCTATTTGCGGATGATTTACTGGTATTTTTGGCAGAACCCCAGCGAGATCTCCCCCACCTGATAAGCTATTAAATTTTGGTAGCGCATCCGGCTTCAGGGTTAATGCAGACAAAAGCGAACTTTTACTGCTCTCACAGACACGGCGGCTTAAGGATTCCGAGTGCCGAACGCTCCCGGTGAAAATGGCAAAAGGTGCTATCCAATACTTGGGAATTAATATAGGGAAGACCCCGGAATCAATATATTCATTGAACTATCCCCCCTTAATACAGAAGATTCAGGGAGATATAGACAGGTGGTTAAATCTTCCCCTTTCCCTACTGGGCAGATGTCATCTGCTAAAAATGATCAGTTTTGCTCGCCTACTGTATCCTATGCAGACGATCCCTTTATTGATCAGATACGTAGATATCCAATCCCTGGAGTCCGCATTTCGCTACTTTTTGTGGAAAGGCAAACGTCCTAGAATATCACTAAGGAAATTACAGCTACCTAAAGACAAGGGGGGAGTGAATTTCCCAGATATCAGAAGGTATAATCTTGCCAGTAATCTTAGACATGCCCTGGATTGGTTGATGGGGAGAAGTAGTTACTCAAATTACAAAATAGAATCGCACTTAGCATATCCCTGGTCCTTATTCGCACTGCTCCATACCAAATATGCCAATCTACCCCGGGTTTTGAAAAGCAGTTTAATTATAAAAGACATGGTGGCCACGTGGAAGGCAGTTAGGAAGGAATATGGGTTGTCTTTCTCACTATCTAAGCATATGCCAATATGGGGACACCCCGAATTTATGGAAGGGAGAATGAACATACAATTCCGGGTCTGGAGAGCCAAAGCAATACGCTTGGTGGGTGATTTGTGGCACAATGCAGAGCATAGATATCTTAATTTTGACGAATTGTGCACCAAGTATGAGCTGAATTCCGGCCATTACTTGGCATATCGACAGATATATAGTTTTTTGAAGGGTAGGGTGATTGACCTTAGTAAAGAATTTCCCACAAATAGGTTTGACCCTCTGCGAGGTACGACCACAGCCTATTATAGGGTGTTTACAATTGTAACAATTTGTGATTATTCATATGAAAAATATACAGGATATCAGTATGTATTTTGTTGAGCACAAATGCCGTACTATGATCTTTTTCAATGTATGTACGATACTATGAAAATTTGGATTTATGTATCTTGTGCTTACAATGGATGTTGCGGATTCAAATACTTGAATAAAATTTGGTTTAAAAAAAAATAAATAATCCTATGGGATCAACACATGAGTACAAGCAGCACACAAACTCAAAGCCACCATCCTCCTCCTGGTCCAGCATCTTCAGCCACGTCAACCACTGCTGTCCTCCTTGCCCCCTCTCAACCACCCGCCACTCCGCCTTTTGCCTTGAGCAGTTCCTGCTCATCTGCCCACAGTCGGGTGTCTGTCAAGGACATGTTTGAGCGTAAGAAGCCAATGTCACAGAGTCACCCCCTTGCCCGGCGTCTGACAGCTGGCTTGTCGGAACTCTTAGCCCACCAGCTTTTACTATACAAGCTGGTGGAGTCTGAGGCCTTTAAAAAATTTGTACCTATTGGGACGCCGCAGTGGAAGGTACCCGGCCGAAATTTCTTTTCACAAAAGGCAATCCCCAACCTGTACTCTATTGTGCAAAAGGAAGTCATGGCATGTCTGGCACACAGTGTTGGGGCAAGGGTCCATCTGACCACTGATACCTGGTAAGCACGGTCAGGGCAGGTATATCACCTACACTGCGCATCGGGTAAACCTGCTGACGGCTGCCAAGCATGGAATGCGTGGCTCTGCAGAGGAGTTGGTGACACCGCCACGACTTGCAGGCAGGCCTGCTGCCATCTCCTCTACTCCTCCTACTCCATCCTCTTCGCTAACCTCCTCGGCTGAGTCCTCTTCAACTGCTGCATCTTGCTCTACATCAACTGCACACCCCCAGCTCCCCAGCGGCTATTCCACATCCTGGATACGACAGTGTCACGCCGTCTTAGGGTTGACTTGCCTAAAAGCAGAGAGTCACACCGGACCAGCACTCCTGTCCGTCCTGAACGCACAGGTGGATCAGTGGCTGACTCCGCACCAACTGAAGATTGGCAAAGTGGTGTGTGACAATGCAAGCAATTTGTTGGCATTGAATTTGGGCAAGTTGACACATGTGCCATGCATGGCATATGTGTGTAATCTGATCGTACAATGCTTTGTGCATAAGTACCCAGGCTTACAGGACGTCCTCAAGCAGGCCAGGAAGGTGTGTGGCCATTTCAGGCGTTCCTACACGGCCATGGCGCACTTTTCAGATATTAAGCGGCGAAACAACATGCCAGTGAGGTGCTTGATTTGCGACAGCTCGACACGTTGGAATTCAACACTCCTAATGTTCGACCGCCTGCTCCAACACGAAAAAGCCGTCAACGAGTATTTGTATGACCGGGGTGCTAGGACAGCCTCTGCGGAGCTGGGAATTTTTTTGCCACGTTACTGGATGCTCATGCGCAATGCCTGTAGGCTCATGCGTCCTTTTGAGGAGGTGACGAACCTAGTCAGTCGCACTGAAGGCACCATCAGCGACATCATCCCAATCGATTTCTTCCTAGAGCGTGCCCTGCGAAGAGTGCTGGATCAGGCCGTAGATGAGCGTGAAGAGGAAGAGTTGTGGTCACCATCACCACCAGAAACAGCCTTATCAGCATCGCTTGCTGGACCTGCGGCAATGCTGGAAGAGGAGTCTGAGGAAGAGGAGTCAGAGGAGGAATGTGGCTTTGAGGAGGAGGAAGACCAACCACAGCAGGCATCCCAGGATGCTCTTTGTCACCTATCTGGTACCCGTAGTGTTGTACGTGGCTGGGGAAGAAGAACAGACCTTCAGTGAGGACGAGGAACGGGACATGAATAGCTCGGCATCCAACCTTGTGCAAATGGGGTCTTTCATGCTGTCGTGCCTGTTGAGGGACCCTTGTATAAAGAGGCTGAAGGAGAACGACCTGTACTGGGTGGCCACGCTACTAGACCCCCGGTATAAGCAGAAAGTGTCTGAAATGTTACCGAATTACCTGAAGTCGGAAAGGGTGCAGCAGTTCCAAAATAAATTAAAAAGTATGCTTTACACAGCGTATAAGGGTGATGTCACAGCACAACGGGAATCTAACAGGGTAAGAGGTGAAAGTAATCCTCCTCCTACCACGACCACGCCGGCAAGGACAGGACACTTTACAGACGTGTTGTTGATGGAGGAGGACATGCAGAACTTTTTAAGTCCTACGCATCACCACAGCCCTTCGGGGTCCACCCTCAGAGAACGACTCGACCGTCAGGTAGCAGACTACCTCGCCTTAACTGCAGATATCGACACTCTGAGGAGCGATGAACCCCTTGACTACTGGGTGTGCAGGCTTGACCTGTGGCCTGAGCTATCCCAATTTGCAATAGAACTTCTGGCCTGCCCCACTTCAAGTGTCCTGTCAGAAAGCACCTTCAGTGCAGCAGGAGGTATTGAGTAGAGAAGTCGTCTACGTCAAAAAAAGTCTAGATTACCTCACCTTTTATTAAGATGAATGAGGCATGGATCCTGAAGGGACTGACAGTGGGCGATACATTCAACTAAAAAGGCCTGATGAGATGAGCTGCCTTGGGCTAAAAATGGTCCACATGCTGCTGTATTTTATCTCTGCATGCCGGATGACTTGTGTGACTTATCCGCCACCAACTAGGGTTCAAGCCGTAATGTTTTCGTTCACTTTCTGCCTGGAAAACATCAATTTTTCTGGCCTCTGGTGCTGCACTGTGGCTGCAAAAACAAAACAAAAAAAAGGCACATACATGTGTCAATTCCCCTTTGTGATCGTTACCTTGTTGTGGTGAAGGGGCTTCCGTATCACAATGAAGCGACCACCTCTATGAGTGTGTTGGCAATGGCAATGTTGGCACACCCCAGATGATAAGGTCGTTGCTTCATTGTGAACAGACCAAAAGCGATCGGCTGGATAATTTTACATAGAAAAAATATTAATTTTCTTTGTGATCATCTAAGGTGATCATTAAAGCCTACTAGGCCAACAATGGGCCCACACTGCAGAATCATTGTTTTCTGGGTCACTTAACTGTCACTGAACTACCTCAGCACGACCATAGGCTTTGAAAAACCCCCATCTTCTTTGAGAAAACCCAAGCATCTTTTTCCATCTCCCAGTTCCTAAAATCTATTACATACACCGGCCCCTGATAGGGGACAAAACAGAGATTAAACTATTAAGAACAGATCTTTTTATTTTTTTTATAAAAAAAAAAAAAAAGAGGACAGCCTATGCGGAGCTGGGTATTTTTGGGCCGCGTTACTGAACGCTGATGCACAATGGCTGTAGGCTCATGCATCCTTTTGCGGAGGTGACAAACCTGGTCAGTCAAACCCAAGGCAACATCATCCCATATGCGTTTTGTCTGAAGCGTGCCCTGCGAAGAGTGCTGGATCAGGCAGTAGATGAGCATGAAGAGGAAGAGTTGTGGTCACAATCACCACCAGAAGCAGCCTTGTCATGGTGGATTGCTGGACCTGCGGCAACGCAGAGAGGAGTCTGAAGAAGAGTCAGAGGAGGAAGGTGGCTTTGAGGAGGTGGAAGACCAACCACAGCAGGCGTCCCAGGGGGCTTGTCACCTTTCAGGGACCCTTTATGTTGTACGTGGCTGGGTGGAGGAAGAGACCTTCAATGACGTGAGTGAGGACAAGGAATGGGACATGGCTAGCTTGGTATCCAACCTTGTGCAAATGGGGAGTTTGCGGTTGTGCAAATGGACTGTTTGCGGTGCGTTAAACGGGGAGTTTGGTCTGTCACTGTGAAGCGGGCGTAACCCTTACACTACCTGATCGATACAACATCATACCTGATGTTTTAAAGCACGTTATTCCAAACAATTTAGGAATGTTAGGTGATTTATGCCCCTTATGGTTTAAAACCCGACTCTGCATCAACTACGTAATTTTTAATGGGAGTTTTGCCATGGATCCCCCTCCGGCATGCCACAGCCCAGGTGTTAGTCCCCTTGAAACAACTTTTCCATCACTATTGTGGCCAGAAAGAGTCCCTGTGCGTTTTAAAATTCGCCTGCCTATTGAAGTCAATGGCGGTTCGCCCGTTCGCGAACATTTGCGAAAACTGAAAATGTTATGTTCGCGACATCTCTATTGACAGGATCAGATTCCTACCATGGTCATTTGATGATAGGTACCGTCACTATTTTATTTCCTTTAAAGATAGAGGAATTCAAGATTGGCAAGATGTTTTGCATGAAATTAAACTGGAAGTCGGACCTTACCGAACCATTACTGCTGCAAAACGTGAGATATATAAGCTTACATGTAGGCCCAATCTGAGTCCCCGTGAATTCCTCTCTGTCCTTAAAAATGCCTATGGGTTAGCCTATAAATCCCCAAATTGGGAATCTGAAGAGTTTAAGCAGCTGTTCTATGATGCAATGCCAACCCAAATCAAACTTAGCCTAGCCAGAGATCTTGATATTAAAGCTCCCTCAGATAGGTTGGTGACGGCTGCCACCCCACTGTATAATATCAGCGAGTGCCATGCTACAGATGAGAGGAGGTTCAAAAAGTCCCCAGAGCAAAATGTAGCTGAAGCTAAGGTAAACCGAAGCTTGGGATTTGAAACGCAGCCACGTAAAATACCCTCAATTTACAGGACCTGTCCCACAAGCCCAGCGACAACAGGTAGGACCCAAACAGATAAAACCCAAAACCTAAATGGGTCAGAGGGAGATAATTCTGGTGCTGAGAGATCTAACTACCATCCCTATTACAATAGGGGTCCCCAGGGATATAGGCCCTTTAACAATAGGAGTTCCCAGGGATACAGGAGTTGGAATAACAGGCCCAGACAACAAAGAGAAGATAGGTAATAACCCTCAAATTCACCTAGGAGTAGATCACCCACCAATAACCAGGCCGCCCCACAAAATCAAAATGTGCGCAAACCAAACAGGTTTGATTAACTGGCTGAACAAATGACCCAGCTGTATGACATTGTAAGTAAGTTGTCCCAGGGGTCCCAAGGAAAACAGCCTGAACCTTTTTTAGGGGCAACTCCAGGTCCCAGCTCAGCCCCATAAAGCAAATAGGGCAGGGTCATAGCCCAGGCCAACGCAAGGTTATCAAGGTGGTTGAGAAAGAATCTAAATTGATTTCCAATCATATTTTGCCTTGCAGCGTTCCTGACCCTAAAGTTGGGGCCAGGGAGGAGGTGTCTAATATGTTATCTATTTTGCAGACTAATCTTGTCGATCCCTACAATCCTGTGTCTTCTCCAACAAGTGATCCTATCGTATCAGCGTCAGGCTGTGAAACGTCAAAAAAATGTGACATAGTCCAGTTTTCCCCAAGGTGGGGGCTATTACTCCTGTTCCCCGCAGCAGGGATGTGAAGGATTCACCAGAGGTTGCGACGCTGCAGAGAGATCACACTCTCAGAAAACAGGAAAAGAATACCCACCCTAACTTCCTATGTGATTTATTTCAGGTTAAAGGCTGATATTTAGTGGATTCTCATCTTCAAGATGAGCATATCGGGCCGATCAGGGGTTTAATTGATACAGAATCACACCCCACTATCTTATCACATAGTTATTTCCAACAGGTTCCGGATTTAACAGCAAAGAGACCGAGATTGAAATTGTTTGATGGCTCTCTGATAAGTGTAGGTGGAGACGTTTTGCAGGTAAAAGGTACATCATGGTTGACATTCAAAATTGGCAAGAAGACAATTAAACACCCCACACTGATTGTAGACCTTCCATATGATCGGCTGATCATAGGAATTGACCTTCTGAAAAGGTTCAGTTCCATAATGGACTTCATTAATGAAGCAGTTGCCTATGATTATTCTTGCAATGCACAAACCCAACGTGGTTGTCATGTGATTGAAGAGAGGCCTAACTCTGCTGAAGTTCATTTTAGGAACAGTCAAACGCTGGATGTCATGATCCTGAAAAATGGTAAGCCAGAGGAAGCTGTCAACGGTGCCGCTCATATCATTACCATCCAGAAGGACAGAATCGAGAAGATAACCTTGGATGAGGATGTAATGACTATTTCCCTTGAAGGGGGAAGTCATGAAGTCGCGGACCTGGCCAAGTATACTCAATCCATGGTACGGATTGAAAAGGTCAATAACAATTTATTAATTCCCATACAGGTGAACAATATAGCCCGGGTGAAATATGCCAAGTTGGATCTGGAGAGTCCCAGAGTCATAATGTGGTTGCAAGATGTCTTTTGTCTATCTCTGTAGGAAGTAAGACTACAGAACACGTTTTTATCGTGTTGAATGAACCACGGCATCAGATGTATATGGGTAATGACCTTTTGCACCGATTTGCCGTGCAGATTGATTAGTAAATAATACCCTCTGGTCCAGATTACCGGGAGACCCAGAGGGATTCCAGGATGTGAAGCAAGCCTTGAGAGGAGGACAAAAGATGCCCTATGCCGTGAGTATCATGGTTGCTGAGGAGGTTAAAATCCCTGAAGGATGTAAACCATTTCTTCTTCCCAATTCAAGTGAAGAAGATACAAACTCTGAAGAACGCGGATGCTTTGATCTTTTTGTCCAACCGGATACAGCAACTCGGCCTAAAGGTAAAACTCACTCCTATAATTAACATCCATCAGGATCCATTGCACATGATAATCCATAACATGGCTCCCCATAGCATATCCCTGCAGAAGAACACCGTATTTGGTCTAGCTATGGATTCGGAATACTATACTTTTGGATTCCAGAATGATGTTATTGGACTTATTCCTGATGAATACCTAACAGAAGAACAGGTAGTGGAACAACATTTTTCCTCAACACCTGAGGGGTTATTCAATATCCACTCTGTTTATCCTTTCAATTCTGAAGAAGGTACATGCCACATCGAAGAGTCATCATTGGTTTTCAACCCGGAGATCGATGAAAAGGAGTACGAGTTATGCCAACAAGGAAGGGATAAGGTACGCTACACCCAAAATGATTTAACTAGTGAGCTTGAAGAAACTTATGAGTTAAGTCAGCCTGAAATCTTTCCAGAATTTCAGGAACGGGTGGAAGAGCAAATCTCTATAGCTGATGCATGCTCCAATGAGTCAGAGCGTCAACAGCTAAAGGAGCTCTTCACAGAATTCCAGGACATGTTTGCCAAGGATTCCTATGATTGTGGGGAAACAGACCTGCATGTCGCAAGAATCCAGACAGATCCTGATGCACCCTCTGTCTTTGTCAACCAATACCGACTTCCGCTGGCAGCCTATGAGTCCCTATCGGAAATCGTCAAAAACCTGGAGAGGAGGGGCATCATCCGTCCGATACATAGCTCGTTCAACCATCCTATACTTAGAGTCCTCAAACCCAATGGTCAATTAAGTCTCTGCTCAGACCTAAGACAATTAAACAAATGTGTTTACGTGTCCGGCTGGCCAATGCCATACATTGACCAGTGTTTGGTGCAAATTCAAGGATCCAAAATTTTCACCGCCCTTGACTGTGCACAAGGATATTGGATGATTAAAGTGGACGAAAGGGATCAGTACAAACTGGCCTTCACATTTGGAAAGCAACAATATGCGTGGACCTGACTACTGTTCAGATACATAAATGCATAAGGCAATGCCTGATGCCACTGAATGAGGTACCTTATCCTATGTGGATGACATTCTAATCAAAAGAACGACTTTTGAGGAACACATTGTAAAACTGAGGCATGTACTAACCCAACTGAGAAAAGCTGGTGTGAAACTTTCTTTGTAGACAGCTCAATGGTGCCATGCCATGGTTAATTTCTCAGGTCACGAAATCACTGCTGATGGAATCAACCCGCAAAAGAAGGTGGATGCAGTGATCAACACCAAATCACCTACAAATCTCAAGGAGTTGAGATCTTTCTTGGGCATGATGAACTATTCCCGTAAGTTTATAGATAATTATGCTGAAATTACAAAACCTCTTTTGCAGTTGCTGAAGAAAGGAGTGAAATGGGAATGGAGCGAGCATCATGAGCAAGCTGTGAATGAACTGAAGGCCAAGCTTATCCAGGCCCCATGCCTTGCCTATCCAGAAGGTGGAAAACCTTTATTTGTGGAAACAGGTTTCACCGACAAAAGCATGAGTGCAGTCCTTTTCCAGAAAAAGGAAAACCTGAACAGGATCATCGCCTATGCCAGCAAATCCTCATCACCGGTTGAGGTAAAATTCAAAAGTTGTGAGAAAGCATTATTGTCAACAGTGTGGGCTTTACAATATTTCAGGAGCGTTATTCAAGGTGAAAAGATCATTGTGGAAACTGCACACCAACCACTACAATATTTGCAAAGTGACAGGATCAAGGATGGAAATCTGTCAAACAGCAGGATAACCGCCTGGACGATATCCTTAATGGGATGGCCATTGGAGATCGGGTATAAACAAAATAATAAGAACCCAGTTGCTCAAGGATTAGCTGAACTTCATGATTGTTCCAATGCGGAAGATAAAAGTAAGTCACCAGAAAATGATTTCCTGGAGGAACAATCATCATCCCCATATAAATCTTATGAAGAGGAGTACTGCAAATCATTACCATTACCATACCAGCGTACACTGGTTGCAAGTGTCGGAATTGTATGGAATAATATATTCCCGGATATGTCCGTCGGATACAAAATCAGTCCCAAAAGTAGCCAAGTCGCAGAACTCACCGCTGTGTACAAAGCCGTACAAATGGCTATCGAATATAATATTAAAGAGTTTTCCATAATCACAGATTGTGATTATATTCGTAATAGCTTTGTGGAGTATCTCCCCAGATGGAAAAGATCCAACATGATGAGAAGCAACAACAAGCCAGTCAAGCATGGTAAGATGTTTTGCAAGATCGACGAGATGGTTATTACCCACAGTCTTACAATTTACTGGAAAAAGGTAAAGGGTCATTCAAAGTATCCAGGTATGGATAAGTAAGGAAATGACCTAGCAGACTCCCCCGCTAAACAAGCAGCCATCAATGGAGAAGTTTTGGATGTGGATGATCTCATAGGAACTGTCCAAGTGGATGCAACAACAAGAAGTCAGGCCCAAAAAGGAACTGAAGCCAATGTGTTGCAATGGAGCCAAGATTCCCCTAGTGAGGATCTCATCGCAAACCAAAAGGGGGATCCATTTATTGGTACTTTTTATAAACACATTGAAGATCCACAGAATTGTCCCATAAATACGGAAGACTGCGATGGCAAAGAGGAGTTACGGATTTTGATAAAGGGCAAGTCCCAACTCTCGTTAAAGGATGGGTTGTTGACTAGGACCTCGAAGAATGGTATCACGCAATGGGTAGTGCCCGCAACATACCAAGGTTTGATGCTACAACACGCCCATGATGCACTAACAGCTGGTCATCGAGGTGAAAAGTTGACGTACAAATTTTTACGGGACTATGCCTTTTGGCCACATATGTTGCAAGATGTTCGCACGTATTGTCAAGGATGTCTAATCTGCCCTCAATTTCAGCCACAGGCACCCACTTATCGGGCACCACTGATGAAAAGGGGGATGTCCATGCTATGGTCAGACATCCAAATTGACTTCAACAGACCAGTAACAACCTCATCAAAAGGCAACAGATACATGTTAACTGTGACTTGCTTGTTCACAAAATGGGTGGAATGTTTGCCTTGTAAAACATGCAGTTCAAGCGTATGTGCATCTCTTCTCATTAACCACATCTTCCCCAACGCATCGAATCCGATCATGGAAGTAATTTCACTAGTGAGGTGATGACAAAGATGTGGGACATACTGGGGGTGAAAAGGAAGCTGCATATAGCTTATCAGCCAGCCTCTAGTGGTGGAGTGGAACGCTACAACCAATCCATTGTGAACATTTAAAAAAAGTTTGTCAATGAATCCGATAAGGACTGGGATGTCAAAATGCCTTTGGTTCTTATGGCCATCAGACATACTACGATCTGAACACTACACAGGAGTATCAAATTTCCGATCAGGTTTAGCTCTATAATTTCGCTCGGGATGAAGTGAAGGAGAGAAAGTTCTTACCTTCCTGGAAAGGACCTTATGTCATCACTGACAAGTTGTCACCTGTGGTCTACAAGATAAAAATCCCTAAGGGGGATGAAATTATAGAAAAATGGGTGCACATTAACCAGTTACGTATTTGTCATCCTAGCTCACGACTTTGCAAGATAGGAGTTGGATGAAGAGAGGTGGAGAGATTTTACGGTTCCTGCTAAAGACGGAAACCAGGATTGGTGTCGTATGAACAAACGTGTGTACTAACCATCCTCATGTGTGTTTCCTCCGTAACTAAACATCTCTTAACTTACCTCTAAAACTGAGATCTTGCTCTATTCAAGAAAAGAACCTATGCCAATCGAAGATGCATGATAGCATTAGCATACATGATAGCATACATTTCTTGCAGGATAAAAAGTGAAGGATATATGTACTATACTCATGTGTGTCATACAATTTTATAGGTGCAAGATTCTGACTAAGATGATTGCATTTGTTTATGTCATCCTAATCTTGGAGAGGGAGTTCCACGCCGAGCCGATTGCTGTGCCAGGTCCTTCATCCGGAATCATGCTGCAGGACACCGCGGGATTCATACTGACGAACAAGAGGATTCTATCCCAGAAGATCTACATCAGCCTGGATCCACGCGTTTTCGTCGAAAGACAATTCAACGTGTCCGAGATTGCCGGAAATCCAAGCCTGGTACCAGACGCACATCGGATATTCCCAAGAACAGATTACACAAATCCTGGAGCAAGCGAGAAAGACCTTGAACAGAATGCAGTTTTCTACAAAATGAAAGCGATTCATTTCTGCAATCATAGCCGCCATAATCTTTGGCGCAATGGGCACTGTTATTGCTACCTGTGTGACAGTTGCCAAGTCCATCTCTGAGTTCCAACATCTTGATAAAGTTGGTTCATTGAAACGGAACCTAATAAACATTCATGTGGGGATGGAGACTCAAAACAAACATTTATCGAACTTATATACTGTTTTGCAGGATCTATGGGATGGTTGAGTTATTAGCGAAGCTCTGGTTGAAACACTTTAACCAAGTCTACACATTGAAGAAGACATATGAAAAGCCCTTTTAAACATTCCAAATACATTCACACTTTATCGAACATTTTTGGAATGAAGGGGGATTTGTTGTGCATTTTCATAAGTATACTATATTATAGCCAAAATGAATGCACATTGCCTTTAACCTGTTCCGGACACATGATGTACCGGTACGTCATGTATAGTTCCGATCACCGCTGACCCCATAATAGAAACCACCCAAAAATGACCCCATTCTAGAAACTACATCCCTCAAGGTATTTAAAACTGATTTTACAAACGTCGTTTACCCTTTAGGTGTTCCACAAGAGTTAATAGCAATTGGAGATAAAATTTCAGAATTTTGATTTTTGGGCAAATTTTGCATTTTTTCCAGTAACAAAGCAAGGGTTAACAGCCAAACAAAATGCTATACTTATTGCCCCGATTCTGTAGTTTGCAGAAACACCCCATATGTGGCCGTAAACTACTGTACGGGCACACAGTAGGGCGTAGAGGGAAAGGTGCACCGTGTGGTTTCTGGAAGGCAGATTTTGCTGGACTGGTTTATTTACACCATGTCCCATTTGAAGCCCCCCTGATGCACCCCTAGAGTAGAAACTCCATAAAAGTGACCCCATTTTGGAAAAATACAGGATAAGGTGGCAGTTTTGTTAGGACTATTTTTAGGGTACATATGCTTTTTGGTTTATCTATATTACATTTTTATGAGGCAAGGTTACCAAAAATAATTCTGAAATCTCATCTCCATTTGCCATAAACTGTTGAGGATCACCTAAAGGGTTAATAAAGTTTGTAAAATCAGTTTTGAATACCTTGAGGGGTGTAGTTTCTTAGATGGGGTCGCTTTTATGGAGTTTCTACTCTAGGGATGCATCAGAGGGGTTTCGAATGGGACATGGTGCCCCCCAAAAAAGGCCATGTAATTCTGCCTTCCAGAAACCATACGGCGTTCCTTTCTTTCTGCGCCCTGCCGTTTGGTCATACAGCAGTTTATGACCACATATGGGGTGTTTCTGTAAACTGCAGAATCAGGGTAATAAATATTAAGTTTTGTTTGGCTGTTAACTCTTGCTTTGTTATTGGAAAAAAAACTGATTAAAATAGAAAATTTCCAAACAATTGCTGTTTTGGCACCGTTTTTATTTAAAAATTTGTGACTGTGTTCATCTGAGGGGTTAGGTCATGGGGTATTTTTATAGAGCAGATTCTTAAGGACGTGGCGATGCCTAATGTCTACCTTTAATTTATTTATTTATGTTTTACACTATATTATCTTTTTATAAACAAAAAAAACATTTTAGTATCTCCATAGTCCGAGTCATTTTTTTAATTTATTTTTTTAGCAGATTATCTTAGGTAGGGGCTCATATTTTGCGGGATGAGAGGATGGTTTTATTGGCACTATTTTGGGGGGCATATGACTTTTTGATCGCTTGCTATTACAATTTTTGTGATGTAAGGTGACATCACTGTTTTTATTTTATTTTTTTGACCGTGTTCATCTGAAAGGTTGGGGGGGGGGGATTTTTATAGAGCAGATTCTTACGGATGCGGCGATACCCAATATGTCAACTTTCTTTATTTATTTTAGTTTTACTAAATATTTTTGAATTTTTTTTTGTTTTGTTTTAGTGTCTCAAGTCTGAGAACCATAGTTATTTTATCCGATTGTCAGTGGCTAAATTGGGATATAAATTTAGTACTCCATGGAAGTGTGGTACTCCCTGAAGCAACCAATAATGCAGAGTCCCGGATGATCGGGGCACGTGTCATACTGAGTAGTGGTGTCCTTCCGTATCCCCCTCCTGTGACACACTCTGCACCTTTTTTGGGTCCATCCCTTCTTTCCAGTATGGGGGACCACACCTGGAAAGTGTTGGCCAGGGACGATACGGGCGCCTCCAGTTCCCAAGGTACCCTGGCCTGCTCTTTCCCGGTCAGAAAAAAAATCTGGTCCTTGAGGACTGCTTCATAGAACTGAAGGAATGTCCCTGTGTTGCCAGCGCTCCGGGACAGCACAAAAGAGTCGTAATAGGCAACCTGCACCAAGTAGACCGCAACTTTTTTGTACCATGCCTAGGTTTTGCGCATGGCGTTATATGGCTTGAGGACTTAATCAGATAGATCAACTCCTCCCATATACCGATTGTAGTCGATGATACAATCGGGCTTGAGGACCCGTGCCGCGGTACCTCTTATAGGGACAGGGGTGATGCCGTTACCATGAATTGTGGACAGAACAAGGACATCCCTCTTGTCCTTATATCTGACCAGCAACAGGTTTCCACTGGTAAGGGCACGATCTCACCCCTGGGGATAGGTACTTGGAGGGGGTGGGTAGGAAGGACGCTTTGATTTTTCCGCACGGTCCCACAAGCGGACGTGGATCTGGTACAGGTGGTAACCCTTATCTAGCAGTGAGTGCATAAGGTCCCACACAAGTTTCCCGCTAACACCCAGAGTGGGGGGACATTCTGGGGGTTGAATACGGGAATCTCGCCCCTCGTACACACAAAACTTGTAAGTGTACCCTGAGGTACTCTCACAAAGTTTGTACAGCTTCACGCCATACCTCGCCCGCTTAGAGGGAACATACTGGCAGAAAAGGAGTCTCCCCTTGAAAGCAATGAGAGACTCCTCAACCGCGACCTCCCTTCCAGGTACATAGACCTGTACAAATTTGGCCCCAAAGTGATCGATGACCAGCCTGATTTTGTACAGGCGGTCATAGGCAGGATTACCTTGGGGCCTCATGGCGTGTCATGACTGACTATAAAGTGGGGTCTGGTAGAGGATGCCCCCACTCCAATAATGCCTGACACTAGGTTTCTTGACTAGGCCCATGTGCAGCACGCAGCCCCAAAACGTCCTCATCTTGGCTGCACTGACCGGAGTCCAGGCACCGGGCCTAGCCAAAAAGGAGCCCGGGTGTTGAGCAACAATTTACAAAGTGGTCGCTGAAAAAAAAGACTAAAATTGTCATATTCAGTGAAGCCCGCTGTGGAAATCTGGATTCCTGGTTGGCCTACAAAATCAGGAATTACGGGATCATAACCCTCTGGGGTATACCAGACAAGTTCACCGGCAGGGGGCTCCGGTGGATTTAACTGGTGGGCCGGAAAACTAGTACGAGCCCCAGAGCTGCTCGTACTAGGGTGGGCCACAGGGTCCCTAGCATGGCGGTCCCCTTGCTCTGCCTGGCGTCGTCTCCGCCGCCTTGGCTCATCATCATCGCTAGATGATGAGGAGAACGCGGATGACAAAAGGAAAGTGGGGTTATCCTTGGCCTCACTGGGACTCTCGGACTCGGAGGCAAGCTGGGCGTATGCCTCCTTGGCCGAGAACATCTGGCGGGCCATAGGGGAGTGTGTGTGTGGAAATCTTTATTTGGTGTGCGTGTGTGTGGGGCCACGGGTGTTCGCGAACTAACCCTAAACCTAACACACACAAAAAAAGGGAGAAAAATGTGGGAAAAATCGCTGATCAACTGTCCAAAATTGATCAGAGGTGGGGTGTGCAATGCGCTAATAGTGGCCGGACGCTAAGAGTGCCGGCAACAGTTAGCTTACGCACAAAAAAATAAAATAAACTGCTTGCCCTCAAAAAAAGTTGTGGGGGGGTATGGGGGCAAGCTGCAGCCCCCCTGGGGGGGGGGTCTAGGGTCACACAGCTGTGCTGTGGACCCCGGACACCCGATTTAGGGTGATGCAATCAAAAATCTTTTTTTCTTTTTCTTCTCACTAACTTTCCCTAAAATATCCGCCTAACTTAACCTTTCCCTAATTACCTGGGTGCTGGGGCACAGATTGGGGTGCTGGCTGGAGATCAGTGCAGCTG
Source organism: Bufo gargarizans (assembly GCF_014858855.1). Lineage (NCBI taxonomy): Eukaryota > Metazoa > Chordata > Amphibia > Anura > Bufonidae > Bufo > Bufo gargarizans. The sequence continues at coordinate 548,894,974 of NC_058080.1, read as the reverse complement.
GCGATCCACGTGGTAATTTGAATGACCCGCCCGCCCAGCTGACCAATGATCCACGTGGTAATTTGAATGACCCGCCTGCCGAGCTGACCAATGAGAGCGATCCTGTGAGGTGATGTCACCATCACCTCTCAGGATCGCAGGATGGTGATTGGTGGTGTATTATCACACCACCGATCACCATCCTGTTCCGGGTTATCGGGTCCCCAGAGACCCGAAAAACCCAGAAACGCAGCAAACCGCAGGTCTGAATCGACCTGCGGTTTGCTGTGATCGCCAACCTTGGGGGTCATAGGACCTCTCCACGCATTGAGCCAAGGTGCCTGCTCAATGATTTGAGCAGGCACTGGGTTCCGATCAACCCCCGCAGGGCAGCGGTGATCGGAACTATACATGACGTACATCATGTGTCCGGAACAGGTTAAACGCAATGAGCATTCATTTTGGCTATAATATAGTATACTTATGAAAATGCACAACAAATCCCCCTTCATTCCAAAAATGTTCAATAAAGTGTGAATGTATTTGGAATGTTTAAAAGGGCTTTTCATATGTCTTCTTCAATGTGTAGACTTGGTTAAAGTGTTTCAACCAGAGCTTGGCTACAAACTCAACCATCCCATAGATCCTGCAAAACAGTATATAATCTATTCAATCAAGACCAAAAGAAAAACTCAAAAAAGAAAGCTTTACCAGAAGAAACTTGGATTATTTTTTGAACTACTAAGAAAGTTCTTGAGAACTGGTCTCATCTGAACTCTGTCTACCTTTGACCAGGTAACGTATATTGTGTTTACTGCTCGTGATATTAATAAGATATGAATATTTTATCACATTAATATCATATATTTTTGATTGGTCATAGGAAAACAGAGTCAAGGGATAACATTTATTTTCCTGTATAATCTGTGTTAGATAACAGAAGATCCTAAGTTTCTCTTGGTATAGGAGTCTGTTTGTTAAAGGTATGACACAGGTGGTCATAAATCACTAAGTTATACTGTGCTGGTGACATAGGGGTGTGTTAGCACCACTGTGTGGCGTGTTCGGGTATTATTTTGTTACTTCATCATTTGTTTTGCAATTGTATTGATTTTATATTCTTTGTTTTATAATAAACTATATATATATTTTGCATATACAATTGCACTTAAAAGGCGTTTATTTTCCCCCGAAGGATCATATAATTTTTTTTATCCTCTTTTACATGAAGATTTTTTTTTAATATAGAAGATATATAACATAGGTTCCTGAGGATGGGGAACCACGCTCTTTTTGGCCAAAAGGGTGCTATCAAGATGATCGTGGCCTGTTCTTCTATGGTCTTTATCAGCACTATGGGAATTGGAGAGAGAGGGGGAAAGGCATACAATAGGCCTCGGGGCCATAGTCTTGGTAGAGCGTCTACCTGACACAGATGATCTTGTAACGAGAGAGAAGAAATCCTTTACCTTCTTGTTTTTCCTGGAAGCATAAAAAGGTTCACCACTGGGACTCCCCATCTCACACAGATGGTGTTACAGATTGACTGATTCAGGCTCCACTCTCCTTCTTTTAATCTCTCTCTGCTCAGAAAATCTGCCAGCAGATCTTTTCCTTTTACATTAATTGCTGTTAGAGATTCCAGGTTCTGTTCAGCACACAAGAATATTTTTTGCGACATTGTCCCCCCCAACCCCGTCTGACACAATTTTTACATGTCTTGTTTGAATTTTCTACGAAAAAGCCTTTAGAGCCTGCCATGCTGCACAGAGCTCCCGCATGTTTGAAGATGCATCCGACAGATCTTTCTCCCAAATTCCTCGGGCTACCGAATCTTCTAGATTAGCTCCCCATCCCTGTCTGCTGGCATCCGTTGTAATTATCTGATGCCATTCCACACCTTGAGAGAGATTCCTGCGATTGCACCACCACTTCAGTGATTGTTTTACTGCGGACGGTACTCTCAACTTTTTGTTTAAGGATATTTGTCTTCTGTTCCACTTTCTCAATAGGAATGCTTGTAGAGTTCTTGTTTGAGCCTGGGGCCACTTGACTGCTGGAATTGAGGTGGTCATAAGGCACAGGTTGATTATGAGGTGTCTGAAAGATACTTTTTCTGCCCCACAAAATTCCTTCACACTCTGCTTCAGGGAGATTTGCTTCTCCACAAGGTAGGACGACATGAAGCGGGAGTTTAGGAGAACTCCCAAAAACACTCTTTCCTGGGCAGGAATTTAGTTTGATTTTTGAACATTCAGTATCCAACCCAGCTTTGATAGAGTCTATTACAACCTGCAGTTGTGTATATATAGAGCTTCTTCTGTTGGGGCTGCTATCAGGAGGTCATCCAAGTATGTAATTAACAGTTTTCTGATTGGTGAAGAAACCCAGAAATCTCTGCCATTACCTTTATGAAGACTCATGGAGCAGAACTCAGGCCAAAGGGTAGAACCTGGAATTGAAAGTGCTGAAGGGAATCTTGAAACCATATCGCTATTCTTAAATATCTCTCGTATTTCTTGTGGATTGGGATAGGATAGTATGCGTTGGTTAAATCTATTGTCGCCATAAAACAATTCTTTGATAACAAGTTGATTGTGTACTACACTGTTTCCATTTTTAACCTATTGTATACTATATGTACTCATTGAGGGTCTTTAGATTGATAATTGCCCTGAAGGTTCCATTCGTTTTTTTCACTAGAAATATTAGAGAATAGAATCTCTCTGTTCTTTCCTGAATCGGGACTAGGACTATAGCTCCTTTCTGAATGAGTAGAGAGATCTGGAGATCCATTACTTTCTGGTCTTCTCCATTTCGTTTTCTGTTTACCCAATATCTGCTGGGACGAACGCTTACGAATTATAGTTGCAGACCTGATTCTATCACCGATAATCCCCCCCCACAGACATCTGGCATCACTGGGAGGAAGTATGAGAAGACTTCTCTTGGTTTAACAGGAAACCTCTGCCTCTCCCCTTAGCGGGCTGCCTTTGGGCCCGAAATGAACGTCTTTGGTGGAAAAACTTGGATTACATTGGTAACCCTTTTTTTCCCATCAGCGGCCTTTTCCAATATATCATCTAACGCTGTTCCAAATAGCCTATCACCTTCATACAGAATAGAACAGAGCCTGTTCTTAGAAACAGAATGACCTGTCCATGTTCTAAGTCAGACAGTCCTTCTGGAAGCGTTAGAAAGTGCCGCCACTCTGGATGCTAGTTTCACCACATCCACAGAAGCGTCTGCTAGAAAATTGGATGCCTGTTTGCGAATCGGGATAGAGGCTAAAATATCTTCCCTGGGAGTGCCTAATTCAATGTGCTCCTCTAATTGGGAAAGCCATACAGACAGGGTATGATCTGTGTATGTAGCTGCGATACCTAGGCGTAGAAAAGTGATAGAGGACTCCCAGGTTTTTTAAGCAGAGACTCAAATTTTTGGTCCATTGAATCTTTCAGAAGACCTAAGTCTTAAAACGGTAATGCAGATTAATTTTTTTCACCACTGGGGCATCTCTCCTACGCATTTTATCCCAGGAAGAGGAATCCTCCTCTGGAAACGGGTACTTTCTTTTAAATACTCGGGATGTAGCTAGTCTTTTCTCTTTGTCTTTCCATTCATTAAAGATACGTTTTTTTTTTTAATTATTGGGAATTGGGAAGACCCTTTTTCTTCTGTCCGCCAACCCCTAAAACATTTGGTCTTGCACTGTCAAAGGTTCTTTTGATTCTGTCTCGTCAATAGAGCATAACGGCCGGTCTGACATATCCTCTGAGAGACTGGAACCAGAATCTGAGGATAGTTCACCCTCATCTAGATCTGAATCCTTTTCTTCAGGTGGGGAAGACAAGGCTTTGGGTGTGGATGGCCTAGGAGGAGCCACAGCTAGTTTGGCTTAAATAGCAGCCAACTTTTTTTTATAATTTTTTTTTTGTGATGGCTCTCCACACGGTTTTAAGCTCTCTTTCCCCACACATAGGAGGGCTGTCACCAAGAAAAAGAGACCCCCCACCTGAACACCCTGTGTCGGAAAGCCAAAAACGAAGAAGGGCTCCAGAGAGCTTGGCAGGCTGGAAGGCAGAGAGGGGGTCAGTAGATTTGTGGGCATCACTCTCTGGCTGCAGGGACATGTCAATCAGTACAGCACACCATACTCCTGAGAACACAGAGTTCCATTTTTAAATTGTGCAAATATGTAGAGAGGCGGTCAGCACTGCCCAGAGTGTACCATATGCGTATGTGGAATACTCCTGCGTACATTTGTTTGTGATCTCTGGTGGTGCTCAGCTGACCCACAGCTTCAACTCTTGAATCAACATCATGTAGAAAACAGCGGCATTCACCAATATTCTTTTTGCAGCTTTTATTGTTCCATTAAAACACGGTGGACGCAGGTACAGCACAGCAAAAGCCGCTCTTCAGGCCTCAACGTGTCGACGCTGGCGTATGCACGTAAAATACCCTTGCGCCAGCTACATCACCATAACTACATAAGACAACGGAATTTGGTAATAGTAATGGCATTGACAATAGTAGTCTCAATACCATTACTATTACCAAATTCCGTGGTTCCATCACAGGGATTTATAACCGAGATCCACATTCCCTATTGTGGGACAGATATATTGTTATTGACACTAGCACTCACCCTATCTTCTGGTTTTAATATATAGCTGTGAACATTTTTAATGTAAGTACATGCACAAATAAATATTTTAACCTTGAATCAGAAATTAGCGCGCCATCCATTTCCTATCTACATTTGCTTTTTTAATAATATGTAGGCAATGGGTACACCTAGGATAGAGCACCTATACCCAATAGCCTGAAGTAGGTGAGTCACTGACTTTTAATCAAATAAAAAAAACTGAACAAAAACGAAACTATACAAGTACCGCTAAATCGTTCAACCCCAAAGGACCCATTGCATTTGTCTTGATAATACATGAAGCTTGAGTGAGAAATTATGTATTGACATGTGCAGGAATAGAGATGCATAAGCCAGCATGGTCATGTTGAGGCCTGTGGAAGCACAAAACGGCTGTTGCCTTTTGGTGTGCTGTTCCCGCACCCACCGTGTTTTAATGGAACAATAAAAGCTGCAGAAAGAATATTGGAGATTTCCTTTTTAAATTGTATTGCCTCCTCTGAGGCCGCCATCAGACGCATGCCTCACGTGCAGCGTCTGACGTCATCATTGCCGTCCGGCTCCTCCGCTTAACGGAGTGCTCCCCAGCCTTAGGAACACCCCCAATCCACTGCCCCACACTTCCTGATACCAGCACTGGAAGTGTTAGTAGCCCGGGGATGCCGGCATCCGCCAGACTTACTCCTAGAGGTAGGGAGAGCCGTCATGCAGCCCTGCGATCCTCCTCCTACAAAAGCCCCCCTGAGGTGAACAAACCTAAAGGCTTCTGCGATTTCCCTGCACTGATCCACACCTGCCTTCCAAGGGACAGAAAACAACTAGAGAAGGTAAGGGGGAGGAGGCTTTTAACCGCTGGTCTCTGGGTTGTTTCCTGTCCCTGGGGAGTCAGAATACCCTCCGGGAGGTGCCGTTGTGGAGGCATGGGGAAAATAACCTATTATTTAAATCACATAAAAAAAAAAAAAATCACCAATTATTATTTTTTAAATGTCAATATCTATATTTAAACAAAACCCATAATCCTGCAGTTTTCACACTAGCCACACTTAAGTTATTTCCATTAGCTAGCTTTTGGGAGCCAAAATCAGTAGTGAAACCTGCTGAGAGACGAGGTATAATAGAAAGATCTGCACTTGTTATGAAGTGTGAACTCAGCCTTAGGCCTCATCCACACGGCCATTGTGCGGCTGTTCCATGCATTGGGGACAACAATTTGCGGTCTCCAATGCACGAACAACGTCCGTTCGGCGGCTGGGACGGATCGAGACCTATTCAACTTGAATGTTCTAACGTTCTATTTTTTGCGTTGGACAGAAACACCACGGAAGCGTACCGCAACTTCGGATTGCGGACCCATTCAAGTGAATGCGGGGAGCACACGGCCGGTGCCCACATATTGCGGACCCACAAAACAGCAACAGCTATGTGCATGAGGCTCTAGAATAATACTAGGCACCACTTCTGTGCAGGTCACTTTACTGCAGTTACCTGATTATCTATACACAGCGGTAATATCATTACAGGTAAGAGTAGAATGGCTGATAAGACAGGACACACCATTCACAATAGGCTTATCTATTCCGTCCTTGTACAATGACCTCTGCACAGGTCACAGAGCATGCCTAGAAAACTCTCCCATAAAAGTCAATGAGGTCCCCTCCTAAACATTGTGTCTACAGACCATGGGTCTGCCGTAAGGGAATTTTCCTAAAGGATAACGGTCATATTTTCACTAAAAATTCAATTTTCATATATGTTGTTGTTGCTCTGGTGATAATCCATAAGCATTAATTATTGTGTTCACATACCACTTGTTTAATAAGATTCCGTCCATCGCAACCACTCCTCACAAGACTTCTTTCTGACTATCTTCTCAAGATGGCCACCGATGCCCTTAACCTGAGGCTAAAACCTACCTCCCCAACTACCCAGAATTAATGCTGCTCATCTCGGAAACAAGCAGCCTCACTCCAACCAATCGGCTTTCTCCAGACTTAAACACGCCCTTTACCTCCTGAGTAGTTGATTGCGAATTTTATCGCGAATATTGGCACTATCCCGGTCCGACGGGAGTGTCCACTACTACAGCCTCCGTCTTCTGTTTATAGAAGATAGGAGATGGAGGACAACTAGCAATGCTGTTTTAGCCGCACCACTGAAAGGCCTGGAGGAGGAAATAACATTCTGCAATCACAAGGTAATTCAATACCTATACAAAATTATTAACTAGGGAACTAAGGTAAACTTGGTCAGACCAATCCAATTACATAAAATAAAAAATAATATGACAGTTATCCTTTAATGCTTCTAAATGCTATTAAGAACAGATGAGGCAAAATGGCAGCCCCTATAATCTTCTTCATGAAACAGAAGAAATAAAAATCTGCAATCAGAAAATAAAAACAGATTTGAAAAATGACTATATGTTACTATCTGTTTCTAAGTGGCAGGAGAAAAAACAAATTGTGATGACACATTTCCTTTCAGATACCACGTCAACAACCAGACTGAGGGCTCTTCAAAAGGAACTGATTTGCAGACCTTAAGTTTTCCTTTGCTGCTAAAATTAGAAGTATGAAAATGTGCTTACACATTGCCCAAGAAAGGACATGGAGTAGACATGGCTGCCTTTGCTGTAGATGTTCCCTTCATATTTCCATGACTAGCAGTTGTTTTGAACCTGACAGGCAGCCCTCTTAGGCTACTGGAACACAATATGGATTAAGCATAGTTGGTCTGCTCGGATTCTCATGCAGAAAAACCACCACGTAATACAGTACCAGCAAAGTTTGAGATTAGACAAATCTTATATACACCTAGCTTTTTTTTCCCCACCGTGCAGATTTTGAAATCTGCAGTGTCAGCTGTGTGATTTATGGTGCGAATTTCACCCTTTTCAATGAAAGGGTGATATCTGCTGCAAAATTGAAACACATCCGCATGTAATGTGGATTTTGGTGCAGAAACGCGCAAAAACCTGCACGAAAATTTTATGTAATTTCTGCAAATCTACCTGAACCTGTGCAAAGACAGCCTTAAAGTAGCTACAACCGCATCCCTAGAAAACGTGTGAAGTATCAACAACCTTATACCATAACCTTAAAGTTTTTTCCAGGATTGTGATGCTCATGTAGTTGTATACCTCAGGAATATCTTACCCATGCTTTTTTTCCTATTTGGACTGTGACCCATTTTCTCCATTTGAACAAATCATTCTATCCTGTATGTAACACATCCTGTTGCAGTTATGAGCCTGAACATGATTGCTGGGGAGGATGGGGAATAAGCTCTAAACTGGGGTTTACCAGTATATGAGGCATCAGTGTATGGCGCATTGGTATCTTAGGACTCATGCACATGGCCGTGGTTAACTGGTGTCCGTATTGGGTCTGCATCCGGAAGATACGGTGCGGAGGCATGGAGCGGAAGTGGCATTTCAGACCATACCTCCACACCGCAAAAAATAAATAAAAATAGAACTTGTTCTGCATCCATTTGTGGTCCCCAATGCACGGAACAGGCAGCACACATTTGTGTGCATGAGCCCTTATCCATATATTTACTGGAAGGCAATTTTTCTAAACAGTTGCAAGTCAAGCAGTGTTGTTGAAAATTTTGGCATGTAGCTAGTAAGTACCTAGTATGGCACAGTACACTGTGCACTTCAGTTAGATTAATATATATTTTTTTCTGGCACCCTTAAAAAAAAAAAAAAAAAAAGGGGTTGCAGACCCCTGACCGGGACCATTCCCACCACAGATACAGTATGAACACAGTACAACAATGCAGGGTGCCTCATGAAAAAGTCATAACAGAAGTGCGGCAAACAAAGTGGCAAACTGAAATACAAATACACAGACTGCTTTAATATAAAAAAAAAAATCCATTACATTTAAATAAAAGAATATAAAAGTAAGACTACAATAAATGAATTTGAAAGAAACAAAAAAAGTATCTACAAAATTTAAAATGTCCTAGGCTACATCCACGACAATGGCGAAAATACTGCCATTAAAAAATGGTTGAACTGCTTGTTTATTATGGCTTTTTTTCTTTTTTAAACGCCTTGATGAAAAATGGCCTTTAAGAACAGCCCCCTTGACCTCCACAGTGCTGTCGGACTGTGAAAAGAGCCAAAATAGGACATGTGCTATTTTTTTTAATGGCCAGTATTCGCAATGGTTAGAACAACTAATTTGTGAATACACCCATAAAAACGGCCATGTGACTCATGTGAATAAGTTCCTATTTTGTGCATGAGCTGAAATTTTACTGCCTGATTCGATCAGGACTAAGCAATATAGAAAGAAGGGAAAAAGTTGAAGGTTATATTCAAATATTCTGGGAGTGGAATTCCCAAAATAAATAAATAATGAATAGGTGCCAAAGAGAAGGTATATCAAGATAATGTTATATGGTTAATTATTAATTTAAAAAAAACGAATGTATGGTTGGGAGTCTTGATTAGAATATTGAGATCTATATATTATAATCTATAGTGGTAGGCTGCTAAAAATCATGGAAACAACATCTACGTAATATATGATCTAGGATTGAAAATACTCAGAGAAACGGGTAACCCATCCTCTATAGAGTGTAGGATTGCCGCTGAATGATTGTTTTCTGTTAATAGCCATGAATAAGTTACCCGTTTCTCTAAGTATTTTCAATCCTGGATCGTCCATCTGGACTAAGCAGAGAAGGTCCCGAATCATGCGGGGCCCTCTTATGCCAAAACTTCTTTCATATACCGTGTACAAACATTACACAAATAATGGCACCAATGATATTTTTGAACTTTTGTAAAAAAAAAAAAAAAAATTATGTATATTCCTGTAATTTGTACCAAAGAATGCCACAAAACCCACACGTGAACATAACTTAGAAAGGAGTAGCAAATGATGTCCTAAAATTTGAAATTTAACCCTTTAACGTGTGGAAAATGTGGGTTCTCTACTTGCTATATTTTTTTTTTTGGACAGACATAGCCACAACTTTTTCACTTTGATATAGCTCTATGAGGTTTGTTTTTTTCAAAGTTTATTAAAAACATAAAAGCTATAAAAATTTGGTATAGCTATAATTGTAGTGGCCCACAGAATAAAGTTTGTGTATTTCTGCATAGGGAATGGTGGAATTGTTTTTTTTTTCGTTTTTTTTTTTTTTTTACAATTCTGGAAGGCAGGGAGTTGAAAAAAAAAAAAAAATTGAAAAGGTCTGTCCTGGGAAGGGGTTTGGCGAGGTTTATTTTTACAAAAATGTGTGAATTCTAATTGAATTTGCACCATTTGACTAGAGTTTAGGGCACCTTTACACGTGGCAGAATTTGTCAAAAAATTTGGTGACTGAAATTCAGTTCCATTCATTTGAATGAGGCAGCAAGCACATGGATTTCTGCAAGCCCCATTAAGGTGAATGAAACAGATTTTCAGACGTGGAATTTTCGGCCACAAAATCTGCCCTGTGTGAAGGCTATGTACACATTTATGGCAACTTTATTTTTTTTCAGCATTGTACATTTTGAGCTTAATATATCTTTTTTTATTGGTCTTTATTACAAATATGGAACCCTTTTTTCTGTACATGGCTGAGAAGCTCTAATAGAGGGATCTGAATGTTTTCCCTGCTCCGTCAGCCAGCTTATCTGCTGGGGCTCCTTACCTCTGCTCTCAAACAATATAAAGAGGCTTGAGCGAATTGACCTTCGGATCACAGATCTGAAGTCGATTTGTTCAAATACTTACATTTTAATCCTGTATCCGTACAGCATTAAAATGTATTTGCTCCATGGAGCCAAAGTTCTCCTCGCCGAGACTTCGGCCGAACAAACTTTGGCTCCGTGCAGCCAAAAAAATTTAATGCTGTATGGATACAACATTAAAATATAAGTATTTGAACGAATCAACTTCGGATCTATGATCTGAAGGTTGAGTCGCTCAAGCCTAATTATAAACACTCATTCTTATCATTAGATGAAAGGTATGGGTGGGCTGTCAAAAAGGGTTTACTTTTGACTATGTATTTTAGTGCGCACACCTGGTCTTATAAATCACACTTTTTGACCTAATACAGTACAATTATTTTCTGTGTTGCTAACTTTATGCTTTCATTTATTTTGCTCATAACTCTCCCTGTCTAGGTCTTCTCCATCTAGTAATATATGATGCTCAACTGATGTCCAAAGTCAAGTTCAGGAAAGACACTGGCAAGTAGTACAGGTGCTCCAGGACTTAAAATCAAAATTCTGTATTGAATATTCATAAAAACAGGGGATACAGCCCAAGGTAAACGTGTTTTGAACCATATGGCTTCTTATTCACAACATACCCAAGATTGCTTTTAAAGTTAAAGGGAACCTGTCACCAGGATTTTGTGTATAAGGCTGAGGACATGGGCTGCTAGATGGCCGCTAGCACATCTGAAATACCCAGTCCCCATAGCTCTGTGTGCTTTTATTCTGTGAAAAAAACGATTTGATACATATGCAAATTAACCTGAGATGAGTCCTGTCCCTGACTCATCTAACATACAGGACTCATCTCAGGTTAATTTGCATATGTATCAAATCTGTTTTTTGACACAATAAAAGCACACAGAGCTATGGGGACTGGGTATTTCAGATGTGCTAGCGGCCATCTAGCAGCCCATGTCCTCAGCCTTATACACAAAATCCTGGTGACAGGTTCCCTTTAAGACCAGGATTCATTCTGGATCTAGCGTTTAAAAACTAAGGGAGGGGAATTAATAACAGAAATTCACCTATTTTGGTGTATTTCTGGTGCAAAGGTTATTTGCGTCACAATCTGCGACTTTTCCCTGCACTTGCCAGGTCTAAAAAAAAAAAAAAGGCGAGGGAAGGGCCGGAAGTCCTGTCTGATTTATCATTTTCTATGTACACCTATTTTAGGCATAGAAAATGCTGTAAATTTAAGACAGCAAGGGAGCTGGCATAGATTTAAAACTGCGGTGGATGCAACGAAATTGTAGCCTCTTCATAACTTCGGCGGATCCAACGACAGCTCATGACGTTATTAAACTAGACGTCTAAAACACCAGTCTTCATAAATGACCTTAGGTTTACTGCAGGTTTTAACTTTAAAAAATGATCTCATGAATGTTTATTAATGAATATATATGTCCATATAAGTGGCTGTAAAGTTCAGAAAATACGTGAACATGTAATAAACAAAAGTACATTTCACAACAGTGCTAGTGCCTTTCAGGTTTTTGCTATATCTTGGTGATTGCAGGCGATAGGTTCACAATGGTTTTAAATTCCTGTGTGTTGGTCTTGTATTCATGCGAGCACAAACCCAAGTGGTTCGAAACGCATAGATGTTGGGCATTTAAAATTTCTCCTCTTTCTGAGCTCAGTAGCCAAGTGGGCAGTCTTTTCAGAGACTGACAGCTACCTATTTAAAACGACTAATGGCAGATTTACACTACACTATAATAGTAAGGTTTGTTCCTGATAATCAGGCCAATTAATGGCTTTGCCAATAACCAGATGAACAAGCTTGTGCATCGGGTGAATCTCTCATGCAGCATCTAAAATCATTGTTTCTGGGCAGCAGATTGTGCTGTGTGCACAGTGATCTGCTGACCAGAAACAATGAATCTGTATGAGGATGAGTAATGGCAGTAGCCACTGCTCGCCCCCATATAGTGGAGATCACTGCATGTAAATGCAGCCCTTCACCTCCACTGACAAGGAGGCAGTTATTAGGAAGGAACAGTCCAGTCCCTTCCCGATAATGGTCTCCTTGCTTGGCACATCTAAATATGCCATTACAGAGGGGAGGCTGTCAATCACTAATAAGACCACCAACTTAGACTAATGAGCTCAGAAAGAACAGAGGAGTAAATTTTGGGGGAGATTTATCATCCTCAAACACCAGAAAAAGGTTAGAGATTAGCAAATCTATTCCAAGTTTTACTAGTCCATAAAATATAAGTTATCCATTATAACTCATATATGTAACAGCCATGTGCACTGAGCCTGTAGCACAGCATCCCTAATAGCGCACCTTATACACAGGAGAAATCCATGTGCACCAAGCCTGTACTGCAGCACAATGCATCCATAGTGCGCCACTTCATACTGATCTATATGCACTGACCCTGCACTGCACACACGGCAACCCTAGCGGTCTGTTGATGCCTAATGCATCTAACATTCTATTGAGTTATGTCCACATGTGGCATCTTCACCGCATTCTTTTGTAAAAGTGTAAAAATATTTTGTTTACAAAAAAAATAATGACCATCTCCTATACCATGCAATCTATATCTAAAACAGTTACAGTACAAAAAGACATGCACATCTTGTGTTTAAAACAGGTGGTTTACACGTAGAACTGGAGTCTGTATAATAAAATCTTGATACCCTTAATGCCCAATGTCCTAGGCATCTACTATCTGCGTAATGTGCCTTCATGTTTTCCAAATTGCAAGAGATGATGGGGGGGGGGGGGGGGGGGATATAATAATAACAGTAAAAAAATGTTTGCTGCCCGTCCCTCATGAAGGCACACTGAATAGGTTGCTGGTTATAAATAATGCAGCATTATCTCATCCTGGTATCTTCAGGGCAGGAAGTGAAAAGCTGGAAATGTCGGTTAGCAGTCATCCTTACGTTCGGCTAATTTTTTCTGGTGGCATAAAACCAGAGTCCCCAAGCATCCTCAAAGACACATTACCATTGGGACGGACCACCAAATAAGTAATGCTGCCGTTGTTAAGCGACATGCGAAGCCAGGCTTCAGGGGGTAGTTGTAAGGCCCTGCACAGGAACAAAAATAGTCAGGACAGGTACAATTTCAGAGAAAATTACATTTACCCCTTCCCGTTGTAAACCAGCATAGAGTTCTATTATGACGAAATGCAATACGGAAGGCCTCTTACAGGCTTCTGTGGTGCATGCAGTCATAGAATTCCGTTATGGTCCGTGGTAGCGCAATCCATAATGGGATTCTTAGATAACCCGACCCTTATACACCGAACTTGAAAACACAAGTTCGCACAACACTACTTATTTATAAAAAAAAAAAAATGTAAACAATTTTCAAATGATTTGTCCAATAGGAATCTTCCTTATACACTACTCACAAAACGTTAGGGATATTTGGCTTGTGGGTGAAATTTCAGGATGAACCTAAAATGCACTCTAACCCTTACAAGTGAACTTAATGTGACCTTCTCTAAACTTTTGCATGCACATATCCAAAAGTGTAAATGCTTCAGTACTTTTTACACAACTTGCTGTTCTTAACGGCAAAATTCACAACGGGTTTTTGATCCATGAATCACCCAATAAATTTCCTGGTTCAATTAGAATCGGTATTTAAACAGTCCTCCTCATCATGCTGTTCACATTTTGACATCATGAGACCAAGACAAATAACACAGAAGGATGCAATGGAGTGTGGCGGATCTCACCTGAACCACCACCAGTGGAAGCCCGGAAAAAACGCCAGGAACCAGGCGTGGACGAAAGGAACAGAAGAAAGTAATCCAGCTTCCAAGATGGTAGTAGTAAATGTGATAATCTTTATTTCATGGGTGCAGAATAAAATCCAACATGTACATCTACGCATTTCGGATTGTCAGGTTCTGATCCTTACTCATGACAATAGCATATGCTGAGTGCCGGTCTTAAATAGAAAGAGGCCGGACAACTCAGGTGGAGATAATTAGCAGTAACCACTCCTTCTTACATGCAAGTTAAAATTTTCTGGAAAACCAGTAAAAGACAAAAAAGACAACATGTGCTAGGATCAGTAGTGCAATATCAAATCCTGTCTGCAATTGAGTCCCTTTGGTGTGCGTGTATCCATAGAGAAATTTCAGTAGGATTCTCTATTTAGGAGAGCACGCCTGTGGTCGCCACCTCTTTCTATTTAAGACCGGCACTCAGCATATACTATTGTCATGAGTAAGGATCAGAACCTGACGATCCGAAACGCGTAGATGTACATGTTGGATTTTATTTTGCACCTATGAAATAAAGATTATCACATTTACTACTGCCATCTTGGAAGCTGGATTACTTTCTTCTGTTCAAGACAATTAACAGGTTGCAACAGAGACTGGAAGAGTCACAGAAAGGAAAATAAGTAAATGTCCTTTGGCCACATCCCACACTGATGACCACTTCATTGTGAACAATGCCCTGCGGAACCAGATGATGAATGCCACACAACTACAGGCACATTTAAGGGAGGTGAGACACATCCAAGTGTCACATCAGACCATTTGAAACCGTTTACATCAGCGTGGTCTGCATGCTAGACGACCTGCAAAGGTACCTGACCACACCACCATCATGACAAGACGCATGTGCCAGGGAGAATCTAAGTTGAATGAGGGACCAGTGGGCCTCAGTGCTGTTCACTGATGAAAGTAGATTCACACCGAGCAGAAACGATGGCCGCCAACGATGTTGGACATCAAGGAGAGCGCTATCCATCAGCCACTGTTGGCACCAGACAATCCTTTGGTGTGGGGTTACAGTGTGGGCAGGTGTGTCTAGTCCATATAGAACTGCCCTACACTTTGTAAACGGTACAGTGACAAGTCCATACCACTTGAATAACATCATTAATCCAGTGATTGTGCCTCTGCATGAACAACACAGGCCTAATTTCATCTTCATGGACAACAATGTGCCAGCTCATCATGGTCGCATCATTCGGGAACAGCTGCTGGAGACTGGGGTACCTCAAATGGAGTGGCCTGCACTTCCTCCAGACCTGAATTCCATTGAAAACCTATGGCATCAGCTGAGTCACCATGTAGAGGCTCGTAACTCTATACCCCAGAACCTAAATGACCAGAGGGCTGCCCTTCAAGAAGTGTGGGATGCCATGTCTCAGCAGACAATAAGTCGACTTGGGAACAGCATGAGACTTCGTTGTCAAGCTGTAATTGATGCTCAAGGCCACATGACAAGTTTTTGAGACACTGACATTTTTTGTGGGGGTATACCCACCACTGTTGTCAAATAAAGGATATCGTTTTACCAGAAGCTGGATCCTCCTATTTTTTTGCACAGTTTGTCGGCCTTGTCCTAGCCACATCCATTCCTCTGATACGGTACGCAGGTGAGCGCTGCATTTCTGACTTTCTATAACTACTTTCATGATATAATATCAAAGTAGCATGAACTTTTTACGTTTTCCATAAATTTCACTTGAAAGACAACTATCCCTAACTTTTTGTAAGTAGTGTATATTTCGAGGTTATAAAAAAAACTGTCCTGGTCATGTGTCAAGCTACAGCATAGTCATTAGAGCTGGCTCATGGGCAGAACAGATTTTTAACTTCAGAAAATTACCAATGGAACAGCACGCAGAGATCTTGAAAAAGTTGATACAGACAGTATATTGGAAAACTGTAAATAAAATGGACCTGAATGTTGTGTTACCTGCACACAATGTAGCGTATGACATTGGCATGGCAAATAATAATCTCATAACTATCCTCTTCCTGTTTTGCTTCTGCTCGGTGAATGTAATTCCTGAATGCAGCCTCAATACGGGGTCCATCTTCGTAGTACTGCTAAAGACATTGACACGGTTAGTAGTCATACACAAGAATGAATACAGCTTCATATGATTTCAGCGTTGTAGCCATTCGGTTCACACGGAATTTCTCTGACACACAGTGCTGCAGTCTGCATATGGTGGCATACTAATTTCTTGCTACTCCATAGTACTCTGCCCAAAATATGTAAAGCCCTTGAAGAAACCTTCACAATTACTCATAGGACATAATCCTTATATAAATGGAGGACGTCTCTCACCTCAACATCTGGCTTCCAGTGACAGACAGGGGGATCTGGTCGGATAGGAGCTCCTTCACGAAGCAAGTCGGAGCTAGATTTTTTCACACCTACGAACGATGATCAGAGCAAAAATCAATTAAAGTACAACTGGCAGTATCTGATGTAATAATAGCAGCGGGTGAGAAATAGATGAGGCGTGCTGATCACAGGACACAAGACAAAATGCTCACCCCAGGCAACTCATTAAGGGTCCATTCACATGTCCGCAAAAATCGGTCCACATCCGGTCCGCAATTTTGCGGACGGGGGCGGACCCATTTATTTTAAACGGGGCCGCAAAAAAATGCAGACAGCACACTGTGTGCTGTCCGCATCCGCAATTCCATTCCGCGGCCCCACAAAAAAATAGAACATGTCCTATTTTTTCCCACACAGATTAGTATAGTGGGAACGACACAGAATGCTATGTACACATATAAGTAAACAGTGGGGGAGATTTATCAAAACTGGTGTAAAGTAGAACTGGCTTAGTTGCCCATAGCGACCAATCAGATTCCTCCTTTCATTTTCGAATGAAGCTGTGAAAAATGAAAGGTGGAATCTGATTGATTACTATGGACAACTAAGCCAGTTCTACTTTACACCTGTTTGATAAATGACATATAAGAAAAAAAAATGTCCGCACTCTCAAACACTTTATTCACTCCTGTGGTCGCAATGTTTTCAGCTCATTCACAGAGTCTCTTTTCAAGCTATGAGCTAAAATGTTGTGACTAGGGTTGAGTGAACTTGTTTTTCAAGTTCGGCGTATAAGGCTTAGGTTATCTAAGAATTTCGTTATGGATTCCGCTACCAACGATCATAAGGGTCCATTCACACGTCCGCAACCGTTTTGCAGTCCGCAAATTGCGTATCCGCAAAACACGGACACCGGCCATGTGCGATCCGCATTTTGCGGACTGCACATGGCCGGCACTATGATAGAAATGCCTATTCTTGTCCGTGGCTGCGGACAAGAATAGGACATGCTCTATTTTTTTTTGCAGGGCATAGTGGTGCTGTCCCCATCTTTTGCGGCCCCATTGAAAATTAATGGGTCCGCATCCCTTCCGCGAAATTGCGGAACAGATGCGGACCCATTATTCGGACGTGTGAATGGACCCTTAGTTATGGTCTGTGGTAACAGAATCCATAATGGAATATTTTTTGACTTGAAGATCAAGTGGGTCTGATGCCTCTACAATACTGCACTGTATTGTCATTCACAGTAAGCCTGATCAGGCTCAGCTATACCATGACAAGCCGGATGCCTATCAAGGCATCTGGTTGCCATGGTAACCATCGGGACGCTGCCACAGCAGCCCGATGGGGGAGCTCCCTCCCTCAGTTTACCCTTCAAGCATCGGCCCGGCGGTTATCCCATCAATGCAGCGGTCCCTAAGGGGGGGGGGGGGATTGGGGCGCTGCCACAGCAGCCCGATGGTTAGCCCCTTCTGTACTGTCTCCTCTTCACCAACTATTGCATAGTTTGTTAATGTGTGTATTCATATGTGTGCCTTCAGCACCATCTAGTGGTCTTTAGATGTAAGTGCTTCTTCTGCCTTGTTAAACTATGCATATTCATTAGGTCACCTGACTTCCTGCTCACAGTGCTTTCTGGGAAAGAGACCGGCACCTTCTTCCTTTTTCCCTTTATCTCATGGAAGGAGCAGCTGCAGATTGTGTGTCTCTTACTAAAGCATCGTCGGTAAGAGATTAATGTTTTAGTATAGGTTTTGTGTACATTGTGCTGTATATTCAGTTCTTGTATGTTCATTTTCTTATAGTTTACCTTATCTACTGCCGGTTAATAAAAAACATAGACTACAGAAACAGGTCTCAACTTAACTAATAGAATGGTGATATCTGCCTGTTGAACTGCATACAGACCCCGGGGGTACATGTGGTGAGAACAGGACACCTTCCATACAGCGGTCCCTAAGGACCATGGCATGGAAGGGGTTATGTCTACAGTTTGAAGCAGACTGTCAGCTGTATGTTACAGCTGACAGTAGAGGTCGCATTTTTTCGAGAAGAGTAAAAATACTCCTATTAACAATTTTAGGAGTAGTTTTAGCCAAGGAGGAGTAAAAATGTTGCCGTAATTCATATATATAATGCATTGGCCCACATAGGGATGATCTGATAACGTTTTTTTTTTTTGTTTTTTTTATATATTGTGACATGGAACATTAGAAACAACACCAAAAATGCATACACAATGTGTAACATACAAACCTGATTTTAACACTTTCGAAAAATTTATTTTAAAAGATTTAGCAAAATTTGAAAGTAAGATTTAGAAGTGCAGACAGTATTCTGAATATGCTGATCTTACCTGGCAAGTATTTGCTGATGATTTCTGTTGTCTCTCTGGCTCTAGTCATTGAAGAATGAACAATTTGACTGTATTTCAGTCCTAGACTTGCCAGCCGTTGTCCAGTGAGCTCAGCCTGTTCACGACCTACAACAGTAAAAGTGGTCACCAATCTACTTTCCTTTCTTGTAGACCTCTTTACTGGACCATCAAGTTGAATTAGGTGTATTTTCAAGATTTGGCCTCTTGTCTCCATTTTTGACAACACTGTACTTCTATGATCATGTTTATACATTAAGCTTATCCAGTTGCTAAAGTTAACCTGCACATTTCAGCATCTTTTAAGGGTACTTTCACACTTGTGGCAGAGGATTCCGGCAGGCAGGTCCGTCGCCGGAAATGCCTGCTGGATCTATCAAAACATATGCAAACTGATAGAATTTGTCAGACGGATCCGTATGACAAATGGATTGAAATGCCAGATCCGCCTCTCCGGTGTCATCCGGAAAAACTGATCCGGCATTTATTTTTTTCACATTTTTTTTAGGTCTGAGCATGCGCAGACCCCAATGCCGGATCCGTTTTGCTGGAACACTTGGGGCCAGATCCGGCATTCATGCATGTCAATGGGGAAAAAATGCAGAATCCGACATTCTGGCAAGAGTTCTGGAATTTTGCATGCTGCTGTATTATCTCTGTCCTGAAAAGACAGAACTGAAGACATCCTGAACGGATTATTCTCCATTCAGAATGCATTGGGATAAAATTGATCAGTTATTTTCCGGTAGTGAGCCCCTAGGACGGAACTCTATGCCGGAAAAGAATAACGCTAGTGTGAAAGTACCCTAAAGTTAAGGTCAGTGTGAAAAGACCCCTGCTGAACCCAGTGTCCCAAAATAGGCTTAGTATTAATTACAAAATTGTATTTCTTAAATTAACAAGAAAAAAAATAAAAAAAAAAATTCTGTATGACTGAACAAATTCAGAACCAAAAAGAACTTATTCTACAAGACCACCACATGTGATACACTGTATCTTCTACGTCACATCCTCTAAACCACTGATGGGACAGATGAAGTGAACACGTGAAGCACCAAGACGGGTCCATGAAGGAGTTTAGGGTAATCTCTGCCAGTGTAATCTGCCATGTATCTTTCCTGCAGGACTCACAGCATTGTTGCCAGGTGTGTGATGAAAGGATGAAACCTATATCCTCCTCCCACTTTGACATGAAAGGCAGTTTGGTCCCTGCCAAAAGTTAATCCAGAAGGCAGTATATGCTTAATATGCAAAACCTTTTTTGAGAATAAACTGCCCCTCCCTTTAAAGGATGTGTCTAAAGGAATTTAGTTCTTAAAGTGAATCTGTCACCTTCCCCAAGCCCTATTAAAGGGAACCTATTACCAATAAAAAGTGTCATTAACAGGTGTCAGGTAAAATGGCAGGAGCTGGGCATAGCTGTACATTTGGGGGGGGGGGGGGGGGGGTCAGTGATTGATAGCTGTCATTGACTGATAGCTGTACATGGGGAAGGTGTTACCAATGATTGATGGCATTCTCTGTGTAAGTGTGTATACAGAGATAGCTGTCAGTCACTGATAGCTGTACATGGGGAAGTGTTATCAGTGATAGCATTCTGTGTAAGTGTGTATACATAGATAGCTGTCAGTCACAGATAGTTGTACATGAGGAAGGTGTTATCAGTGATTGATAGCATTCTCTGTGTAAATGTGTATACATAGATAGCTGTCAGTCACTGATAGCTGTACATGGGGAAGGTGTTACCAGTGATTGATAGCATTCTCTGTGTAAGTGTGTATACATAGATAGCTGTCAGTCACTGATAGCTGTACATGGGGAAGGTGTTACCAGTGATTGATAGCATTCTCTGTGTAAGTGTGTATACATAGATAGCTGTCAGTCACTGAGAGCTGTACATGGGGAAGGTGTTACCAGTGATTAATAGCATTCACTGTGTAAGTGTGTATACAGAGATAGCTGTCAGTCACTGAGAGCTGTACATGGGGAAGGTGTTACCAGTGATTAATAGCATTCTCTATCCAGAAAGTTTCAGGAATATCAGTTCCAGAGAGTTGCCGGAATTAGCCTGTCACCCTGGAGATGTTTTATGTTGGGTGCGTTCTCACTACAGAGGAAATGTTCTGGGTGCCTAGGCATGAATACTTCAACACAAAGATTCAGAGACGTGAACGGGGACCACTTTCAGCATCTTTTGTGACTTTTGTGTGGGTAATAAAAAATAAATAAAAAAAAACAATCCACTTGCTCGTTCATCTTGTCACACTATCGCTGGAGGTGGGCTACTTTTTTGCGGGCCACGCTGTATCTTGAGGATAGGTCATCAGTATAAAACACACGGAAAACCCCTTTAAATAAACTAAAGACCTAGTTTCAATTATAATTATTTTAAATAGTCATAATATACCAACCGAGGGGGGTAAGTACCCTGTCCACATCAGTCTTTCCATCCAGCGTGTACTGTGAATGTCTTATAAGGAAGATGTGACGAGTGGCTTTTGGCTTGTGCTTAATCAGATGCTGATTGAGCTCTTCCTCTCCGCTCTCACCATTGATCTTGCTCAAATTCACCAGAGACATTGGTTCTCGGCTATAAAATATAACAAAAGGATACACCCGTCATCAAAGAGGTATCAAACCAGTCATCAAAGAGAGATATGCTTGTAAATTTCACAATAACCTGGGGACAGAATAAAACTGCAATCATTAGTATTTTCTTTAGTATATCCGTCTTGTACTGGTCCCAAATTCTAGCCTGTACATTATGTCAGTCAAAACCACTCATTTTACATATACCCATGCTGGGTGAGATAAATATCTCGGTCAAATGCCAACTTTGTATAAATAAAATGGCAAAAGTTGTCTTTTGCCGAGATATTTCTCTCACCCAGCATGGGTATATGTAAAATGACACCCCAAACCACATTGCCCAACTTCTCCTGAGTACGGCGATACCAGATGTGTCACACTTTTTTGCAGCCTAGGTGGGCAAAGGGGCCCACATTCCAAAGAGCACCTTTAGGATTTCACAGGGCTTTTTTTTTTTTTTTTTTTTTTTTTTTTTACACATTTTGATTTCAAACTACTTCTCGCGCATTTGGGCCCCTAAAAAGCCAGGGCAGTATAACTACCCCACAAGTGACCCCATTTTGGAAAGAAGACACCCCAAGGTATTTCGTGATGGGCATAGTGAGTTCATGGAAGTTTTTATTTTTTGTCAAAAGTTAGTGGAATATGAGACTTTGTAAGAAAAATAAAAAATAAAATAAAAATCATCATTTTCCGCTAACTTGTGACAGAAAATAAAAAATTCTAGGAATTTGCCATGCCCCTCACGGAATACCTTGGGGTGTCTTCTTTCCAAAATGGGGTCACTTGGGTAGTTATACTGCCCTGGCTTTTTAGGGGCTCAAATGCGTGAGAAGTAGTTTGAAATCAAAATGTGTAAAAAAAAGCCCTGTGAAATCCTAAGGCCTCTTTCACACGAGCGTGACGGATTAGGTCCGGATGCGTTCAGGGTGCGTTCAGTGAAACTCGCACCATTTTGCAAGCAAGTTCAGTCAGTTTTGTCTGCGATTGCGTTCAGTTGTTCGTTTTTTTCCGCGCGGGTGCAATGCGTTTTGATGCGTTTTTCACGCGCGTGATAAAAAAACGGAAGGTTTACAAACAACATCTCTTAGCAACCATCAGTGAAAAACGCATCGCACCCACACTTGCTTGCGGATGCAATGCGTTTTTCACGCAGCCCCATTCACTTCTATGGAGCCAGGGCTGCGTGAAAAACGCAGAATATAGAACATGCTGCGATTTTCACGCAACGCAGAACTGATGCGTGAAAAACAACGCTCATGTACACAGACCCATTGAAATGAATGGGTCAGGATTCAGTGCGGGTGCTATGCGTTCACTTCACGCATTGCACCCGCGCGGAAAACTCGCTCATTTGAAAGGGGCCTAAAGGTGCTCTTTGGAATGTGGGCCCCTTTGCCCACCTAGGCTGCAAAAAAGTGTCACACATCTGGTATCGCCGTACTCAGGAGAAGTTGGGCAATGTGTTTTGGGGTGTCATTTTACATATACCCATGCTGGGTGAGAGAAATATCTTGGCAAAAGACAACTTTTCCCATTTTTTTTATACAAAGTTGGCATTTGACCAAGATATTTATCTCACCCAGCATGGGTATATGTAAAATGACACCCCAAAACACATTCCCCAACTTCTCCTGAGTACGGCGATACCACGTGTGACACTTATTTGCAGCCTACATGCGCAAAGGGGCCCAAATTCCTTTTAGGAGGGCATTTTTAGACATTTGGATCCCAGACTTCTTCTCACGCTTTAGGGCCCCTAAAAAGCCAGGGCAGTATAAATACCCCACATGTGACCCCATTTTGGAAAGAAGACACCCCAAGGTATTCAATGAGGGGCATGGCAAGTTCATCGAATTTTTTTTTTTGCACAAGTTAGCGGAAATTGATTTTTTTTTGTATTTTCTCACAAAGTCTCCCTTTTCCGCTAACTTGGGACAAAAATTTCAATCTTTTATGGACTCAATATGCCCCTCATGGAATACCTTGGGGTGTCTTCTTTCCGAAATGGGGTCACATGTGGGGTATTTATACTGCCCTGGCATTTTAGGGGCCCTAAAGCGTGAGAAGAAGTCTGGAATATAAATGTGTAAAAAATTTTACGCATTTGGATTCCGTGAGGGGTATGGTGAGTTAATGTCAGATTTTATTTTTTGACACAAGTTAGTGGAATATGAGACTTTGTAAGAAAAACCCAAAAAATCAATTTCCGCTAACTTGTGCCCAAAAAATGTCTAAATGGAGCCTTACAGGGGGGGTGATCAGGGAGTCTATATGGGGTGATCACCCCCCTGTCATTGATCACCCCCCTGTCATTGATCACCCCCCTGTAAGGCTCCATTTAGACGTCCGTATGTGTTTTGCGGATCCGATCCATGGATCCGCAAAACACATACGGACATCTGAATGGAGCCTAACAGGGGGGTGATCAATGACAGGGGGGTGATCAGGGAATCTATATGGGGTGATCAGGGGTTAATAAGTGACAGGGGGGGTGTAGTGCAGCGTGGTGCTACTTTACAGAGCTACCTGTGTCCTCTGGTCGTTGATCCAAGCAAAAGGGACCACCAGAGGACCAGGTAGCAGGTATATTAGACGCTGTTATCAAAACAGCATCTAATATACCTGTTAGGGGTAAAAAAAAAAAAAAAATGGCATCTACAGCCTGCCAGTGAACAATCGCCGCTGGCAGGCTGTAGATCCACTCGCTTACCTTCCGATCCTGTGAACGTGCGCGCCTGTGTGCGTGTGTTCACAGGAAATCTCGCGTGAGATGACGCGCATATGCGTCACTGTGCCTGGGACAGCCGCCTCCGGACCGCAATCCTGCGTTAGGCGGTCTGGAGGCGGTTAAAGGTGTGAATACCGTCATAGAATGACATTGGCTCTGTATCCTGCATACTCCATGCAGAACTTTCACACAGTTGGATTATAGGGGCTTTTTTGTGCCTATATTAAGCAACTGTATTATGACCATCTGAAAGCACACTTAGGCTACATTCACATCAGTGCTATCATTTCCGGTTCTTCTGCGCCGTTATAGGAGCAGAACAACAAAAGTGCCGAATATGGCACATAACAGGAATGGAAAATAACTTATCCCATTGACTAACGGAGCCCCCATCGCAGATGTGAGCATAGCCCAACGGTGGGTGTAGACATGGAGATGAGCAGCAGATTGTCAGAAAGGAAGCGTTCCTTCCCGACAGTTGGCTGCTCGCTCAGCATTTACCTGCAGCAATCTCCTTCACGGTGTTGAAAGGAGGGATCACTACTGCTATTGTGCGGCGGCATAGGAGGACATATTAGTGAAGGGATAGCACATCGGGGCTGGCTGTGTGGGGGCAGATTACTATGGGAAGGATTACTGTGTGGGGGAAATTAATATATGGGGCAGAATAAGGTCACTGCTATTGGGGAGGCACTGTAGGGGCAATTCAATTATTTTTGGGGACACTATACAGGGATTATTACCTGGAGCACAATATAGAAAGTTATTACTGGGGGCACTCTAGGGGACATTATAATTGCTGTAGACACTATAGGGCCATTTATCAAACTGGCATAAAGTAGAACTGGCTTAGTTGCCCATAGCAACCAATCAGATTCCACCTTTCATATTTGACAGCTCCTTTGGAAATCCAGTTCTACTTTACACCAGTTTGATAAATGACCCCAATTATGTCTACTGGGGTCACTATTTTTTCAGCAGTATTGTACCTGGGACATTGGGGAGCACAGCGGGCACAGTATTGGGGCTGGCAGGATGACACTGTGGGGACACCAGGATGAGGAGGTTGACAGAAAAATTGAGAAATCTAACGTGTCTGTAATGAACTCTATGTAGAGACGAGATGCGGCTGAAAGAATTTTTCATGGCGGTTTGGGTCAAATGAAGAAGAAGAGGAAGGAGAAGGTCTACATGACAGGAGATGTCCCTGGATGTAAGAGGTATGTGGTGCTGTATTCTCCTCCAAGTCTTTTTTTATTATAATTATATGTATTTAATTTAGGAGCCAATTTTGGGGTATTTTTTTTTTTGTCTGGAGAGGTCATATTGCCTAGAAGAGGCATAAAACAAATTAAAATAAACATTTAAAAAAAAACACTAAACTAAAATGGAGGGAGGGGCCCAAGTTGAGTAGACAGCCCCGGGCCCATCATGCACTTAACCCAATATATGCCCCAACCAGGGATTATTCTCAAAAAGTTAATAATCCGCATATGCCCCAACCAGGGATACTACTCAAAAAGTAAATAATCAGCATAAACCTATGGTATACACCATAATATGAAACCTACAAACAATTACCAGACCGCTTATGAATTAATGTCATGTCATTTTATTACATGATTACAAATCTCTCACAAACATGATTAAAGAACATGGGTGCAGGGAAAAAGCGACATTAACTGGAGGATAAACACAGCGGATACTATGTCCGTGAATCAGTCCATCTGTATACACATGATTAACAATAAAGTGCACTCAGTCACAATCAAAAGGACACTGAACGGCTACCCATGCTGCGTTTCCTCCAGGATGGTGCCGAAACGCGAGTCGGGGATGGCACGATCCACGAGGAAACACAGCATGGGTAGCCGTTCAATGTCCTTTTGATTGTGACTGAGTGCACTTTATTGTTAATCATGTGTATACAGATGGACTGATTCACGGACATAGTATCCGCTGTGTTTATCCTCCAGTTAATGTCGCTTTTTCCCTGCACCCATGTTCTTTAATCATGTTTGTGAGAGATTTGTAATCATGTAATAAAATGACATTATTTCATAAGCGGTCTGGTAGTTATTTGTACGTTTCCTATCATGCACTTAATCTGCCCCTGCTTATGGGAGATGTGAATGCAGCCTTATGCACACGACCGGTGTGTTTTGCGGTCCGCAAATTGCGGATCGGCAAAACACAGATGGCGTCCGTGTGCGTTCCGCAATTTGTGGAACGGCACAGACAGCCATTGATATAACTGCCTATTCTTGTCCGCAAAACGGAAAAGAATAGGACTGGTTAATTTTTTTTTGCGGACCACGGAACAGAGCAACGGATGCGTACAGCACACGGATTGCTGTCCGTTTTCTTTTGCGGCCCCATTGAAGTGAACGGGTCCGCATCCGAGCTGGGATGCGAACCAAAACAACGGTCGTGTGCATGAGGCCTTACACTTGTGGTTTTTGTCAGGCTGAAACCTGGAACTCATGCCAGAAACTGACCAGATCCCATTATAGTCAATGGGGTGCAGCGGTAAACGGCAGTATCCAACTGGGCAGGATTCAGTTGCAAGCTGAGACCTGGAAACCTTGAGGAACTGATAGTGAAAGTAAGCTAGCAGCTGTGTGCCTCTAGTTGCACAATGAATAAGCAGCGTCTGGTGAAAATGGAAAACCCCTTCCACAATAAACGATGCTGTTGGCAGCCCATGTCCGAGACCACATCACCCTGGGTGCTCCCTGCAGTGCACATTGTACTAAAGCACCGCCGGCCGCACATGCGCACAGGCAGCCTCACCGATCCCAGTTTCGGTCCCATCGCCCCTTTCCTCCTGGCACCGTCAATGAAGAGTCTCCTCCGTTCTTTCCAACTGCTACGGCAGCGAAGATAGCGGCAGTGGCGGCGGATCCTCCTATGACAAATCTACGTAGATACATAATGAAGACACGAATGAACGGGCACAAGACACAAGCCTGCTTTCCGGACTCCGCCTACTCTAGCCAGCTGCTTCGGCGAGCTCTAGACTAGAGCATTGTGGGAAGTGTAGTTTTGGCCTATCCTGGGCTTTCGGCTTGGGCTTCCGGGCTGCAGACGCTGGGATTGGACGATGATATGAATGTGCGATTACTGCGCCCGGAGTCAGAGCCTGGTCATCGCCTCAGGACTGTAATTACTGACCGGAGGTCCTAAAGGGCTGCTGCGGAATGGTTTCACCACCAGATGGCGCCACTGGTTCTACAGGTTGTGTGCAGTTTTCAGGGGGATAGACTTTTCCACACGTGTGGATAGGTTTAACAAAAGGTTACGTTTCCCCTAAACAAACTATACGGTATTTTCCTTGCCAGTCGCTCAAAATGATCTTCAAAATCTATTTTACAACGATGGATTTAGGGGCAGTCCTGTCAATGTCCTTTCTTCTCAAAATGAAATATCTTTCACACACACACACACACACACACACACACACACACACGGGGTCCGTGGGTCCGTGATCCGTGACTGTTTTTTCGTCCGTGGGTCTTCCTTGATTTTTGGAGGATCCACGGACATGAAAAAAAAGTCGTTTTGGTGTCCGCCTGGCCGTGCGGAGCCAAACAGATCCGTCCTGAATTACAATGCAAGTCAATGGGGACGGATCCGTTTGATGTTGACACAATATGGTGCCATTTCAAACGGATCCGTCCCCATTGACTTTCAATGTAAAGTCTGGAGTTCTTTTATACCATCGGATCGGAGTTTTCTCCAATCCGATGGTATATTTTAACTTGAAGCGTCCCCATCACCATGGGAACGCCTCTATGTTAGAATATACTGTCGGATATGAGCTACTTCGTGAAACTCTGATCCGACAGTATATTCTAACACAGAGGCGTTCCCATGGTGATGGGGACGCTTCTAGTTAGAATACACTACAAACTTTGTACAAGACTGCCCCCTGCTGCCTGGCAGCACCCGATCTCTTACAGGGGGATATGATAGCACAATTAACCCCTTCAGGTGCGGCAGCTAAAGGGGTTAATTGTACTATCATATTCCCCTGTAAGAGATCCAGGCAGCAGGGGGCAGACCCCCCCCCCCCCCTCCCCAGTTTGAATATCGTTGGTGGCACAGTGTGCGCCCCCCATCGGGCCCCCCCCTTCCTCCCTCTAATGTTAGAAATCATTGGTGGCACAGTGTGCGCCCACCATCGCCCCCCCCCTCCCTTCCTCTATTGTAATAAATCGTTGGTGGCACAGTGTGCGCCCACCATCGGCCCCCCCTCCCTCTATAGCAGTAACAACATTGGTGGCAGTGTGCGGCCTCCCATTCCCCCCCCCCCCCCCCCATCATTGGTGGCAGCGGAGTTCCGATCGGAGTCCCAGTTTAATCGCTGGGGCTCCGATCGGTAACCATGGCAACCAGGACGCTACTGCAGTCCTGGTTGCCATGGTTACTTAGCAATAGTACAATAGTAGAAGACTCATAGTTACCTGCTTGCTGCTGCGATGTCTGTGTCCGGCCGGGAGCTCCACCTACTGGTAAGTGGAAGGTCTGTGCGGCGCATTGCTAAAGAACAGTCACTTACCAGTAGGAGGAGCTCCTGGCCGGTCACAGACATCGCAGCAGCAAGCAGGTAAGTATGAATCTTCTACTGTTGTACTATTGCTAAGTAACCATGGCAACCAGGGCTGCAGTAGCTTCCTGGTTGCCATGGTTACCGATCGGAGCCCCAGCGATTAAACTGGGACTCCGATCGGAACTACGCTGCCACCAATGATGGGGGGGGGGGTGGGAGGCCACACACTGCCACCAATGTTGTTACTGCTATAGAGGGAGGGGGGCCGATGGTGGGCGCACACTGTGCCACCAACGATTTCTAACATTAGAGGGAGGAAGGGGGGGCCCGATGGTGGGCGCACACTGTGCCACCAACGATTTCTAACATTAGAGGGAGGGGGGGGGGCGATGGTGGGCGCACACTGTGCCACCAACGATTTCTAACATTAGAGGGATGAAGGGGGGCCCGATGGGGGGCGCACACTGTGCCACCAACGATATTCAAACTGGGGAGGGGGGGGGGGTCTGCCCCCTGCTGCCTGGATCTCTTACAGGGGAATATGATAGCACAATTAACCCCTTCAGGTGCGGCAGCTAAAGGGGTTAATTGTACTATCATATCCCCCTGTAAGAGATCGGGTGCTGCCAGGCAGCAGGGGGCAGTCTTGTACAAAGTTTGTAGTGTATTCTAACTAGAAGCATCCCCATCACCTTCTGTGTTAGAATATACTGTCGGATATGAGTTTTCACGAAGTGAAAACTTAGATCTGAAAAAGCTTTTATGCAGACGGATCTTCGGATCCGTCTGTATGAAAGCAACCTACGGCCACGGACACGGATGCCAATCTTGTGTGCATCCGTGTTCTTTCACGGACCCATTGACTTGAATGGGTCCGTGAACCGTTGTCCGTCAAAAAAATAGGACAGGTCCTATTTTTTTGACGGACAGGATACACGGATCACGGCCTCGGCTGCAAAACGGTGCATTTTCCGATTTTTCCACGGACCCATTGAAAGTCAATAAGTCCGCGAAAAAAAACGGAAAACGGCACAACGGCCACGGATGCACACAACGGTCGTGTGCATGAGGCCTTATTCTCACCCTTCCATGTGCATTTTGGATTAACCCTTTCCTGATGCAGTGATTTTCATTTTTCACTCCTTGTCTTCCTGGGCTATAGATGTGTCAGGCAGTGGCATGCCTAGGGTCGCGGCATATGAGGGGTTAATCCATCGGCATCGGCAGTATCACTGATGCTGGTGGATGCAGCAGGGATCCGGTTGTCAGTAACAGCTGGATCCCTGCCGTTAATTGCCGGACCCCTAATGAAGGGGGGGGGGGGGGGGGGGGGGAGGACCGCAGGACGAGAATGCTCGTCCTGGGGCGCAAAGTACCGGCCATTTAGGATGAGCATTCTCATCCTGGGTCCTTAAGGATTTTTAATAATTTGTTTATATTTACTTCAACAGATCTGTATGTGGGTTCATTTTTTGTGGAAACATCTGTAGTTTTAATTGAAACCATTTTGGGGTATGTATGACTTTTTGATCATGTTTTATTTAATTGTAGGGAGGTGTAACGGCCAAAAAACAGCAATTCAGACTTTTTATTTTTTATTTTTTTCGGTTATGCCATTCACACCAAACAGGATAAATATTTTAATAGTACAGGCATTTTGAGATGCAGCAACAATAATCATCTTCATTTTTATTTGCAAAATGGGGAAACAGAGGTGATTTGAACTTATATTTTTAAAACTTTTTTGCACATTTATTTTTAGTCTCCCTAGGGGACTTTAACTTGTGATCACTTAACCCATAGACTGAAATGATTTACCAGTACAGTGTATGGCAAAATCACAGGCAGGGCTTGATAGGAAGATGGGTCATCAATATTGTACTCCCTGGAAACCACTTTAACCGCCTCCGGACCGCCTAACGCAGATCTGCGGTCCGGAGGCGGCAGCTCTGCGCAGAGTGACGCATATACGCGTCATCTCGCGAGAGCCGAAACTTCCTGTGAACGCGCGCACACAGGCGCGCGCGTTCACAGGAACTGAAGGTAAGAGACAGGATCTCCAGCCTGCCAGCGGCGATCGTTCGCTGGCAGGCTGGAGATGTGATTTTTTTTAACCCCTAACAGGTATATTAGACGCTGTTTTGATAACAGCGTCTAATATACCTGCTACCTGGTCCTCTGGTGGTCCCGTTTGTTTGGATCGACCACCAGAGGACACAGGTAGCTGTGTAAAGTACCACAAAACACTACACTACACCCCCCCCCTGTCACTTATTAACCCCTTATGAACCCCTGATCACCCCATATAGACTCCCTGATCACCCCCCTGTCATTGATCACCCCCCTGTCAGGCTCCGTTCAGACGTCCGTATGACTTTTACGGATCCACGGATACATGGATCGGATCCGAAAAACACATACGGACGTCTGAATGGAGCCTTACAGGGGGGTGATCAATGACAAGCGGGTGATCACCCATATAGATTCCCTGATCACCCCCCTGTAAGGCTCCATTCAGATGTCCGTATGATTTTTACAGATCCACGGATACATGGATCGGATCCGCAAAACACATACGGACATCTGAATGGAGCCTTACAGGGGGGTGATCAATGACAGGCGGGTGATCACCCATATAGATTCCCTGATCACCCCC
Source organism: Bufo gargarizans (assembly GCF_014858855.1). NCBI lineage: Eukaryota > Metazoa > Chordata > Amphibia > Anura > Bufonidae > Bufo > Bufo gargarizans. The sequence continues at coordinate 548,863,636 of NC_058080.1, read as the reverse complement.
TGTCATTGATCACCCCCCTGTAAGGCTCCATTCAGATGTCCTCATGATTTTTACGGATACATGGATCGGATCCGCAAAACACATACGGACGTCTGAATGGAGCCTTACAGGGGGGTGATCAATGACAGGCGGGTGATCACCCATATAGATTCCCTGATCACCCCCCTCTAAGGCTCCATTCAGACGTCCGTATGATTTATACGGATCCACGGATACATGGATCGGATCCGCAAAACGCATACGGACGTCTGAATGGAGCCTTACAGGGGGGTGATCAATGACAGGGGGGTGATCACCCATATAGATTCCCTGATCACCCCCTGTCATTGATCACCCCCCTGTAAGGCTCCATTCAGACGTCCGTATGATTTTTACGGATCCACGGATACATGGATCGAATCCGCAAAACGCATACGGACGTCTGAATGGAGCTTACAGGGGGGGTGATCAATGACAGGGGGGTGATCACCTCATATACACTCCCTGATCACCCCCTGTCATTGATCACCCCCCTGTCATTGATCACCCCCCTGTAAGGCTCCATTCAGACGTCCGTATGCGTTTTGCGGATCCGATCCATGTATCCGTGGATCCGTAAAAATCATACAGACGTCTGAATGGAGCCTTACAGGGGGGTGATCAATGACGGGGGTGATCAATGACGGGGGGTGATCAATGACAGGGGGGTGATCAATGACAGGGGGGTGATCATCCCATATAGACTCCTGATCACCCCCCTGTCATTGATCACCCCCTGTAAGGCTCCATTCAGACATTTTTTTGGCCCAATTTAGCGGAAATTGTTTTTTTTTTTGTTTTTTTTTTTTCTTACTAAGTCTCATATTCCACTAACTTGTGTCAAAAAATAAAATCTCACATGAACTCACCATACCCCTCACGGAATCCAAATGCGTAACATTTTTTAGACATTTATATTCCAGACTTCTTCTCACGCTTTAGGGCCCCTAAAATGCCAGGGCAGTATACATACCCCACATATGACCCCATTACGGAAAGAAGACACCCCAAGGTATTCCGTGAGGGGCATATTGAGTCCATGAAAGATTGAAATTTTTGTCCCAAGTTAGCGGAAAGGGAGACTTTGTGAGAAAATACAAAATAAAAATCAATTTCCGGTAACTTGTGCCAAAAAAAAAAATTCTATGAACTCGCCATGCCCCTCATTGAATACCTTGGGGTGTCTTCTTTCCAAAATGGGGTCACATGTGGGGTATTTATACTGCCCTGGCTTTTTAGGGGCCCGAAAGCGTGAGAAGAAGTCTGGGATCCAAATGTCTAAAAATGCCCTCCTAAAAGGAATTTGGGCCCCTTTGCGCATCTAGGCTGCAAAAAAGTGTCACACATCTGGTATCGCCGTACTCAGGAGAAGTTGGGCAATGTGTTTTGGGGTGTCATTTTACATATACCCATGCTGGGTGAGATAATATCTTGGTCAAATGCCAACTTTGTATAGAAAAATGGGAAAAGTTGTATTTTGCCAAGATATTTCTCTTACCCAGCATGGGTATATGTAAAATGACACCCCAAAACACATTCCCCAACTTCTCCTGAGTACGGCGATACCAGATGTGTGACACTTTTTTGCCGCCTAGGTGGGCAAAGGGGCACACATTCCAAAGAGCACCTTTAGGATTTCACAGGTCATTTTTTACACATTTTGATTTCAAACTACTTACCATACATTAGGGCCCCTAGAATGTCAGGGCAGTATAACTACCCCACAAGTGACCCCATTTTGGAAAGAAGACACCCCAAGGTATTCCGTGAGGGGCATGGCGAGTTCCTAGAATTTTTTATTTTCTGTCACAAGTTAGCGGAAAATGATGATGATTTATTATTTTTTTTCTTACAAAAGTCTCATATTCCACTAAGTTGTGACAAAAAATAAAAAATTCTAGGAACTCGCCATGCCCCTCACGGAATACCTTGGGGTGTCTTCTTTCCAAAATAGGGTCACTTGTGGCATAGTTATACTGCCCTGGCAATTTAGGGGCCCAAATGTGTGAGAAGTAGTTTGCAATGAAAATGTGTAAAAAATGGCCTGCGAAATCCGAAAGGTGCACTTTGGAATATGTGCCCCTTTGCCCACCTTGGCTGCAAAAAAGTGTCACACATGTGGTATCGCCGTACTCAGGAGAAGTTGGGGAATGTGTTTTGGGGTGTCATTTTACATATACCCATGCTGGGTGAGATAAATATCTTGGTCAAATGCCAACTTTGTATAAAAAAATTGGAAAAGTTGTCTTTTGCCAAGATATTTCTCTCACCCAGCATGGGTATATGTAAAATGACACCCCAAAACACATTCCCCAACTTCTCCTGAGTACGGCGATACCAGATATGTCACACTTTTTTGCAGCCTAGGTGGGCAAAGGGGCGCATATTCCAAAGAGCACCTTTCGGATTTCACCGGTCATTTTTTACAGATTTTGATTGCAAACTACTTCTCACACATATGGGCCCCTAAATTGCCAGGGCAGTATAACTACGCCACAAGTGACCCCATTTTGGAAAGAAGACACCCCAAGGTATTTTGTGATGGGCATAGTGAGTTCATGGAAGTTTTTATTTTTTGTCACAAGTTAGTAGAATATGAGACTTTGTAAGGAAAAAAAAAAAATCATCATTTTCCGCTAACTTGCGACAAAAAATAAAAAGTTCTATGAACTCACTATGCCCATCAGCGAATACCTTAGGGTGTCTACTTTCCGAAATGGGGTCATTTGTGGGGGTTTTCTACTGTCTGGGCATTGTAGAACCTCAGGAAACATGACAGGTGCTCAGAAAGTCAGAGCTGCTTCAAAAAGCGGAAATTCACATTTTTGTACCATAGTTTGTAAACGCTATAACTTTTACCCAAACCATTTTTTTTTGCCCAAACATTTTTTTTTATCAAAGACATGTAGAAAATCAATTTAGCGAAAAATTTATATATGGATGTCGTTTTTTTGCAAAATTTTACAGCCGAAAGTGAAAAATGTCATTTTTTTTGCAAAAAAATTATTAAATTTTGATTAATAACAAAAAAAGTTAAAATGTCAGCAGCAATGAAATACCACCAAATGAAAGCTCTATTAGTGAGAAGAAAAGGAGGTAAAATTCATTTGGGTGGTAAGTTGCATGACCGAGCAATAAACGGTGAAAGTAGTGTAGTGCAGAAGTGTAAAAAGTGGCCTGGTCATTAAGGCGGTTTCAGCTAGCGGGGTTGAAGTAGTTAAAGAGACCTTTCTGTTTAAGGAAAAAAACAACTCACTTTAACTTGGGAATGAGCAGAATACTTACCTGGTAATTTTTCATCTTTTCAGCTGCAAATCCATCAATTCCCAGGCTCCTCTAATGTCATCCAAGATGGCCTCTCCACTTCTCAGACTGCCTGATGCACACTCTGTATTGGTGGCTGCTTGTCCAGCCCTGCTCTTCGATTGCCCAGCACTGTTCACGTTAGCCAATCCAAAGGCAATAGGACATGTCTTGGGCTACCAAATGCATCAGTCAGTCTGAGAAGGGGTGCAGCCATCTTGGATGGCAGAACAGGAAACTGGAATCTGAAGCTAGAAAGATGAAAAGGAGGGCATCATGTAAATGTCTTGTTTGTTCCCCAGTTAATGTGATTTTTTTTTTCTTGAACCAGATGGTTGCATTAAGTTCTCTGAGTAGTGGATGGGACAATGCTGCAATACCCTACATAGCTGCTACTTAGTATACAAGGTGCAGTGTAAATAATGAACAAACCTTAGCGCTCTCCTGAGTGCAGCAGTCTCTTAAAGCAGAACTAAACCCAGGAAAAATATCAATCATACAAATACATTTAATCCATAGTGCACACACAGCTATGTGTACAAGTGCTCCCCAGACTCCTGTCATAAGGAATTTAGGAGAGATCTTGCAGACAAAGTATTTATCTGCACTGCTATAGGAGTCCCTGCCCTTGGTCCCCACAGCCATTTTCTCTCCCACTCCGCTGATATCATCTGCGTCCCTGCCTTTCTCATTCCACTCCAGACAATTCAATTTCACCCCATTTAACCACCGAGACAGTGCTCTGCAGTGCAAAGAAGTGGTGAAGGACCTGTCTGATGTCACCATGTGGGTTTGATGTCACGTGTTGTCTACTACTAGAAGTTGTAGTTCTTTCCTTATACTCTCTCCCTGTAATTGTCACGGACGGTGTACAGGAAACAAGACAATGCAACATGCATATATGACTCACTGGATCCAAAGCTAAGGAACCAAGGGGAGACCCCTGCACAAGACCTAGCACTTTCCCTGGCTGCTCAGCCTATGCAAAGATCCCAGAGGTGGATGGTTGCATATCCACGTACCTCGACTATATAACCCCTGAACACCCTACAATAGTGAGGGGACACGACCACCGGCTCCCTACACCAGACACTGAGGGAGTCAGCGTCACCTGGGATCCAGCAAACAGAAAATAACAGATAAATGTACAGCACTTAACTTTGTAGCAGACAGGAAAACAGGATCAGGATGCACGCACACTCTAGGAAGAAGTATAAGCCGCCCAGTAATGCATTATGGGGCGGAATTTAAAGGGATGCAATCAGTCCAACTACATGACAGCTGAGAGAGGCTAACGAGATGAGGAACTGAATACCACAACAAAGAACACTCAAGGAGGAGGTTCTGAAAGGCTTCTGTCAGAGCTTCTCAGCTGTCTGGTTGTGACAGTACCCCTCCCTCTACGAGTGGACTCCGGACACTCAGAGCCCACCTTCTCAGGATGGGACCTATGGAAAGCCCTGATGAGACGAGAGGCCTTAATGTCCGTCACTGGGACCCACATCCTCTCCTCAGGACCATAACCCTCCCAATGAACAAGGTACTGGAGAGAACCGCGGACAAGACAAGAATCCACAATCCTAGAGACCTGAAATTCAAGATTCCCATCAACCATAATCGGAGGAGGAGGCAAAGGCGAGGGTACAATGGGTTGAACATCAGGTTTCAATAAGGACTTATGAAAAACATTATGGATCTTCCAAGTCTGAGGAAGATCAAGACGGTAGGCAACAGGATTGATGACAGACAGGATTTTGTAAGGCCCAATAAACCTAGGACCCAACTTCCAGGAGGGAACCTTCAATTTGATATTCTTGGTAGACAACCACACCAGATCACCAACATTCAGGTCCGGACCAAGCACACGTCTCTTATCTGCCACACGCTTATATCTCTCACTCATGCTCTTTAGATTATCCTGAATCTTTTGCCAAATAGATGACAAAGACGAGGAGAATCTGTCCTCATCAGGTAAACCAGAAGACCCCTCTCCCGAGAAAGTCCCAAACTGCGGATGAAACCCATATGCACCAAAAAATGGTGACTTATCAGAGGACTCCTGACGACGGTTATTTAAAGCAAACTCAGCAAGGGACAAAAAAGAACACCAATCCTCCTGATTCTCCGCCACAAAACAGCGCAGATATGTCTCCAGATTCTGATTGACGCGCTCCGTCTGGCCATTCGACTGCGGGTGGAAAGCAGAAGAGAATGACAACCGAATCCCCAAGCGAGAACAGAAAGCCTTCCAGAATCTGGAAACAAACTGCGTGCCCCTATCAGAGACTATGTCTGAAGGAATACCGTGCAATTTGACAATGTGATCAATAAATGCCTGCGCCAGCGTCTTAGCATTGGGCAAACCAGGAAAAGGGATAAAATGCACCATTTTGCTAAAACGGTCCACCACCACCAGAATCGCAGTCTTCCCCGAGGAACGAGGCAGGTCCGTTATGAAGTCCATGGACAGATGTGTCCAAGGACGGGAAGGAATGGGTAAGGGAAGGAGAGGACCTGATGGCCGTGAATGAGGGACTTTGGCACGAGCGCAAGTCTCGCAGGCTGCCACAAAACCCTCAACCGACTTACGAAGCTCAGGCCACCAGAATCTCAGAGCGATGAGATCCAGTGTGGCTCTTGCCCCCGGGTGCCCAGCAAGGACCGTATCGTGGTGTTCCTTAAAAATCTTGTGTCTTAAAGCGAGAGGCACAAACAACCTCCCAGGAGGACAAAGATCAGGAGCCTCTGACTGGGCTGCCTGCACCTCTGCCTCTAATTCAGAAAAAAGAGCAGAGACCACCACACCTTCGGCCAAAATGGGACCTGGGTCTTCAAAATTCCCGCCTCCCGGAAAACAACGTGACAGGGCATCTGCCTTCACATTCTTAACCCCAGGGCGGAACGTGACAACAAAATTAAATCTTGAAAAGAACAAAGACCATCTGGCCTGTCTCGGGTTCAGACGCTTGGCTGACTCCAAGTAGGCCAGATTTTTATGGTCAGTAAATACGGTAATAGGGTGTCTGGCTCCCTCTAGCCAATGGCGCCATTCCTCAAAAGCCAACTTGATAGCCAACAATTCCCTATCTCCCACATCGTAATTTCTTTCTGCGGAGGAGAGTTTTTTCGAGAAAAAGGCACACGGTCGCCATTTGGCAGGAGAGGAACCCTGAGACAAGACCGCACCCACACCCACCTCAGAAGCATCAACCTCAACTATGAAGGGTAAAGAAATATCAGGTTGCACCAAGATGGGAGCGGAAGGAAAACTCTCCTTGATATTAGAAAAAGCCTTACGCGCCTCTACCGACCAAGAAGAAAAATCTACCCCCTTTCTGGTCATATCAGTGAGTGGTTTAACAATAGAGGAATAATTCAAAATAAACTTCCTGTAATAATTGGCAAAGCCCAAAAAACGCATCAGCGCCTTCTGATTCTCAGGAAGCTCCCACTCAAGCACAGCGCGGACCTTCTCGGGGTCCATGCGAAAACAGAAGCGGAGAGAAGAAACCCCAGAAATTGAATTTCAGGAACCGCAAACACACATTTTTCCAGTTTCGCATATAATTTATTCTCCCGCAGGATGAGCAGGACCTGACGTAAATGTTCCTTATGAGTTTTGAAATCAGGAGAAAAAATCTAAATGTCATCCAAATACACTAATACAAATTTTCCCATCAAATGATAAAAAATGCTGTTCACGAAATGCTGAAAAACGGCTGGGGCATTCATCAAACTAAAAGGCATAACCAAATTTTCAAAATGGCCCTCAGGGGTATTGAAGGCCGTCTTCCATTCGTCTCCTTCTCTGACCCTGACCAGGTTGTATGCCCCTCTTAGATCTAATTTGGAAAATACTTTAGCCCCAACAACCTGGTTAAACAGGTCCGGGATCAGAGGAAGCGGATAAGGGTCACGAATAGTGATACTGTTCAGCTCCCTGAAATCCAGACAAGGTCTTAAAGAACCATCTTTTTTCTTAACAAAGAAAAAACCAGCGGCAACAGGTGACTTCGAGGGTCGTATGTGTCCTTTTCTCAGACTCTCAGAGATATAAGCACGCATAGCGATCCTTTCAGGTTGGGAAAGATTGTATAAACGAGATTTAGGCAGCTTGGCGCCTGGGATGAGATTAATAGGGCAATCATACTCCCTGTGCGGAGGCATATCCTGAACTCCACTCTCAGAGAAGACATCCGAAAATTTAGAGAGAAAAGATGGTACAGTCTTAGTAGCAACCTCAGAAACAGATGTCGTGAGGCAATTCTCTCTGCAAAAGTCACTCCAACCATTTATTTGCCTCGCTTGCCAATCAATGGTGGGGTTATGTTTAGTGAGCCAGGGTAGCCCTAACACTAGAGGAGTAGGCAAACCGCTAAGGACGAAACCTGACACATCCTCAACATGAGCATCACTCACAATTAAACGGATATTGTGAACTATGCCCTTTAATGATTTCTGAGAAAGTGGAGCGGAATCAATAGCAAAAACAGGAATATCCTTTCCCAAAGTGTATACCTGGAAACCATGAGTTATCGCAAATTGACTATCAATGAGATTGACCGCTGCTCCACTATCCACAAAAATCTCACAAAAAATGCTCTTGCTCTCTAGCAGGCAGGACAAAACGGGAACTACAAGCAAACGGAAAACCTTCAATTTCCGCCTCAACCCTGCCAATAGTAACAGACGGAACATTTTTAAAAGATTTTTTCCTCTTTGTTTCTTTATTACTCCCAGAGAACTGCCTGAATCTCCTAGAAGGACAAACATTTGCCAAATGATTTATACCTCCACAACAAAAACAAACCCTCCCATGCGGGCTGAATCTTCTATTGTCAGAAGCAATCAACCCCAGCTGCACGGGCTCCTGCTCAGAAGGGGCTGACAGCGACTGAGACCCCTGCGCACAGAATGGGACCGCTGCACCGTCCTGGGACTGAGTATGACAGGAAGGAGAGATCTCTCCTCTCTCTCTAAGACGCCTGTCAATACGAACGGCCTGAGACATAGCACAGTCCAAGGAAATAGGCCTTTCATGAAAGGCAAATGCATCTTTCAATCCTTCTGAAAGACCATGGCAAAATTGACTTCGGAGTGCAGCATCATTCCAACCAGTATCAGCTGCCCATCTCCGAAATTCTGAGCAGTATATCTCTGCGGATTGTTTACCCTGGCATAATAGACGTAGTCTAGACTCAGCCAGAGCAATACGATCCGGATAATCATATATCTGACCTAGGGATAAAAAGAATTCATCCACTGAACGGAGGGGCCGTGCCCCCTCCGGCAGCAAAAAGGCCCAGGACTGAGCGTTACCCCTGAGCAGCGATATAATGATCCCCACCCTCCGTTCCTCATCACCAGAGGAATGGGGAAGAAGGCGAAAATGGAGTTTGCAAGCCTCTCTAAATTGCACAAAATTCTCACTACCCCCGGAAAACGTATCCGGGAGCGAGATCTTAGGCTCAGAACAAACTCCATGAACGCCTGCTGAACCGGTCACTTGAAGCTGAGAAAAAGTCCTGCGGAGATCAGCTACCTCCAATGAAAGACCCTGAAGGCGTTCAGCCAAAAGTGAAACCGGATCCATGCTTGAGACTGTTTTGGCGGCTTATAATGTCACGGACGGTGTACAGGAAACAAGACAATGCAACATGCATATATGACTCACTGGATCCAAAGCTAAGGAACCAAGGGGAGACCCCTGCACAAGACCTAGCACTTTCCCTGGCTGCTCAGCCTATGCAAAGATCCCAGAGGTGGATGGTTGCATATCCACGTACCTCGACTATATAACCCCTGAACACCCTACAATAGTGAGGGGACACGACCACCGGCTCCCTACACCAGACACGGAGGGAGTCAGGGTCACCTGGGATCCAGCAAACAGAAAATAACAGATAAATGTACAGCACTTAACTTTGTAGCAGACAGGAAAACAGGATCAGGATGCACACACACTCCAGGAAGAAGTATAAGCCGCCCAGTAATGCATTATGGGGCGGAATTTAAAGGGATGCAATCAGTCCAACTACATGACAGCTGAGAGAGGCTAACGAGATTAGGAACTGAATACCACAACAAAGAACACTCAAGGAGGAGGTTCTGAAAGGCTTCTGTCAGAGCTTCTCAGCTGTCTGGTTGTGACAGTAATGCCTTCTGATAGTCCATAATAACATCCTAGACATGCTTGTAGTTTTCTTCTATTATAGTGTAGTGTAGTAGTGGTGCCATGACAGAGTGGGGAGGGTGTCAGCAGTAAGTTTGTGTTGACATCAATGTTTATTTTTTCCTTCTTCTGATCCGTCAGAAGAACAGCCCCCAAAAAACTGATCCTGTATTTTGATTATTCTCCTTTACATGGTCAGTGATTGATCAGTATTGGTAAGGCAAAAACAGGAGTGGGTCCAAAATAGAGATGACACAGGAAGGAAATACACTGCCCATGTGATAGAGGTCTAATGCGCAATTGACATGAGTTTTGGACATTTGCGTCTGATATCGGTTTTACTCAGATGGAAAAGAAGTCCTGCGTGAAGAACTTTATTGGCCTCTATCACATGGTCATTTTTTTTTTTTATCTGTATTTGATAAGTATTGGTAAGGCAAAAACAGGAGTGGGTCCAAAACAGAGAAGACACATGAAGGAAATATTTGCATGTCTTCTGTGTTTTGGACACACTAACTGCTTTGGGCTTCAGAATCATGATCAAATCCTGATGAAAAATACTGTGATAGATGCTCCAATGACAGAATCCGCTGTGTTTTTCATTTTTCGGTTCTTCTGATGAATCAGGAGAATGGTAAAATAAACTATCATGTCAACAAGGTCAAACTAGTGTCCCCAGAACAGAGTGGTGAAAGTGGCAACAGCATGAGGAGTCAACATAGTGGACCAGTCACAGAGTGGGGAGGTGGAGGGCAACAGCAGTGTCAATAACAGCACAGGCTGTGGCAGCATCAGAATAGTGGCTAAAGCACATGGACAGAAGTGACAGGCCAGAACATTAGTGCCAAATGATCTAGTCTGATGCATTAGGCACCAGTGTGGAAATACTGTCTGATCCACGCCCGATACATCTTTATAAGGCATCATTGGTTGCTATGACGCTGTGCGCTTCATGCCGCCGCTGCACTACAGTAATACACTCGTATAGATCATACGAGTTATTACTGTATATCAGCGGCGGCATGAAGCGCACGGCGTCATAGCAACCAATGACGCCATGCGCTCCTGCTGTCTGCAGGAATCCAGGCTGGGATACCACGGACCGTTCACGTATGTGCATTCGGCCTAAAGGTTAATCTCTCAACATTTTGTATTAAAAGGCAAATTCTCTTTGGGGTAACTATGCCCCCTGCCGCAATAAGCACCGGCTCTGATGCCACACTACTGGCTGGGCAGGAAAGTTTGTCCAGGGAAAACTCAGCCAGTTACGGTAACAATTCAAGTTTAGCTGCCCAGTAGTTCAGGGAACTTGGATCTGAGGTGACAGGGTGCAGTCCAAGTATGCCACCACCTGCTGGTTCAGGTTCTGCTCCATGTTCTGTTGCTGCTGGCTAGTTTGGCTAGTTTCTTCAGTAGGCGGGTGAATAAACGTGCTTATCAGAGACTGGAGGACTCATGTTATTGCTCCCCCACCACCCTCCAGCAGTCATGGCAGTGGAGCGTGAGCGCAGAGGGTCCCCCAGTCAGACCTTCGGGAGGATGGGCGATGGCTCACATAGGCAGTGACCAACTGACTAAATAAGGATGTCTCCATAGTAGTTCAGTTTATCCTCCCTCTCAGCAGGTGGGAAAAAAAAGGCCCCCATTTTCATCCGGTAGCGAAGGTCTAACATTGTGGAGAGCCTGTCATCATCCCTCTGCCAAATGGTGATAATAATAATTGTAGCTCCTCTCCTGTTGCTTATGCAGATAAACCACCTACTTCTGTATACATTTCCTGGGCGTTAATGTCCTCCTGCTCCACCAGTTCAGCCCTCACAGGATTAAGGTGGCCATGAGATGTAGGCGCCATGTCTCCTGACCCCTGGCCAGCAGGGGACATCTGCTCCAGGACGTGAAGGAGTGGAATAATATCATTCATACTGTAGTCCTGCCGACTGACAAATGAAGTGGCCTGCTCAAAGGGCTTAAGTAAATGGCAGGTGTCACGCATGAGCTGCCTCTGGCTAACGTCAAAATTACACAGGGGGGGACCCCTGTCCACCTGCACCATCAAGAAATAATTTACAGCCTTCCTTTGCTCAAACAGTCAGTCGAACATGTGGAGGGTGGAGTTCATACTTGTGGAAACGTTGCATATGAGGCGATGTTGTGGAACACTATTCTGCCTTTGCAGCTCAAGGAGGGCATGTTTTGCATGGTAACAGTGACTGAAGTACATGCACAGTTTCCTGGCCATTTTCAAGACGTCTTGCAGTTGGGTGGAAGACTTCAGGAACTGGGTTACAACCAGATTAAAGATGTGCGCCATGCAGGGCACATGGGTCAGCCCTCTTTGTTGCAGCGCCAACAGAATGTTCTTCCAGTTATCGGTGACCATGGTTCCGATCTTCAGTTGGCGCTCGATTTCGATTTCTTGGTTGATGACGCAGATCAGTTTCTCCCGGGGTGACTCCGTTCACCCTGGCTGGCCAGGTGCCGGATAGCATGACACCGCAGTTCTCTGCATAGGTGGTATGCTGGAGGACGACTCAGAACTGTGCCTACAGTGGAGGCTGAGGAGGACATTGGTGCTGCAATAACATAGCACAAGAACGCGGAGGTGTCATTGCCAACATTTGGCCAAGTTCCTGCTGGGTCTGGGCAGTAACCACATTTACCCAGTGGGCCGTAAAGGACATACTGTACAGTTACTGTATGTAAAATAAGTTATTTAGTGTCAATGTGGACACCCCAATAACAGTAATATTAAACAGCTTATTCACCCTAATTTGAGAATCAAGGCCTAATGGATTTGCTCATCTATTTAACAAGGTGGGCACCCCAATAACAGTTAAATGACACTACTTATTAACCCCAATCTGAGAATCAAGGCGTAATAGATCTGCATATCTGTTAAACAAGGGGGGCAGCCCAATAAGTTAAATTACACTACTTATTCACTCCAATTTGAGAATCAAGGCATAATAGATCTGCTTATCTAATAAACAAGGTGGCCACCTCAATAACCGTTAAATTACACTACTTTACCCCAAATTGAGAATCAAAGTGTAATTGATCTGCATATCTATTAAACAAGGGGACACCCCACTAACAGTCAAATAACACTGCTTATTTACCCCAAATTTGAGAATCAAGGCCTAATGGAATTACTTATCTACACTGAACAAAAATATAAACGCAACACTTTCGGTTTTGCTCCCATTTTGCATGAGCTGAACTCAAAGATCTGAAACATTTTCTACATACACAAAAGACCCATTACTCTCAAACATTGTTCACAAATCTGTCTAAATCTGTGTTAGTGAGCACTTCTCCTTTGCCGAGATAATCCATCCCACCTCACAGGTGTGGCATATGAAGGTGCTGATTAGACAGCATAAATATTGCACAGGTGTGCCTTAGACTGCCCACAATAAAAGACCACTCTGAAATTTGCAGTTTGATCACACAGCACAATGCCACCGATGGCGCAACGTTTGAGGGAGCGTGCAATTGACATGCTGACTGCAGCAATGTCTACCAAAGCTGTTGCCCGTGCCATGAATGTTAATTTCTCTACCATAAGCTGTCTCCAAATGCGTTTCAGAGAATTTGGCAGTACATCCAAACTGCCTCACAACCGCAGACCACGTGTAACCACACCAGCCCAGGACCTCCACATCCAGCATGTTCACCTCCATGATAGTCCAGCCACCCAGACAGCTGCAGCAACAATCAGTTTGTCAAAAACCGTCTTAGGAAAGCTCATCTGCATGCTAGTCATCCTCATCAGGGTCTGGACCTGACTGCAGTCGTAACCGACTTGAGCGGGCAAATGCTCACATTCGATGGCATCTGGCACGTTGGAGAGGCGTTTTGTTCATGGATGAGTCACAGTTTTCACTGTTCAGGGTAGATGGCAGACAGCTTATGTGGGTGAGTGGTTTGCTGACGTCAACGTTGTTGATCGAGTGGCCCATGGTGGCGGTGGGGTTATGGTATGGGCAGGTGTATGTTATGGACGCACATTTTATTGATGGCATTTTTGAATGCGCAGAGATCCTGAGACCCATTGTTGTGCCATTCATCCACGACCATCACCTCATGTTGCAGTATCATAATGCATGGCTCCATATTGCAAGGATCTATACTGTACACAATTCCTGGAAGCTGAACCACCCCCACCCCCCACCCCCTTTTATTGTGGGTAGTCTAAGGCACACCTATGCAATATTCAAATTTGTGAACAATATTTGAGAGTAATGGGTCTTTTGTGTATGTAGAAAATGTTTCAGATCTTTGAGTTCAACTCATGCAAAATGGGAGCAAAACCTAAAGTGTTTATATTTTTTTTCAGTATATAAAACAAAGGGGATACCCCAATAACAGTTAACTTACACTACTTATTCACCCCAATTTGAGAAGTAAGGATATAATAGATCTGCATGTATATTAAACAAAGAGGACACCCCAACAGAGGCGTAACTACCATAGCGGCAGACCATGCAACTGCTATGGGGCCCAGTTGGGATCATCTCTTCTACTGGGAGTGAAAACTTGGTCAAGACTCTACCCTCTAAAGAAACAACATTTAGCAAACAAGGCATACGGTCGTGTGCAAGATGCCTAAGAACGTTACCTTCCTTTTTTGTTTGGATTCTGGCTTTAGTTCCCTTTAAAAAAAAATGATTGGCACCTCTTTAAAAGGGAACCTGTCATGTGGATATTTGATTATAATCTAACTAATTATATACAATCATTAACTATTAAAAAGTACCTTAAATGTATTCACTTACTGGTGGGACAGATGGTTACCTCATAATATACACACAAAGATGCCGCATGCTAATGAGCTGATTTGAGTCCAGCGTGATGACATTGAGTCCAGCGTATATTTAATTCAGAGCTATAGCCACTCCCCTGCCCACCTGCTGCGGATTCATATGGAAAATAACTGTCATTCAGCTGCAGGTGGGCGGGGAGAGTCAGGAGCTCATGAATATTCAGGACTTATCATTATCAGCTGGAGCTTTTCAATACAAGATGTTGGCAGATTGACTGGGTCAATTAAAGAAAGTCACCCAGTATTTTTCTAAGCGAATCAGTCACTTATTTATGTTGCCCTTAGTTAGGACACCATAAAACTGGCGACAGGTTCCCTTTAATGATTGTGTTCTAAAGAAAGGCATAAAATGAAATAAGGAAGGACCTGCTAAATGGTAAGGTAACACATCACAGGATACGTGCCTGCAAGGCCGCAGTCATGGTTCCCATGTGAAGCCAAAATCAGAGTGGAACATACAGAGAAAGTATGATAGTTTTTTTCCACTTTGAACCCGTCAGAACAGTTTATACCCCTAAATTGCCACAACTGCCTTATACTGTAGGTAGGGCATTAGATGGATCCCTGTATCTATTCTTTGTTAAAATCTATAAAAAAATAAATAAAAATGTGTGAACATGGCATGCTGCACAGACCAGATGCAAATTACCTTTAAAGAGTCATGGAAGTAATGCACTGCTCACCTTGAGAGTTGCATTGACTGGTCCTGAGACACAAAGGGCATTTACCAATGTTTTTATGCCAGTATTGTGGGGTTAAAATGTCACACATTATGGAACACGCCCTATTTGCAACTTCTTTTTAATTTTCGCAACTCCTAAAGAAGCAAGTCTTAGTAGAAGGGGCGGGGCCTATTGCAGGCCACCAGATTTACTATAATATACTATATTACACCATAAACTGGCATAAGTTATATCTCAAGTCTCTGCTAGCCTCTAGCTGGCATACACTTGAGTTTCTGGTACATGAACTGCCTGAGATGTACCAACTTTATAAAGAGGCTTCTGACTCTTACACACATCCTACTCCAGCGCAGGGGGATCTAGCCTTGCATATGGGAGTGCCAGTCTTGATAAATGCCCCCAAATGTATCTGTCCTGATTGAATTAAAGGGGCTGCCACAAGAAAAATATTTTACATTTTTTAAACCAGCACCTGGATTTGAAAACTTATATCAGCTCGATATAATACTAGCAGAAGAATGAATGGGAAGATCTCTGGATCCATGTGAGGTACATGGCTGGTTCTGGCTTTGTTAGAAAGAGATCATGTACTTTATAAATGTTTGATTTTAATTTTTTACATTAGTCATCGGATAACCACTTTAAAACATGAAACGGTACGTCATTGCATGTCGGCTACATTGACACCTAGCACATGCGCAGAGGGATGTCAGTCAAGCCAGAAAGGAGGAGTTCAGGACTGATCAGTGTGACTGAACTACAATATGCAGGTGTTGAAAAATACCACTAAACACCACCCTGAAGCAGTTATATGAATAATTATGCACCACATGTAAAAAAAACTAACTTTACTTATTTTTTTTAATGCCTTTTACATATTTTCTTTCCCCCAAAAACAGCTGTCTGCAGATGAGGTTCTGGCTGGACTATAATCCTAAATTATGTTGCAAGGCCTGTTTAAAAGTTTGAACACTGACTTATTGGGCAGATACTGTCCAAATCGTGACACCAGAAGCACAGCTTTATTTTTTTGGGAAAGAGATAATCTGCATACCCTTTTCCTTGAGAAGCACCACATGGCCTGCTAGATATTCATTACAAGGAGAAAACAACTCTTTAACCTGAAGGTCCATCAAACATCTCCTGGACCTCCATCAGTATGATATGGAAAAGAGACAGGGGGTTGGTTGGTGAAGTTTTGTGGGCACCTGCATTAACTCAATTTTTAGTATTTTACATCAGGCTTTTATTATATAAGAAATTGTGAAATATTTTAAATGGTTTTGTGCACCTATCCATATAGAAAAACCATCCTTAAATATTCCGTTTTTACATTGGGCACTGAAGCACAGTTGGTTATGGCATTTGGCGTCTTACCTTGGAGAAGGGACAAGTATGTCCCGAAACCAGTTGGTTACCTGAACACCCCTCAATTGAAACTAAAGTAAAATCTTGTATAACTACCTGTGTTGCCCCCTTTTGTATCTAACTCCTTGACCTGCCAAGCCCCAACAATAGGTCATTTTCTGATGACACATTCCCTTTAAACTGCCTGATCCTTTTGTACTCTTTTGTGTCGGCTTTCTCCCTTATCCCAATTTACTACATATGAATGCTCAGCCTACTGTCCACTTTGGTTTCATCAAACTGTTATTCACTGCCCCCACCACCTGCTTATTGTGCTTTCTTTTCCTTTACACTCTCTCTAGTCTCTGCAAGAGGTCACCCCTTCAAACCCCCCATACTGTTAAAGGGGTTGTGTGCTGTAATTATATTGATGACCTTATCTCAGGATAAGTCATCAGTATTAGATTGGTGGGGGCAAACTTTCAGCACCCCAATGATCAGCTGTTTGAGGGGTCACAGTTACTTCCTTTTCACTGTTTAATTAGTTTATAGCAATAGTGCAGTGTAACTGTTAGTGTTCTAGTGAACAGGACAAGTAGTGACACTGCAGGTAATCATTGAAGAAGACGCAGCGCTCGCACAAGCTCCATGACCTCTTCTAACAGTTGATAGGTGGGGATGCTGGGGTCGGACCTTGCTGATCTGATATTGTGACCTATCCTGAGGACAAGTCATCAATATCAGTACAGCACACAACCCCTTTAATATTCTTACCCCTTCTGTATATAGCATCATGAGCTACAAGCTGGTTACCCTGGTGTCCTTCAATCTCACCTTTTGGTTAGAGAATAGATCACCCTGTTTCGATGTGCTGTATTTTTCTAGAAAGTGGCTTGATAGGTTTGCTACCCTGCCTTTTATTGGCCGATTTTAATATTGTACATTGTAAATGGTCTTTATTTCAATAAACACATTATTTCTCTTCTACATACTTACATTTCATTAATAAACCTAAATACATGACATGTTTCCTCTTGAGGGGAAACTCTGGACAAAAAACAAACAAAAAAAAACAGCGTACTATTATTGGAAGAGGATCAGAACATTAAACAAAAAGTACAAATATGACAGAAGGAAAAATGGGCAAAAAAAAAAAAAAAGAACAACATTTTTTTATTTGTGGGAATAACTGAAAAATACAGAGAACTTTATAAATTTAAAAAAATTGCAGGGAAACAGCAGAAATTAAAGTACATTGACAATGTAATTACATATACTGAAAAGAAAACCAAAACAGAAGCTTTCTGCTCTTTTTTTAATACAAGAAAAAAAATAAATATCTTGCTTTTAACCAGTTAAATTAGCTCATGCAAATTCTTATTTACACATACACACAATTCATAGGAAACCCTTGTTGTAGGGCACACCAATTTATGATACTGCTGCTAGTGTTCATATTTTACAACCATGTCTGCTCTTCCTCCTCAGGACCCAGAAAACAGGGTAACAGTTATTCCCTCTGCAACGGGAAGGTTGATCCACCTATGAGTGTAGTCCACCGGGCATGGCGGGCAAATCTAACTGGCAGCATCTGTGTGAAATAGTTAAATGTAACATACTTGTGAGGGCGACCCCTTATACATTTATTTCCTTGGAAAACACTGGTAATGCTTTTATATCCCTGCTTAAAGACGGGTGATTGGAACAGATAAATATGAATTTCTGCAGGTAAAACACTACAGTATTTTAAACATTTCTTGGGCTTTTCCTGCTTGTCAACTGAACACCACTCATTTCTAATTGGAAAGCTATTCTTCGCTATGGATACATTATTTTGGTCCTGGTGACGGACCTATTGAAATTATACAGATATTTAGAAAGTTGAATCAAGCAGAAAATAAATATTCAGTGTTTTAGCCCAGCTTCACACTTGGTTATACTAAACCAACCTTACATTACCATAGAATTGCCCTCTAGGTGCTGCAATCATAATGAGACCCTAAGGCTACTTTCACACTAGCGTTCGGGCGGATCCGTTCTGAACGGATCCGATCATATTAATGCAGACGGAGGCTCCGTTCAGTACGGATCCGTCTGCATTAATAACTTAGAAAAATTTCTAAGTGTGAAAGTAGCCTGAGCGGATCCGTTCAGACTTACAATGTAAAGTCAATGGGGGACGGATCCGCTTGAAGATTGAGCCATATGGGCTCATCTTCAAGCGGATCCGTTCCCATTGACTTACATTGTAAGTCTGAACGGATCCGCACGCCTCCGCACGGACAGCTGAACGCTGCAAGCAGCGTTCAGCTGTCCGCCTGGCCGTGCGGAGGCGAGCGGAGCGGAGGCTGAACGCCGCCAGACTGATGCAGTCTGAGCGGATCCGCATCCATTCAGACTGCATCAGGGCTGGACGGAGGCGTTCGCGTCCGCTCGTGAGCTCCTTCAAACGGAGCTCACGAGCGGAATTGCGAACGCAAGTGTGAAAGTAGCCTAAAATGTGGCCTTATTACGAAAGCATTCAAACTGTTCCAGGTTTCTTTCAGCAAGGCCACTGGTTCCAGTAAAGCTGCATTCATATAAAATACTGATACCTTTTTCCACTTTCTATTATAAAATAAAATTATCTGAAGATGGAGGTAATATAGTCTATCAATGCAGAAAAATAACCTTTACAAAAGGGGGTCAGCACACTAGCCGTTGTGAAACTACAACTCCCAGAAGAGACACCTGTTTAATTGTTCTCTACATTGCTATAGAAGTGGAAGGGAGCATGCTGGGAGTTGTAGTTTCACAACAGCTGGAGTGCCAAAGGTTGCCGACCCCTGCCTTACAGGATCCTTGCACTTTGCAAGCTCACATGGAGTTTGTATACAAGAACATAATAAATAATGCCAACTGAATGTACTAAAGGATGGCATTAATCTTTACTGAAGGGGTTGTCCCATGGGACGCCATATAAGAACGCCATAAAAGCAATGAAAAATTGTAACATTTTATGTGATCCTTAATTGTGGAACGACCCCTTTAACTCCATTTTAAACATAAGATTAAAAAAAAAAATAGATACTTTGGTGACTGGATCTCACCAACTTTCTACGCACAAAAATAATACTTAGACAGCTCTAACCATCATAATTAAAAGGGAACCGGTTTCCTCTTCTGTAGGATGCTCTAAAGGGAATCTGTCACTAGGCTTCTGCTACCCGATCTGATGGCAGCATGAAGTAGTTTCCAGCAATTTATTTCTTACTGGAATGCTTGCCGCAGTGGAAACAGAGGATGCTGCCTTCGAATCGGACAACAAATTTAGTGACAGATTCCGTAAAAAAATATATTGTGTCTGTAAATCACAGGCTAGGAGCAGTCCTGTTTCAAAGGGGTCATGGATGCAGGTAGGTTTGTCAGGTCTGTAAGTGGCAGTGAGGGATCATAGACTAGTCATGGACCGGTAGTAAGGCATGCTATTTATTAGCATGGAAGGCATGTTATGTTTTGCCATTTTATTGGCATTTTACTTTAACAGCCAAATACAATTCTAAATGTGCAGTAAAGTCTGCCATATATTCTACAATAGTCGATACAGAACATTTATAGCCATTTATAATTTGCTGCATAACTGCCTCTGGAAAGTGGGGGTGTAGTTTGTAACACAAATAGGCTAATGGGGTGTGTATAGAATAGGTGACCCCTAAATGTGGAAGAAGTGCCACCAGAAATCCTCTACTTTATGCTAGACTGCCCGACCTGGAAGGCAGTTATCGGGAAAGAACTGTTCCTTCCCGATAACTGCCAGCTTCTGAGTGGAAGTAAAGACCTGCATTTACATGCAGAGATCACCTCCACTATATGGGGATAAGCGATTGTCCTCATATAGTCATTGGGGAGATTTATCAAAACTGGTGTAAAGGAAAACTGGCTAATCTCCCCTATTGTTTCTGGGTAGCAGAGTGCTGTTCTGATCCCCAGCAATTATTATTGTGCCGCAGGAAAGATCATTTCACCTGATGACCATTCATCCGGTGATCGGGAGCACATTTACATGGATGGGCCTATTTTCGGGAACAAGCATTCATTGTAATGTTCAATCCCGATAATTGGGCCGTGTAAATCAGCAAGTAGGGAAAAGCCTGCCATGTGCTCCAGCAAAAGGAGTTCCAGGGCACGTGTGAACGAATTCAATGAAAATGAGAGGAAAAATACAGTTTTCCAGGATATAACTTTAAATAAAAGATCTGTAATAAATCAACAGGGGGAAAAGACTTGCAGATATTGCTAGGTCTTGTGTTAATTCTACCCAGAAAGGTGAAATATTTTAAAGGTTTAGATCATTCCTTATTTTTGGCACAAACTTGTCCTAATCTTCACATCATGCCAGACTTATCTTCTAGAGCATCTTCACCTTACATACGAAATGGTAAATTATCCATGAAGAGCGAGGAAATAAATAATGACAGAACTACAAGGTTACTTCATTTATATACATTAGAGGGCACTTGGGAATCCATTCCACACATGGCAGGATACATGATAGTCATCAGACATATGGTAGCTCCTGATTGAAGCAGGGGTTAAGAAACCCTGATATCAGTTCACACACTAAGCAGCACTGATGCACCAACCACAACAAGATAAATAGAAGTCCAACTAATGGATAGGGTTTGCTTCTTTCCATTGCTACTGAGCTGTGTGACATTTATAAATAACTGTTCTCTTTGATACATTCCTAGTAACAATAAATGGATATATTGCACATTTCCTGAAAATAATAGACTGTTGCAATTAAAGAGGTTGGTCCAGAAAAACTGTTTGGTAAGTCAATGATACAGATGATAGAAGTGGAATTGGCAAAGGTCCTGAAATTGGGACTGCCGCCATTCCACAAAATAGGCAAATATCAGCCTTGATCGGATCTCAGTTTCTATGGTGAACTTGCTGCACACATGAAGCCATTCTCCACTGAAACGACCAGGAGGTGAAGAGGAGCCGTCACCACTCCTGACAGGTCTGTTTTAGTAATTACTTGCATTCCACATGTAATAACAATAATGAAGCATCTATTCTTATGGCTCTATGCTGTGCCATTCCTTCATCATTCCTGCTAGAAGTTATAAGTGAATTACTAGCAGTTTACAGCGAAGGTCCAGATGGCTTCAGAATCTGATTGGACAGGGTCAGACTGCGCAGGGACACACACCCAACTGGAAATACCCATCTGAACCTTCATTGTAAACCGCAATTTATTCATAACTTGTAGCAGGAATAATAAAGTAATGTCACAACACTGAGTCATAAGAATAGATGCTCCCGATTGTTATTACATGGGGAATACAAGTAATTATTAAAACATATGTCAGGATAGGTAATAGGTCCTCTTTAAGAAAACTTAAAGGGCTTGTGCAGTGATTTATATTGATGACCTATCGTCAGGACAGGTCAGCAATATCTGATCGGTCGGGGGGTCCCAACACCCGGCAACCCCCCAGTTGATCAGCTATTTGAAGAGGAGGCTGCTCCACGTGAGTGCTGCTTCCTGTTCATTACACTGCACCTTGTCTCCATCACTTGAATGGAGTGAGTACTTGTAATTACACTACACCACCTCTCCACGGGAGAAGACGTGTAGTGTAAAGACCAGGAAGCGGTGCTCGCATGGAACGCAGCATGTTAATCAAACAGCTGATTACAGGGTGTGCCGGGTGTCGACCCCCCGCCGATCAGATATTGATGAGCTATCCTGAGAATATAAAATTGGTGCACAAACCCAAAAGTGTTTTCACTCTCAGGTTTCCATAGCTGCCATGTAATCATCCTTCAGTGGAAAAGGACAGGATGTTCTAATGATCTGTGGATGTTCTAGCTACTGGACACACAAACATCTGACCTGTTCCAATTCAAAAGTGGTTTCTTGAGAAAACCATTCAACATGGCACATGTGTGACAGGGGCAATCTGATACTAAACTATTATTTATTCATCTCAATTATACACATAAGGCTACTTTCAAACTAGCAGCGCGGACCTCCAGCAGGTTGTTCCGTCGGGTGAAAAGCCTGACGGATCCGTCCTGCTGCTAGTGACCGTGTGCCCCCGGACTGCCGCTCCGTCCCAATTGACTATAATGGGGGCGGAGTCCCGACGAAGGCACGGCAGCGCACGGCGAGAGGCTGCCAGAATAAAACTACAACATGTCCGACATTTATTATCAGCAGCCTCTCGCTGTGCGATGCCGTGCCTCCACCGGAACTCCGCCCCCATTATAGTCAATGGGGACAGAGCAGCAGTCCGGGGGCACACTGTCACTAGCGTCAGGACGGATCCGTCAGGCTGTTCACCCGACGGAACAGCCTGCCAGAGGTCCGTGCCACTAGTGTGAAAGTAGCCTAACAGATCTGCCCTAAGAAATAAACCAGAGAAAATCCATTAAAATAAAGACATGATGTCAATGAAACACTAGTACGGGAAAACTCCTGAAGCAGACCAGAATGTGTACACAGACAGGGCATTTTAGAAAATCACTAAGAGGTATGCAAACGTTTCTAAGCAATGTGGGAAGCCTACAAAGCGACGGGCTGTGCAGAGGTTCTAGCAGCAGAAAGAGGTAGTAATGCTAAAGTACATATCTACAGGTCTCACAAGGAGCTCATGCTTAGGTCTAGACACAGGGCTCTATAAATACATGCCAACGTGTGCCAAAGAAAGAGTGCTAAAACTCTCTAAAAGGTCCAGATCAGAACTGGAAACCATGAAATTAGATAAAGAAATAACACAACATACTTATAAACCCAAAATGCTCTCAACAAGGAGAATCTCAACCTAGATTTTCCTTCCTTACCAAATTGGAGACTATTCATGAATGCGAGTGGTGTTAAGCTGTAACCAGTCAGATCAGTGTGTTAAAAGGGATTCTCTAGTTGTAATACATTTCTTTACTGTAACTCGGTGTGAAAAGTGCCGAAACATTGTAAATTACACGCTGTTGAAATTCTGTCCCTGAGCCACGATCTCAAGCATGACAGGACTAGGCTTTGACGTTTTCAGCTCTATATACACTATGGGGTCAATTTATCAAAGCTGTACACCAGTTTTAGGTTGTACAAATGATGAACATTTTTGCACAACTGACATTCTGTTAAAAAAAAACAAAAAAACTTTTGGGTATTTTACAATGCTTATGGCACTTTTCAGGTAAGTGGAGCTTGGTAAAAGTGACAGTTATCAGATTTTACTCTAAAATATTGGTGTGAAACTATAGCTGGAATCTAGGCCAACCATAGCTAATGTAGACATTAGTTTGTGGCCCGTGGACAGCACAAGATGCAACACATTGATTAAGAGGTGTGTGCCTCTTAACACATTTGGCGCATCTTACGCTACTAGAGCTTTTTACCAAGACTAGCGTATGAAATGCCGGTCTTAATATATCGGCCCCTATGTGCCCCATAGAGACGACTGTACACAGCAGGTCTCCAGCAATAGAATTTTAAAAAGAAAGAAAAAAAAGCTGCAATCTCACCACCTCTAGTTTTCACAAATAGACTCCAGTTCAATATACTGCCGATAAACCTGTTCAAAATGCTACATAAAATGTTTACTGCAAATAGGCAGCAAAGGGACTGCACGTGTCCAACTGGATTATACCTTAATAATACATAAAGAAACTGGAAATTAGGTATTAGCAAGCATTTGAAAAATGAGAATGGGCCAGCTTTTGTTTGCCCCCATGTGTTTTGTCCTCCTATATTCTGAACATTCACACAACGTAGCCGTTTTGCCATTCCATGGGATATAATACACGTAAGACAAGATATTTGCTTCATTAAAAAAATAAATATAGAAAAAGTTCGTTAAAAAGGACCTGTAAAACATACACTGTTGCAACAAAAAGGCTAGTATAAAGAAAAATACTGAAAAATTAAAATAAATAAAAACAAAACAAAAAACAGTGCATTCTTAACCTGCACAGGGTACATTTTTATAATCTTGGATTTTTCCACAGAGATTTAACAAACAAATCTCCTGCTTCTGTGCCATGGTTTATACATAGTTTATTATGACATTTTTAATTCGTTTAAATATCGATTTTTATACTGCATGTTTTTCATTTCACAATTAATGATAAACACGACTGCCATGTGGCTGGATGGTGCCATGCGTTACGCAATGTCAATATGGCATTTACAAGGGCACTGCTCTGTCTGTATAGTGCAGTGGGGCAATCTTCATGGTATGATTAATTACACTGACTAGAGAGCAGGAAATATTAGCAGCCACACAGCAACACATTGCTTAACCCCTGTTCCAGAGGTGAAGGTTAAGGCAAGAAAACATCTACATGTATAATAACACTGATGCACCACGGCAACAGAGCGACAAAAAGACAAACACAATAACATGTTGCCTAAATGTGATATATAAAAATCTATGTAAAATTTTGCCCAAGGATAAAAATATGCTGCACTTCACAGATAAACCACTTCTGCTGCCTATTTTCTTCTTCACATAACACTTTTAAATGCCAGGAAAGACTTGTAGACATTGGTAGCTGGTGTCTACAAGCGGGAATAGAATTTTTAATATAGTACAAATTGTACAACAACTCAATCACATTTTAGAGTGCATGTAAGTTTACCACACACACACACTATATATATATATATATATATATATATATATATATATATATATATATATATATATATATATATATATATATATATATATATATATATATATATATAGTTCTCCAAGTAAAAAAATATGGTTAATGCTGCAATAAGAGATAGGCATGGTTAAGGGGTTCTACGGAGCTTTACCTAAATTCTCTCTACTAACCTGCGACAAAGAAGAGATTCAGAAGTACTTACCCTTCCGTTGCGCTACCGATTCCACAAGCTCAGCTATTATCACATGACTGCCCAACAGTGGCTCTTTCAGTAAGGTCCCAACCTGGTGTGGGTCTGTGTCTTCAGCGGAAGAGCCAGCAGCCAGACATATGGTCATGTGATCACAGAAGAGATTGTGGAATCGGTGCCGTGGATTAGCTGAAAAATTTAGGTAAAGGCCCAGAGGACCTCTTTGAATTCCTGCCATGTTTCCAAGCACCATAGAAGATTTTTATCTCAAGGAAGGGATGCAACTGAGCTGAGAAATCTCTAACATACTGCTGAAAATAAGAGGTATGTCAAGCATATGTGGTTGTTAGGCAATGTGCCCCTAGCAACAAGGCTGTCAAACATTTGCCACCTCAGGCTGCAGACTGAATGTAGCGGATTTCTAAATTCACCTGGAATTGTGCACAAAGTTATCATTCCACATAATGTCTGGAATCCATAGTGAATGAATACATTCTATATAGATTGGTTTAATAAACAAAATGGCCGAGGAAATATACGTATGCACAGTATGTATTTTGTTATCCAAGACATACCATACAAACACTGCTTTATGGTCAAAGTTACTATGTGAAGAAGAAACTACTCCATAGCACATCAGGGGGCTTATTCTTTGTTTTCTGTTCATATCCACTGATCCTGGAATTTATGCTCTCAGAACAGCTAGATTCTTTTATTATGACCTAATTCATTCAGACCCTGCAACTGAAAAGTTAAAATAAAATATAAAAAATGTCCTACTGCTCTCACGTTACAAGTTTTAAAACATTTCTTTTTTTTTTCATGGACAGACACACGTACAATGGCTTATTTTTTCTGTTCATCACGTAACCAATGTCCTCCCATTAATAATCATAGTCTTTGTTGTAAGAGGTTCTTCATCAGTCTTGACGTAAAGCTCCCACTGACCACATTCTCTTCTGAACGGTCCAAAAAAATATGCCTTGTACTTTACTGGTTCATTACCTGCAGCGTTCTGAGTGTCTGAGACCCTCAAATGCAGGGAAGTCTACACTGATATTTCATATGTAGTGCCTCCAACTCCAGAAACCTTCTTTACACTAGAATGCCGAGACGGACTCACTGTGGTAGTGCTCTGTGAACTAGACGTGGATCCCAGCCGACACTCAGGTCTTGATAATCCCTTTGGCTGTCCATTTATCTTACCATGAGGTGTCTTCAGATCTTCCCTGAAGAGAAGACAGTATGATTATTCTGCTAAGCTTCCATACAAAGGTTATTAACCAAGTGAGCAAATGAGAATGTAAATGAAGTCATAGGAAAAATAAATGATAATTCCATGCATTTAAGTGAGTCATGTGTTTCATTTCAGTTACATTAATATAAATTAAAAACAATAAGGTTTATTTTCTCTCTCCTGAAGGTGACCTAATTGGAGAGACATTTCCTTCCTGCATAAATCTCCCCCTACATTTCTACAAAAGGGTGCAAATACTGCAAAGGCATGACACTGCACGCCCACTTTATGCCTCAACCACTAGGATTTCAATAAAATGCCATTTTCTAATAATACATTCGCTTTAAATTAGTTCTATGTGGCTTTCATCATTATTAAGTTGGTGGGGTGTCAGACATCTGGAAACCCTGCCGGTCAGCTGTTCAGCAGTAGGTCCGGGGCCAGAACGACACAGCCCGTTCACTGTGATCAGACACCGATGAGCTATCCTAAGGGTAGACCTTAAGTATAAAAGTTCCAGAGAACCCCTTTAAGCTTCTGTGCAATCTCAGCATCTTGGGAGGTCACACACATATGGTCTGGGTTACATGATGACTTTGTCATTATATATAATACCTAAAGCTGATCCGAGATTACTGTTCTTTTCACACTATTCATGTCTGTGTCGCTTAATACATTTACTCTTTAGAGCTGTTATTTCCACCCCAATTATCATACGGGAAACTAATTTTTTTCCATACCAAGGAAACCCATGCTTTCTTGCCACTAGATTAAAGCTTAGATGTGATTCTGAGCAGTTTGACACCCCTACTGTAAAATTGATCTTGCGCGATTGATCTTGCTGATGTATTTTAAGCCTAACTTGCCTATGTGCCAAAGAACCTCGGTGCTTGAAAGCATGCTGGTTGCCAAACCCTGGTATACGTTGTAAGGTGTCGCGTACATTATGTGCACTAGGGGGAGCTAGAGATTTTAGAAAGGCTAGGATTTACATTGTGCCTTCATTTAACATCAAAGCATCTTTGGTCTTCACAAAGCTAAAGGTGGCACATAAATTTACCTGATAAAAATTACTATATAAGGACTTTTACATTGAAAACAACATGGAGAGTGTATCTACATTCCATGTACACCAAAATTTGATTGTAAGCTTTAATGGTCAGGGTCTCTTCTATTTCAAGCCATTACTGGGTGTAATACCGCCTCTTCCGATTGAAAAAAAAACTGGAAATAATGTACTATATAAAAAGAAAAGATTCACTGACACATACAGTTTGCCACCAGCATGAAGGTCACATCCTACGTATAAGCAAACATCACTAAGACTTCTGCTTATACAGGTCATCGAGAGACCATCTTCTGTTACATCCTATGTAGAACACCTAGGTGGGCGCGCTCTTCTACAATGTCCCCCAAAGCGCACCGAATTATTTCAGAAAGGGCTTATCTACTTTTCAATCTACTCTTGATATTAACCATCCCTCAGATGTGGTTTCTGGCTCGCAAGCTCATCTCTGGATACCCTGGACACGTGGGCCAGGTGGTTCTGTGTGGTTTAATGTGGGCCTAGAACTGCCACCTGTCGATACTTAGCTCGCTGATAGCTGTGGTCCTACTTCTGAAGGGGCTGTTTAGGTTTAACTATATCTGCATGGAAGCTGACTGTCCTAAGATATGTCTTATACAGGTATGCTGGTACCTGCAGAGTGGTATAAAGCTATTCAGAAGAACTTTTACAACCCAAAATGTCATTATGCAGGTATACGCATACTTGTGCAGAACGTGTCCCAAGACAATTAGATTCTCTTTCTTTCAGTTAGATAGAAGAGGCTGAGGTTTTGGGCTCCACATACTAAAAAAGGATATAGAAAAGGTAGGCAACTAGATAATTCAACGGGGAAGAAAGTCTCTTGTATAATGAGAGACTAGAAAAATGCCTTAAAGGCTAAATGTGTGCAGTCATACAAAAAACAGGCACGTGGTTTCTGTTCCAAGGACTTTACAAGGACCAGTGGACAGTCTTTACATGTAGAAGAAAGGCAGTTTGTACATGCATATAGGAATGGGTTCTATACAGTTAGAGTAGTCAATCTATGGTATGTCCTATCCCAAGAGGTAGCAATGGCTGACACTATGCCAGCATTTTAAAAAGGGCTAGATGCTTATTTAATAGCAAATGGCATTTGCTGAAAACTGTAATAAGGCCTTAAAGCCTCTCGGCCCTGAAAACATGCCTTCCTAAAGGAGCAGTTTCACGTGAGTGTGTTCAGTAGGGCAGGCTCGCTCTGCATGATGGGTGCATTTCCCAGACAGAACACATCTCCTCTGACACAAACTCACTGCATCATAATGATCTTGACCTAATGCGGTGAGTACAGTACAGTAGACCTGCAGTCAGACAGAAACTCAAAGCATCATAAATCATTATGCTGCTGCGAGTTCAGGTTAGATGACAGTGTTCGGTTCAGGAAACGGAGCCGGATTTTCTGGACCGAACACACTCGGTTGAAAATGGCCATATACGAGATGTATTTTACTAACTGGTATACTGGTCACAAGATTGCTAACATTCTTGCAATTGCTTTTAATCCTTTTAGAAGAAAGCACATACACATGTAAATTACAAAAAACTGAACTCGTTCACTCTTTAGAAATGTACTGTCCACATGAGTTATACATGTGGCAACAATGATTGATGATTAAAAACTGCCTAGGTGCTTCCATAGGGGATACAACTCTACAATATACAAAAATGAAAGGGTTTGGTCACTTTCTGGCTATTGATCAGCGTGTTTGTAACATGTGTATATGGCACTTAGGGTACTTTCACACTTGCGGCAGGACGGATCCGACAGGCTGTTCACCATGTCGGATCCGTCCTGCGGCTATTTCGCCGTGCCGCCACTCCGTCCCCATTGACTATAATGGGGACGGGGGCGGAGCTCCGGCGCAGCACGGCGGTGCACGGAGAAAGGCCGCCGGACTAAAATTACTGCATGTCAGGCTTTTTAGTCCGGCGGCTTTCTCCGTGCACCGCCGAGCTGCGCCGGAGCTCCGCCCCCGTCCCCATTATAGTCAATGGGGACGGAGCGGCGGTCCGCGGGCACGGCGAAATAGCCGCAGGACGGATCCGACATGGTGAACAGCCTGTCGGATCCGTCCTGCCGCAAGTGTGAAACTAGCCTTACTAGTATAGCCTTTGTTGATATTCTGTGCCATTTTCAATATTTCATAAAATATGCTCCCTTTTTGGCCTAGTCTTTTGTGCTGCCCATATGGACGGCTGCTGATGGAGGGTCATGTGACCAGGCAGCTTACTCAGCCTCCCCCATTCAAATGCAGCCCAGTGTGTTTTCATAGATGAGACAGAGTAATGTGTCTGGTCACAGCGGCCATCTTACGGACAGGACCTCTTTGCGGACAGCACGGAAGATTTGCCCTAAATGGAGACATGGCTTATGAAATATAGCAAAGGGCAAAGAACAACAAAGGCAGTATTACATACACATTGATTAACAGTAGCTAGAGAGCGGCCCCCTCAGTTCTATCGAAATGTCAGTTTGGGTAAATATTGGCATCTTTTCTTAGAACTTTTTGCTGTTCTTTTGTGATTCCTACTGGAAACGTATGAATAAGTTGACACCTGGCTGTTAACACCCCCTGGTCAATAAGCCATGTCCCTACACAGTAAGCCCCGATTGGACTGCGCCATAATGGCTATTTCATGGGGAATACAAACATTTACTAAACACACGTCAGGAGAGGCAACAGGTCTTCTTCCAATATATTAACCATAAACCCCTTAGTGACCATCCTGTTTTGGGCCTTACTGACCGGGCGTTTTTTTCATCGTCGCATTCCAAGAACTATAACTTTTTTAGTTTTCTGTCTATATAGCTTTATGAGGTCTTGTTTTTTGCGGGGAACAAGTTGTAGTTTTTAATGGCGCCATTTTGGGGTACACATAATTTTCTGATTAAATTTTATTAACTCTTTCTGGGAGGAAGATAGGAAAAACAGCAATATTGCCACTGCGTTTTTACGTTATACATTTTACAGCGTTCATTTTTCGGTATAAACACTATAATATCTTTATTCTCTGGGTCACTACGATTACAGTGATACCAAATACATATTTTTTTTTTTACATTTTACGACTTTTTTACAATAACTTTTTTTTTTAAGAAAAAATGTTTTTGCAATCTCAAGACCCATAACTTTCTTATTTTTCTTTCTATAGAGTTCAATGAGGGCTTGCAAATGGCACTTTTTGATAGCATGTTATTAGGTTTTTTCGGTGGCAACCAAGAATAAATTACCAATTCTGTTAATTTACATGAAATTTATGTAGAGGTCGTTACGGACGCGGCAATACCAAACGTATGGGGAAATTATTTATTTTTTTATATATATTTTCTTTCCTATAGTGCATTGCATTTTTAACACTGACCAGCAGGCTGCACCAGAGAGGCGCATCCTGCTTTAAATTACTGAAGGCTGAAGGCTGGTCTGGGGCCTACATCAGACCCCAGGCAGCCTTCACACACATCAGCACCCCACGATTGCATTTGCGCAGTCCGCTCCCTCTATGAGCACATTACATGCGGTGGGCACCATTGCCCGCAGCATGCAAAGTGTTAAACAGCCCGGATCGGCACTCCTGCCTGTGAGAGCCGGGTCCCCATGCAGCGCTTAGACTGGGATAGGGAAATTTATATCATTGGCTGTCGCATTTAGGTTAGTTGTCCTAGGGTACAAATTATTATTAAATGTTTTTCACTAGAATCTCTGCATAACCCAGAAAACACTGCCTGTTTCTTTTTTCCTAAAGATGTTACTGTAACCAAGGAAGTATGGGGCACAACACCCCATAAAAATATGAAGAAAGCTGTAATAGTCAGCATTTTAACTTGTTTTATATGCTATACGGTCATAAAAACCTAAATACTATAGCACTATATATGTATGGAGTACATGTTTTACTTGAGGGAAGAACAATTTTTCAGACTTTCACAGATTCTTACCTCTGAACCGCCATGGAAGCTCCTTCTACAAATTCCATGGTATTTAGAAATGTGACAGTTTTCCCTCCCCCATAAGAGGGAGACCTAGGTATTCCAGAGGGTGAAGATGGAACCTGATGACCAGGGGACTTGTATGACCCATTACTAACCCGTCCTTGCAAAGGCTGATGACTCTGGATATTGTTATTGGCCAGATCGGCCTGTAAGGATGTTGTGGAAGTCCTAGGCGCTCTGGAGACTGCACTAGAAAGAGAGGATACAGAGGACTGTAGAATAGGGTTCCTGGAGCTGAAGTTAGTAGCGCCTGCCAAAAGATTGTCCTTTGAACCATACCGGCCTGAAGTAGTACGTGGGTTCTCTGAGAGCGAGCTGACCTGCTGTAGGCTGTATGTGCTCGGAGTATCATAGACCCCTGAGTCTGCAAAAACAGAATCTGTATGAGAATGTAGCAGCTTCTCCCTTTCCTCCATCTCCTTCCTTTCCTGGATGGAGGCCATAATGGATTTGGAAAGGTTGTCATAGCGCACGGGAGAAGGATCTCTTTGATGTCCGGCAGCCCTGCTTAATACAGGACTGAAACTTTGAGCTGGCTGCCGCTCTGCACCTCTTAGATGGCACATTTTGGCAGACATATATGGTGAATGGTATCCCACAGAACCAGCGGCAGAGTGTGCAGTGCATTTACCAGGGGCTGGAGAAATTGGGTTGAGCAAACTGTCATAAGACAAACTCCCATTACGGTTAGACAAGGTGTTAGGGGAAAAAACACTCTTGTATGGTGTAGTACTGTCACCCTCCGATTTTACCATCTGCAGAGGAATTTTCTCAGACTCTCGACGCCCAGAATTCTTCAGGCTCAATGAGCGCGAGTTGGCAGTGAAATTGTCAAGCTGCAGTGGGGATGACTGGTAGGACTTATGGAGGGAGTTCTTGCGGTACTCATGAAAATCCAGGTTGGGCTCTGATTGGTAATCAGGATTTCTGCAGTCTTCCTCCAAGAACACACTGTCCTTTAGTCCTTCTTGCATAGAAATCTGAAATAGAAAGTTTTGCAAACATAGTAGCAAACAGTTACATCCCAACTAGAAAACGCTAAAAGGAGTATCTTCACATTTTTTTGTTATTTTTGTTGTTGTGGTTTTGAATTTTTTTTTGTAATATGCAGCAAAGCATATTTTTTACAATTTGCAAAAATATAAAAGAAAGTCCCATGTAAGTACATCAACGTCTGTGCTGGTTGAATGTGGTAATCTGCACCAGCATTACAAGATATTTGCCTTTTTTATATGATCTACTACCAAATCCACCACTATTTTCTGGCACCATGCTGTTTTATTAACAGCCTTCCTTGGGGCAGTGCAGGAACATTCAAGGACACCACAAAAATGTATTGGAAGGACACTACTCTCTGTTCGTGGATAATGCCCCACTAATCAAGTCGTATGCAGATAGCAGAAAAAAAATTACTTGTGGTTCCAATACCATGATGGCTTTTACTGTTACCTGTTCTGTTGCTGGATGGTAGTGCACTTTGGGATTTGCTCCAAATCTTGGACGGTATTTATACATGGCTGGAGTTGGAGGACTGATCATTTTTGGCGATAGTCCACTATCTGTGAAAAAAAATAACATTACAATTCCATAATTACATAGCAAACTTTTGTGCAAAGTTACTGTAACTTTTAAGTCCTAATACACAGTAGGTATTTTACAGCTGCAGTTATGTTGCTGGTATTTTTGGCCCTACAGAGTCTGCACCAGCCTTTAGGCTACCAAATGTGATAGCCTGCACAATCTATACATCAAAATTGGGACATGCAACCAAACAATGATCCAAAACACAAATATACATCAACAGGTTGGAAATGATTTATCTTAGAACGTATAAATTAAAATGGTGACTGTAATGCCATTGAAATACTGTGCCATGATCCTAAGCAGGCCGCTAAGGAAGAAAAATAAAACAGACACAAAAACGCCTCCTCGTCGCTCTATTCTATCAGTCTAAACTGTTTCTCCAGGAAGCTTTTTCTGAAGAGATTACCAACAAATGAGATTCCACTACATAATAAACAGAGGTCATCAATATGTATTTCTTAATGGAGTTGTCCCATCTGGACATACTACATAAATGTCCACTTTGTGCGAGTCTCACCTCTGGGACCCACTCCTATCTCTAAAACAGGACCCTGTCACAAACTGCTGTGAATGGAGAGCACACCAGGCATGAGCAACTTTCTCCATTCACTGCTGAAAATAGCCAAGTATGTGCACTTAGCTATTTTCAGAAGTCCCACGGCAGGGAATGGAGAAAGGCACACATGTACAGCCTGCTCTCCTTCACTGCTGTGCACAACGGGGTCCTGTTGTTGAGACAGGAGAGGGTCCCAGAGGTGGAACATCGGACATTTATGGAATATGACGGGGAATATGTCCAGATGGGTCAATCCCTTGAATAAAGAACCCTCCTGTTTATACCTTCATTATTTCCAAGTGTGCCCTTCAAGTCTGAATATTTGGTGGGGTCTCCTTTAGGAGGTAGTGGTGGCTGTATATCCAGAGATTTATCATTTATACCTTCCAGACTTCCTTTGGACTAAAATAAAAAAAATCATATGAATTAAGGGAGAGAATAGTAGAACAGAAATGAACACATTTTACTAAATCCGATATTCACCTTGGATCGGTGGAGGTTAGCCTGGATACCATTGTCGCTGATCTTTACCGTTATTTGCCTTTCTGACAGTTCCTGACGTATAAATGGAGGCTTGAGCGTGATTGATTGTCTCTTCTTTGGTTCAACCACATACCTTATGAGGCAGAGAAGTTTTCCTGTTAGACAACGTACTGACCAACCATGAGGAAAAAGTTTTACACAATGACGCAAGTCTGTTTATTCATCACTATAAAAGTTCCTAGGTTGATAAGTTATAGTCTTGTGCCTTTTAGTTTAGCACGTAAAATGCATACACTGCCAATGATAAGGGCACTTAGATATGTTTGAAACGATAAAGATGTTGTCCAGGCTAAGGGATAGCCTAATCTCAGAATAGGCCATCATTAGCTGCTCGCCATCTTCAGCGTAAAGAAGAACAAGGAGCCCTAGAAGTTATGATATTGTCCCCATAAAGCCCTGATCTCAACATCATTGAGTCTGTGTGGGATTACAAGAAGAGACAGAAGGGTTTAAGCAAGCCTACATCCACAGAAGATCTGTAGTTAGTTCTCCAAGATGATTGGGACAACCTCCCTGCCAAGTTCCTTCACACACTCTATGCATATGTACCTAGAAGAACTGATGCTGCTTTGAAGGCAAGGGGTGGTCACACCAAATATTGATTTCATTTAGATTTTTTTTTTTGTTTATTCACTTTGCATTTTAATTCATAAAAATAAACTATTGACACTTCTGTTTGTAAAAGTATTCTTGCTTTGCAGCATTTTTGTCTAAAACTTTTGCACAGTCCTGTAGAAGAGGATCCAGGTGGTGGGATGGAGCTACTGAGCATGTGTCTATACCAGTACTGGATACATTAAGGTGGCTGTTTTGAGAGGAAATCAATGGAAGAGAAGGGGGCACCATATATTTAACCGGAGCTCAATACCGGAAAAAAACTGATCAGTTTTATCCTAATGCATTCTGAATGGAGAGCAATCCGTTCAGGATGCATCAGTTCAGTCCCTCTTACGTTTTTTGGATGTAGAAAATACCGCAGCATGCTGCAGTTTTCTCTCCGGCCAAAAATACTGAACACTTGCCGGAATGCTGAATCCGGCATTAAGTGTTCCGGCAAAATGGATCCGGCTTTCCGGTTTGCACATGCACAGACCTTTAAAAATGCCAAAAATAAAATAATACCGGATCAGTTTTTCTGGATGACACCGGAGAGACAGATCCAGTATTTCAATGCATTTGTCAGAAGGATCCGCATCCGGATCGTCTGACAAATGCCATCAGTTTGCGTCCGGATTGCCGGAACCGGCAGGCAGTTCCGGCGACGGAACTGCCTGCCAGAATCCTCTGCCGCACGTGTGAAAGTACCCTTATAATTTCTATTGAAAGTGCATTCTGTAAATTGTCAGCTGCATCCACTGTGTCCATGGTAACAGACTACAAACTGTAACCTTTTTATGTAGTCATGAATGCTGGCTGACAGTTTGTAGTCTGTTGCCAAGAAGACAATTAACAGTAACTCACGATCTTTATCAAAATGCAGCAAATCTGAGCTAAACTGGACCTGCGCTGTACAAAAAAACAAAACAAAGAATAGATTTTATAGTGATTATCCTTATATGCAGAGGTAAATTTTATTTAGGATCGAAATCTTCTTCAAAGGGGACTGCACATATCACCTACACTGATGACTGACACACACAACTTCTTACCTTGGTGATAATGGGCTGCACAAAACATGCTGTATGTTCCCACAGCATCCTCTGGTGAATGGATTAACTCCTCCCCGAAATTTCCCTGTCACCTGGGTAACATTTTCACAAAAAAGGTGTAAGTTTGTGAAGAGGAAATCTAAAAGGTTAAAGGGAATGTGTCACCTATATTTTCGCTTTCTAATCAGTTTTCATTTTCAGATAAAAAATAAATAAATGTTTTCTGTACATGATTATGGGCGCAGCCATCTTGTTTGTGCTATTGTTAACCACATTTAGAGAAGTGCATAACAGCAGCCACCACGGACCACAGATACAATAACCTAGAGAGGGCTCATTGACTTCTATGGGAGGGTTTCCTAGGCATACTCTGTGACCTGTGTAGAATTCATTGTACAGGGAGGGAGTAGATAAGCTGCGATATCACCTATTGTGAATGGTGGATCCTGTGTTATGTAATTTTGCCTGTGATGAATGCTAAAAAGCAATCTCTACAGAAATAGTTGTGTTAGCTATTATTAAAGACTTAATGGCCAGTCTGAAAATTGCATGATTATATATTTTTTTCAAATGTTGTAAAAATTAAAAAGATTTAAAAAAAAGAAAATAAATCAAATCTATAAAATTTATTAACAAATATGCAAAAACCATGATTCAAACAGGTGGTCATTTTCTGATGACACATTCCCTTTAAACAAACAAAGCAGTTTTCTTTTCAGCCAGCAAGGATACATGGAGGTTAGGTCTCTGTTAGGGGTGGGCAATATAGAAGATATGCGATATAAACAATATAAATTTGGCCAACGATAGAGATTTTGTTTATATTGCCATATCGCAGAAGAACATGGCATGCGCCGATCTCGGCACGCACCATGTTCTCCTGAGTTGGCACTATGGAGAAGGAGAGAGCCCCTCCCTCCCCACTGTGTGCGGCTGCCGCTGACCGCCAATGAGAACAGACTAGGAGGAGGAGGGGAGGGACTGTGGCCACTCCACCACCAATGAGAACAGAGTAGGAGGAAGAGGGACTGTGGCCACTGCGCCACCAAGGAGAACAGAGAGGAGGAGGAGGAGGTGGTGAGGGACTGGCCACTGTGCCACCAATGAATATAGTTAATATGCCTGAATACAAACGTAGCCTGCATGTGCCATCCATATCCCATACCTGGCCTCTATTACTGCGAGCCGGGATCCGCCGCAATTATCCCCTCAGGTCCTGAGGGGTTAATTGCAGCGGCTCACGGAGCGCAGTAATAGAGGCCAGGTATGGGATATGGATGGCACATGCAGGCATATTAACTATATTCATTGGTGGCGCAGTGACCACAGCCCCTCCCTTCTACTCCCCCTCTTCTAAGTATTATATTAATTGCGCCCCCCCCCCTTCCACACGGATTAAATCACTGGTGGCAGTGGCCCCAGGGTGGCAGCTTCTGATCAGAGCCCCAGCAGTGTAATCGAGGGGCTCCGATCAGTTACCATGGCAGCCAGGACGCTACTGAAGCCCTGGCTGCCATAGTAAGCTCCCTGCTGCTGTGTGCACTATGCACAGGGCAGCAGGGAGAGTGTGAAGTCCTATTCACCCTGATAGAGCTCTATTAGGGTAAATAGGACAAGGGTTCTAGCCCCTAAGGAGGCTAATAGTTAGATTTTAGGCCATATCACCCACCCCTAGTCTCTGTTATACTAGCAAGTCTCCTCAAAAGAGGTCAGCATGTAATGCAGGTTAGTTGATTTTACGTCTTACTTAACCATAATGCATTTTACACCATAATACATTTTAGACCTAACTATAGGTGAAATTTGACAAAACTAAGGTCAGAACCTGTATGTGTCCAGTTTTTCAAACATTGAAAAAATACTTTTTACCTGTTCATTAGTGGTGCGACCTCGTACAACAAGAACAATATGGAAGCCAGTGAGACCAATAACAGGAATGAAAAACAGGCCAGTCACACACATGACTGATATCCTGGACCAACGGGATAAGGATTTTTAACTCTCCACAATTATTTTTAGTGAGATACATCTTTTCTGCAGAGAAACGTACTTTCATCAGACTGGCCTACCAACTCTTGTGCCCCGAGATGCTTTACTTCTCAAACCCATTGGTTATCAGACAAATGGCCTACAAGCTGCATGCTGCCAAGAAAATGT
This sequence comes from Bufo gargarizans, assembly GCF_014858855.1. Classification (NCBI taxonomy): domain Eukaryota; kingdom Metazoa; phylum Chordata; class Amphibia; order Anura; family Bufonidae; genus Bufo; species Bufo gargarizans. The sequence goes on along the minus strand of NC_058080.1, from coordinate 548,825,630 downwards.
AAAAATTAAGAATTCAAGGTGAGCAGGGGTCCATTTCTTTCCCATTAGAACCACCACGAGATTGTCCGTCTGGATCAACACACGTTTCCTTGCCTGTTCTCCAACTACAGACAATGGGTGTTTTAGTTTTTTTACACCACAGATTTATTTGGATTAGGATATTAGTCAGGACAAACAATTATTATGGATAAATCTAATACATATTTTGCCTACTAACATTATCTAACCATAAATACTAATATCAAACATTAAAAGTGCAGGGTATTTATTTTCAAGGCAATGCAATCCAATATTGTGCCAACTAGCTCTTTTTGGCTATGATAACTTGATACCAGGACAGTAATCACTTGTAGAAATATGGCAATCATAAACTAATTAAGCAGAAAGGAATCACTACCATGAAATATGTTTGTTGACTGGCAACAGAAGGTCAACTAGAATTTACATTTGCTTTATGTGTGCAGTGAAAGGATACGTAATACTGGTGTGGGCTTCTCCCAGAACCTCCAGATGGTGCAGGACAAATATGAGGCCAAATGAGAAGACCCCGACCATGTGTGTGCTCAGAGACAGCAGGAACAGGAAGAAATAGCGGTAATTCCTGCGCCCTATGCAGTTATTCACCCAGGGGCAGTGATGATCAAAATCCTACAGACAGAAAATAGCCTTACATAAATCACAGTATTGTGATACTACAGATTTACAGTAATATTATACAGTAGTAATAAAAAATACATGATTATTATGACCATCTTTCTAACTTTTTAGACACCCCACACCACCATTGATCAGCTGTTCCAAAATACTTCTGGTGCCAGAACAACACAGCTCCATCCATTGCGTAGTGGACGGTGCTGTTTACTGCAGCGCTGCTCCAGTTTACTTCAATGGAAGCAGAGCTGCAGTACCTAGGTCTGTCCACTACGCAACGGACGAGGTGTTCAGTTCCAGTGAGAAGAGCTACTCTGAAACAGCTGATCGGTGGGGGTGTCGGACCTGAGCTGATCCGATACAGATGGCCCATCCTGAAGATAGGAATCCATATAAAAATCTTGCATAACACCTTTAAAATTCCTAATTCTATTCGGTATGAGCATGCACAAAGAATTATTGCTGAAGAATTTAGTACTAGTACAAAAGGTGGGAACAACAAATAAGTGCATTAGGTCATGCACAGGAATGGATTGGCTAAGAAATTCTACATATCTAATTGATATTTGTAGACTGTAAGCCCTTGCGGGCAGGGCCCCCTCTCCTTCTGTACCAGTTTCTAACTCGTCTTGCTCATGCTTATTGCAGTTGTCTGTATTATGTATGTATACCCCTTAAATGTACAGCGCCATGAAAGGAATGGCGCTTTAATAAATGATAATATGCCATCAATGCCTTCGATAAGAAAACATTGCTTAAGGTTACCTGTGACCTTAAAAAAATATCTATTATTGGTGTTCACGAGTATCTAAGCCTGCCACCTCAATTCTATGAGACATTTGCACAAGAGAGGAAATTTTCTATGCAGGTGCTATATCGCATCACATGGCGCCTGCGCAGGACGTTAGGGGAGAAAGCCAGGCACAACTTAAGGAGCAAGCAGCAGGGAAGTTCTGCATCAGTGTGACTTTGGGGAGAAAACCTTTGCAGCTTAGGTTAGGTATACAGCGTGAGCGGGGGGCTGGGGCACTTTGAAATCTAAAGCCCCCCCCCCCCCTTCCCGAGCACCTTGCAGCCGTTTTATGAAACTGCTTTTCCAGGACATTCACTACAGACAGAAACGACATAGAAGTATGTCTAGCATGCCTGGGCAACATTCTGCTGGCCATTACTGGCAGTTTAATGGTGAAAATTTGGCGAGATTGAGAACCTCCCTGAGAATACACAGAATAAAAATAGAAATGAAAGCCTAAGCCTTACCTCCACACAGTTATCACAGACACTGCAGTGTGAACAGCGAGGAGGCCGGTAAAAGTGACAGGTGGCACACCATTTCATCCGTACTTGTATTCTTTTGATCTCCACATTCTTGTAAAGGGGAGCTCTGAAGTCATCATCCTTGTCTTCATCTTCATCAGCTTATTAGATAAAAAAAAGAAAAAAAGAAAAAAACACAATCAAGAAGGGACTTGAACACAGACCATACAATCTATAACCAGCAATAGACTAGAATGCTAAATTACTCAAAAGGGCTATTCCAGTAATTTCAAGTTACCACTGGGACCCCCACCCATCACAAGAATGGAGACCTTGTAACCCTGGACATGAACAAGAGGCAGGTGCTCAGCTATTTTTGCCAGGTCTCAAAGCTGAATGGAGCAGCAGTGCAACCTGCCCATCTGTTTATTTTGCCAACCCTGCAGGATACAGAACCCACGTTCTTGTCATTGGAGGTGGTCCCAGCTGTAGGATCCCCACCAATCTAATAGGGGAGGACTTGAAAGTACCAGAATACCACATTAAGCCCCATGGCTTCAAGACTTATATGACAAAGCACAGGGTCAAAGTGACATGATTCCATGGACCTTTAGGCACCCTAAGGGAATCGGTCACTATGGTCTTGGACTATTTTCTGTAGTATGTCAAAGCACGTTTGAGAGATGAAAGCAGGAGCAGTAGGAAAATAAAAAAAATGTGATGTGGACTCTGTACCTGCAGCACAGTTCATATATTACTTCAGATAGTACTCCAGAATCAAGGTGACAGATGCCCTTTAAGAATATATTGTCCACTACAAGAAAAAATGCTTCCATAATAAAGTATCCAGTGGAGCACTGCAATGAACCATACTGAATGTGAAAGAAAGATAACTCCGCACCAAATTAGAGGCAGACAGACGTATAGCATGGCCCTAGGGATTTCTGTAGGAGCTTTATTATGTCTCCATACAACTCTGAGCATGTACAAAGCCGAGAAATGGCCATTCAGGGCATATTCCTCCTCTGGGACCTTCACCTATCTCCAGAAAGATCTCAGCCATCTCTGCATTATTTCTCCACCTGAATGCAGCGGATATGCCATAAACATCTCAGATGGGACTATGCCTTTCATGGAGTCTGTTTCCTGGCATTGTGCCTGATTTAACAATGAAGTTCCTGGTGACTGACTTCTTTAACTTCCAAAGTCACATAATTATTGAATAACATCTCCCCGAGTGGAATCAAACTCACAAATGATGCGAGTATGAATACAACTATGATTGCACCGGGTATCAAATTATCTATACCAGGGATGCTCAACCTGCGGCCCTCCAGCTGTAGTAAAACTACAACTCTCACCATGCCCTTCTGTAGGCTAATAGCTGTAGGCTGTCTGGGAATGATGGGAGTTGTAGTTTTGCAACAGCTGGAGGGCCGCAGGTTTAGCATGCCTGATCTATACCCAAACAATACTTTTGTCCCTGGATCAATTCTATACCGGGATTTGCTATTTACCGATACTAGGCTGCACAGCCTAGTATCACTGAGGGAACATGGCATGCGCCACTCTCGGCGCGCACCATCTTATCCTGCCATCCTGAGCAGACACAGTGGAGAAGTAGGGAGTCCCTCCCTCCCCACTGTGTGCGGCTGCCGCTGGCCATCAATGAAAACATATATAGATCAATTAATATAATACTGAGAAGAGAGGTATTAGGAGGGGAGGGACTGTGGCCACTGCGCCACCAATGAATATAGTTCATGCCTGAATACAAACGTAGGCTGTGGGTGACCGCCAAATCCCATACCCAGCCTCTATGACTGCGATCTGAGGGGTTAATTGAGGCAGATCGCAGCGCGCAGTCATAGAGGCTGGGTATGGGATTTGGCGGTCACCCACAGCCTACGTTTGTATTCAGGCATAAACTATATTCATTGGTGGCGCAGTGGCCACAGTTCCTCCCCTCTTCTCAGTATTTTATTAATTGCTCTCTATATATATATATATTAAATATAAACACAATAAAAAATTAATATATTACATATCACCACGTCCGAAAAAGTCTGAATGATTAAAATATTAAAAAATATCCTATGCAGTGTACACTGTAACAGAAAAATAAAAAAAATTCAAAATCATGCAGGTTACCATTTTTTGGTAACCTTGTTTTCCCCCCAAAATAGGGTAGGACTGTTCTATTATGGGCCAGACGTTCCATAAAATGCGTAATGCACAAGGCTTTTTTTGTGTTTTTATTTTTTTTGCGTGGTATCTAGTATTGCAATACTTTTTTATGGTATCGAAATAGAATCAAAATGTTGGTATTGTGACAACCCTAAATACACCTATACCTGAAAAAAAAAGGTCCACAAATCTGCAAATTTTTTTTCTTAAATCGCCTCCCTTTCCCCAAAATCTAAATAAACAAAAAAATAAACATCATGAAAATATTTATCCAATATGGCAAACTGCAAAACAGTAAAAAGTCAAAATGGACGAATTCGCCTTTTTTGGTTGCTTTACCTCTCACAAAAATAAATTTAAAAATTGAACAAAAAGTCACACAAAATCCAAAATGGTACCAATGATCGGCGCACAAACAAAACAAAAAAAAAAAACAACTTTACAAAATGTGGGATTCCTGTAATCGTACGGACCCGGAGAATGAAAGTAACAGGTCAGTTTTTATCACATAGGGAACACTGTAAAAACAAAACCCTTAAAAACTGTGGCAGGATTGCATTTTTTTTTTTTCGAATTTCACCTCATTTGGAATTTTTTGCCCGAGCTCTCTACTACATCGTACGCAATATTAAATAGTGGAATTAGAAAGTAAAACTTGTCGAGCAAAAAACAAGCCCTCATACGGCTATGTGAACGAAAAAAAATAAAAAAATAAAAGTTATGGACCCGGAAAGGTAGGGATATAAAAAAAAAAAATAAAATATCCCAATGTTATTCCATAGAGCAGCATTAAATTAATCTTAAAATGGAAAGACTATGGCACAACTAGGCCACTCACTGAAACTCACAAATGGGGAAGGAGGACATTAATCAGAGATTCAACACCGATGATGACACTGAACGAGCTCCAGATCCACAGTGGAGATAGAAGCATCTGACCTTGGGACCACTATAAGCCACACACCCCACAGAGTGGGAAATTATGGAAGAGTGGTCACCCGAAAAAAATAAATAAAATAAAAATCATAAAGAAAGCAAATTTTGAGTTCACCAAATAGCATGTAAAACATTGCATATGTAAAAACACATAGAAGGTTCTCAGGTCAGACGAGACTAAGGCCTCTTGCAAACGACTGTATGTATTTTGCGGTCCGCAAAAAATACAGATGACGTCTGTGTGCATTCCGTATTTTGCAGAACGGAACAGCTGGCCCCTAATAGAACAGTACTATCCTTGTACATAATGCGGACAAAAATAGTTCCATATTTCTGTTCCGCAAAAAAATAGAAACTGAATGCACATGGAGTACCTTCCCTTTTTTTTTTGCGGACCCATTGAAATGAATGGTTCTGTATACAGTCCGCAAAAAAAAACAAAAAAAAAAACGAACGGAACGGAAAGAAAATATGTTCGTGTGCAAGAGGTCTTACACTGAACTTTTGGGCCATCATGGGAAACACTGTGCGACATAAACACAACACATCCCATCACGCCAAGAACACTACTCCCAGAATGAAGTATGGTGGTGGCAGCATCATACCATGAGGGTGTTTTTCCATCAGCAGGGACTGGAAAACTGGTTGGAATTCAAGGAAAACGGATTGCAATAAATACAGGGCAATTCTTACCAGAGATTTGAGACTGGGAGGAGGACAATGACCCTAAACATATTGCCAAAGCTAAACTGGAGTGGTAGAAGGGGGACATTTAAATGTCCTGGAATAACCTAGTCTATGTCCAGATCTCAATTCAATTGAGAATCTGTGGCAAGGCTTGAAGACTTCTGTATACTAACGTAAAAAATCCAACTTGAGGCAGTTTTGTCTGGAAGAATGGGCAACAATCCCAGAGTTTAGATGTGCTAGATAAATCCAAAGAGACTTGCATCTGCAATTGTAGCAGAATGTGGCTCCACAAAGATTTGACTTTCAGGAAGTGAATAAAATAACTGATTAAAGGAATACTAAAATGAATGATAAAAGAAAGCAAGAAATATATAGTTGCCATGAACGTTTTGGTCAGTCTGCAGTATTTTATGCATCATTATTAGGGATGAGCAAATCGACTTCACATAAAACATCTAAAGTCGATTTGCATAAAACCTTGTTCTAATACTGTACGGAGCAGGAGCTCCCGTACACTATTAGAATGTATTGGCTCCGATGAACCGAAGTTATTGCTTTGCGAACTCTCGCGAGACTTCGCTCAATAACGTAATAAATTATTTTGTACTGTAAAAAAAACATTTCCCGAACTCACGTTCGGTTCCAAGGTACCACTTGGAGCCAATACATTCTAATACTGTACGGAGCTCCTGTTCCGTACAGTATTAGAACGAAGTTTCAAGCAAATCGACTTCAGATGTTTTAATGGTGTCATCTCAAACAATGGTGCATGTCGCTACGATATGCCACCAATGTCAGACAGGTGTGGGTCCCACCTCTTGGACCCGCTCCTATTTCCAGAACGGGACCCTGAAAGTGAAGGAGAGTGCATCCAACGTGCTCTCCATTTATTTTTATCGGAGTTCCAAAAATTTCGGAAGTCTCATAGAAGTGAATGGAGAGCGCACATGCATGCACAGCCACCCCTCTATTCACCTCTGTGGGACTACCAGAAATAGCAAAGCAAGTGCTTGCTTTTTTTCAGAACTCAATGGAGGGTGGCCAAGCTTGTGTGGTGCTCTCTCCTTCACTTTCAAGGGCCTTTTCTGGACATAGGAGCAGGTACCAGAAGTGGGACCTGCACCTGTCTGACATCAGTGGCTTATCCTAGGGATATGCCACCAAAGTCTGAGATGAGACAACCCCTGTAACTACCTTTTTTGTCTACCGCAGACAGAACACAGCAGGGAGGTTCCTGCTTCAGCCAGTTGTTTCACGGCAAGACACAGGACTGGGACACGACGGGACATGGTTGACCTTCTGGGACACAAAGAAGATTTCCTTACATATTACTCAGTTTTAATAGGAGACAAAATAGGACCAATTAAATGGAGGAAATTAAGGGGAATGCGCTGAACTTTTTTGTGCAGAATCTGACACCCGATGACATAGGATTATTGTAGAATTTAATCTAATTTGCATCTTTACATGCTAAACGTTTAGGCCCATATTTCATTATATTTGTTTAGGTCATAATACACACTGCGCACTTTACACAGTAACAAAGCATAGTGAATGTAATCCCTAAAGAAGTGGGTATGGAATGTATCCATAATTCCATTCAAAACCGATGATTAGGTATATGGAAAACATTTAGGAAAATAACCATGGGTGTAGCAGTTTACTTTGTGGAAGGCTGGCATTTCTATTCTAAGCTTTTTTTATTCTTTAATCTCCTTTGTTATACAATGTGGCAGCGCAGGGTTAATCTTCAGCAGGAAAAGACTTGCTAGGTAGGTAGCTTTGGCAAAATGATTCCATTTGTGCTGAGCAAAGGCCTGCGTCCTGCCCGGCTCTGCTAATCTCACCGTCCTGTTGTCTTATTAATATTGATTGCATGGAGCCAGCGATGGGTTCAGCTCGAGGTCTCCCTGTGATGCGAGTCCCTATACAAGGCAGATGGGAGTCAGCAGCCACAATCCACACACTTATCATACTCTAGAGCTAAAACTGACAGCTTCAGCAACACCATAAACCTCACGTGAGGTCGCTCCATCTGCACAGCAATATTTGCGATATTCCTAAAGGGGGAAAAGTTACCTCTTGGGAAGATACCAGGATCCATAAAGGTTGCCATGCTGAAATTTGCCAACACAAAGAGGAACACAAGCCCATTGTACACTGGGATAGCTGGAGAGATTTCTCTTGTTAACCAAGGGCACCTAAAGAAAGAGAGAAGATGCTGCATAAAACACTTTTATTGACTGGTAAAGTATAGGGAATTCTACTCTGGCACACAAGACAGCAATGTATTCAAAATCCAAGACCAGGTCCACAGAATCGATAACGAGCGTCTTATAAATAGTGAGATTTGTGAATTTCACATGGAAAACAATGGAAGGTGGATTCTGAGTGAATGTATTGCATGCTGAAGTGAACATACCCCAAAGCCACTATCACATGGTCTGTATTTGTAAGCCAAAACCAGGAGTGGAGAAAAAGTATTGGAAAAACGTGTGCCTCTTCAAGGTTTTGAGCCCATTCCTGTCTTTGTTTTAGAAATACTGTGAAAGTTCGGGAACCTATGACACATATATATTACAGACTAACCATGGGATTAACTCACGTGAACTCACAGCCTCATAGATCCCCATGAAGCTGGGAGTTCAGGTCAGTTAAACTCAAGGTTGGGCTGCAACACATCCAGGGAAAACGGATGTATAATGCACTGGAATAATGACATCATAATGAATAACAAATCCGGCCTTAGCCTATATGTTACTACAGAGGTTCATTACCCAGTTCCCATTCAATAACTCAGAAAATGGATTCACTTTTCTTAACTCATTAATGGACTACATGGATAGATCAATCATGGCTGAAATATCAATAAAACTATACGTTATCGTAGTATAAAATGATTAGGATGGGTCAGTAGTTGACATTTGACAAATGGGCAAACCTGGCCATACACAGGAGATTAAAGCTGGCTGGAATGAGGGATGTTGGCCATTACGGCCGACTGACATTTAAAAAGTAGCATGAAAGATCGTGCACGATGATTGACGGCAGACTGTTCTCGGCCATGATGGAAGATTTTGCTCGTTGTCGGCTGAAACTGCATCTTTATGGCATGATCAGCTATTTGTCTGCCATTGTGCTCAAGAACTGACTCCCTGATCGGATCATTCATCCAAACAATCACATGGATGACTGATCGGCCACAATGCATCCAATCATTGTCTCAAGTGTATGACCAGCTTAAAGAGCCCTTTACACGGGCCGAGAATCCGCCAGATAATCGATAACAAGTGTTCATAGGAACGGTCGTTAGCGATTATTTGGTGATGTAAAGGTGCTGCCGATTACCCAATGAACGAGAAAAAGCTCACTCGTCGGGTAATTGGATTATTTGTGTATGCAAAGAAGGTGCTCTCTAAACAGCCTCTGGTGCCGGCAAACAATGATTCTGTATGGGAACGAGTGATGGCACTAGTGATCACTTCTCCCCATACATGTAATAGCAGAGGTCTCCTCCACTAATGAGCAGGCGATTGCCAGGAAGGAACGCTTCCTTCCCAACAATTGCCTGCTGAATTGTCCTGTCTAAAGGGACCTTTACTGAGAGTAATGCCTGCATTAGACTGGCCGATTGCCAGCCAGTTTATCATTAACGAGAATTCACAGGAACACTTGTTAGTGATGATCTGGCAGTCTAATACTACCGCTGTTTAATCGTTCATTGGGCAATCAGCATCTTGCTGGCGGCAGATCGGCAAACAACTAGACAGCATGGGGACAAGCGATGGCATAATGATCGCTCGTCTCATCCCGAGAAGGAGATCGCTGCATGTTCTAGCAACTTTGTCCTCTGCCAGCAAGCAAGCAATTGCTGGGAAGGAACGCTTCCTTCCTGACAATCGCCTGCAGGATCGGACTGTCTAACACCGATCCAAAAGGAATTGAATGCAATCTATTGTTCCCAGTTATCAGAAAATTCAGATAAGGAAAGTTAATGATGTAGTAGATGGTACCCAGGTGTAGGAATGCCAGAATGGTGTACGGTGGCTTAAATGACCCTTAATGTTGGTGAACGCGTCACGGTGCTTCTACCTGTATACGCTGGACCCTAAGCGTTGGCTCCAAAGCAATGAAAAGGGGGTAGTTGAATGATGGAATAAAGAATAAATTGAGTCCATAACTTGTGATGAAGTTGAAAACAGCTTTACTTTGCTTAAACGTTTCTCCAAACAGTTTCAGGCTTTGTCTTGGTTCCCAGCAGGCTTTAGCATTAACGGTCTGTGACAGGCAAACGTCTCTCTGCTGTGCTGACAGGCTTAAATAGAATCTCTGCTTCGGCAGGATGCTGCAACTTCTCTCTGTAGTCTGATTCTAGATTTGTCCAGGGAGCTATATTTCGTGCCTTCAGAGGCTCCAAGCTGTGGCTTCTACGTCCAGCAGAGCTGAAGGTGCTCTAGCTGGCCTAGACAAGGCTTGGCATGGGCACATCAAATGGCGACGTGCCCAGCCCTTGCTTCCTTCCCCAAGCAGGGGGTAAGCTAGACCAACTCAGTAACACTCCACTCTCCCTGCAGCAACTGGGACATGCCCACCACACCGCAGAGGGGGTGTTAGAATGTAATTCTCCATTCTATGCAACTATTAGGGATCGACCGATATTGATTTTTTTTAGGGCCGATACCGATAATTTGTGAACTTTCAGGCAGATAGCCGATAATTTATACCGATATACTGGGAATTTTCATTAAAAAAAAAAAAAAAAAAAAAAATCCTACACAAATCTGCTGAAAATTTATGTTTATTGTTAATGTGTAGTTTTGTTTTTGTAAATTTTATTTTTCATTTATACTTAATATTTTGGTTATTTATTTTTTTAAGTTTTAGTTTTTTTCTAACTTTTAGCCCCCTTAGGGACTAGAACCCTTGTCCTATTCACCCTGATAGAGATCTATCAGGGGGAATAGGAGATCACACTGTCCCTGCTGCTCTGTGCTTTGTGCACACAGCAGCATGGAGCTTACAATGGCATCCAGGGCGTCCTGGCTGCCATAGTAACCGATCGGAGCCCCAGGATTACACTGCTGGGGCTCCGATCGGAGGAGCAGGGGAGAGGGGATCATGTGGCCACTGCCACCAATGATTAATACTGGAGGGGGGGCTTGGGGGCGCACTGCGCCACCAATGTTTTTAAATTGGGGGGCGCACTGCGCCACCAACGAAGTTAAATCTCTAATTTATTCAGATACAGGAGGCAGGAGCTGCAGAATGACATAGCCGGCTCCCGACCTCCTATGAGCGGTAGCTGCGATCCGCGGCACCTGAGGGGTTAACCGAGGATCGCAGCTACAGCTCATAGGAGGTCGGGAGACGGCTATGTGATCCTGCAGCTCCTGCCTCCTGTTCAATTTTAATGAATGAGAGAATCCTCTTCATTGGTGGCGCAGTGGCCACAGCCCCTCCCCTTCTCTTGTAGGGGACAAGAGAAGGGGAGGGGCTGTGGCCACTGCGCCACCAATGAAGAGGATTCTCTCATTCATTAAAATTGAACAGGAGGCAGGAGCTGCAGGATCACATAGCCGGCTCCCGACCTCCTATGAGCTGTAGCTGCGATCCTCGGTTAACCCCTCAGGTGCCCTCCCATTGGCTGCAGAGGCAGCAGCAGCACAGGGGGAGGGAGACACTGCTTCCTTCTCCCCTGTGCTGCTGAGGGAACACGGAGAGCGCTGTCAGCAGCGCGATCTGCGTTCCCCATAAGTTATCGGAATATCTGCAAAATAAATGCCGATACCGATAACAGTCAAAATCCTCAATATCGGCCGATAATATCGGTAAAACCGATAATCTGTCGATCCCTAGCAACTATAGCTCTGCCATTCACGCTGCCACCTGCTGATGAACCAGGCATATTACATTTGAACATAACCATGGCAAAATAGGAAATGCACATTGTGAAGGACTTGGAAATAAATACACAGGATGACACTAGGTTAACCATAGGAGATAGTAGCGAGGTGCATAAGTAGTAATGACACTCTGGGGCGTTGCAGAAGCATCATTTTGCATATCATGCTACAAGACGGCACAAAATAAAAAGCACAATCTGAAAACAGGTCACACATGAGCTAGCGGTCCAGATATTGCTCACGCATTCTGCACGAGCATACCTGCTTGGCCGAAACAACATGATTATTTCCACGGAAAGAGGAACAAGTCTCTGACCTCTCTGGCTGCAGCACATCTCCTGTGGCCTGTTGAAATCCAACATGCCATATCCCTCTGTGTCTCCCCATTCCTGTTACCCCCATAATTGCCATATATAAAAGCCAGAATGTGCCAATACACATTATATTGTAGTCTGACCCTTAAAAAAAAAAAAAAAAAAGCTGTCCAGACATTTTAGATAGCCGTTGGCTAAATGCACATTTAGTTGATATATATCCTCCTATAGATAGAGAAGAAAGAGAGAAGAAAGCTACTGACCAATACCTCTAGAGGAGCTTCTCTCTACTGTCAACAGATAGATCAGGCTACAAAATACAGTACTCAGATTGATGGCAACTTATACTGTATTCTGATTTAATGACAGTATAAGTTGATTTTGCAGATATCCCATGTTGACCTGCTACGTGCTAACCAACATAGGACCTGCAGTTCAAATATGCTGGGTCTCTTCAGAGAGACTAAGTGTATTAGAATGAATGACCCAGGGTTTTTATTTGCTATTGAGATGCCATGGTCACAGTTGAATTACTTCAATTGGCATTATTGCCGGTTGCGGAAATTACCTGCGGGCCTCTGCTGTTTGAAACAGCAGAGACCTGGCGGTTATGGTGCCCGCTGCATGCGCATGCGGTCCGAACCTGTTAGGGTTTAAGGGGTTATCCAATCACACTGATTCTACTTACCTTGCTCCCGTGTCGCTTCTGACACCCGCACGGCCATCACTGCATCTCCCGTTGTGCTGATGAAAACATCTGGTCACGGGAAGAGCAGTAAATAGCAGGCCGTGACAGAAATGAGCCTTACTAGCATCATCCACGATGCGGGTAAATGAAGCTACGCGGGAGCCCGGGAGCAAGGTAAGTAGAGTCAGTGTGAGGGGCCCAGGCAGTAGGGATGGCATTTTAGGGGTTGGATAACCCCTTTAAGGCTTGTTCACAATCATCATTAGGAAAGGCCAGGTGATGCAAACTTCAAGCGCTTTATAAATATGCAGACGAAACCAACATTGTCCCAAAAAAACAGCATCCATTGGTTTGTCAAAGTAGCTGCCCAACACTCTGAAAATGAAAATGGATAAGTCCCAGGAAGCAGGAGAAGCCAATAAAAGATGGCAAAGCGTTTTTCAGGCTTCCATTTCCTCAGTTCGCAATGTAATTAAGAGTCAGATGCTCATAGGATTTCTAGAAAGACAATTCAGAACCCCTGCTAGACCTTCTGGAGTTGTGGTACATTGTTCTACTGTTCAGCGACACTTGCACAAATATGGCCTTCATGGAAGAGTCATGAGAAGAAAACCTCTCCATTCTCACCACAAAATTCAGCATCAGAAATTTGCAGAGGAACATCTAAAAAAGTCTGATGCATTTTGGAAACAAGTTCTCTGGACCGATTAGTAGGGATGAGCGAATCGACTTTGGATGAAACATTCCTGAACTCTGGAACCGAACCCGAGTTCAGGAAATTGTATTTTACAGTACAAATTAATTTATGAAGTTATTATGCGAAGTCTCGCAAGACTTTGCGAAGCAATAACTTCGGTTCATCTGAACCAATACATTCTAATACTGTACGGAGCTCAGTCAATTCGCTCAGCCCTACTGATTAGGTTAAAAATATAACTTTTTGGTCACAATGAGCCATGGTTTGGTTGGGCACAGAATGTCATGAAAGGGACATCTCTTTGACCATTAAGCATGAAAGTGGATCAATCATGGTTTCAGGACGTGTTGCAGCCAATGGCACGGGGACATTTCAAAAGGTAAAGGGAAAAAAAAAAAAAAAAGGAGTCTATGAAATTCCAGCAAATTCTGGACGCAAACATATCAACTGTAAAAAACTGCTGAAGTTGAAAAGAGGATGGCTTCTAAAAATGGATAATGATCTTAAAATCTTAAAAACACACCTCAAAATCCACTATAGACTACATCAAAAGGTGCAAGCTGGCCTTTTTACCAAGGACCTCACAGTCCCCGCATATGAACATCATTGAAGAAAAAATAATCTGTGGACAGACCTCAAAATAACAGTCCATAGAAAACAGCCCAGGAGAACTGAAGACTTTTGCCAGGAAGAATTGATGAAAATCACTAAAAAACAAGAAATGAAAGACTCTTGGCCGACTACAAAAAGCATTTACAAGCTGTGATATTTACCAAATGGGGTGCTACAAAGGGTTGCTTCAGGCCTCTTCTTTTTTGTTGTGTTTTTTTTGTTATGAATGTATCATCTTTAGCATTATGCCTTTTGGAGATCATTTAATCTTTAAATTTATTAACTGTTCCAAGTAACAGTAATTTTGACCAGGGGTGCCCAAACATGAGCATGCCACTGCCTATTTATTCAGCATTGTGGCCTTTTTAACCACAATTTACTGTATTCCTGTCATGCCTTTACTGATATTCAGTGCTGTACATGGTGACTTTAAGGGCTCTTTCACACCTGCGTTCTTTTCTTCCGGCATAGAGTTCCGTCGTCGGGGCTCTATGCCGGATAAATCCTGATCAGTTTTATCCTAATGCATTCTGAATGGAGTGAAATCCGTTCAGGATGCATCAGGATGTCTTCAGTTCCGTAACGGAAAGTTTTTTGGCCAGAGAAAATACCGCAGCATGCTGTGCTTTTTGCTCCAGCCAAAAATCCTGAAGACTTGCCGCAAGGCCAGATCCGGAATTAATGCCCATTGAAAGGCATTGATCCGGATCCGGCCTTAAGCTAAACGTCGTTTCGGCGCATTGCCGGATATGACGTTTAGCTTTTTCTGAATGGTTACCATGGCTGCCAGGACGCTAAAGTCCTGGCAGCCATGGTAAAGTGTAGTGGGGAGCGGGGGAGCAGTATTCTTTACCGTCCATACGGCTCCCAGGGCGCTTCAGAGTGACGTCAGGGCGTCCCACGCGCATGGATGACGTGATCACATGGCACGTCATCCATGCGCATGGGGCGCTCTGACGTCATTCTGGAGCCGCACGGACTGTAAGTATACTGCTCCCCTGCTCCTACTATGGCAACCAGGACTTTAATAGCGTCCTGGCTGCCATAGTAACACTGAAAGCATTTTGAAGACGGATCCGTCTTCAAATGCGTTCAGTACACTTGCGTTTTTCCGGATCCGGCGTGTAATTCCGGCAAGTGGAGTACACGCCGGATCCGGACAACGCAAGTGTGAAAGAGGCCTAAGTCAGCAAATGACCTTTCAGTACAAGCCCCCTGCAAAGTCCACCTCTCTCTGTCCATCTACAATATCTTCACAACATAACTCCACATATGTACTCTTACTGTCCATGTAGGCAACAGCTGGGATTTCTGCAATACAGCTATATCCCTGGTTTTCAGAGAAATTATTAAAGAAAAAAAAAGTGCCACAAAGGGTCAAAAATTAAAACATAATACATACTCATCTTTACAGATCAACCGCCTCTGCCTTTCCGTCGGTCCCACTGCTCTTCACCACCTGGTCCATGCTGGCTACTCCGCTAATCACTGTCTGTAGAGGTAACAGACCTCTGCCAGTGACTGATTGAGCGAGTCTTTCCTGGCATTTTCCAGCATGTTTAGCCAGAACTAGGAATTACAGTGGGGACCAGACCAGTGACAGATCAGCAGCAGCAGGTGGGCAGTGAGAGAGAGAATGGTTAGGTTTTAATTTTTTACCCTTTCTGGCCTATCTTTTAAAATCAACATTGATTTCCCTACAAATCCCCTTTAATGGTTTTCTACTGCCATGGTCCTTAGTTTAATGGGAATTTTTTTTAACGTTTACTTTATAGCCTTCTTCCATAAATCAGTAATACATGTAGCGAACATCACTGTCAGCCTCTCATATTCCAAGATAACCTCCAGCATTTCAATACTTATTCAAAGTCTCAAGCACAAGGAGCCGTGACCCAGCACTAACGCTCTGCACACACGCATGAGCCATGGACTGAAAAGCATTTTTCCTTGCCTACTCGTCCTTTCCCGTAAATTGAACAATATGTTCCATTCTGTTAAGTTCAGAGAAACATGTTCTCCAGCATTTATCAATATGCAGAACAGTGAAATCACAGCATGCTCCCTTTAAACTTGGGAACAGTGACAGTTTAATAACATGCATTTCAGCTCATTTAGACATTTCTTAGACCCTCTATGTTTTATGCTGTATTCCAACAGATTCCACATATTATACCGGGGATTTTTGGGTTTATGCAAATAAAGCTTGTTCATTGCATAATTAAAGACGAATGGCATCACTGCACTGGTAACTTCCTTCCTAAATGAAAAATAAGCAGCCTTCTACATAGTTATCCTTAAAAATGTGCTTTTTGATACTGTGCAGTGTGTGCAAGTTCTTCACCTAGCTGGTAGTGCTGCAGAATCTGACCTACAAATCCATGTTGAATGACATGGAGGACAGCACTTCTCCATAAATGCAGTCTCTTTATTCGGTTAATACCATACAGGCAAAGTTTCAATCCATGTATACAGGTGGCCAGTAGGCTATAAGGTGCTACTTTTATGGAAGAAGTGTCCTTAAAATCTTTCTAAATGGATTTAGGTCAAGTTCTGTTAAATTTTAGCCTCATCTGACCAGATAACCTTCTTCCATGTCTTTGGGGAGTCTGCCACATACTGACCATATCAAACTCCAAACATGTTTCCTTATGTTTTTCTTTAAAAAATGTTTTTTTTCTGACCACTCTTCTATAAGCCCCACTCTGTGGGGTGTTCGTCTTAGGCCGAATGCACACGAAACTCATGGACCAGGCAAGGAGGGTACTAATAAGATTCAGCAAAGGCTCCAACAATAACATTGAACGAGCTCCTAAGATCCACAGTGAAGGATGCAAGGATCTGTCCAAAGTATAAGGCCGAATGTTTCACGGCCGTGAGCGGTCCGTGGAACCACGGGCTGGATTCCTGCTGAGAGCAGGAGCGCACGGCGTCATTGGTTGCTATGACGCCATGCGCATCCTGCTGCCACAATATAGTAATACACTGGTATGATCTATACCAGTGTATTACTGTACTGCGGCGGCGCAGGAAGTTGTCTGGATGCGGCCTAGCCGGATATGGCTGTTCAGCACCAGAACCCATAGACTATAATGGGACCCTGCAGAGATGGCAGCATTCGGCCAAACAAAAACAGTTGTGTGCAGCAATATGCATTTATGCCAGGTATCGGCCAGATTCCCAGCAGATGCCATTACAGTCTATGGGGCCTGGCAGGCACGCCGCACTATCCAGCTATGTCGGATCCAGAGAACTCCAGCAGGTTGTTCCTCTGCTGGAACAGCCTGAAGGATTGCGAATGTGAAATTAGCCTTCGTACAACCTGTTTAATTCACAGAAACCACAAACATTTGTAAAAATATTTTTTGCCTTGTCGTAGGTGTCCATATCCTTTAATATCTGCTTTTAAATATATTGCACATTTGATTTTATTCTGATATATATATATATATATTCTAGGGAGAAAATACCTTACAAAAGGCGCACAATAGCGTCTCTGATGCCCCGTACTACACCACCATATACTTCACAGGTTTACGCTCTGAAGTGACTGAACTGGAAACAAATCCAATACTTGTAGGAGGAAACACTACTACTCAGTATCAACATACTAATGCCATGACATCAGTGCTGGAAACCAATACCGAATGGTGGAGGAGAACAAACATCTGCCCTGTACATAAATACTTCATATATGTGTAATGAAGTTATGGAACTAATCATACCTAGAACAGCTACACGGGAAGATGACTTGCTAACTCTGCTTCCTGTTGTCTCATACAAATGTATATACATGAAACGGATGGTAAAATATACAATTTTATTGAAAGATCTTGACACTGGTTCGGACACAGAAGGGTAAAGACGGACAAAAAGCTGCTTTGACACAAAACACATGCATCTCAACGTCTGTCACTAGTAAAAAGCTAAAAGGAGTCGGAGTGGATATAAAGTTCTCATTTACCGTACCAAACAAAATGAAAGTCGCCCTCCATATGCTGAACCTAAGGTCTTAACCCTTTGTGGACATGAACAATCGCCATAACTGATGTAATAATATTAATGTACAGGTTGTGGTAGTCAAGTAAAGTAGTTATTTTCCATGAAGAAGGAAAGCTGTTTTTCTAGTGCCATGTATTGGGGGTAGCTCCCTACGAGTCAACGTCTGAACTTATAACAGGCCTTGTAGCAGGACCATGGATATAAGTAAAAAAAATAAGGCCTCACGCACATGACTGTATGTTCAGTCCACATGCAAACCACATTTTTTGCGGATTGGATGCAGACCCATTCATTCTAATGGGTGTCGCAAAAGATGCGGACAGCGTGCTATCTGCATCCGTATGTCCATTTCACTGTCCCACAAAAAAGATAGAACAAACGGATATCACATTTCTGCAGGAGTAAATAAAAATATCGGCATGGAAATAGCCAGGACCCATGTTTTGTGGATCAGCAATTTGCGGACTGAAAAATGGATATGGTCGTGTGCAATCGGTCACAGGAAGAGACCTATCCACAGACAACTGTTTCTGCTGCTTGTCAATGCAGATCAGGGTGCTGGTTGGCTATGTAGGACCCTGTTAACCCCTTCAAGACCAAGCTAGTTTTTACCTTCAGGATCAGGCCATTTTTAGCAAATCTGACATGTGCAACTTTATGTGGTGATGACTTTAAAAAACACCTTTACTTATCCAGGCCATTCTAAGATTGTTTTCTCGTCACATATTGTACTTCATGACACTGGTAAAATTGAATCAAAATATTCCATTTTTATTTATAACAAAAAATACCAAATTTACATTTAGAAAAATTAGCAAATTTCAATCTCTCTACTTTTATAATAGTAATACCTCCAAAAATAGTTTTTACTTAATCCAGTAACAAAGCAAGGGTTAACAGCCATACAAAACTCAATATTTATTACCCCAATTCTGTAGATTACAAAAAAAAACTATTTGTGATCGTAAACTGCTGAACGGGCACACGGCAGGGCGCAGAAGGAAAGGAATGCCATATGGTTTTTGGAGGGCCATGTCACATTTGAAGACCCCCTTGATGCACCTCTAGAGTAGAAACTCCCCAAAATTACCCCATTTTGGAAACTACAAGATAAGGTGGCAGTTTTGTTGGTACTATTTTGGGGTACATATGATTTTTGGTTGCTCTATATTACACTTTGTGAGGCAAGATAACAAAAAAAAAAGCTATTTTGGCACAATTTTAATTTTTTGTTATTTACAATGTTCATCTGACAGGTTAGATCATGTGGTATTTTATAGAGCAGGTTATTACGGATGCGACAGTACCAAAAATTACAGTACCAAAAATTACTCCATATTCCGAAAGCCATAGTTTTTTTTTGTCTTATGTAGGGTCTCATTTCTTGCGGGATGAGATGATGGTTTTATTGGTACAATTTTGGAGTGTGTATGACTTTTTGATAGCTTAGTATTACACTGTAAAGTGAAAAGAGTCTGAGAGCCATAGTTTTATTTTATTTTTGGGGCGATTGTTTTAGGTAGGGGCTCATTTTCTGCGGGATGAGGCGACGGTTAGATTGGTATTATTTTGGGGGGCATACACCTTTTTGATTGCTTGGTGTTGCACTTTTAGTGATGTAAGGTGACAAAAAAAGTTTTAGCAGTTTTTATTTTACTTTGACAGTGTGGTTAGGGGTTAGGTCATGTGATATCTTTATAGAGCTGATCTATATGGATGCGGCGATACGTAATAGGTCTACTTTTCTTTTTTTCCCCATTTTTTACAATTTTTTTTACTTTATTTTGGATAAATGGACACTATTTTTTACTTGAAACTTTAATATTTTTTTATTATAAAAAAAAAAATCACTTTATTTTACTTTTTATATTTGTCCCACTGTGGGACTTCATCTTTTCAGTGTTTGATCCCTGTTTTAATTCAGTACAATACATGTATTGTACTCGATTAATCGTTGTTAACGCTTTTTTTTTTTAATCATTATATATATATATATATATATATATATATCATTTTTCATTTATACTTAATATTGGGGGGCTTGGGTGGGGCGCACTGTTCCACCAACACTTCTAATACTGTGGTTGGATGGGGGGCGCACTGTGTACTGAGGTTTGGGGGGGGCGCACCGCACCAATGACGATAATTCGCCCATTAATTCATATACAGAAGGCGGGTGCTGGCTGCAGAATCGTATAGCCGCACCTGACCTCGGTAGTTAACCCCTCAGGGGTTAACTGCCGCAGATGGCAGCTACTTGTCATAGAGGTCGGGTGCGGCTATATGATTCTGCAGCCAGCTCCCGCCTCCTGTTGAATTTGAATGAATGAGTGAGTTAACATCATTGGTGGCGCAATGGCCACAGCCCCTCCCTTCCTCTTCTCTCATTTGTGGCAGCGGCACAGGGGGCAGGGAGACACTGCTTCCTTCTCCCCTGTGCTGCTGAGGGAATACGGATCGCACTGACAGAAGCGCGATCCTTGTTCCCGATTTGTTATTGGCATATCGGCAAAATAGATGCCGATAACTTTGAAAATCCTAAATATCGGCTGATAATATCGGTAGGGTCCTTTCACACTTGCGGCAGGACGGATCCGACAGGCTGTTCACCCTGTCTGATCCATCCTTCCGCTATTTCGCCGTGCCGCCGCTCCTACCCCATTGACTATAATGGGGACTGGGGCGGAGCTCCGGCGCAGCACGGAGAAACAACGGAACAGATCAGGAAAGAAACAACGGACGTGTGAATGGACCCTAAAAGTCCTGCATGTCCGACTTTTTAGTCAGATGGCCTCTCACCGCGAATTGCGCCGGAGAGGTGGTCCAGCGAAATAGCGTTAGGACTGATCCAACAGGGTGAACAGCCTGTCGGATCCGTCCTGCCGCAAGTGTGAAAGAACCCTAAAACCAATAATCGGTCGATCCCTAGTGTGAACTATTATTATTATTTATTATTAAAGCGCCATTCATTTGATAACTAACACCAAAACCAAAATACTTTTTGTGTTGAATGCGACTGTTTATGAACTTTCCAAGAGTTTGAATAAACACTGAACTGTTTGATTTAAGAACTAGTTGGTGCGTCTATACTGCGCCCGCTTATCCTGTCTACCACAGCAAATCCCCACACTACGTGAAAATATGTGCAGAAGAAATATCGTAGTTATGTTCTGTAAGCGCTATGATGAGTGCAGAGCCCATACTGAGAGGTGTGATCGAGAGTGTGGAACCCCTGCTGTAAACAACAGTGCATTCTAACACTGACAAGTAAAGTACAGACTTTTGCCTTCTCAAATAGCCGATTGGCGGGCAACCTGGATGTCGGACCCCTACCGATCAGATACTGATGACCTATCCGGAGGACCAAATCTCGGAAAACCCATTGAACATTTATCTATACAAAGCAGGACAAACCCTTTACAGTAAGTGCATACCAAGACCGTAACCTCTGTACAGCTACACTAATAAAGTTTGGACCTCCATGTAGCCAGGCCTAAGATTCAGCAACAGTAATACCTTGTGTTTCTACAGTGTACTATGCAGCATTTATGTCACTATAAAAATTAATGTTGTAATAGAAATGAATACTAAATAGAACACTTTGTCAACCAAAGAAAAGCTATAGCAGAGAAAGGTGCAAATTCATACTTGTTTCAAGACATGTGCATCTGTAAGTACTGAAGGAGTTAAGGACTTGCTGCACAGAACGGCAAAGCCCTCCTATGAAAGGCCAGCAACCCACACACAGAGCAGACAATACATGCGCAGGCGGCTCCTACACTGTCTCTCTACATTAGAAGGCCTAACAGATTAATATCAAAGGGTCACTCTACAGGACGGTGGAGCAGTCAGACATTTCCATTCGTTGACATCTATAGCGCACTCTCGGCATGGACACACACATGCCCTGCTAGGATCTTCTCAAACACTACTGTGACCTGAAGGAATCTTCCAGTCTACAGGTTAAAATCATCACCATTTGTCCTGGCATGCTCACACGCCGTCTCTTACGTTTGGACTTCTATACGGAATCCACCTGCAATCTGCCTTCCATTGGAAAATCCACGGTGTAGTTTATACGATGGGGATTTTTCCACATGCAATTTATAAAGCTCCCCTGCAGAAAAACAGGCTTCCCTTCTTGATTTGATTTTTGCCTGGAAACCAAGGCGGATGTTCGAATGTGGATTATCCTCAACTGAATAGGGTTAATCTGTGCCAGGAACAGTTTGTAAGGCTGAAAAACAATAAAAGTAAGGTCATCCAGTTCAACTTCTTATTCTGCAAAGTTGATCCAGAAGAAAGCAAAAAACCCTCATGAGGTAGAAGTCCATTTCCTAAACGTAGGGACAAAAGTCTTCTTCCAATCTCCCACAATTCCACATCTGCCAACAGAATATAACTTGTAATATTATCATTCTCAAGATGTGACAAATACGTGGCGAATTCCGTGGCAGACGCACATCAGATTTTTGTACATCGTTCGCTGTGTGTTCATACCATAAAGCAGGCTGTTCCGGCACAGAGCAGCCTTCACGAATCCTCTACTTTCACCACTGGATTCCCATTCACTGCAATGAAATTCCGTGGTGATCCGGCCCTTTTCCGACATAAATGATGAGTGTCAGCCGGACAATACGGTTACACGTGCCAGAACATGCAGCCAGACTTTCTTAAAGGCTAGCTACACCTTTGGGGGCAATTTTTATTATTGCATTGTACTTATTTCGGTCTTTATTAAAAAATTTAACCATCCACCTTAAGTTTATCTAGTAGCAGGATTTGAAGTTTCACTGGCTTTGTCAGGCAGCTCCTTATCTCTGACCTCTCACCTCCGACACTCATTATAGCTCAATTCTATCTTATTGATAAGAATGTGGCTTAAATAAGTGTTTATGACCTTTTAGTGATTTAGAGATAAGGTTAGATAATTTAAAATGTAAAAGTACTCACACATCTAGAAAAACTGTTAACCTTGTGTAACAGAACATAATGGCTAATTGCAAAAAAATTTTTTTGCTAAAATTGAGTAAAATGCAATAAAAATAAATAAATTGTACATAGCCTTTAACAGATGTGAACGTAGCCTAAGGTCCGTTTCACACTTGCGGTAAATATATCCGCCAGATCTCTCTGCATTCCGGCATTGCTGGTAGTCACTCCATCGCCGTTCGGCTCCATTCACTATAATAGGGCCTGGTGGAGATCCAGACGCAACCCAGAATCTTTGCTGGGAAGCAGCCAAATAAATACTGCTGCGTGCAGCAGTTTCCGTCCGCCTGCTTCTCGACAAATTTGCCAGGTTTGCGGCCAGATCTCAGCTGGTCCCCATTATAGTGAATGGGGCCGGCGGGTGTCTGAAAGCATCTCCGGCAGGCTGCTCCCCTGCAGGAACAGCCAAGTGAGAGGTAAATGCAAGTGTGAAACTTGCCTAAGGAGTATACCTCCTTCCTTTAGGCCTCATGCACACGACCGTTGTTTTATTCCGTGTCCGTTGCAAAGTTTTTCGTGATTTTCTGCGGACCCATTGATTTTCAATGGGTCAGTTAAAAACTCGGCTAATGCACCGTTAATGCTAATGTCCTATTATTTCAAGTCAATGGGACCGCTAAAAAACACGGAGACACACAAGATTGTCACCCGCGTCCGTTTTATTCCTATCATTTGCATGGCAAACCTGTCTTAGACTTTTTTTTTACATTCCTTTATGTCTGGTGGTCCTCCAAAAACAAAAGAAGACACACGGAAACAAAAACGGACACAGATCACGGAACAACAGAACCCCATTTTGCGGACCGATAAAAACAACTGTCGTGTGCATGAGGCCTTATCATCAGGTCAGTAAATGGCTGGCAAGTCTTTGTTCACATTGACATTTGACAGTTACATCAGAATGTTATTGTTTCCAGACAGAATAATTTAGTAGTATGCAGAGCTATTACTGTCAAAAATAACAGAACCCAGACCTACACCCATCGGTCCCCATTATAAGTCACTGCATTCCCTGAGAACCTTTTGAAAACAATCCTCGTCATAGAGGTCACGTCTCTGAAGAAAATCCATGATGCCAGTGCGAGCAGAGCCCAATACTCAAACGTTTATCAATTTTTTTTTATAATACCAGCAAAGGGCATATTCATTGGAACTGGTCCCTTTTAAATGCGATCTTTCACCGACCCACACCAGCAAAGATCCCCAATAAAATCAACCCCCAACAATTCAAATTTCAAATCAAAGGCTTTGATCACACAGAAAGCATTTCTCTTCATGAAGTCAAAAGAGAAACGGTATTTTTCGCCCCATAAGACGCACTTTTTCCTCCCCAAAAATGCCCCTGCGTCTTATGGGGCGAATGCTGACATGTTTAACATCGCTGGCTGCGATGTGCGAGCGGAGGAGGGACTGGGAGGAGGAGCTGGGGGCCGGCAATTGCGGCGGGGCAGTGCAGTCACACAAATATAAAATGTATTATTCAATTAAAAGTTATTAAACATGCCCCCCTCACTCCCAATAGTACCGTATATCCTAATTGCTTCTGTATAATGCCGACAGGCAGGCCGGGCGGCAGCATAACTCCCTGATTTCATGTGCCTGCGCCGCCTACTTTATGAATAAAGTAGGCGGCGCAGGCAAGTGACGTCAGTGAGAGACGCCGCGGCCGCCCGGCACACCTGCCGCCATTATACAGAAGCAATTAGGATATATGGTACTATTAGGAGTGAGGGGGGCATGTTTGAAAACTTTTAAATTTAATAATACATTTTATATTTGTATACTGGGAGACACACACGGAATCTGTGGATGGCACAGTTAAGGGGTGGGGGTCTGTGGATGGCACTGTTATGGGCTGGAGGGGGGGGGGGGTCTGTGGATGGCACATATATAACAGTGCCAGCCACAGATCCCCCCTGTAACAGTGCCAGCCACAGATCCCCCCTCTGTAACAGTGTCCGTCATCCACAGATCCCCCCATAACAGTGTCCGTCATCCACAGATCCCCCCGTAACAGTGTCCGTCATCCACAGATCCCCCCGTAACAGTGTCCGTCATCCACAGATCCCCCCGTAACAGTGTCCGTCATCCACAGATCCCCCCGTAACAGTGTCCGTCATCCACAGATCCCCCCGTAACAGTGTCCGTCATCCACAGATCCCCCCGTAACAGTGTCCGTCATCCACAGATCCCCCCGTAACAGTGTCCGTCATCCACAGATCCCCCCGTAACAGTGTCCGTCATCCACAGATCCCCCCGTAACAGTGTCCGTCATCCACAGATCCCCCCGTAACAGTGTCCGTCATCCACAGATCCCCCCGTAACAGTGTCCGTCATCCACAGATCCCCCCGTAACAGTGTCCGTCATCCACAGATCCCCCCGTAACAGTGTCCGTCATCCACAGATCCCCCCGTAACAGTGTCCGTCATCCACAGATCCCCCCGTAACAGTGTCCGTCATCCACAGATCCCCCCGTAACAGTGTCCGTCATCCACAGATCCCCCCGTAACAGTGTCCGTCATCCACAGATCCCCCCGTAACAGTGTCCGTCATCCACAGAACCCCCCGTAACAGTGTCAGTCATCCACAGAACCCCACGTAACAGTGTCCGTCATCCACAGATCCCCCCATAATCGTGTCCGTCATCCACAGACCACCATTAGTTCCAAACCCACCAAAAGCACACCTTTTGGTTAAAAAAAAAAAAAAATTCTTATTTTTCTCCCCAAAAACCTAGGTGCGTCTTATGGGCCGGTGCGTCTTATAGGGCGAAAAATACGGTAAGTCAATCTAGAGAAATGCCATAAAATCACAGCCGCCTATTATCAGAAATCTCCATTCAGTAACTTTCGTACGCAACTCCTGTGGTGTGAATATGGCACCGGGAGACCAATACCATTCAGACATGAAAAATTCTGCAGTAAAGTTAGACTCTGGATCAGACAGGGTCGCTTTTTTGGCTTTTAAAAAATTTGTAAAAATGATTTTTTTATGTCACTGACTGCCAAAAATAGCACAAACCAAAAACACTAAGTAGACCCGCTCATTCTTTCATATAAACGTATAGCCTACTAGCAACAAGTGGCTACAGCATTTTAACCGAAGAAAAAAAGAAAACAAGCATCCAGCGCTGTATGTTCTTCAGCTTTACCAGCACAAAGCCTTGGGATTGATTGTTCACTCTGTCGGTAATGTCTACATTGTAGTGTATGTCCACGACACATTTTCTTCCCCCATACCAGGAAGTGTGAACGAGGAATGTTAGTGACCTTCCCCTACGCAGGTGACAGCTGTCAGCACACAGTCATGCATATGAAGGTACCTTTTTTGTCACAATTTATCATGTTATTATTCATTTATGTATTTTTAAATTATTAGTACATATTGGGGTTCATTCACACGTCCGTAGTTTATTGCGGATCCGCAATACACCCGGCCGGCACCTCCATAGAACTGCCTATTCTTGTTCGCAATTGCGGACAAGAATAGGACATGTTCCATTTTTTGGTCTGAGCCGTGGGCCAGAAGTTCGGGGCCACGCTCCGGAAATGTGGATGCGGACAGCACACTGTCCGCATCCTCTAGAGAATGAATGGGCCCGCACCCGTTCCGGATAATTGTGGAACAGACATGTAAATGGACCCTTAAAAAGAAAAAATACACAGACAGTTGTGGCTGCTTGATACTAAGCTGCAATTCTAGAACTTTAACAAGTGCATCTATCGGTCTATCACTGGATAATGGTGAAAAACAAGGGAACACCGCCCCAGAGCTACACGGATTGTGTCAAGATCTGTTCAGTAAAAAAAAAAACTAATGACTAATGCAGGCAAGTTCAATCAGTTTTTTCTTTGACTACGTTCAGTGTGTGCGCGGTTTACCTATCCGGATTGCACGTGTTTTCGTGCAAGTGAAGAAAAACCTGAAGGATAGGAGTCTACATCTCCTAGCAACCATCAGTGATAAATGCATTGGGTCCGGATGCCTTCCGATTTTTTACACAAGCCCTATTCACTTCTATGGAGCCATGGCTGCATGAAAAACGCACAATATAGAACATGCTGCAATTTTTCCTGAACGTAAAGATAATGCGTGAAAAATGCCCACTGAAACGAGGTCATCAATATCTGAACCCCAGTCCTATCCTAAACATGCTCTAAGGCTACATTCACATTTTTGTGCTCCTTCCATGCCCATGTTGCAGATCACAAACCTACGGGTCCATAAAATATGGGCACTGGCCATGTGAACTCCGAATAGCGGAGTGGACCAATTGGGTCCACAAACCGCAAGATACGGCGAAAGATAGGACATGTCTTTTGCATAATGGCGGCACGGACTCTGAAGCCCACGGAAGGGCTTCCTGGTCTGTGCCTACACGCCGCAAAAGACATGTCCTATCTTTGAAGGCGATGTGCCCGTACCACAATGCGGCGTTCACACAGCCGATGCCTATGTTTTTCGGACCTGCGGTTTGCGGTCTGCAACACGGGCCTGCTGGCAGCACAGTAGTGTGAATGTACCTTAAAGGGGTTGTCCGGGTTCAGAGCTGAACCTGGACATCCCTCCATTTTCACCCCGGCAGCCCCCCTGACTTAAGCATCGGAGCAGTTCCTGCTCCGATGCTCTCCTTTGCCCTGCACTACTTCGCACAGGGCAAAGGCATTTTTTGGAGATCCGGTGACGTACCGGGGCTCTCCATGGGGCTGCCAGGAAGCCTGGTGACGTCATCGGCACTGATGGGCGGGATTTAGCCGACCTTGCCCTGCGCGATTCAGCGCAGGGCAAGGGAGCGCATCGGGGCATGAGATGGGAGGTGGGGCATGAGATGGGAGGTAGCGCAGGTAGGGAGACTTGCAAAGAGGCATCTTCAATGTGCAATATGCAAATCCAGAGCCTAGCCTCGCCGAATTGTCTTCATAATTTGTTGTAACAGTCAAATGGGACTATTTTGTTTTCACCTAAAATTGTTGTCTTTAAGGGGATGTTCAGTATTTTTTTTAAGAGGTATTAAAAAAAAAAAAAAAAAAAAAAAAAAAAGGGTCATATTTACCTCACTGATACCCCACTGCTCTTCTTCCAACCCTTCCCGAATACATGCCTGCTTTTACTTCTTCCTGCTACCTTTCAAAGCGGGATGTGACCGCTGCAGTCATTCACTGGCAGCAGCAGTGAACCACTATATCCAGTGACTGGCTGCGATGATCACATGGCTTTGTCAAGAGGGAGCAGGAATAAGTACAGACTGGACGAGGACGCGGGTGACTGGTAAAGTATCACCTTATTTTATAACATTCTAAACTGGTTCTAAATTGTATTTTTCTGGCTGTACAGCCCCTTTAAGTATTGCTAAGTTATTCCTTTATAAAAAAAAGGGACATTGGCAAACAATCTTAGAAACAGCGATGAATGGGTTAATTTTACTTAGCAGCTGCCATGATATCATTGTAACCCAATCCTAGACTGTCTGGAATATTTCACAGCTTGTTAAATTGAAACGGACTAACCACTGCCGTTATTAACCCTGTCAGTGCTGCATCTCAAACAAAGTTATTTACCCCGTTTCACAGGGTCACTCTTACATGCAAAATACTAGTAAACAGAATTAAATATGCTATAGCAAGTTAAACACTACGTCGAAAAATGGAAAAACACTACAAACACTACATTTTAATATAATGCAGGACAAAGTGATGCAAATTTCAGGCTTCACTCACACAACATGGCAAACGTGCATTTTACGTGTTTAAATTCCCTAGGACAGGGATCAGCAACCTTCGGCACTCCAGCTGTTGTGAAACTACAATTCCCAGCATGCATCATTCATTTCTATGCGAGTTCTTAGAAGAGCAGAGCAAGTATGCATGTTGGGAGTTGTAGTTTCACAACAGCTGGAGTGCCGGAGGTTGCCTACCCCTGCCTTAGGAACTCCTCCCATAACCCTTCCTGTCAGTCACTTCTGCTTCCTACTGGGAGAGGTAAAATATGAGCAGTCTGTACATGTACGAGAGGCACACATGGATCGTACAGGAATAATCAGTCACATAGTAGTTCCAGGTTACATGTAATTCGATGGGTGATAGTAAAGTTCTTACTAAGATTGCATGCAGTCTGTAATATTAAGCCTAATGCACACATCCGTGAAACACGGACCGCGAGATACCGGCATGATTTCCTGCCGAGTGCAGGAGCGCAAGGGAATTGGTTGCTAAGACGCTGTGCGTTTCGTGCCGCCACCGCTGTCCACGCCGGTATCTCATGGTCCATGTTCCATGTTCCACGGACGTTTGCATGAGGCTTTAATGGGTTCTCCAAAACATTTAAGGGAGCCTGTCCCCTCCAAAATTAGGTTCCCCTGAAAAATAACTATACCTTTCTTGTGAAAATCTGGTCATCTTATCTTGAGAAATGCTTATTTTTGTTGTACAAATAAGTATTTTGGTGCACTTTGGGGGGGGCTTCTCAATCCAGTGCACATTGCGGTCCCCAATGCATGGGCACTGTCCGTGTGGCAGGCGCAGACCCATTCAACTTTAACGGGTCGGTGATCCGTCCACACCACAAAAAAACTAAGTTCTATTTTTTGTGGTAGGGAGGCACAACTTACTAATTCAGCAAAAAAAAAAAAAGCATAAATGTAACATAAAACTTGCTAACGAGGTGTGTCTCAAACACACCAAACATCCGCGTGTGAATAAGGTCTAAAGGGTTATTAGCTAAGCTGCCAATGCATAATGACCCTTCTGGCCACAAACAGCAGCCCTGTGTGATGGCCGCTGATGGGCTGCAGGCTTCTATTTTAAGCTGTAGGTGACAGATGCTCCGAGTTTGCATTTGGTTAATGGA
Organism: Bufo gargarizans; assembly: GCF_014858855.1. NCBI lineage: Eukaryota > Metazoa > Chordata > Amphibia > Anura > Bufonidae > Bufo > Bufo gargarizans. The sequence continues at coordinate 548,795,857 of NC_058080.1, read as the reverse complement.
GCCCAGTTCTTCGATCTCGTCTTTGCATGAAAGCTGTTGTCTCATGTGAAAACGAAAGATGAAAAGGTAAAATGTCAGCGCAGTGACCCTCATGCCCAATGAGTCACATACAAAATCAATCTTTTCAAAAATGGTACATTATTTTACCTGCAGTGCAATTAGGGTTCCTTCACACAGCTTTTTTTTGCCTTTGTGTTTTTTGGGCTAAAAAAAAAAACAAAAAAAAAAAAGCTTGACCATTGTTTTTGGTAACTTTTTTTTGTGGCATGTCACTTGATAAATTTGGCTCATCTTTAAAGGGAACCGGTCATCAACTTTATGCTGACCTCACTGAGGGCAGCATAAATTGGTGACAGAAATGCTGATTTCAGCGGTGTGTCACACATCAGCTAAATGTAAGCGGTTGCCGAGAACCAGCATCATAATCATTGCACCCCAGGCCTTGAAGAGTCAAATCTACCTGAGAAGAGTCCTGGTTATTCATAATCTCCTGCTCTCCCTGCCCCCCTGCTGATGATTGGCAATACCAAAATCCTAGTTGATCACAGCACTCTGTCAATTCTGGCTGGTGTGGGTGCTCGTCAGCGGTTTGTTCCTGGCTCCACCTCCTGGAACTCAATTCGTGTCAAGCCATTTCAGACAGCACTCCAATTGTTTTTATTGACCGGGCATGGTGGTACACAAAGCAACGTTTCGGGCACACAGGATGCCCTTCGTCAGGCAGAAACCTGTCCACTGCGCCGGCTCTTCCCTCGGTCCAGGGGACACATTTCTGCCTGACAAAGAGCATCCAGTGTGCCCGAAACATTACTTTGTGTACCACCATGCCCGTCCGATAAAAAACAATTAAAGCATTACAAAATTGGAGTGCTGTCTGAAATTGCTGACGATTGGCAGTTCTCTCCTAGAGAGAAAGGGAGAAAACTAGGTAGAAGACTGTCCGTCATCAGCAGGTGGGCAGGAGAGCAGTGATTTATGAATAACCAGGACTCTTCTCAGGTGGCCAGGACTCTTTTCCAAGCCCAGTCTGTAATGATTGTGATGTTGGTTCTCGGCAATCACTTATTTTAAACGACAGACCGCTGAAATCTACTCGCCTGTCTCTACTTTATTCTGCCGTTAGTATGCCCTTTAAACATAACACTTCTGTCTTGAGAGGAGTTATTCACAAATCAGTGTTTGATCAGTGACTTCCATCAGTGATTGTGAGTCAAAACCCGGAGTGGGGGCTACAGAGTTAGGGCTCATGCACATAACTGACTATTTTGCGGACCGCAAATTGCCAACCCGCAAAACACAAATGTACACTGCCGGTATCCATAGACTGTAGCATATGCTAGAATTATACTGGCTCATTGCTTCTGTTCGTTGTTCCCTGGTACAAAAATAAATAAGTAAATACTTATGGTACATAAAAATGGTAAATACATAAAATAAAAAAAACTCAATATAGGGGTTTTCTTCAGGATAGGTCATCAATATCAGATCAGCGGGGACTCAACACCAGTTGTTTAAAAAGGCCATGGCCACTTCCTCGGCCTGTGACGTCACATTCATCACCACATAGCCTAGCCCCACTTTAGGCAGACACAGGGGGGTTTATCAATACTGTGGCAACTGAAAACTAACATTCCCTCCATTATTAGGGCTGCACACCACACACCTCAACCAGTGTGTACAGCAACATGGCTGCAGTGACAGGAAGCCTGCTGTATCCCACCACTATGCCCATACCAGTCACCATAAACCTCATATTTTGCATGCCACAAAACATAGCAATACAAAGCACTTTAATTAGCATGGACAATCACAATTTTAAGCAAGTGGCATTCCTTGTCATACAATAAGCACCTGCTGTAACTATACACAGAGTGGGGATTGAGCCATTCCTGCATCATACACGGAGAGGACGAGAGGACAAGGGAGAATGGGTGCGGCACGTTAGGCCCATTCCTTACAGGTTATTTTGAGACTTCTCTTCAGCAATGCAGCTACTATATATAAAAGGGGCTGCCCAGAGCGGAATCAAATTCAACAAAGTCAAGCTAAAGCAGATAAGGACAATCCATCATATAGACTGTACTCAGTGGGGGTCATTTATAAAGACCACCTTTCCCCTCTGCACTGCCAGAGTTGTGTGCCTCTTCATTAGGCTTCTTGCACACGGCCGTTACAGTCCCCAATGCACGGGCCCCGTCCGTGTGGCAGCCGAGACGGATCCAGACGCATTGAACTTGAATGGGTCCGTGATCTGTGCGCACCTTCAAAAAAAAATAATAATAATAATTTATCTAAAAAAAAATATAGATATAAAAAGTTCTACTTTTTTGTGGTGCGGAGGCATGGACAGAAACACCACAGAACTACTCCGTAGTGCTTTCGTGCCTCCGTTCCGCACCGCAGCTCCGGATTATTGAATGGGTCCGCATCTATGATGTTCTGCTGTTTGTGGGCCGCAATACAAGCCACGGTCGGCAACTGCCGGGTGCATGAGGCCTAAATTAGGTGCACCGCCAGCAGTCCGTGCGCCTGGAGTAAAAACTTCTCCAGTTACTGACATCTCTTGGGAAATGAACTGCTGCAATTTCAAACGGCAGCATAACCAAATCACGACCACGCCATGTGGTTGTACCTTCACACCGGTTTTCTGACCTGGAGTAGATTTCAAATCTAGGCGCACAGGCTGCGCTTAATTTATGACAAGGCCTGCACCTAGTCAAAGAGCATTCTCTGGCATCGCAGGGTATATCAAAATAAATGACCCCCCAATGTGTTTTGGTGGTGTTTTTGGGGGGATCAGGGGTGTTTTTCCAACAAGCAGCATGGTCTGATTACAGTGCTTTTCTTTCCTAGTGTTTTTCCCATAAGCTTCTATATTGGACAGCAAAAGGAGACCTATTAAAATTTGGTATATAAAATGCTTTTTGAGGAAAATATATTACCATCCAAAAGGTTATTCCATCATGAAATAAAGATTCGTTTTTTAATTATGTAGAATAAGGCTGTATAAGGTTGTTTTTTTTTTTGGGGAAAATAAATTCCATTAATCTATTCACAATGTCATGCTCTTCCAGAGGTTTTTGTAAGATTATTGGGCAGTTTCTCTGCCTACAAGATATTATCACAGATGCTTGGGTTACTTTTGCAGTTCTTAAAACTGAATTCGACTCAGCAGAGATCACATGCCTCTTCCTCACAGCAAAAATGTTATAACATGAACAGAGTTGAGAAAAAGACCTTAATCCTAACTTCTACAAACCTATGAATGCAGAATCAACCTAAACAAACTAATATGAAAAGTTGTTATTCTAAAAATCTTCATCTACTTGCATATTATAAGTTATACCAGCAAGAATTAGTCTTTATGTAGAAAACTATGATTTAAATCAAGCCTTACTGACTAGTGATTTAAATCAGTTTGATTTAAATCAAATCCACCCTGCTGTGCAGTACTGCAGCTCTGCCCCATTGATGCCAAGGGAGCTAATCTGCAATACCAGACACAGCCCACGCACAGGGTTGGTGCTGTTTTTGGAAGAAAGCAGCCATGTTTTTCCAAATCCTTTCATTTTGTCATCCACTCTTTACAAGTGACAGCCTATCCTCAGGACTGGCCCTCATTATCTGATTGGCAGGGATGTCAAACCAGCAGTTCTGCTTCATTCATTTCAGTGGGAGCAGCACTGCGGTAACCACATCGGGGAGAGCTGTGTACTGTGGCACCTACCTCCATCACTGGATCTACTGGAGGGGGTGCAGGGTGTCAGACCACAGAGCACATCATGACAGCCTAACCTTGCTTGTAAGAGCAGACATTTCACTTTATAACATATAGAGAGAGAAAATGGAACTAAGCTTTCACCCCGCTAGTATATTATAACCAAAGACATAAAATAACGGTCGACCAAATGCATGTTTTGGCAGTAGCTATCCTTCCCGTCATCCTTTCACTAACAGAGAGACAGACAGCTGCCATGACTTCATGTAGGCAATAGAGCCTGTTGACAATTCATGATAAATCACTAAAATGGCCCCGTAGTACAGATGTCTGAATGTGACCTCAGGTCCCATACACATAAGGCTACACTATACGCCTGCATGCTTCCTCTTTGTGACACAGGATCAGAAGACTGCTTTGGAAGACGCCATGGTAATATGAAGACAGGAAGATGTCTCGCAGACCACAGGAGTCATGAGAGATATTATCACGTACAGCTTTAGATGTTAATGTCCATCCAGTTCGGCCTGTTATCCTTCAAGTTGATCCAGTGGAAGGCAAAAAAAAGAACCAAGTGAGGTAGAAGCCAATTTTCCCCACTATATGGGGGGGGAGATCTCTTTCCCGACTCCAATCAGAATAACTCCCTGGATCATCGAGCCTTCTCCTAAATTCTACTAACTATAGCCTGTAATATTATTACGCTCCAGAAATACATCCCGGCCGCTCTTGAATTCCTTTATTGTACTCGCCATCACCACCTCCTCAGGCAGAGAGTTCCAGAGTCTAACTGCTCTTACCGTAAAGAATCCTCTTCTATGTTTGTGTACAAACCTTCTTTCCTTGAGGCACAGAGGATGTCCCCTCGTCACAGTCCTGGGAATGAATAGATGATGGGATAGATCTCTGTACTGAGATAAAATGCAGTGTAATCTGCAGACAGCATGTTCTAGAGCAGGAGAAGCTGAGCAGATTGAGATATACATGTTTCATGGGGAACGATTCAATAAAACTTGTAAGGCTGCGTTCACACTTCAGTTATGTGATCAGTTATTTCCATCAGTTATTGTGAGCCAAAACCAGGTGTGGGTCAAAAACACAGAACAGGTGCAAATCAAATAACTACATCTGATCTCTGTGAAGGCTTCACTACTGGTTTTGGCTCACAATAACTGATTGAAATAACTAACCAAATAACTGAAGTGTGAACGCAGCCTAATTGATACATTTAAAGGGATTGTCCAAGTTATTTTTTTTTGTTCTTTGTAGGTTTGTAACTAGGCAAATTTAAGGACTTTACAATTCACTTTATCTTCAGTTGCTGATTTCTCAGATTTCATTGAGGGTCACATGACCTGTGATGTCAGCCTCTCTCCCTGCTCGGATGATGTTTCCTGCACTGCTGCTGCTGTCTGCTCTCTCCCTGGATTCTTAACCCCTTCAGCAGCACAGGGTCAGGGCTGAAGGCTTTACTGGGTAGCTGCAGACAATGAAGAGACAAATGCTGGGCACAGGAGCCGACAGAGGAGTTCGGCAGAGCAATGCACAACAGGTAGGGGGGAGATCCTATGTGTATCCGCAGTGTCATTATACAGCTGGGACTTGTAGTCCTACACATACAACATGCTGCTGAGTCTCCCAGCAGGCAGACATGTCACTCAGGGCAGACATTCACTCCCTCTGCAGAGCAGGGGAGGGGCAGAGATTGTTGTTATTGCAGGTAAACAAAGAGTCAGAAGAGAACCAGGGAAATGAGAAAATAGATATTTTGCTTAGCTTAGTTATATATTGGTGACCATCAGATTTAGAGCCCATGCCCATAAACGTAAGGGCTCCGTGACCGTGCTGCGGACCACAAATTGCGGTCCACAATGCACCGGCACAGACCGTGGGGCAGCCGCATGCGGATCGCGGACACATTCACTTGAATGGGCATCGCGATCCGCATCCGATGGTCCGCACCACAAAAATTTAGTGCTTCCGTGGGGTTCCTCCATTGCATTCAAGTGAAAGGGTCCGCGTTTCGTGATGCGGAATGCATAAGGCCAGTGCCCGTGTATTGTGGACCCACTGTATGCGGGCCGCATTATGGCCACGGGGGGCACGCGGTCATGTGCATGAGCCCTTACTTGCTATTTTTATTTTCCATAACTTGGACATCCCCTTTAAGGCTACTTTCACACTTGCGTTGTGGGGGTTTTAATTCCGTCACTATGCACACATACACGCGTGTCAGTTCACTCTTCACCACAGGCAGTGTTTATTTCAGAAGACAGCAGTAAACATGTCCAAACTTTAGCTTTAGGCTTTCTTCAGCCCGCAAATAATACATAACATAAAGTCCCACACTTTGTGTTCAGTCCAAATCAGAAACAACAATACGATCTCACCACTCTCTGGTGTCTTTCAGAGACCAAATCCTCCCTCTCAGCTTGTCAGCTTTCAGTTAGCCTGTGCAGACTTGTGATCTCCCCAGCTGGGATTCCCACATCCTTTTTAACCACACAGTAGGAAAACCCTGGATGGAGTACGGGAGTGACCTGTCCCACCCAAGCTCTCTGGTCACTCCTAAAACCCGGACCCAAAATCCACTTTAATGAAAACCTCCCAGCAACCTAATGTTACTGGTATACTTACTTCCGGGAATTATATCACTGAGGCATACATTCTCAGTGAGACGTACTGATCATCCACGATTCTTCCCTCTGGGCTACTACATACCCTCCCCCTCTGCCTAAAGCCGAGGGGCTGGGCACCTGTTACCATCAAACAATGTACCCTTGATAAAGCATCGGCATTCCCATGCAACTTCCCGGGCCTGTGTTCTATATAAAAATTGAAATCCTGTAACGTCAGAAACCATCTCGTTACTCTGGCATTACTCCCCTTTTTCTCAGACATCCACTTTAGTGGTGCATGATCTGAAACTAATCTGAACCTCCTACCCAGTAGATAATATCTAAGGGAGTCCAGTGCCCACTTTATCGCCAAACATTCTTTTTCCACAATAGAATAATTTTTTTCGCAGGGGGTTTTCGGCTCAGATATAACACCGGGTGTTCTTCCCCCCTAACCTCTTGGGACATCACAGCGCCTAGACCTACCTCTGAGGCATCTGTCTGCACTATGAACTCCTTACTAAAATCTGGGGCTACTAATACTGGCTGCTGGCATAACCGTAGCTTAAGCTCGTTAAATGCCTGTTCTGCTTCCGGGGTCCATCTAGCCATGACTGACTTTGTCCCTTTTGTAAGCTCCGTTAGCGGGGCAGCTATTGTAGCAAAATTCGGTACAAATCGTCTGTAATAGCCCACTATTCCCAAGAAAGCTTTTATCTGTTTTTTTGTAAGTGGACGTGGCCAGGTTTGAATTGCTTCCACCTTGTTAATCTGGGGTTTAATCAGACCTCTCCCTACTACATACCCGAGATATCTGGCCTCTTCCATACCCATGGCACATTTTTTGGGGTTTATGGTAAATCCGGCTGTTCTTAGGGAATCTAGTATGGCTTGAACTTTACCCAGGTGACTCTCCCAATCTGGGCTAAAGATGACGATATCGTCCAGGTATGCAGCTGCATACTTTTTGTGAGGGCCTAAGATCCTGTCCATAGCCCTTTGGAACGTAGCTGGGGCACCTTGTAAACCGAATGGCATCCTTACATATTGGTAACACCCTTCAGGTGTGGAAAAGGCAGTCTTTTCTTTAGCATCCTTTGATAGAGGGATCTGCCAATACCCTTTTGTTAGGTCTAACGTAGTAATATACCGCGCTGGACCTAACCTCTCAATGAGTTCGTCTACTCTTGGCATAGGGTAGGCGTCGAACTCCGAAGCCTCATTGAGTTTTCTGTAATCATTACAGAACCGCCATTCCCCAGTCGGTTTTGGTACCAAAACTATTGGACTGGACCACCCACTCCGGGACTCCTCAATCACTCCTAGCTCTAACATCCTTTCGATCTCTTGTGATATTACTTCCTTACGAGCCTCAGTCAATACAGACATCTGTCGTATCAGTAGCTGATTTGTCTCCTGCTGGGCTTGCATAGCCTCCATATGGGCTCTCTGCTGTTGAGCAGTAGCCTGTTGCTGTAGCAAGTTAGCCTGCACCAATTGCTTTACTAAATCCTCCATGGTTGGACGTTCAGACTGTAATTTCGCTGCAGTTTTTACCCAGGACATGTACTTCCTACAACTGCTGGTGGCTGCGATTTCTAGGAGCGTTGTGCCCGCATCCTCCACCAATTGTGGGGGTTTTAATTCCGTCACTATGCACACATACACGCGTGTCAGTTCACTCTTCACCACAGGCAGTGTTTATTTCAGAAGACAGCAGTAAACATGTCCAAACTTTAGCTTTAGGCTTTCTTCAGCCCGCAAATAATACATAACATAAAGTCCCACACTTTGTGTTCAGTCCAAATCAGAAACAACAATACGATCTCACCACTCTCTGGTGTCTTTCAGAGACCAAATCCTCCCTCTCAGCTTGTCAGCTTTCAGTTAGCCTGTGCAGACTTGTGATCTCCCCAGCTGGGATTCCCACATCCTTTTTAACCACACAGTAGGAAAACCCTGGATGGAGTACGGGAGTGACCTGTCCCACCCAAGCTCTCTGGTCACTCCTAAAACCCGGACCCAAAATCCACTTTAATGAAAACCTCCCAGCAACCTAATGTTACTGGTATACTTACTTCCGGGAATTATATCACTGAGGCATACATTCTCAGTGAGACGTACTGATCATCCACGATTCTTCCCTCTGGGCTACTACAGCGTTTTTTGCCTGATCCGGCAGGGATCAGCAAAAATGCTTCCATTACCGATAATACAATCTGCAGCCGTTGTGAACGGATCCGGTTGTATTATCTTTAACATAGCCAAGACGGATCCGTCATTAACTCCATTAAAAGTCAATGGGAAACAGATCAGTTTTCTATTGTATATGAGAAATCGGATCCATCCCCATTGACTTGCATTGTGTGTCATGCTGGATCCATTTTGCTCCGCATCCAATGACTAAAAGAAAACCGCAGTTTGTTGCGGTTTGCTCCCCGGTACGAGAACGTAACCAAACAGAACGTTCAGTTAAGTTTTGTCCCCATTGACAAAACAGAAGCGTTTTTCTCCAGTACTGAGATCCTATGACGGATCTCCATACCGGAAAATGTAAAAACAAGTGTGAAAGTAGCCTAAGGCTCTGTACTCTCTGAGCTCTGTACACAGGGGAGGCGTTATCAGTTACTGACAGCTCTCTGTATAAATGTGTATACATACATATCACCGAGTGGGACAGCAGGGATTTTAATAAATAAAATTACTTGATTTGCAGAATCTTTTCCCACAAAACTATATCAATCTGCTCAGCTTCTCCTGTTCTATAACACACTGCCTGCAGACAGCACTGCATTTTGTGATGAAAGGTTCTCTTTAAAGTGGAGCTGTAACCACTCCTGACATGTCTGTTAGTTTAGTAACTACTTGCATTCCCCCATGTAATTGCAATTCTGGAGCATCTACTCTTATGATTCCTATGTCATTCCTTTATTATTCCTACTAGAAGTTATGAATGAATTACTAGCAGACTGTAATGAAGATCCAGATGGGCGTGTCCCTTCCAGTCCGATATTATCCAATCACTGCTGCCAGTGTCAGACTGTACAGAGACACACCCCTCCCCCAAACGGGTTACAGCCATCTGGACTTTCATTGGAATGCCCTGCCAAGTCCTGCTTTATCATAGAACTAAATTGTCACCACATCAGAGCTCTTTTCCCAACCTGTAAGAAAGGAGAAAGTTGTGTGTTGTGTGTGTACATTGATGTGGATAGGGATTTGAACTCCACAAAATTTCATTATGATAACAGTAGACTCCCTGAACAAAACGTGTAGTCATGGGGACACGGGTGCAGAATTGATGTAGGCTTTTGGTCTGTAACTTCAAGAACTGATAACCCTCCCAAAAAAATAAAAAATCTTAAAAACACCCGGGAGCGCCACCGATCAGCTGCTTGAGAATGCACCGGCGCTCCTGTGAGCGCTGCTGCCTTCTCACAGCTCACCAAGCACAGCGGCTGTACTTGGTATTGCACTCGGCCCTATTCACTTGAATGGGGCTGATCTGCTCCTAGGCCACGTGATCAATTAACGTGTTGTCACATGGCCTAAGGAAAGCTGTGAGAAATCAGTGGTGCTAACAGGAGTGCCGGCGTCTTCTCAAACAGCTGATCGGCAGGGGACTCGGGTGGCGGACCCCAACGATCAGATACTGATGACCTATCCAGAGGGTAGGTCACCAGTATAAAAATCTCAGAAAACCCCTTTAATAACAGTTCTTTCTATTGAGCCAATATATTCCTCAGCACTTTACAATCACAGGGTACATACAGACTAATCAACAATCTAAACACGAGTGAGGGCCTTGCCCGCAAGAGCTGACAGTCTAGGTAGGAGAAAAAGGGGTGGCACAAAACATCGACGTCCACAAGGTAGTACACATAAAGCTGTATGAGCCAGTTAACAGTATCTGTGTATGCACTGGTATGAAGTGCATCTGAGTGCATGGCGTGTGGGAGAGACCGTTAGACGAAGGAGGAGAGGAGTTACATTAGGGAATGTGATAAGGATTTGTATTTAGCGCACACTTTAAAGGGATTAAAAGGGGTTGGTCACTCCTGAGCATAAACTTGTTAAACTTTTGGGGGGGGGGTTCCTCAGGGGTGAACCCTTTAAAACTGTGACCGTTGGGTCATAATTTAAATGTCTGGAGTAGAGCATACCAGAGAACTGGTGCTTCTCAAGGAAAGTCTTGTAGATCAGAGGAAGCGGTTTAAAATATAAAAAATTAAAAAAATATATAATATATTATATATATACACACACAAACACACACACACACACACACACACACTTCACCTTTTAACTCTTTTTACATGACATGTGTTTATTACCTTTTACAAATGTCACCAAGGCATTCTGAAAAAGGCAGGCTGCGTATACTAGCAGAAGCAATGTCCCAAGGGTAGCGCTCTACAGATGGTCATTTCAGCTGGCCACAGGACATAAAGCTGTCTGAGTGGAAAGGGCATTAATAGACTAGACTGCTGTTTTTCGTACTGGAGACTGTCCAATAGCTGGAATGTGATCATGAAGAGCGCCGATGTCTGTACAAGGCTTCTCATCCCACAGGGAAATGTAAGCGCTGTAGAAGAAATGTCTGCGTTTCATCTCCAGAAATTTATAGATATGTGCACCTCTTAGTAATGGAGCGTTACAATATATTTGGAAACTACAATGTAGGGTTTTTGGTTCAAACTCCTGCCTACATACATTCATGTTGGAGTAACCAGTCGTTATAGGAGCAGAACAACGAAAATAAAAGAAGTGCCATGATGGACATGAATGGCACCTCACAGACCTCTACAAATTATTTCGGGTTTTCATCAGTCAGCCTGGACAGCGCAGCATGTAAGAATACTCTGTCCAGATAATCTGTCAGAATCAGTGACAGAGGTTCCCATCTAGCTGAATATAGATAAAAACGTGATAATAGCGCCCCCATGTACTATAAATAAAAAATAAAATGGGCTTCTATACTTTTTACAAATAAAGCTGTTAACCCTAACTAACCCTTATGGCTATTACATCAGTGCTTTTGGTGGGCTTTTTTATTCTGCGTGTCATAGCTATGTCCAGGGACATTTCTCATCTCTTCTGTACTACTAGTCATACCTAAAGAGGACCCGTCACCACAAAATGCAGTGCAATCTGCAGACAGCATGTTATAGAGCAGGAAGAGCTGAGCAGATTGATATATAGTTTTGTGGGAAAAGATCCAGTATAACTTTTAGGGGCACATTTATTAATACCATCATTTTAGACGCCGGTCTTAATAAAGTTCCATAACTGGTAAAGTATCCGAAATTATGAAGAGGCGCAGAAAACAGGTGTAGAAAATGATGAATGAGACGGGCCTGCCAGATGAAGTGTATAATGTGATGGAAAAATGAATTAAGCCACAAAGGAAGCAATATGGACCATCACAATACATTAGTAAGTGCCTTGTAATAACTGCCAACATGATAAATGTCATTTATTGAAGTGAGACAACCCCTTTAAGTTAGAAAAAGCTGAGAATTAAATGGATAAAATTACAAATGTTACTGAATATTTTCCCATAAAACTATAGTAATCTGTTCAGCTGCTCCTGCTCTATAACCTGCTGCTGTCAGATTGCATTTTGTGGAGACGGGTCCTCTCCCGAGTGTATCTATACTTAAAGGGAGTCGGTCACCACATTTGAGCCTATTAGACAGATCCAATAGCGTTATATGTGCCACCCAGAAGTTTAAAACGGTACCTTTGTTGCATATACCGGAGTCTTGTTTCAGCCAAAAATGAACTTTGTAGGTTCTGTAAATGCGCCCTCTCAAGTGCCCAGGGCGGCGTCTCAATCTTCCGAGCCTAAGACCGGACCTCCCCAACGGCTCATAACCCCGCCCTCCGTGTGCCTCTGCCCGCCCACTCTCCTCCTCCTCTCCTTTTCCACTGCGCCGCAGGAGAGAGGAGGAGCGTAAACGGGCGGGCAGAGGCACATGGAGGGCAGGGTTATGAGCCGTTGGGGAGGTCCGGTCTTGGGCTCGGAAGATTGAGACGCCGCCCTGGGCACTTGAGAGGGGCATTTACAGAACCTACAAAGTTCATTTTTGGCTGAAACAAGACTCCGGTATATGCAACAAAGGTACCGTTTTAAACTTCTGGGTGGCACATATAACGCTATTGGATCTGTCTAATAGGCTCAAATGTGGTGACAGACTCCCTTTAAAGGTTCTAGCAACTGAATTCTTGCAGCTCCCCACCCTATGGCCTGTACTTTAGGGCCGATCTTCTGTTTCGGGCTCGTTCCTCCCGATTCATAAATTGGCGCATCAGGTGTGGGGAGCTGCAAAGCTGCAGCAATACAAGAATCTGCCGGAGGATATCCCTTTGTAGAACAACCCGATGTTTCCGCATCTAATGCAGGGTGAATGGGAGGTGGTTTGGAGAGGATATGGGGTATGCTATTTGAGGGATCTATATGAAAAGGGTATCCTGTTCTCTTTCTCCCAGCTGCAGTCCAAAGCGGGTGTTCTAAGATCGCACTTTTTCAGTTATCTGCAACTGAGACATGCCCTCCAGGCCCAGTTAAGGGATTTGAATAGGCTTGTGTCAGCCTATCCTCTGATAGGGGTCTTCAGGACCCAAGGCCCGAGGGGATTTATATCCGCCATTTATACACAATTACTCGGTCTTAAGATTTCAGCTTCTCCATTGGGTGCGGAATGTAAATGGAGAGGGAATATACCTACTTTGACGAATGAGGAATGGGGAGAGGCTCTGGAGGCTCCAGTGGCTGTATCTCCGTCTCTCAATAACAGATTGACACTAGGGGTGGGCGATATAGGCGATATAGGCGATATGCGATATGAATTTGGGCCACGATATGGATTTTCGCCATATCGCCTATATCGCCGGACCGCGATATGATCATTTTCTCCTGAGCCGGCCGGCACAGCGGAGGGAGGAGGAGGGGGGAGGAGGGAGTCCCTCCCTCCCCACTGTGCGCGGCTGCCGCTGAACACCAATGAGGACAGAGTAGGAGGAGGAGGGGAGGGACTGTGGCCACTGCGCTACCAATGAATGTGCCGGCCATATCCCACAGGGTCCCCCTCCTCCCCCCCATCATTGGTGGCAGTTTGCAGTTCCGATCGGAGCCCCAGCAGTGTAATGCTGGGGCTCCGATCGGTTACCATGGCAGCCAGGAGTCACGCTGCTGAAGCCCTGGCTGCCATGGTATGTTAGTGAGCAGAGAGCAGCGCATTATACTCACGTGCGCTGTGGCCGCCGGTCGCTCCTTCTCATAGGTCTGTGCGGCGGATAGCTAATGCTTACAGCATTAGCAATGCGCCGCACAGACCTATGAGAAGAAGGAGCGACCGGCGGCCACAGCGCACGTGAGTATAATGCGCTGCTCTCTGCTCACTAACATACCATGGCAGCCAGGACTTCAGCAGCGTGACTCCTGGCTGCCATGGTAACCGATCGGAGCCCCAGCATTACACTGCTGGGGCTCCGATCGGAACTGCAAACTGCCACCAATGATGGGGGGGAGGAGGGGGACCCTGTGGCCACTGCCACCAATGATTAATACTGGGGAGGGAGGGGGGTTTGCGTTACCAGAAGGGGCAGATCAGAGGCTGGGGGAGAAGATCAGAGGCTGGGGAGGGGAAGATCAGAGGCTGGGGAAGGGGGAGAAGATCAGAGGTTGGGGAGGGAGAAGATCAAGGCTGGGGAAGGGGGAGCAGATCAGAGGCTGGGGGAGAAGATCAGAGGCTGGGGAAGGGGAGAAGATCAGAGGCTGGGGAAGGGGAGAAGATCAGAGGCTGGGGAAGGGGGAGGCTGGGGAAGGGGGGCAGATCAGAGGCTGGGGAAGGGGGGCAGATCAGAGGCTGCGGGGGGGCAGATCAGAGGCTGCGGGGGGGCAGATCAGAGGCTGCGGGGGGGCAGATCAGAGGCTGCGGGGGGGCAGATCAGAGGCTGCGGGGGGGCAGATCAGAGGCTGCGGGGGGGGCAGATCAGAGGCTGCGGGGGGGGCAGATCAGAGGCTGCGGGGGGGCAGATCAGAGGCTGCGGGGGGGCAGATCAGAGGCTGCGGGGGGGCAGATCAGAGGCTGCGGGGGGGCAGATCAGAGGCTGCGGGGGGGCAGATCAGAGGCTGCGGGGGGGCAGATCAGAGGCTGCGGGGGGGCAGATCAGAGGCTGCGGGGGGGCAGATCAGAGGCTGCGGGGGGGCAGATCAGAGGCTGCGGGGGGCAGATCAGAGGCTGCGGGGGGCAGATCAGAGGCTGCGGGGGGGCAGATCAGAGGCTGCGGGGGGGCAGATCAGAGGCTGCGGGGGGGCAGATCAGAGGCTGCGGGGGGGCAGATCAGAGGCTGCGGGGGGGGCAGATCAGAGGCTGCGGGGGGGGGCAGATCAGAGGCTGCGGGGGGGGCAGATCAGAGGCTGCGGGGGGGCAGATCAGAGGCTGCGGGGGGGCAGATCAGAGGCTGCGGGGGGGCAGATCAGAGGCTGCGGGGGCAGATCAGAGGCTGGGGGGGGGCAGATCAGAGGCTGGGGGGGGGCAGATCAGAGGCTGGGGGGGGCAGATCAGAGGCTGGGGGGGGCAGATCAGAGGCTGGGGGGGGCAGATCAGAGGCTGGGGGGGGGCAGATCAGAGGCTGGGGGAGCACATGAGAGGCTGGCGCCATGGTCAGCTCCCTGCTGTTGTGTGCACTATGCACAGGGCAGCAGGGAGAGTGTAAAGTCCTATTCACCCTAATAGAGCTCTATTAGGGTGAATATGACAAGGGTTCTAGCCCTTAAGGAGGCAAATAGTTAATAAATAAAAAGTAAAAAATAAATAAAATTTAAACACCCCCCCCAATATAGAAAACAATATATCGCAATATATATCGCATATCGCACATGCTTAAAATTATATCGCAATATAGATTTTAGGCCATATCGCCCACCCCTAATTGACACAGCTCTTCATTTTAAATAGGTGCTACTTGACCCCAACCAGACTTTTTAAAATGGGTAGGAGGCAGCATACGGAGTGCCATAGGTGTTCACAGTTGAATGCGGATTTCTGGCATCTAATGTGGGATTGTAGTCACATACAGTCGTTCTGGAAAGGGGTGGTGGACGTAGTCCCTGATCCCGGACTCACTAGTGGTTTGTCCTAAATCTTGCCTTCTGGGTATCGTGGATGATGAGTCACGCTCACGTTATACCCTCACCTTCATTAGGGAAACCCTATTTATGGCTAGGAAAGCCATTGCCCTTAGATGGATGGCAGACAGACCGCCTACGGTTGGACAATGGAAAACCATGGTTAATAACATTATTCCCTTCGAGAGGATTATTTACTCTCGCAGGGGTTGTCCTCAAAAATTCGAGAAAATATGGGGACCTTGGTGTGCTTCCCATCTGACTGCTACGACGGCCCATCTGCATTCGATGGATTGAGGGATATACCCGACCAATTGCGCGTTCTCAGGTTCTACTGATGCGACTTGATTGGTTAAAATGGATCACAGTATGAACTATATTGCTTTGCCTAAAGACGTCTGTCAACATGATGTACTATGGAAACTGGGTTCTGTTTACTCCTTTCTGTAATGATGCGGATTGTTTACTTTTGCAATATTTTCTTTACAACATTGAACGACTTTGCTCACTGTAATACTCCTTGAATGTACTGTTACATGTCTTGCTTACCATTTTTCAATAAAGTGAGTTAAAAAAAAAAAAAAAAAAAGGTTCTAGCAACTGATGGGGTCTCAGCACCCAGATCCCCACCGATCAAAACCTTTGATATGTCGCTATGACATATCAAAAGCTTTTCAAAAGTACAGGGACACTTTGATATACCATTTTCCTTTTGTTAAGAATAATTATAGGGAGGCGCCGTGGAGGCCACCGTTATGGGGAAGCGCCGTGGATAACCTTTAACCACACATACAGACAAACTAAATATAACCGTGCGAAGCCAGGTAATTCTGCTAGTATACAGGGGAAACTTGAAAAATTTGAATATGGTGCAAAGTTCATTTATTTCAGTAATGCAACTTAAAAGGTAAAACTAACATATGAGAGACTCGTTACATGCAAAGCGAGATATTTCAAGCCTTTGTCATAATTTGGATGATTATGGCTTACAGTTTATGAAAACCCCAAAGTCTTAATCTCAGGTACCCTTTGCTCAAGGGGTATGGATTAATTAGCTGACTAGAGTGACACTTTGAGCCGAGAATATTAAACCTTTTCACAATATTCTAATTTTAAGTTGCATTACTGAAATACATGAACTTATGCACGATATTCTAATTTTTCGAGTTTCACCTGTATATAGAAAAGAAACCCAATGGCGGCATAGATACACAGATATCGGTAGCCACGGCAGCTAGTGTGAAACCATACATTCCTGGCCTTAATAGAAACAGAAAACATTACACTATAGAATCGAGGTTGCATCTTCGAAACAGAATTACAGATTTTCAAAATTTTTGAAAAATTATAGAGGACCTGTCAGATTTCTTGACATGTCCATTTTAGTAAATACTTGTAGTAAAATACAGCACGGTGGCTCAGTGGTTACTGCTGGTGCTTTGCAGCGCTGAGGTCCTAGGCTCGAATTTGGCTCATGCACACAAACGTATTTTTTGTCCTTTAGGTTTTTGTTTTCTTTGCAGCCCGTATGTAGAACCATTCACTTCAACGGCAAATGACTGTGTGTGCATTCCAAGTCCGTATGGCCGTTTTACAAAAATATAGAACATGTCCTATTCTTGTCCGCATTGCAAAATTCGAAAATGAAGAGGGCCGGTATCAGTGTTTTGTGGATCGGCAATTTGCAGATTGCAAAACACCAACTGTGGTCTGCATGAGCCCTAACAGTGTAACGTAACAATGCCCCAGAATTGCTATTTCATGAACACAAGCATTTACTAAAACAGGAACAGTGACAGATGCTCTAAGGGTCCGGCTACACGGGGACATGCGTCGCATCTTTTGTAATTATAGTCAATGGTGTCGCAATGCAACATGCTGTGACACAATATCCGACTTGCATTGGACATCATGTCACAGTATGTGGCATTGCGACACCATTGATTATTATTATTTTTTATTGCACGACTTTTCTGCAACACATGTGCCATGTAGTTGTAGCCTTTTTTGTCTCTGTGTAGACACAGACAGACCCTAAATCTGTGCTCGGAGTTGCACTGGGTTCAGCTGCAGTACTGTAAAACTATTTTACATATATCTGTGTGGACATATGCCTCTGAAAATTATTTTTAGGCCTCATGCATAGTACAGAGCCATGATACAGCACCCATAGAAGTGTATGGGGGACATTTATCATTCCCATAGCACCTGAAAAGTAGTGTTAATGTCTTCATGGACACCAGTTTTCTGGTGTAAATGAAGCAAGAAACCTACCGCAGCTCTGAGCTGTCGTAGATTTCTGGTTAGGAGCATGGACTGCAGGAGGATGCGCCAAAATTAGGCGCATCCTCCAGCAGCTCAGGGGATATCATGACATGTGCAGAAAGTGCCAGCCTTGACAAATCTCCCCCTATGAGTCCATATTGTACCTCCATATGCCTCCTATTTCATACAGAATCCAATAGAAAAGGAGGCGCAATAAAGGTAAAAGCCACATGCCTCTGGCATGATGTAGAGATTGTACAGGTCACTGTAAAGACTCTCTGCTCTGCTACGTATTAGTCTTTGCTTGTCAAAAGATATCTCAGACAACCCCTACAATAGCTTCAAATAAAAAAAGAAAATCTTGTACTCGCCCCTTAATTCAGCGCCGTTCTCTGCAGCGCACTGCGGCCCAGGAGTGGCTGTAGAGGCCACGCGCTGCATATCAGCATGTTGGTAAACAGCTACAGGAGCACAGGATCAGCGATGGAAAAAGGGGCGACTTATGTTTTTTTTTTAATTTTAGCTATTCTTTCTACAACCTCTAAGGCCCCTTTCACACGGGCGAGTTTTCCGTGCGGGTGCGAAGCGTGAAGTGAACGCATTGCACCCGCACTGAATCCTGACCCATTCATTTCTATGGGGCTGTGCACATGAGCGGTGATTTTCACGCATCACTTGTGCGTTGAGTGAAAATCGCAGCATGCTCTATATTGTGCGATTTTCACGCGACGCAGGCCCCATAGAAGTGAATGGGGTGCGTGAAAATCGCATAGCATCCGCAAGCAAGTGCGGATGCGGTGCGATTTTCACGCATGGTTGCTAGGTGACAGTCTATTCACTGAATTATTTTCCCTTAATAACATGGTTATAAGGGGAAATAATAGCATTCTGAATACAGAATGCATAGTAAACTAGCGCTGGAAGGGTTAAAACAAAATAAAAAAATTGTTTAACTCACCTTAGTCCACTTGATCGCGGCCCGGCATCTGTTCTTTGTTGAATAGGACCTGTGGTGAGCATTGCAATAATTACAGGACCTTTGATGACGTCACTCCGGTCATCACATGGTACGTCACCATGGTAAAAGATCATGTGACGTATACCATGTGATGACCGGAGTGACGTCATCAAAGGTCCTGTAATTATTGCAATGCTCACCACGGGTCCTATTCAACAAAGGACAGATGCCGGGCCGCGATCAAGTGGACTAAGGTGAGTTAAACCATTTTTTATTTTGTTTTAACCCCTCTAGCGCTGGTTTACTATGCGTTCTGTATTCAGAATGCTATTATTTTCCCTTATAACCATGTTATAAGGGAAAATAATACAATCTTCAGAACATCAATCCCAAGCCCGAACTTCTGTGAAGAAGTTCAGGTTTGGGTACCAAACATGCGCGATTTATCTCACGCGAGTGCAAAACGCATGACAATGTTTTGCACTCGCGCAGAAAAATCGCGCATTTTCCCGCAACGCACACGCCTCTTATCCGGGCCAAAAATATGATGCCCGTGTGAAAGAGGCCTAACTGTATTCATCTGAAGGCTGTATTAGACAGGCAGATTGTCTGCCAGATGATCGCTAAATCGTTAGCGATAATCTTGTAGTGTAATACGGTCACCGATTACCTGATGACAAGCAAACGCTCGTTCATTAGGTTAATCTAAATCTTTTAACAGGTTGGGGACGAGGGATGGTATAACAATTGCTCCTCACTCTGCTAAGTAGGAGATCGCTGCATGTAATAGAGGCAATCTCTTCCACTGACGAGCAGGCGATTGCCGAGAAGGAACCGTTCCCTCCAGACAATCACCTGCCTGATCTGGCTGTCTAATACAGCCTTAACACAGATCATTCCAGACAGCTGTAATTAAAGGGTGTGTCCTGTTTAGGATACCCATGTTCACATACCCTATTAGGGAGAACCGAGTTATTACAGGACAGTCCACTATTCTCAGGACCCTCATCACTTGGAGAGAGTGGTTACAAAGACCATCTCTCACTCTGTCCTGTAATGTATTACACAGATAGCACATTGATTTGGGGATTGTGTCATTTCCCCTGTGGTGGTGAGTCATAAAAAAAAAAATAATAATAATTAACATGGACCCTCAGGCAATTATTGGGAATAGTTTCCTCCCAATAACTGCCTGCTTCTCAGAGGAAGTGAGAGCTGCATTTACAAGCAGCCGTCATCTCTTCTGTATGGGGTCTAGCGATTACTCACACATTCATGGTTTCTGGCCAGGCCGATCTGCTTCCCAGAAAGGATCCAACGAACAAGCATTTGCTCATTCATTGGGTGATCACTGGTAGTTTTACACAGGGCGATTATCGGGAACAAGAGGAAAACTCCTTCCTGATAAATGCCCTGATCATCAACCCATGTATACAGGCCATTCCTGCCAGATTTTCCCACAGATAACAGCTGATCACCAGTGGGCCCAGCAATGGTCAAGCATCCTTCCAACAAGTGTGGAATGCCCATAGCAGAGGACCGCTTTACATGGGAAGAGTAACATTCTGGTTTGCAGAATGTCTTCATGCTTGTCTCAGAGGTAAACACTGCCATCCCGATGCCAGATAATCGGATCTAGTAAGGTGTTCTACGTATAGCAGAAGATCTCTCTACAGCTTTGTATAAAAACGACCAGCTCATTCTGTTTAGTACATTTCATAACTGTGCATCACATGGAGCACCTTTTCTACCAAACGTTTGTATCGGAGAAGCAGGACATGTAAATCCTTGAGTAGTTGACACCGTGCATCCGTTAGATTAAGCCATTATGGTATAAACCCAAGACTCCTGAGCTATGATGTATAATCCATCCACTGCATGCATACTGGCCCGTCTTCCAGGCTATAAAAGGCAGAGCGATCTTCTTATCTTGCCGAGACCTAGGATTAGCTTCTTATTAGTTTAGTGTATGGAGAGATGGTTATACAATTATAGGATCAAGACAATGAAGCAGCGGGGATTGCAATCACAGGAATTTGAGGACAAACACTAAGATCCTTTCACACTGTTTACTACCTGAACAGCTGCAAAAAAAATACCAAGTATATACAGTATATCTACTGCAGTATCTTGTAGTCTGCAAATTACTGGAGTATCTCTGTGTCTGTGGCAATATACATAGAACAGAACTGACCGGCTGAGATGGTAATTTAGGGCAGTCTGTACCTTGCCTACCATGAATAAGGTCAGAGGTTATCTAAGGGGGAAGCAGTCATAAGAACATGAAAAGCTGGATTCAGCCCATTGTTGAACCAGTGAAACATAAAAAGACAATGCACTGTACCCAAACACTAAAAAAAAAAAAAAAAAAAAAAAGCCTTCTTGCTCATAGCATATCAGAATGTACACTTTATTACTCTAGTACAGTTAAAAGGCATATCCAAGGGGCTGTCCTAAAAAACGCTACGCGCTTAGGCCCCTTTCACACGGGCGAGTTTTCCGTGCGGGTGCGATGCGTGAGTTGAACGCATTGCACCCGCACTGAATCCTGACCCATTCATTTCTATGGGGCTGTGCACACGAGCGGTGATTTTCACGCATCACTTATGCGTTGCGTGAAAATCGCAGCATGCTCCTCTTTGTGCGTTTTTCACGTAACGCAGGCCCTATAGAAATGAATGGGGATGCGTGAAAATCGCATGCATCCGCAAGCAAGTGCGGATGCGGTGCGATTTTCACGCATGGGTTCTAGGTGACAGTCTATTCACTGTATTATTTTCCCTTATAACATGGTTATAAGGGAAAATAATAGCATTCTGACTACAGAATGCATAGTATAATAGTGCTGGAAGGGTTAAAATAATAAAAAAGTTAACTCACCTTCTCCTCCTGTTCGCGTAGAGGCCGGTCTGTTCTTTAGCTGTGGCTGAAGGACCTTTGATGACGTCAGATCACATGCTCCATCACCATGGTGATGGACCATGTGATTGGAGCATGTGATCTGACATCACCTCAGGTCATTCAGTCCACAGCTAAAGAACAGACCGGCATCTACGCTAACAAGAGGAGAAGGTGAGTTAACTTTTTTATTATTTTAACCCTTCCAGCACTATTATACTAAGCATTCTGTAGTCAGAATGCTATTATTTTCCCTTATAACCATGTTATAAGGGAAAATAATACAATCTTCAGAACATCAATCCCAAGCCCGAACTTCTGTGAAGAAGTTCGGGTCTGGGTACCAAACATGCGTGATTTTTCTCACGCGAGTGCAAAACGCATGACAATGTTTTGCACTCGCGCGGAAAAATCGCGCATTTTCCCGCAACGCACCCGCCTCTTATCCGGGCAAAAAACATGACGCCTGTGTGAAAGAGGCCTTATAGAAGGACAGCCCCTCCTGATGTTAAGGCCAGAGGGGATTTATCACAAACTGCACTGCACTTCAAGTCACTACTTTTTGGGGGTTACTTGTGCAAATAATTTCATTTTGTGTTGACACCACTCACTCCTGTTTTGAAAAGTGGGTGGGGAAAAGGGCGTCATTAGCGCAAAAATTAGTTTTTAAAAAGTGACAAACTCATTCTAATAACTGGAGCAGCATTTGAAGTGTTAGGGCACGGCCTCAGGGCTCATTCACACGATAGTTGCACGTTTTGCGGTCAGCAAATTGTGGATTACGGCTGTGTGTGTTCCATCTTCTGTGGAACGGAACGTCCAGGCCATAACAGAACAGTCCTATTCTTGTCATCCATCACGGCCACGATCGCCGAGTAGCGGTGATCTCATAGAAGCTAATGGAATTGCCGTGGCAGTCGCTAAAAATCCAACATGGCTGGATTTCTTACAACCGCCGCACGGATCCTATTCATTTCAATGGGAGCACCGCTACTAAGCAAACAAGACCGCGGCGGCTGTTGAGCAACCAGTGTAGTCGTACCCTAACTAGGGAACAAACAGATCACTTACAGGTGAAATCTGAAAAATTAGAATATCGTGCAAAAGTTCATTTATTTCAGTAATGCGACTTAAAATTAGAATATTGTGAAAAGGTTCAATATTCTCGGCTCAAAGTGTCACCCTCTAGTCAGCTAATTAATCCGTACTCCCTGAGCAAAGGGTATCTGAGATTAGGACTTTGGGGTTTCATAAACTGTAAGCCATAATCATCCAAATTATAACAAATAAAGGATTGAAATATCTCGCTTTGCATGTAATGAGTCTCTCATATATTAGTTTCACCTTTTAAGTTGCATTACTGAGATAAATGAACTTTGCACAATATTCAAATTTTTCTGAGTTTCACCTGTATATGGTGATCTCCTTTTCATCTTTTCAGCTGCAGATCTGTCTATTCTTAGGCTCCTCTTATGTCATCTAGGATGGCCCACCGTTCTCTGACTACTTCATGCATACCACTCATTGGCAGTCCAAACACTTCTGTCTACCACTGCTTGTCTAGCCCTGCTCTTAGATTGCCAGTTTGAACAACTGAACAAAAAAAAGGGATGGAGAATACAGCATCCTACATCCAGTAGAGGTCCGGCACATGCCCAGATGGGAGCAGAGTCCAAATCCGCCCCCTAGTAATAATCAAATAAGAGAGAAAGGCAGCACTTGTGGTTTATTCCATATACAGCAATCCAGTTATGCAACTTTTCGGTTAGGTATTAGCCTTTTTCGAGTATGCATACACCTACACAACCACCAGTTTAAATACCCATAGTAAGTGATGTCATAGCAGAAACACAGGAAATGTATTCCTAAGAGAACATGTATGTACATCATAAACCTATACACCAGTATATGAATCATAAGAGTATCCACAACATATGTCACATGGAGGTAAAGAGGAGACTGAAGTGCGCATGTTAAACGCTGGGTCGGAAGTGACGTAACCATGGCGAACGGACCCTTGCACACGAGCGAGGCCGTAATGGTTAGGCAAATCAAAATTTAAAGGTGCAGGGGCAACATAGCCCTGTGATACAATCATGTACATGACGACCGGATGCTTGTTCACCAAATGATTGTTCAATTTGCTATTCAACCATCAACCAACTTCTATATAATGTATATGGCCTTTTACAGTTCTTTAAGCGGGCCATTCATGTCCAATCAAACCAGGCGATGGATGAAAGATCTTTCTGGTAACGTTCTTTCAAAGAAAGATACCTCATTCACTAATGATTTTTCTTTGAAAGAAAGATCTTCCATCCGACTATAGGATAAATATTCCAAACACGGACGACTTCTCAAAAGATGGTGGTCTGTCACCAGTTGGCTAAAACGATCGTTCGTTGGAAAATTTATATTGGCCATCCAACTTTAGACTAATGTATATATGTATCTTTAACTCCCTACTCCCCTGATGATCTCTCCAAGTCCTACCTACTATTCTCTCCAATATAATTCCTCACCCCTTCCAACAACGTTGCAGGCTACATTTTTTTTTCACATTACACCCACAAACTTTAAAAACTTATTTTATTGGGATTATAGGTGATTGACCAACATAAAGTTCCACGTATGTGTGAATTGAACGGAAAATTATACATGGTTTTCAATATTTTGCATTTGTAGGACCACATGTCTTTTGGGGTATGCCTCTACCAGCTTTGCACATCTAGAGGCTGACATTTTTGCTCATTCTTTGCAAAATAGTTCAAGCTCAGATTGCCACAGATTCTCAATGGGATTTAGGTCTGGACTTTGACTGGGCTGAATATGCTTGGATCTAAACTGTTCCATTGTAGCTCTGGCTGTATGTTATGGTTGTTGTCCTGCTGAAAGGTGAACCTCCACCCCAGTTTTTGCAGCCTCTAACAGGTTTTTCTCCAGGATTTCCCTGTATTTAGCTCCATCCATCTTCCCAGTCCCTGTTGAAGAAATGCATCCCCACAGCATTAAGCTGGCACCACCATGTTTCATGGTGGGAATGGTGTGTTCAGGGTGATTGATGTGCAGTGTTAGTTTTCTGTCACACATTGCGTTTTTCATTTAGTCACCTACATGTGGCAAACTGCAAATGGGACTTACTATGGCTTGCTTTCAAAAATGGCTTTCTTCTTGTCACTCTTCCATAAAGGTCAGATTTGTGGAGTACACGACTAATAGTTGTCCTGTGGACAGATTCTCCCACCTGAGCTGTGGATCTCTGCAGCACCTTCAAGGTGACCATAGGCCTCTGGGCTACTTCTCAAAGGCCAAGTTCACAGTTCAGTTATTTACATCAGTTATTGGGAGTCAAAATCAGGTTTGGGTCAAAAACACGGAACAGATGCAAGTCTATCCATTATACCTTATCCATGTGCGAGTTTCACTACTGGTTTTGGCTCACAACAACTGATGGAAATAACTGGCTGTCAGTTTAGGTGGACGGCCATGTCTTGGTAGGTTTTCTTTTGTGCCTTCAATTCAGTGGAATTTATTTCACCAGCAAAAAAAAATGTGACGTTTCGACCGTAAAGGTCTTTCTCAAGCAACATACAGAGTGAATAGTAACAGACATATATACCCATTCAATCCCTCCCATTAAAGGGGTTGTCCCACTTCATTAAATAGGGCTACATTAAATCATTGCCCCCCACTGAACATTTCTTCTAATACATGTCATTAAAAAAAAAACATAGCATTCAGCCTAAAAACGCTCCTTTCACTCCCCTTTGTTTGTGCTGGTATCCCATGGATACGGCCGCATCTCGCCGGCCGCATCCATGCCGCACCTGCGCACTGGTAACTATTGCGATCCTACAGCCGGCCTCTCACTCACACTGTGAGCGCGCACGTCGCATAGTTCTGCGCATGCGCGGGCGCCCGATCATATCAATGTATTACTGTTTTCTTGTAGCAGGAGGGAGCGCACGGCGTCATAGCAACCGAGGACGCCGTGCGCTCCCTCCTGCCGCCGGAATACAGTGATACACTGCTATTATCTATAAGAGATGATGACATGATGTGCTGCTAATAAACATTGAGTGCGGCCCCCCCCCCCCCCCAGTATAATAAACATTGAGTGCGGGCCCCCCCCCAGTATAATAAACATTGAGTGCGGGCCCCCCCCCAGTATAATAAACATTGAGTGCGGGGCCCCCCCCAGTATAATAAACATTGAGTGCGGCCCCCCCCAGTATAATAAACATTGAGTGCGGCCCCCCCCAGTATATAAACATTGAGTGCGCCCCCCCCCAGTATAATAAACATTGAGTGCGCCCCCCCCAGTATAATAAACATTGAGTGCGGCCCCCCCCAGTATAATAAACATTGAGTGCGCCCCCCCCCCAGTATAATAAACATTGAGTGCGCCCCCCCCAGTATAATAAACATTGAGTGCGCCCCCCCAGTATAATATACATTGAGTGCGGCCCCCCCAGTATAATATACATTGAGTGCGGCCCCCCCCAGTATAATATACATGAGTGCGGCCCCCCCCAGTATAATATACATTGAGTGCGGCCCCCCCCAGTATAATATACATTGAGTGCGGCCCCCCCCAGTATAATATACATTGAGTGCGGCCCCCCCCAGTATAATATACATTGAGTGCGCCCCCCCCCCCCCAGTATAATATACATTGAGTGCGCCCCCCCCCCCCCCCCCAGTATAATATACATTGGTGGCGCAGTGGGAAGTGCCAATGAGGGTTAAAAAAATAAATAAAAAAATTAACTCACCTCCACAAATTGATCGTGTAGCTGCCGGTCTCCTGTTCTTGCTTCAGGACCTGTGGTGACGTCACTGAGCTAATCACATGGTCCATTACCATGGTGATGGATCATATGATGTACCATGTGATGACCACAGTGATGTCACCACAGGTCCTTTGACAGGTCCTAAAGAAAGAACAGGAGACCGGCAGCTGCGATCAATTGGTGGAGGTGAGTTAATTTTTTATTTATTTTTTTAACCCTCATTGGCACTTCCCACTGCGCCACCAATGTTTATTATACTGGGGGGGGGGGCCGCACTCAATGTATATTATACTGGGGGGGGGGGCGCACTCAATGTATATTATACTAGGGGGGCCGCACTCAATGTTTATTATACTGGGGGGGGCGCACTCAATGTTTATTATACTGGGGGGGGCCGCACTCAATGTTTATTATACTGGGGGGGGCCGCACTCAATGTTTATTATACTGGGGGGGGCCGCACTCAATGTTTATTATACTGGGGGGGGGCCGCACTCAATGTTTATTATACTGGGGGGGGGCCGCACTCAATGTTTATTATACTGGGGGGGGGCCGCACTCGATGTTTATTATACTGGGGGGGGGCGCACTCGATGTTTATTATACTGGGGGGGGGGGCGCACTCAATGTTTATTATACTGGGGGGGGGGCGCACTCAATGTATATTATACTGGGGGGGGGGCCGCACTCAATGTATATTATACTGGGGGGGGGGGGCCGCACTCAATGTTTATTATACTGGGGGGGGGGGGCCGCACTCAATGTTTATTATACTGGGGGGGGGGGCCGCACTCAATGTTTATTATACTGGGGGGGGGGCGCACTCAATGTTTATTATACTGGGGGGGGGGCGCACTCAATGTTTATTATACTGGGGGGGGCCGCACTCAATGTTTATTATACTGGGGGGGGGCGCACTCGATGTTTATTATACTGGGGGGGGGCGCACTCGATGTTTATTATACTGGGGGGGGGGCGCACTCAATGTATATTATACTGGGGGGGGGGGCCGCACTCAATGTATATTATACTGGGGGGGGGCCGCACTCAATGTTTATTATACTGGGGGGGGGGCCGCACTCAATGTTTATTATACTGGGGGGGGCCTCACATACATTGTCGGCTCCAGAAGGATGACTCATCCACATGAACGAGCACGCAAGGACTGAGCTCTCAGGGTGAGTCATGAGGAGGCGTGGCCGGCCTTCACTCAACTGCCGGAGCCAAACCAGGAAGTTATCAGGACATTTACTGCTGGTAAGATTGAAAAAGCAAAGTGGGACAACCCCTTTAAGTCACATGTCCCAATTATACATGTAAATGAAGTGAAAGTTACACCAATATAGTGGATGAAAAGAGGATCCACTATATTGGTGTAACTTTCACTTCATTTACATGTATAATTGGGACATGTGACTTAATGGGAGGGATTGAATGGGTATATATGTCTGCTACTATTCACTCTGTATGTTGCTTGAGAAAGACCTTTACGGTCGAAACGTCGCATTTTTTTTGCTGGTGAAAGGGGGAACTTCTGACTGGCTCCCAACACGGCTGGCACCACCACAAGATAAGACTTTTTTGTTGTGCTGCTATACGCATTTTTTCCTAAGGTTTGCTTTTGTGCCATACTGCTTTCATTTTCAGATGATGGCTTAAACAGTGCTCCGTGAGATTTTCAGAGCTTGGGATATTTATTTTTGTAGCCTAACTCTGCTTTACAATTCTACACAACTTAATCTCTGACCTGTTTCGTGTGTTCCTTTGTTTTCATGATGCTGTTTGATCACTAATGTTCTTTAACAACCCTGTGAGGCTGTCACAGAAAAGCTGGAGTTCTACTGAGAATAAATTATATACAGGTGGACTCCATTTACTAATTAGGGGGCTGAATACAAATGCACCCCACACTTTTCAGATTTTTATTTATAAAAAATGTTGAAACCATTTTCTCTTTATTTCACACATACTTGCTATGTTGTGTTGGTCTATCACATAAAATACATTTCAGCTTGTGGGCATAATGTGAAAAAAATGTGGAAAAGTTCAAGAGGTATCAATACTTTTTCAATGCACTTTACCTCACATATTTAACTCTTGGGTGTAGTTCTGTAATTAAGATTGTCAAAATATGAATGATCTAAATTAATGACTGGCATACCTCAATAAGACATTTAGGGCTCTTTCACAAGAGCAGATGCCATGCGGGTAATCTGCTGCATGAAAGACAGCCAAGCCCCGTTCCAGCAGAGACATGGAGCATTAACATGATTGATACTGCTCTTTGCCTCTCTGATCTTTTTACTACAAAATCACGGTGAGATAAAGTGGTCACTGTGATTTTGTAGTAAAAAAGGTCACAGAGAGGCACATAGCATTATCAATCATGTTAATGCTCTGTGTCTCTGCTGTCCGGAACGGGGCTTGGCACTCTTTTACGCAGTGGATTCCACGCACAGGATCCGCTCATGTGAAAGATCCCTTGGCTAGTTTTAAAAACTGTACTGGGTTAAGTATAACTTCATGTTTAATTGAAAAAAAAAAAAAAAAAAAAAAAAAAAAAAAAAATTATATATATATATATATATATATATATATATATATATATATACACATACACACACACACACACACAATTAGAACATTCCAAATTTAAAAGGGGTTGTCTAAGATTTTAATATCCTCAGGATAGGCCATCAATATAGATCAGCAGATATCAGACACCTCACAACCCATTCAGCTGTTTGGATGTAGCTCTGGCACTGGAAGTACTGGCGCCGAAACTACACAGCTCCGTCCATGTCCACTTTCAGAGCTACAATGAAACAGCTGACTGGCAGACGTGAGGGGTGCGAGAACCTCACCGATCTGATACTGATGGCCTATCCTGAGGATATTAAAATGCTAAACAAACCCTTTAAAATTGTGAATGTTTTGCTAATTGTACTTATAGATGTAATAAAAAATAAAATAAAAATCTAAAATAAAAAACAGGAGTACAGTTTTACAGGCTTCAAAAACAGCCATTGCCCAAAGTTGGCCTTAGAGCGCACAGAGACACGTTCGGCTCGTATGTGGGAGACAAGAGAGATAGCTGTTGGCCAAACGATACTGCATGTCACGGTGCTGTGTGTAAACTAGTCTCAATCCTAAATATCTGGCTGAGGAATGCCAGACTTTAATTTAGATCATTCAAAATTTGACAATGATAATTACAGAACTACACCCAAGAATTAACGTCAGAAAACACACTCTGATCAATAGATTCCGACAGGATTCACGATGAAAGCATCTAAATGACAGCATGTCATTTTCAAGGCACGGTGGTTAACTTCCTTGTCAGAAATAGGATTACAGTTTAAATTGACCAAACTACCAAGGAATTTTACTTTAATACAGTTACCTGTGTGCAAGAAACTTTACAAGGGCACAGAGTCCTCTGCGGCCCACGCTCTAAGGACCCGCAGGAACTAAAAAGGTGGCCATACAAGTTATTCGGAAGTTGATCACAACAGACAATTGCAGCCAAAATGATCTTTTGTCTGGTGAAATTTACCAAACGATCATTTTAGCTGACAGAAGTTGGCCGTGTTGAAGGATCTTTCATCCATCATATGGTTTCACGGAATGTGTATGGGCAGTTTGAACAATTGTAACATCCAATATGGACTAAAATGTGTATGGCCGTATCGGCAAAATGATCATTCACCAGATGTTTGTCCATCAGCCAACTTCTATCTAATGTGTATGGACACCTTCGGGTGAAGGCCTCTAAGGCCAGACACACAAGAGCGACTTGAATGCGAGCGAGTGTCATTGCAAGGTCCTATTTTAATCTCCCCTCCTCTGACAGGATAGCACAGCATTAGGACTCTTGCACACGACCGTAAGGCTATTTCAGTATTTTGCAGTCCGCAAAAAACGGATTCACAAAAAACACGGATAACGTCCGTGTGCATTCCGTTTTTTTGCAGAACGGAACAGCTGGCCCGATAGAACAGTACTATCCTTGTCCGTTACGCGGACAATAATAGGACCTCTTTGAACGGAACAGAAAAACGGAAACGGAAGGCATACGGAGTACCTTCCGTTTTTTTTGCGGATCCATTGAAATGAATGGTTCCGTATATGGTACGCAAAAAACGAACCGTAAATGAAAAAAAAAAAAAAAAACACGTTCGTGTGCAAGAGGCCTTAGGGTCCATTCACACATCCGTAGTGTACTGCGGATCTGTAATACGCCGGACCGGCACCTCTATAGAAATGCCTATTCTTGTACGCTATTGCGGACAAGAATAGAACATGTTCTATTTTTTTTTCGGGAGCTGCAGACTGGAATTCTGTCCCCATTAAGAATAAATGGGTCAGCACCCATTCTGCAGAATTGCGGAATGGATGCGGACCCATTCTACGGACGTGTGAATGGACCCTTATAATGATTTATAATGCTGTGTGACCCATAGGTCACCTGCACAGAAAAATCATAATGCAGTACGGTGCCAGCAAAGTGCATGAGATTACACAAGTCTTACACTTTGTGGATTTTTTTTTCTGCATCCGCACTGAATCCTGGACCATTTATTTCAATGGGTCTGTGTACATGAGCGTTTTTTTTTTCACGCATCAGTTCTGCGTTGAGTAAGAATCGCAGCATGTTCTATAGTCTGTGTTTTTCATGCAGCCCTGGCCCCATAGAAGTGAATGGGGCTTCAGTAAAAAATGCATTGCATTCGCATGTAATCCAGACGCAATGCGTTTTTCACCGATAATTGCAAGTACCACATAAAAGGTTAGTATATAAAATGAGAATGCTCGGACTGGGAGAAAACGTCTGTATGTGGGTAAGTAACTGGCTCAGTGATAGAAAACAGAGGGTGGTTATTAACGGTACACACTCAGATTGGGTCACTGTCACTAGTGGGGTACCTCAGGGGTCAGTATTGGGCCCTATTCTCTTCAATATATTTATTAATGATCTTGTAGAAAGCTTGCACAGTAAAGTATCAATTTTCGCAGATGACACTAAACTGTGTAAAGTAATTTACACTGATGAGGACAGTATACTACTACAGAGGGATCTGGATAGATTGGAGGCTTGGGCAGATAAGGTTTAACACTGATAAATGTAAAGTTATGCACATGGGAAGGAAAAATGCAAGTCACCCGTACATACTAAATGGTAAAACACTCGGTAACACTGACATGGAAAAGGATCTAGGAATTTTAATAAACAGCAAACTAAGCTGCAAAAAACTGTGTCAGGCAGCTGCTGCCAAGGCCAATAAGATAATGGGTTGCATCAGAAGGGGCATAGATGCCCGTGATGAAGAACATAGTCCTACCACTTTACAAATCGCTAGTCAGACCACACATGGAGTACTGTGTATAGTTCTGGGCTCCTGTAACAAGGCAGACATAGCAGAGCTGGAGAGGGTCCAGAGGAGGGCAACTAAAGTAATAACTGGAATGGGGCAACTACAGTACCCTGAAAGATTATTAAAATTAGGGTTATTCACTTTAGAAAAAAGACGACTGAGGGGAGATCTAATTACTATGTATAAATATATCAGGGGTCAGTACAGAGATCTCTCCCATCATCTATTTATCCCCAGGACGGTGACTGTGACGAGGGGACATTCTCTGCGTCTGGAGGAAAGAAGGTTTGTACACAAACATAGAAGAGGATTCTTTACGGTAAGAGCAGTGAGACTATGGAACTCTCTGCCTGAGGAGGTGGTGATGGTGAGTACAATAAAGGAATTCAAGAACGGCCTGGATGTATTTCTGGAGCGTAATAATATTACAGGCTATAGCTACTAGAGAGGGGTCGTTGATCCAGGGAGTTATTCTGATTGCCTAATTGGAGTCGGGAAGGAAGTTTATAGTCCCCTAAAGTGGAGAAAATTGGCTTCTACCTCACAGGGGTTTTTTTTTTTTGCCTTCCTCTGGATCAACTTGCGGGATAACAGGCCGAACTGGATGGACAAATGTCTTTTTTCGGCCTTATGTACTATGTTACTATGTTGTTTTTAAATCTTTTTTATTTTAATTTTTTTTCACAGATCCTGACAAGGGATGAGCGAATCGACTTCAGTTCCAAGTGGTAACTTGGAACAGAACCAGAGTTCGGGAAATGTTTTTTTTACAGCATAAATGAATTTATGTTTAATAAATTTATGTACTTTAAGTTATTACCCAAAGTCCCGCGAGACTTTGCGAAGCAATAACTTTGGCTCATCGGAGCCAATACATTCTAATAACGTACGGAGCTCCTGCTCCGAACAGTATTCAAACAAAGTTTTATGCGACTCGACTTCGGATGTTTCATCCGAAGGCGATTTTCTCATCCCTAATCCTGACACAGTCTGTATCAGGCTACTTTCACACTAGCGTACTTGCTGGATCCGGCAGGGTTCAGCAAAAACGCTTATGTTACTGATAATACAACCATCTGCATCCGTTATGAACGGATCTGGTTGTATTATCTTTAACATTGCCAAGACTGATCAGTCATGAACTCCATTGAAAGTCAATGGAGGACGAATCAGTTTTCTATTGTAGCAGAGAAAACGGGTCCGTCCCCATTGACTTGCATTGGGGGTCATGCCGGATCTGTCTTGCTCCACATCCCAGGATGGAAATCAAAATACAACAGGTTGCGGTTTGCTCTCCGGTATGGTAACGCAACTAAACGTAATGAAATACATTTTGGAGCATTCCATTCTGTTCCGTTTTGTCCCCATCGACAATAAATGGGGAGAAAACTGAAGCGTTTTTTTCCGGTATTGAATTTGAGCCCCTATGACGGTTCTCAATATGGGAAAAACTAAAAACGCTAGTGTGAAAGTAGCCTCACTTGTGTCAAAGAGGCGTTACAGTTCACTTTTTCTACGCCAACATTTTGCTTCACAAAGCACTCTTGTCTTGCCAAAATTAAATTAGTAGTTGTACAGAGCAGAATTCAGAAAATGGAATCAAGTCTTTCATAAAGACCAGGAAACAAACCTTGTAAAAACCGGATAGCTCTGATTCAACTACAATCTATCATCCAGATACATTCCACAGGGACACAAACAAAGTAATAATGGCTTAAAAATAATATAATTGTTGTCTGGTAGATAACGCCAAGACCGGCGTAAGTGGAAACTAGTAAAATGTGAAACTAATACCGTATGTAACTTCTAGAATCTAACGTACAGGCAATATTATTTTTAATGCAAGTTTTAGTTATCTGTAATCCTTGTGTGCCCCTGAACTGCGCCCTAACTCAAAGTTACAGGGACTGCACCCCAGTAAGTAATATATATTTATTTTGTGACACAGCAAGGGGTTTTGTCTGGGAAGGCAGGTATTTTCCTCCCAACATGTGCAGCTGGGATGGTTTCCAGCCAGGTGAGTTCAAATACTGGACCAGAGTTTAAGTGCCGGTTCGGGTTTTGGCAGCACCTGGCTGTCCTTAAATAGGAAGCTGGGCTCAGCAGCTGAGTCTCTGTGTTGGTATCTGAGGTTTTGTGCCGGACTGGAGGGCTGAGACCCATGTGCAGGGAGAACAGGCTCCCTAAAGCCTGCTGTGGACTACTGGAGGCAGAACTGCCAGCAAGGTGACTTGTGTTATATGAACTTTTCATTGTGTGTGAATTAACACCAAGACTGCAAAGTGACGTGTTGTTTTATGCAACTGCCGCAAGTGTGAATAAACACTGCCATTTTGAGTTAAGGATTCGTATTTTGCCTCTGTACTACGTCCGCTTACCCTATCTACCAGAGCGAAACCCCATTATACACACACACACACACACACACACACACACACACACATATATACACAATACTTTATGTGGACATCTGAACAATACATACAAATTCCAAAACCAATGCCATCAATATGAAACGGTCTTTGAACACCTTCTCAGAAGACATCACTTGTGCAGAAGCTACAATCAATGGTCGATGTAACCCCCAACTACAGTATTACAAAAGTACTATAGTGGGACAAAGCTAGCTTACCATACAAATGCATCATTTTTGGAATCCATCGTACACAACAAAACATGACAGCTGGTAAACCCCTTAGGGCTGTTTTTTGTGGTACACAAATCGTGGATCTGCAAAACAGATACCGGCCGTGTGCATCCCGCATTTTTCCTTCTACACTATGTTACAAATGTCTATTCTAGTCCACAAAATGGACAAAAAAAAGGACATGTTCTAAATTTTTTTTTTTTTGCAGGGCCGCAGTACGGACTTACAGATGCGGACAGCACGCTGTGTTCTGTCCGCATCTTTTGCTGCCCCATTGAAATGAATGGGTCTGTATCCAATCTGCAAAAAAATGCGGATTGGATGGATGAGGCTTAAGGGCGGATTCACACTTAGAAACTTCTGTATCAAATCTGCTAAGACGGTCCCATTCATCAGATTGAGGCTTTAAAAAATAAATAAATAAAACACGGCTGCTGCAGCAACCACCTCATTTAGGTCAATGGAGCTGGTATTTTTTTTCATCAAAATGTCTGCCGCATGTGAATTTATCCCAGGCCTCTTGCACATGTTGCGTATTACAGACAGATTTGCATGTGGTAAATCCTCATCATTAGGCCTCTGACCGAGTCACTAGTCCTCGTCAGTGATGACATCCATGACAAGACAGTCAGTGTTACATCTGTGAAGAGTCCGTATTCCACATGCACCTCAAGGCTGCAAAAAGATTTCCAAAGCATGGCCGTTCCGCAAAAAATAGACCATGTCCTATTATTGGACGTATAACAGACAAGGATAGGACTGTTCTATTAGGGGCTGGAAGAGCCATTCCACAAAATGCGGAATGCACACGGCCGTATCCGTGTCTTACGGATCCACAATTTGTGGACCCCAAAACATTCAACAGTGGTCGCAATGAGCCCTAACAGTGAAAGCCACTGACAAAACGTGAATGCCACCAGTGTTCAGTCAGTGTTTTCCAAGGACCCATGGACTTCAATGGGCATGTTTGATCTGCAACCTGGGCCAAAGCGGTGCATGCTAACATTGTTTTTCCACCGAGCCACAGCCAGTGGAAAAACAAGGATGTGTGAACAAACACGTTAAAGACAAAAGGTTACGCGTGCTGTCTGTGGAAAACGCGTCCATGATTCACTGATGTGTGAATGGCACCTTATACAACACTAGCTAAGTAGATGACAAGTTGAGGAAATTTTCCATCTGTAAATGCGAATTTTGCAACGCAAATTATGAAATCCGTAGCCTATCAATTCTTTCTGTGGATTTGCGATGCATGGGGAGAAATCCAGGGAAAATCTGCCTCAAATTCCAAATGCCGATTCTGCCATGGCTGCGTCTCCCAATCACAGCGATATGTGCCTTCACATCCACATGGAAAGTCCAAACCAAGTACATTTGCAGGTAGCCCAAGGCCTCATGCACACGACCATAGTTTCAGTCCGCATCCAATTCCAATTTTTTTGGAATGGAAAATGTGGGATGCCCTCGGCCGGTATTTGTGTTTTACGGGAAAGCGATTTTCGGACCTCAAAAACAGATATGGCTGTGTGCGTGAGGCCCGAGATTTAGTACCTGTACCCCAAAGCTTAACACTCACCATGATATCAGAACATCACACCATCACAGGAAAAATGGAGCATTTTTGGGAAAATGTGGCAAAAGAAAGCAATCTGATTACACCCTAAATGCCTGAACGGTAAGGACGCAGGAAATTTATCAAGACTGGTGTAACGGAAAACTGGCTTAGTTGCCCATAGCAACCAGATTCCACCTTACATTTTCCAAAGGAGCTCTGAAAAAGGAAAGTGGAATCTGATTGGTGGCTATGGGCAATTCAGTCAGCTTTACTTAGGGTGCATTCAAACGACCATATGTATTCTGCAGTCTGCTGAACGAGGAGCCGAACAATATTCGCATGTCGTCTGTGTGACATCCGTTTTTAGTTTTTTTTTTGCTTAACCAATATAACAATGCATACGGACAAGAATAGGACACATTCTAACTTTTTTGCGGGGCTGCGGAACAGACATATTGTGTGCTGTCCGCATCTTTTGCAGCCCATTGAAATGAATGGGTCAGTCTTCGATCCGCAAAAAATGCGGGTCAGATGAAGAGCAAAAATATGGTCATGTGAATGAGGCTAAAAGGGTATGGCCACACAGCAACACTGGTAGCGCATATGTCGCGGCCAGGATAGCAGAGTAGCGGTGATCCCATAGAAATTAATGTGTCCGTACAAGCCGCAGCAGGAATATATTAAAGGGGTTGTGTCACTTCAGCAAGTGGCATTTGTTATGTAGAGAAAGGTAATACAAGGCACTTATTAATGTATTGTGATTCTCCATATTGTCTCCTTTGCTGGCTGGATTCATTTTTCCATCACATTATACACTGCTTGTTTCCATGGTTACAATCACCCTGCAGTCCATCAGCAGTGGCCATGCTTGCACACTGTAGGAAAAAAATGCTGTCCTCTCTGGTGACCAGAAGTGTGGGAGCGCACATAGGCTGGTGCTTTATTTAAAAAATAAATAAATAATTTTTAAGGCCTCTTTCACACGAGCGTGTCTGGATAAGGTCCGGATGCGTTGCGGCAAACACGCGCAAGTAGGTATCCAATTGCAGTCCGTTTTGACTGCGATTGCGTTCGGTTTTTATCGCGCGGGTGCAATGTGTTTTGCACGCGCATGATAAAAAAAAAAACTGACTGTGGTACCCAGACCCGAGCTTCTTCACAGTTCAGGTTTGGGTTCAAGGTTGTGTAGATTGTATTATTTTCCCTTATAACATGGTTATAAGGGAAAACAGCATTCTGAATACAGAATGCTAAGTAAATTAGGGCTGGAGGGGTTAAAAAAAATAATAATTATAATAATTGAACTCACCTTAATCCACTTGTTTGCGCAGCCGGCATCTCTTCTGTCTTCTTTTTTGAAGAATAGGACCTTTGATGACGTCACTGCGTTCATCACATGGTCCATCACCATAGCGTAGGGATGTCATCAAAAGGTCCTTTTCCTCACAGATGAAGACCGAAGAGATGCCAGCTGCGCGAACAAGTGGATTAGGGAGAGTTAAAAATGTTTATTTTATTTTTTAACCGCTCCAGCCCTATTTTACTTAGCATTTTGTATTCAGAATGCTATTATTTTCCCTTATAACCAAGTTATAAGGGAAAATAATAATGATCGGTCCCCATCCCGATCGTCTCCTAGCAACCGTGAGTGAAAATCGCACCACATCCGCACTTGCGATAATGTGCACATCCCCATAGAAAGGAATGGGTCCGGATTCAGTGTGGGTGCAATGCGTTCAACTCACGCATTGCACCCGCGCGGAAAACTCGCCCGTGTGAAAGGGGCCTAATAGTGTGCAAGCGCAGCCACCGATTATGGATTGCACGGTGGTCGTAACCATGGAAACGAGACGTGTATAAATGAGATGAAAAAAATTAATCCAGCCAGCAAAGGAGGCAATATGGACAATAACGATACATTAGTAAGTGTCTTGTATTAACTCTGTCTACATGATAAATGCCACTTGCTGACGTGAAACAACCCCTTTAACTAAGTAGATCCAAACTGGAAGCCCTTTATTTGTGTCTTCTTTCTGATAGTGATACTGATACTAGAAAGGTGATGTCTCCTTCCATAACACGACCTGGTATGAGACGACACAAGGAAGGGTACACTGGGCAGACTTAGGCGTCCCATTTACAAAACCGCTTGGCCACTAAGAATTTAAACACTGAATAAATAGTTTGATTCTGATTAGTTAATATGATGTTGCTGCGCTCTGAATGGCCGCAAGGTGGCCACGTCCCAGCTGCCTCAAGGTCCCATTCACGTTTGGGGGTTTTTTTGCCAGTGGAATTTATTTTTATGGGAGGTCACTCTGCACTTCATGCGGCCATGACCTCACCAAGAAAGGACGTGCACTTACCTGACATGGTGTCGGGACAGACGCCACTGGTGTCTACTAGCGGTTTAGCTCCATTCTAAGGGGTAAACTGTGAGCAGGTGCGTGGCATTCACCTTGAGGGTAGGTTCACACTGTGGATGCTGCTAAGGTTTTTCAATTCCAGTACCATGGACCCACTCACAGCCCCATTGAATGGAGATAAACCGCAAAAGGACACCCACCGCAGCTTCCAGACAATGTGCAAGGAAGGGCATGTTCTTTCTTGGTGTGGCTTTAAAGAGAATCTGTCACCTCGATTTTGGACTTTTAATAACAGTGACACTTCAGATGAAGAATCCCCCCCCCTTTATCCCACTGTCAGCGCTCCGAGCTGCACCAAAATACACAGTCCGGACTGCTGTGCTGTTTAAGCATAATGAAAAGGACGTACGCATTTACGGCAGTAGGGGGGGGGGGGGGGACGACTGTGTTTGGACTCCATATCTGCAGTACTACTCATGTATTACTGTAGATAATAGTCCAAAATCTGGGTGACAGATTCTCTTTAAACCGCCGGCAGCACAGCCTACTATTGAAGACAATGTGAGGCAGACACCAGGAGGCTACCAGAGTTTTGGCAGAGAATGTGTGAACATACCCTAAGGCCTCGTTCACACTTCAGTGATTTCCATCAGTGATTTGTGAGCCAAAGCCAGAAGTGGAGCCTCCACAGACATGAGGTAGAAGGGAAAGCTCTGCTCCTGTTCTGTGTTTAGAGCCACACCTGGTTTTGGCTCAAAATCACTGATGGAAATCACTGACTAAACACTGAAGTGTGAACAAGGCCTAAGAGTGCCTGCCCATGTGCCATACAGATGTTTTATGCCAATACCAGGGGCAGATTAAGGACTCCTCACTACGGTGGGCAGATTAAGGACTCCTCACTAC
Source organism: Bufo gargarizans (assembly GCF_014858855.1). NCBI lineage: Eukaryota > Metazoa > Chordata > Amphibia > Anura > Bufonidae > Bufo > Bufo gargarizans. Next base: position 548,756,623 of record NC_058080.1, on the reverse strand, counting down.
GGTGGGCAGATTAAGGACTCCTCACTACGGTGGGCAGATTAAGGACTCCTCACTACGGTGTTCGGAAATTCTTGCAGCAAAAACACTATGTGGGAATCCAACCTCAAGCTGGCCATACATCTTTAATGGCTGTCACCATTCCTCCAAACCTCGCTATGCCCACGTACACGACTTGGCCGAGTGTGCATGCATTCTGGATGGGTAGGGATGAGCGAAATTCTGTTTTCAAGTTCGGCATATCTAAGAATTCCGTTATGGATTCCTCTACCACTGACTATAACTTATGGTCCGTGGTAGCGGAATCCATAACAGGATTCTCAGATAACCCAAATCTTGTACGTAGAGTTTGAAAACACAAGTTTGCTCAACACTAGGGATGGGCAGAGCGGGGGGAATACCGTTGCCAGTCACCTGGCTGGCTTTTCTCCCCTGAAAACGAAAGGATTGGGCATGTTGAGATCGAGCTGCTGCTGCTCCTTCTCTCCCTAATATCTGCCTCCAAGAAAAGTTGGGTAACCCCTAAATATATCAGTCAGCCCTGCTCACGATTAATTGGATGTGTATGGCGAACCTTAGACTGCTCCAGTTATGACACATAGGCAATAGGCTAATGGGGTCCCGTTCACAGAGGTGCTAGCGTGCGGTACTGTCACATTCTGCCATACATAAAACACACCTGCAATAAATGTGAACAGGGTCCTCTCGAAACCATAGCCAAATACATGCTGAAACGATGCCAAGGTAGTGCAAGTGATAAAATACATCTCATTACGCTTCATCATCATTTCCATACACCTAGTAATTTACTAGCACAATAAAAGCCAACAGCACACTTCAAAAGCAGTAATAAACAACCGGTCATTCTAGCAAATGAGAATTCAAGGAGTACCAAAAAGACCTATACGATATAAAGCAGAGATTGGTGCGGATAAAGTGGATGCTTTGGCGGGGTGAGGCGGTATACTGCCATACGGTAAACCATCATGCAAAGAAGACTTTACACAGAAAGCCGGAGGCTGCCTCTACCACAACAACTTCTATATGGTGCCAGCTCTGATGGTGGCGCTACATAAGTCAGCCATAATAACACTCCCAGGGAACCACCTTATCCAAAGTTTATGCCAGCCTGGGTTCCTACCCTCACCACAGAGGCAGCACCTACCATCCCATACATGAAGAGCTGGCAGAAAGCAGTGCCCTCCCCCACATACCCTGCAGGAACAATAGGCCACATATATACATACAGTGACAGACAGAGCACTGGTGCCCCTGCCTCCAAGGCCTAGCACAGTGCACAGGAGTGCCCCCCAGAGCTCCTTCACCAAGGCCTGTGGCCCCACCAGCCTGGATGCCAGGCCCCACCAGCAGCTGCCCCCCAACCAGCAGAGACCCCCGCTCACATCCAGCTTGTACTTACGTGAAAACAAAAAACAAAGTGGTGGAGCCCACTAGTAAGGCAGCGGCAGTGGCGACAGGGATGTATTTCGTAGGCTTAAACCTCTTTCCAGTGCTGCTGGGCATTCTGTAGGTTACACATCACTAGTCAGATCCCAAGAGAGAGGCACCAGGGGGGAGAGAGGGGCACTGACCGCACGATCCACGGAGGAGGGAGAGAGAGAGAGTGAATGGGGAGGGGGAGCGCAGACAGACATGGAGAACAGCTGACCTGCTCGCACAGGAAATCCCACCCCGCCGAGCCCAGCCCTCTGCGAGCCGGCGCCTTAAGGTGGATCCGCCGAGTTCCTCCCGTTCCGTGGAGCGGTCGCCGGGCGGGGGACAGTGCCCTCCAGAGTTTTTACAATATTCCTAGGAGAAGGACGTATATCGGCCCCGTTACCGCCATAGAAGCAATAGTCTTTGGGGGGCTGCTATCATTTGAGATCGTTTTCATGTCACCTTTAAAGGGGTATTCCCATCTTGGATATTGGGGAATATACCCCCAGGTCCCACACCTGTACTTAGAGCAGAGCCCACAAAGGGCGCCCCACCTACGTGTGGTCGCCCTCCATTCTTTTCTAGGGGTGCGCGCAGATATTTTTGGAATGAATGAGAAGCGCAGGCCACTGCTCTGTTCACCTCTGAGGGGCTTATGGAAAAAGCCCAGCCACCACTCAGGATAGAAATGAATGGAGGGTGGTCGTGCACGCGTGATGCGCTCCGGCTTCGTTCTAAGGCCTCATGCACACGGACGTTGTTTTGGTCCGCATCCGAGCTGCGGTTTTAGCGGCTCGGATGCGGACCCATTCACTCCAATGGGGCCGCAAAAGCTGCGGACAGCACTCCTTGTGCTAAAAGAATGGAGGGCCACAGCAGCGTCTCGCCAGAAAACTTCTTTATTCAGGAACACTCCTCACAACAAGGCATATAAAAAGTAGTTTGCAGCAACGTTTCGGCTAGGAGTAGCCTTTGTCAAGCATGTTAACAAGTTAAAATCACAGCCTATAAGTAGCACATGACAGGCCCACCCACACCGCTAAGCAGCCAATAAGATTCAAATTCATGTATAACACACCTGTGTATGAAATCAATGGGGACCGACATGCTGAAATAGATTAGCCAGCTGTAGCAAAACGTACCCATGTGAGGCCATCATATACAGAGCTCCTCCGTCCCTCCAGCGTCCCATGATCGGCAGTGCGCATGTCTGCATACGTCATCGCATGCGCCACCATGCGGCGGCGCGCGTATGACGTGCCCAAGTAAATCCGAATGCATAGTTCACGCCGGACAACTTACATCATCAGGTGGCGGCCGACTGACGTCACAAGGCCACTCCCACCTGGCGTTACGGATAGAAATATGCATGAGGACTCAAATGGGGCTGTACATGGAGGGCGATCGCACCACTGTAGCACATGAACAGTGTGCAAAAACGCTCGCCAAGGATAACAACAATAAGGCATAGAAAGCGCACTGCCATTAATACTAGCGCAAGGAAGGAACAGGGAGATATACAAAAACATATAGGCATCACATAGGTACAGCAGGCATAATAAAAAGAACAGGAATCACTAGATATCGGTGACAAATAGTATTTTCACTATGCACAGGCTACCATTGATAAATAATATATCATACACAGGTGTGTGTAGACAAAACTACAATGATCATCATGATGCTATAAAGCGGTGTGATTAAGGCACATAATTAAAAGAACAAAGCAAAAAATACTGTAACAGAGGAGAAATATGAAATCAGCCATATAAAGAATATTTCTTGATTAAATCCAGATTTAGCTGATGCCAGCCACATTGAACTCGAGATTTAAACCAAATGGCTGTAGGGATTTCAATGTGTAGATCCATTTGAGTTCCTTCTTCCTTAATATCGCATCCCTGTCACCCCCTCTCCGTAACGGACCCACGCTGTCAATGACTCTAAAGCGAAGTTGGTTAACAGAGTGCCCCGCCTCCACGAAGTGTTTCGCAACGGGCTTATCCATGTTCATCTTGCGTATGGTACTCTTGTGTTTGTTAATACGCTCTCTAATCTCCATGGTGGTCTCTCCCACATAAATAAGGCTGCAGGGGCACTGGATGGCATAAATCACATCCCGTGACCTGCAGGTATAATAGCCCTTGATTTTATATTTTTTCCCACTGTAAGGGTGGGAGAAATATTCACCTTTGAGAACGTTACCACAATTACAGCAAGATAAACATGGATAAGTCCCGTTTTTGCGCGGTGCAAGAAGTTTTTGTGTCGGTGACTGGCCACCTACATCGGATTTAACCAGTCTATCACGGAGACTATGGTTCCGTCTGTATGCCATCAGCGGCGGGGATTTGAACTCTTCTATATCTGGCAAACCCCGTTGGAGTATATGCCATTCCTTTCTGAGGATATTGGCAATGTTGCCGCTATCCCGGCCGAAGATGGACACAAACGGAACCCTAGTCTCAGGGACCGCCTTTGTTGATTTCCGCAGTGCGGTGCACCTGTCAACCAGCCTCACCCTCTGTTTGGTTCGAGTGAGTAGGGGTTTCGGGTAACCTCGTTCCAAGAAACGTGTGCACATCGTATCAATCCTTTGTGCACACGTTTCTTCATCAGAGACAATTCTCTTCACCCTTAAGAGTTGGCTCCATGGAAGGGAGTCGAGCATTCTATGTGGGTGGTAGCTATCATGCATAAGTAAAGTGTTGCGGTCAGTAGGCTTCCGATAGAGGTCCGTAGCCAAAAGACCCTCCATCACATAGACTCGCACATCAAGGAACTGCAACTCACTAGGAGAAACAGTTATAGTGAATTGCAGACCCGGGACACCCGCATTCAAATGAAGATGAAAATTATCAAGTTCATTCAAAGTGCCTGTCCAGATCATAAAGATGTCGTCGATGTAGCGCCACCAACATAGGACTCTCTCAGAGAAAGGGGAGTGATACACGAGTTTGTCCTCCACCTCAGCCATAAAGATGTTAGCGTAGGTGGGGGCCACGTTGGACCCCATGGCCACACCCCGCTGCTGCTGATAGAAGGTGTCCCCGAACAGGAAGTAACTCCTCTTCAGGACCACCTCCAAGAGGCGGAGGACAAATCGGCACACACCCGGGGAGAGCCCCATGTCGGTCAGGGCCACATCGACGACATCTAACCCATATGTATGGTCAATCGAAGTGTACAAAGACACTACATCGAAACTGACCAACAAATATTGGGCGGGCAGTTGTAAATCCTGTAATTTAGAAAGAAAATGCCCAGTATCCTTGATATAGGATGGGGCGGAGGTCGCACGGACCTGCAATAACTTGTCCAGAAAGACAGACAATGGATTGAAGGCCGAGCCCCTACCAGAAACAATCGGTCGGCCCGGTGGGTCAATCAATCTCTTGTGAATCTTGGGGAGTATGTATAACATCGGGGTGATAGGGTGGGGCACCATGAGGTATTGATACAAACCATCATCTATAATGGAACTTTGTAGTGCCTCCTCCAATATCACCCCGATGTCACGCATAATATCCCATTTGGGATCACCGGGTAGTTTCTTATAAACCTCAAGATCACTCAATTGTCTGTCTATCTCTCCAATGTACATCGCAGTGTCCATAACGACCACCGCCCCACCCTTATCTGCAGGCTTAATGGTAATGCGGGTGTCACGTTCCAATGACATGATAGCCTGTCGTTCAGGAATCGAGAGGTTATTCCTACCACCAGTGGGACTTAAAGATTCGATCTGTTTATGCACAATTTGAATGTACGATTCAACCACGTGGTTGGTATGAGGTGGTGAAAAGACACTGGGTTTCCTGAGTTGAAATTCTTTACATGTTAATAACGCTGTATTGTTATTACTAATCACAGGTGTTTTATTAGCTTCAACATTTTTAGATGCAAAAAAACATTTTAGGCGTAAGTTTCTAAAGAAACGTTGTAGATCTAACTCTAGAGAAAACCAGTCTCTATCGACAGTAGGAGAGAAACTGAGTCCCCGACTCAATACCCGTGTCTGTACGGGAGTGAGTGGTACTGAGGAGATATTAATGACTAATTGTGTTATCTCCGTGGATTGCGTCTGGTTGATCTCGCAGACATCACTTGATTCTGAGGTGGCTTCCCTTTTACGTGGCCGATGGTGCTTTCTTCCACCCCGGCGACATCCCCGTCGCCTAGTTGACCTAAAAAAGGGGCTGACGTGGAGGGTTCATCAGTAGAGTCGGAGACGGTGGAGAAACCAAAATGATTATGGTCAAACCTCTTATTACGCCTCCTCCTAGGCTTCCCTTGTGGCTGTTGATTGCGCCAGTTGTACACTTTTCCGGACTGGTAATCCTCCAGATCACGGTGCCATTTTTCCCTTTTAACGCGCTCAGTTTCACTTCTGTGGCGTAGGGCTTGCTGTGCTATTTTATCAGTGTGTACCGTGTATTCCTCAACACTGGTCAAAGCCTGGATTTGCGCATTCAGCTCGACAATCACACCTTTAATTTTCTCCACCTCCTTACACAAAAAGTCAATATTGAGCAATATCAATTCAAAGGAGTACTTGTTACTCACCGCCTCAAATTTCATACAGAAATCTGTATCGTTGGGAAAGAGGTTAGGTCGTAGGTGAGAGCGTAAACCTCTCGGGATCCGGCGGTTCCTATAGTACTCTCTCAGAGTGCTCAGATGTAACTCCATCGTGGTCAGTCTTTTAGACTCCTGTTCACATTTGCGTTTGAGCAGATCAATGGAGGGAGTGCTTAAGAAGGAAACATCACTGGATTCGGATCCAATCAATTTCAATATTTCCTCCTCTGTATACATATATGTCGAGGTGTTGGGGGTGTCCATGTTCTTACCCGAGCCTGGGGGTACATCCATAATCACATAGAAGTGTAGACAGCAGGAATACTCCCCTGGTGCACGCTCCCCGGATCAAATTGTGGAGCACTCCTTGTGCTGTCCGCATCCGTTGCTCCGTTCCGTGGTCCGCCAAAAAAATATAACCTGACCTATTCTTGTCCGCGCTTTGTGGACAAGAACAGGCAGTTATATTAAAGGCTGTCCATGCCGTTCCACAAATTGCGGAACACACGGACGCCATCCGTGTTTTTCAGATCCGCAATTTGTGGACCGCAAAACACACAACGGTCGTGTGCATGAGGCCTTAGTATATGTGAGTCCAACTGCGCCTATCAGATATTGTGGATGTATCCTAGCAATATACCATCAATGTTTAAGATGGGAATACCCTTTTAAGTCTGGTTTTAACGGTGCACAGTCTTCATGTATTTGGTGCAGCTGCATATAAAAAAAAAAACCGCCAGGGGCTGCCAAGTGTAGGGTGCAACGTTTCTACAACGTTTCAAGTGTCTCAGATCATAAATGTCTATAATTCAGGTAAGGAGTTTTCCAAATGCTCTTTTTCCTGATGACCCACCCTCTGCATAGGTCATTAGTATCTGATCTGCGGGGGTCCAACACTCAGGACCTCCACCAATCAGCTTCTGTGAGCGCTGCAGCCTGCTCGCCAAGCACAGCACTGTACATTGCATAGCGGTTGTGCTTTGTATTGCGCTTTGCTCCATTCACTTCTATGGGGCTGAGCTGCTCCTCGGCCACGTGATCGATGAACGTGACTCACTGGCATAGGAAAAGCAGAGAGAAGTCCGCGGTGCCTACAGGAGCGCCATTGCCTTCTCAAACAGCTGATCAGCGGGGGGTCAAGGATGTCAGACCCTCACTGATCAGATACCAATCATCAGTTAAAACACTTGGAAAACTCCTATGAACATAGGCGTGAAAAGTGGCATGTCTCCTAAATGTCGCAGAAATATCCCAATTGGCATGCCGTGCAAACTTTTTACACCAAAAACCTGACATGTGCGGTTTGATAAATGTGCCCCTCAAGGAAAGCTTGAATGAGAGTAAATCAGGTGTGGGACTTGAAGATTTCGGAAGGGATCCTGATCAAATTCACTAACAAACCCGTTCACCTGCGCATCCATATTTCTGCGGATTAGCTCCATTGAACTGGAATAATCCTCGTGCAATATCTGCGTCACATCAAACTGCGTACCCTTAGGTCTGACGATGTCAAAATCCCCAAAGTTTCTGTCATGTTTTTTTTTTTTCATTTTGAACACAATGGGAGGCTGTTCCAGCAGGGATGTGGAATCCACGCTGAAATCCGACACAAAAATCCGCCGCATGAACTTACCCTTGATGTACTAGAAATTTTAGTGGAAAAACTGAGGCTTTTGTGGTGGTTCCGCTGCAAAAAAACATGATTAAAACGCATGTACTACATGCAGGTTTTGCCACGGTAAAGCCAGCAGACTTCATCCTCGACATTGCAAAGAGTGCAATCCGCTGGGGAGAACCACAGCATAAATTGACAGGCTGTAGATTTCCAATGTCCACGACCGGACAATTGACCCTATGTTTTCTGTACACAGTGTTCCTTAAAACCTCATGCGCTCTGCTGCTACTGCCAATGCTGCATATTCTCCTCATGCAGTTCTGCTGTGGAAAATCTGCAGCATTTACGCTATGCAAGGCCCCTTTCAGACGAGCCAGTATTCCGTGCGGGTGCAATGCGTGATGCGAATGAATTGCGCCCGCACAGAATCCAGACCCATTCATTTCAATGGGTCTGTGTATATGAGCATTGGTTTTGATGCATCACTTGTGCACTGCGTGAAAATCGCAGCATGTTCTATATTCTGCGACTTTCACGCAACACTGGCCCCATATAAGTGAATAGGGCTGCCTGTAAATCGCATCCGCACTTGCTTGATGCGTTTTTCACTGATGGTTGCTGAACAACTTAAGACGATCGCAGACAAAACTGAATGACTTTGTTTGCAAAATCGCGCATTTTTCACTGAACACATCCGCAACGCTTTCAGACTTAATCCGGACGCGCTCGTCTGCAAGGGGCCTTAGTGTCAGCCTCAGATTTCTGCTGCGGATCCAACAGTAAATATGTCAGATTTACTATTGGAAAACCCAACAGATGTGAACAAACCCTAAAGCAGGCATGCTCAACCTGTGGCCCTCCAGCTGTTGCAAAACTACAACTCCCATCATTCCCGGACAGCCTACAGCTATCAGCCTACAGAAGGGCATGGTGGGAGTTGTAGTTTTACAACAGCCATCCCTGCCCTGTGCAACACAGTCATACTTGTGTGTATAAAGCTTAAAGGCTATGTACACTAGGGATGAGCGAATTTCATATTTTGAAGTTCGGGTTTAGGTTGTGGTATAATCTGAACTGCGTTATGGATTCCATTACCACGGACCATAACGCAATTCTATGACAGAATTACTTTAGAGGCATTACGTTATTCATTCCGTCATAATAGAAGTCTATGAGCTGCATAACGGATCTTGCATAACCTCAAGAGCACCAAGTACCTTCCACACTGAGCTAATGAGTAAAGGGAAGTAATAACAAAGTTACTCAACATTTTGTGTAGATTTGTAATGTGGAGCCGACAACTTCATGGAATAAGAAGACTACAGCTTATCTGTCTTAAAGGGAACCTGTCACCGGGATTTTGAGCTGGGGACATGGGCTGCTAGATGGCCGCTAGCACATCTGCAATACCCAGACCCCATAGCTCTGTGTGCTTTTATTGTGTTAAAAAACCGTTTTGATCCATATGCAAATGAACCTCATATGTGTCCTGTATCCGGAGATGAGTCCAGCGGAAAGGAGCCCAGCACCGCCCCGCGTCCTCCGAATCTCCTCCTTGCTGGCTGACGTCACAGAGCTGGAGCGCCGAAATCTCGCGATGCGCGAGCTAGCGCATGCGCAGTGTCGGCATCATGTTCATTCCCTGTGCTGGCATCAGCACAGGGAACGAACTACGCATGCGCTAGCTCGCACATCGCGAGATTTCGGTGCTCCAGCTCTGTGACGTCAGCCAGCAAGGAGGAGATTCGGAGGACGCGGGGCGGTGCTGGGCTCCTTTCCGCTGGACTCATCTCCGGATACAGGACACATATGAGGTTCATTTGCATATGGATCAAAACTTTTTTTTAACACAATAAAAGCACACAGAGCTATGGGGACTGGGTATTGCAGATGTGCTAGCAGCCATCTAGCAGCCCATGTCCCCAGCTCTATGGCCAAAATCCCGGTGACAGGTTCCCTTTAAGGCGCATTTACACACGCAGGTGAGCAGCAGATTGTCAGGAAGGAAGCGCTCCTTCCAAACAGTCGGCTGCTCGTTAAGTGGAGGTCAAGCACCGCATTGACATGCAGCGATCACCTCCACAGTATCAGGACAAGAGGTCAGTATTGTGATCGATCGTCCTCATACAGCAGCAGATCGTTGTTTAGACGGCATGATAAACAATAATGTACCTGCACTAACTACAGCTTTACCTGATAAAAGAGTGTGTCATCTGCTGCACTTTAAGGGTACTTTACACCTCATCACCACGACGGCCACTAGGAGATTGACCCCTGACCTCTGTAGGGGCAGGAACAGAGAGAGGGTTTAAATCCCACCACCAGCACCAGAGTTTCCTGTCCCTACAGAGGACAGGGGCAGAGAGAGTCTCCCTGTGGGGAGATGAAGATGATGGACGCCGTAACACCTTACCTGGTGTTTCCCCTGCCCTCCTGCGGTCTAAGTACTAATGCTGGTCAGGGGTGAAGGAGGGAGGCCTCGCTCCATTACTATATGTGACCCTGCTCCCGGGACGCGATCTCCCGATGGGCCTCCGTGGCTGTAGCTGGGTGCGCTTCAGGTAAAGCGGCGGACGTCACTTCCGGTGGACGGAGGAAGTGACATCTTTTTGGATGCGTCTCCATTTAAAACCGGCACAGCACATGGAAGTGCCGAACGACTCTGCGTTGTGTGTGTCGACATGTTGACTGAGCCCCGCTCCCCTGGAGACCCTTCCGTGCCGCCTGCTGTAAGTTCCCCTGTGGGGAAGCGCTTATCTGCCCTGTTACTTCTTTTTTTAAACAACTGTACCAGGTTGCTTGGTTCCTCCTCCTCCACCTCTCTGGCTTGGGGCTTACATGCTCTATATTCCCTTGTATGTTCAGCATAGCTGATTTGGGGTTATTCTTCCCAGGTCCCTAAGGAGGCTGGCTCAGAAAAAAGTCAGGAAGCCGGCTAAGTGTGTGTCCTGAGTTGAGATCCATAAAACACGAGGAAGTAAAATCCTCCTTATCCCAATTTTCCTCTATACCCAGGAACCCGCCACCACCTAAAAGACAGAGGGGACCATCTCTTTCTTTATCAGATTCGGAGGAGATAGCGGAAAATGCTTCATCCTCCAGAACCTGGGAGGACGAGGAGGCCTCCTCTGATATTGAGACTTCCGAATCAGACAGAAGGTTTTGTTTTTCCTTGGACGAAATGCCAGACCTACTAGGGGCAGTTCGGGCCACTATGGCGGTAGAAGAAGCTCCAAAAGCCCACTCCGACCAGGATGAGATGTTCGGGAGACTCTGGGTAAAAAAAAAAGAAGGTTTTTCCCGATCAATGAAAACATACGAGATATGGTGCTTGATGAATGGTCCAATCCAGAAAAGGGCTTGGGGTGTCCAGGTCCTTCAGGAATTATCTTCGTCTATTGTTTGACCCTAACGAAGGCAACATTTTTAATGAAACGCCAAATATTGATGTTCAAGTGGCAAAAGTCAATAAAAAGACTGCCTTGCCCTTCGAGCACGCCTCCCAGTTACGCGACCCCATGGATAGGAAGGCGGATAGTCTTTTAAAAAAATCTTGGGAAGCCACTATGTTTAATTTAAAAGCAAATATTGCTGCCACCTCGGTGGCAAGGTCTATGGGGTTGTGGCTAAATGAATTGGAGTCTCACATTAGGGACAAAGAGAAATCTTAAGATCCTTCCCCTTACTGAAGTCCGCATGGCAGATGCCTCGGCAGAATCTGTCAGATTTGCTGCTAAAGACGCCGGCCTCTCCAACGCGGCCCGCCGGGCTCTGTGGATGAAGAGCTGGTCAGGAGACAACACTTAAAAAATTAAGTTATGCTCCATTCCGTTCTCAGGAGAATATGTCTTCGGCCCTGTCTTGGACCGTATCTTAGAGAAGGCTGCGGACAAGAAAAAGGGCTTCCCGGAAGAAAGACCCTATAAAAGGAAATATCCCTTTCGTGCCACCACCAGCCAGAACAGATCTTATAGGTATAAAGGGAAGTCAGGATGATGGAGCTATCCGAAAGGCGGCAAGGGTAGAAGTACCCCATCCTCCTCCCAAAACAAATCCTCAGATAAACAATGACGCCAGAGACAGGGGAAGATTGAAGAATTTTCTGACTCCGTGGGAGTCCATTACCTCGAACCCTTGGGTCCAGGACATCATAAAATTCGGATACCAAATCAAACTTTCTGTATCTCCCCCAGACCGCTTCATTTTTACCAACCCGAGCTCCTCCAACGTACGCAAGAAGATTCTGCAGGGAATTCAGAGCCTTCTGGAAATGGATGTGATAGTACAGGTTCCAGCAACACAGCTAGGCCAGGGGTTCTACTCAAATCTCTTCCTGGTAGAAAAGAAAGAAGGCTCATTCCGGACCATTATAAATCTAAAGGCCCTGAATAAATTCATAGTATATCGAAATGCTTACTACCACGTCCCAATCCATCCAAATTCTCAAAAGTTTTTAAGATTTGTCATCCAAGACCACAGGGGAGTAACCTTTCACTTCCAGTTTACGGCCCTTCCCTTTGGGATATCATCTGCTCCCAGAGTCTTCACGAAACTGGTGGTCGAAATGGTGGCCTTCTTGAGGCGCAAAGGACTGGTGATTATACCATACCTGGACGATTTCCTCCTGATTGGAAATTCAGAGAGCCAACTCAGAACAGACTTACTAACCTTCCTGTCTCTCATTCAAGATCTAGGGTGGTTGGTGAACCAGAAGAAATCAAATCTTCTACCCTCCAGCACAATCCAGTTTTTAGGGGTCGTCCTGGATTCCCAGGTTCAATATAACTTTCTCCCACCAGACAAGGTCAGAAACCTCCAGTTGAAAGTCCGACTGTTTCAGAACAGGAGGTCTTGTCCCATAAGGGAAGCCATGAGTCTTCTGGGTCTTCTCTCATCCTGCATTCCGTCTGTCCCATGGAGCCAATCCCACTTCCGATCTCTCCAGTCATGGATTATCAGAATTTGGAACAGGCAGCAGTCTTCTTTGGATCAAAAGGTGCTGATCCCTCCAGCAGTGAAGGCCTCCCTAGACTGGTGGAAAAGCAAAAACAACCTGTCCTTAGGAGTTCCCTGGGAGAAGACTCCCCACATACAAGTGCTTACAGATGCAAGCGAAAAAGGATGGGGAGCGAAAGTGGGAGATCATTTCTTTCAGGGTTCCTGGATGCCAACAACCCGCTCTCAATCTTCCAACTTCAGAGAAATGAAAGCGGTTTGGAAAGCTCTGAAAGCCGCAGAGTACCTACTCGAGGGCCGGCATGTAAAAATTATTTCCGACAATATTATGACGGTAGCATACCTCTCTCACCAAGGAGGGACGAGATCAGAGTAGCTGATGTCCGTGGCAAGGAAGATCTTCAATTGGGCGGAGTCCCACGTAAGATCCATCTCCGCGATTCACTTGAAAGGAGCACTGAACGTGGAAGCAGACTATCTCAGCCGCCAGTTAATAGACCACACCGAATGGTCTCTAAACCAGGATGTGTTTCAGATACTAGTAGAAAGATGGGGCACCCCACAAGTGGACCTGTTCGCCTCCAAGAGGAACACAAAGGTACCAACGTTCTGTTCCTTGAACCCACGGGACAATACTTGGGCGCTGGACGCGCTCACGATACAATAGGACTGGGACCTCTGTTATGCGTTTCCACCCCTGCCTCTACTTCCCAGGATAATTCAGAAGCTCAACCGAGAGGATACAACTCTAATACTAATAGCCCCTTATTGGCCGAAGAGGAGCTGGTTCCCTTTTTAAAAAAAACTGTCAGTAGAGGAGCCATGGCCTCTTCCTTCCAGGAGGGACCTGCTTCATCAAGGGCCAATTTTACACCCAAACCCGAGTTTCCTCAAATTATCAGCTTGGATCCTGAGGTCCAGAGATTGAAATCACTGGGTCTTTCCGATCGAGTAATATCTACCCTGAAAGCGAGTAGAAAGAAGGTTACCTTCTCGATCTATCTGAAGACTTGGAAGAGGTTTTGTTCCTGGATCGGTAACCCTGCCCCAAACTTAGAGCCGCCTAATTTTCAGAAGATCCTGGACTTCCTCCAGCAGTGTCTCAAATTAGGTCTTAGACCCTCCACCTTGAAGGTACAAGTCTCGGCCCTAGCTTGTTTCTTTGATCAAGATCTAGCCAATCACTGATGGATCAGAAGATTTATGAAAGCAGCCTCTCGGCTACGCCCTTCTCTCAAATCCCAGATCCCCAACTGGGACCTCCACACAGTGCTCACAGGCCTGACACTCGCCCCTTTTGAGCCCCTGTCAAGTTGTTCCACCAAACATCTATCTCTAAAGACCGCGTTTCTGGTTGCCATCAGGTCCGCAAGAAGGCTAGGCAAAATTCAAGCTTTGTCAATATAAGAACCCTATCTCCGTATCACCGACGATAGAATTATTCTTAAGCTAGATTCCAGGGTTTCTTCCTAAATAGTATCTGATTAACACCGAAACCAGGAGATAGTTTTGCCTTCCTTTTGTGGTAATCCCTCTAACGATAGAGAATCTAGTTTCCACTCACTAGATGTAAGACGCTCGGTCTTACGGTATCTTGAAGTTACAAAAGGATTCCGTAAAACCAACAATCTATTTGTCTTGTTCTCAGGTAAGAATAAGGATCTAAAAGCTTCTAGGTCTTCTCTAGCACAATGGATTAAAGATTCCATTTCTATCTGTTATAAGATCCAAGGCCTGCCTTGCTCCTCAAATCTAAGAGCTCACTCTACCCGAGCTATGTCCTCCCAGGCCGAGCGGGCCGGAGTTTCTCTAGAGGACATCTGTAAACTGCTACCTGGTCCAACATTCACACCTTTACAAAACATTATAGACTAGACCTATCTAGTTCAGACTTGTCTTTCGGACGTAAAGTCCTTCAGGCGGTCGTCCTCCCCTAAGTTATAATTTTTTATATCTCCTAGTGGCCGTCGTGGTGATGAGGTGGAAAGCCGGAATTAGACTTACCGGTAATTCAGTTTCCACGAAATCACCACGACGGCACATATTCCCTACCCTTGATTTATTGAATTTCTTCTCACCACCTTTTTTCTGACTCTGTAATTTTGGACACACTGGTGCTGGTGGTGGGAGGGGGGGATTTAAACCCTCTCTCTGTTCCTGCCCCTACAGAGGTCAGGGGTCAATCTCCTAGTGGCCGTTGTGGTGATTTTGTGGAAACTGAATTACCGGTAAGTCTAATTCCGGCTTTCACACTAGCGTTTTTCTTTTCCGGCGCAGAGTTCCGTCCTAGGGGCTCAAATCCGGAAAAGAACTGATCAGTTTTATCCTAATGCATTCTGAATGGATGGAGAGTAATCCGTTCAGGATGCATCAGGATGTCTTCAGTTCAGTCTTTTTGACTGATCAGGCTTTTCAGAAAACCGTAGCATGTTGTATTTTTACCTCCGGCCAAAAATCCGGAACACTTTGACTGAACACAGGATCCGGCCTTTTTCCCATTGACTTGCGTTAACGGCGCCGTGTGTTCCGTCAAAACAGATCCGGTTTTTGCATGTTAAACCCGAAAAATGCGAAAAAAAATTGTTAAAGTCCACAAATGGCGGATCCGTTTTTTCCAATGCATTTTTTCATTGTGATCAAAATCTTGATCAGGATTCAAATGTAATCAGTTTTCACAGGTTTTTCTGGATCCGGCGGGCAGTTCCGTTGACGGAATTAAACGCCGGACAATGTTAGTGTGAAAGTAGCCTTACACGGGCAGATTATCGGGTTATGGATTTCTGACGGCCCCCATTATAGTGAATAGGGCCGGATGGAATGCCAGCTGCGGCCAGCAAGGACAGATCCAACAGGCTCTTCCCGGCCAGAACAGCCTGCCAGATCTGTTTCGCACAAGTGTGAAACAAGTCTAAGGGTAAGGCCTCATGCACACGACCGTGCAATTTGCGGAACGGAACGGGCACCGGCAATATAAATGCCTATTCTTGTCCGCAAATCGCGAACAAGAATAGGACGTTATATTTTTCTTGCGGGGCCACGGAATGGAGCCACGGATGCGGACAGCACACGGAGTGCTGGCCGCATCTTTTGCGGCTCCATTGAAATTATTGGGTCCGCATCCGAGCCTTATGTGATTTGAAATGGTGGAGGTACTTGTATGTTGTTGTCTCTCACCCAGTGGTACCTATCATATATATTTTAAATGACTTAGTAAAAGCTATGTTTTAAGATACCCAGTTCACAAATTAATTCTGCTGTCTGCATCCGAGACGCCAAAACGGAGGCTCAGATGCGGACCCAAACAACGGTCGTGTGCATGAGGCCTAAGACTACACGGTCAGCTTTCTTGAGGCAGTTTTGGGAACCAAAATCAGGAGTAGATCATAAAAGGAGAGAAATTGTAAGGCCTCATGCACACGACCGTTGTTGTGTTCCATTTCGCAAAATAGGGTTCCGTGATCCGTTTCCGTTTTTGTTTCCATGTGTCTTCTTTTGTTTTTGGAGGATCACCAGACATAAAGGAAAGTAAAAAAAAATCTAAGACAGGTTTGCCATGCAAATGATAGGAAAAAAACGGATGCGGATGACAATCTTGTGTGCCTCCGTGTTTTTTAGCGGTCCCATTGACTTGAATGGGTCCGCAAACCGTTTTCCGCGAAAATAATAGGACAGGTTATATTTTTTTGACGGACTGGAACCACGGATGACAAACGGTGCATTAGCCGAGTTTTCAACTGACCTATTGAAAGTCAATGGGTCCGCAGAAAATCACGAAAAACGGAACAACGGAGTAAACAACGGTCGTGTGCATGAGGCCTAAAGGAGAGATATAACTTCAGCTATGTCCAAGAGGTGATCCCCAAACTGCTGTCATAAGCAGTTTAGGAGACATCTTGCAGACAAAGCACTTTGGGGGGAGATTTATCAAGACAGGTGCTTTCTGGGCGTTCTTGATATCGTATGCACTGCCGGAGGATGCGAGACATAAATGCATCATAAGTTAGGTGTATTCTATTCTATTTAAACAGAAATCTACAGGAGCTCGGCCACTGTGCCTGTAGAGCTATAGGAGTCCCTGCCCTTGGTCCCCACAGCCTCGTTCTCTCCCACTCCCCTGAGATCATCTGCCTCCCTGCCTTGCTCATTCCACTCCAGCCAATTTCATTTTGCCCCATTTACCCACTGAGAGAGAGTTCAGCATGTCCCATAATAACAATCTGGACATGCTGGGAGTTGGAGTTAAGTCCTCATATCCCTGTCCATGTAATAGCCACTGATGCCCCATAACAGTCTAGACATGTTGGGAGTTGTAGTTTTGTCCTCTTAGACCCCTCTCCATGTAATGTCTATTCCCCATAAGAACAGTGTGGACATATGGGTAGTTGTAGTTCATTCCTCTCTTTTTTTTTTTTAAAAAGACCACAAATCCAGACTCAATCTCTAGCAGCACCTGACAACAGTCCCGTTTTTTGTCGTGTAACAAAACGTCATAGGACAAAAAAAAAGTGATGTGAGCCTTACATGCTTAAGTAATAACGACTATCACCAAAGAGGAAGATCTGATTTCTGACAGATGAGGAAGGTTTCCATCAGAACAGGCATTTTCTCCAACCGTTGTCTGGGTTGTATTACAATGTATTGGAGGGGGCAGGGGGATTTATTTTATTTATCTTAGTAGATTTAGTATTCTGTAGTCTGTTACATCCCCACATGGTAGTAACCCAGCTTTCCCAGGATCCTGAAAGGCAAATCTGCCAAGCTGTGACACTATTTCGCAATGGAGAGTGGGATTTATCTTGGTAGATTCAGTATTCTGCCATTTATTACAGCTTCACATGTGGAACTGAATCCGAGTTCGGGAAATGTTTTTTTTACAGTAGAAATTAACTTATGAAGTCGTTATGCGAAGTCTCGCGAGACTTTGCGAAGTAATAACTTCGGCTCATAGGAGCCAATACATTCTAACACTAATTACATTTTGTGTGAATGTAACTTTGCATTAAAGAGGTATTCCGGTAAAGTAACTTAATTTTTGAAAAACTGCACTAAGTCTACAAGCTGTGACCCAACCAGAACCCATACCTATACATATAACCAGAGTTTCAATTTACCTTGCAAACCATTTGTCTAGCTCCTGTTAAGCCTGAAATGGACTGAGAGAATCATGGCGCCTGATCTTCCCTGAAAAAACTTCAAAGACTACAATTCCCACAATCCCTAGCTTTCCTGCTGTGAGTGTTGATGTCCAGTCACGCCCCCTCTACTCAGTAATTAGCAGCACACTAACACACCCTTTGTTTCACAAGACATTTAGCTAGAGAATTGATAGCAAGACACTGAGCATGCTCGACCTAAGAAAGGCTCAGAACTACAGGTCGATGCCATGGTAATTTATGAGGAAACCGAGTGGTTAGCAGAGGAAGAAAACTACTTTTATAACTATTGAACGGTAAAGGGAAGTTAAATAACAGGAATAGCTCACTCTTCAGCAAACGAACGGTAAAGATTTAAAATTTATATTAGGTTTTTATTGATGGTGAATTAGTCTAAAACATAAGTTATAGTTATGGTAACCGGAGTACACCTTTAACATAGAATGTTCCACATCCCTCTTAGACTTTGATATAAATTAGAATATTTTAGTCATAGAGTATGTGATATTGTAAGGGTACATTCACATGCAGACAGGGCCCCCATCCTCTAAGGGGCCGCCTACTTCAGTGCTGCTGTTCAGCTGAATTGTCCGAGGTCTGGAGGTGTTCCTGTTCCCAGACTCTGTGCTCTGACTCCATATATGGCTTGGGAGTCCCTGCTCTATGTCCATATATAAAGTCAGTGCTTCTGGGAGTCCCTACTCTAACCCCATATATGGCTGTGTCCATATATGGAGTCAGTGCAGGGGGTATCCCCAAACATTGTCAGTATGTTTGGGGACACCCTGTGTATTTAAGTTTTAATTAGCCTCTATTTTTGAAGTGTTTCTGCTAGGATTCAAACTCACAACCATCATCATTAAAGGCAAGAGCCTTAACCACTGAGCTATAGAGCTCAATGTTAAACTGCTGCAGAGAATCCTTATAGTAGTTTCTAACGTATTAGTTACTCATATACAGCAGTATAATTTTTTTTTGTAATTGTAAAAAAAAAAATGTATGGCACTAAATGAATTTGGAATTACAAAAAAAAATATGCAATTACAAAAAAATATAAAAAATTATACTTCTGATATATATACATAATACATCCAAAATTACTACTGAGGATTTTAGCCATAATATATTTGCAGCAGTTAAAAATGTAGCTCTATAGCTCAGTAGTTAAAGCTCTTGCCTTTAATATAGATGGTTGTGAGTTTGAATCCTGACAGAAACGTTTTAAAAATAGAGGCTAAAAAAACTTAAAGACACAGGGTATCCCCAACAATAAGAAGTTTTATTTTATTTAAAAAGAAAAGAGCAAAACATAAAATATGAGCAAATAACACCCATGTTAAAGGGGTTGTGTCATCTCAGACAATACGATGCCCATGATTGCCTATTCTTTAATTGTTAATTTTATTTTGGGGAAAGGGGGGGGGGGGGGGTCATTTCATTTTTTATATTTTTTTATTTTTTCAAAACTTTTTTTTTGTTAGATCCCCAAGTGGACCACAACTTGCAATCATTAGATTGCAGTTGATATAGAATAATGGAAATTGCTCCATTATTCTGTATAGAAATCACTACACCCCAGTTCAGTGCTGCCACCTAGTGTCCTGAACTGGGATATGCTAATAATGATCCTGGAAGCCTAGTACAGGCTGCAGCTCATTATAACAACAGGGTGCTTTCCCCCATATCTGCCAGGGCAAAGCGCGCCTGAACAGGAAGTGCAGGCTTCTGGTTTTTAACACTCTCAGATGCTGTGGTAACATTTTACCGTGGCAGCTGAGTGGTTAAATGTCCACGGTCAGCATTACCGCTTTTGTGGACATTGGCCGCGGGTGCCTGCTGTGGTTGCTACGCCACCTACTCCGTTCCAGAGCGGGAACCGTCAACCAACATGTGCCGTACATTTACGGCGGATTTTGGCAAGGGGTTAATGGTCACATGACAAATGTGTATAGGACAGGGCTTTCTTTATGCATGGTCTGCTGGAGCTTGTAGAGGTACTTGCAGCCATGTGAGGGAGGGTTTAGTGGTGTTAAATGTAGGCAAAAAACGTGATGTGAACCCAGCCTTTTAGCCAGTGATTTTTTTTTTTCTAATTCTATTTATTTAATAATTAAAAATATTTAAAAACTACCGGCTGGCCAACCTCTTTAACCATTATGCAGCTGGTTTCAGCTGTTATCTCCTACAGGCGATTTGGAATTGGCTGTATTATGTCAGTATTTTGGCTTCAACACGCAGAACTATATACTGTATAATGAAAAATATGGCTCCTAAATGGACCGAAATGAAGCAGTTCACGCTCAGCCTAAACAGTCTGAAAGATTATATAATTAATGATTACTATGGTAAACAGCTTATAAATGATCAACACTTCATCTCAATATGAAAAAAGAAATCCTAACCTGTCTGCATTATATCTTCAAAGATATTAAACCATTTATTGCAATTTATTACACAACATACCAGTGATTCAGTGTTAATGCATACACGTCATTAATCCCTTCTCTGAACGAAACCTACACTCATACTATAGGATTAGGATTTCAGACCAGAAACGGTGATCTTACTGGTTTCAGGTCACACCCGTATGTCTGACATACAAACAAACAATGCAAAGGTGTCAGTATAGTTCTGCTATAATATAACAATCCATATTACAATCACTGACTTCTCTTTTTTTTTCTCTTGGCTTGCCAAAAGATTTACCATGGTAATCACCTGGCACATGAATGATGCCAGTCCCAAGGAGGTAAACAGAGTGGCAGCTTGCATGCTAGGATGCAGCTCCATTTACATGGGGGACCCAGGAGACTATTCTTAAAACACACCAATTCTGAAAACTGTAGCGAAAAGTGGGTGTAGCTTTCTGGGCATGGGTGTGAACTGATGCCTATTTTAAGAGCAATTCCACACATCCTAGTAGGTGTAGATTTCCTTAACGGGTCTTCCTGTCCCACCGATATTAGCGGGTCTGGCCAGCATTACTCTAATGTGTGAGAGCACCTTTGGGCTTGGAGTTAGGAACAGGTTTTCATTTTCCTCTACAACATAATGGCCAAGATTTACAGATGGCTAAAGCTTAGACCGGCTGTCTAGACCTGCACCAGATATATCACAGGGGCTCAGGCTGGAGGAGAAATCTGGTGCAGGGACAGACACTTTTCTCTGACTCTATACTGACTAGTGGTTGGCTTACTTCGAGGCAGATTTTTATGGCAGAATTGTGGCACAATTTTGGTGAATGTTAGACCCACCCTTTTCCTCATGCCCTTGTCAAGCATGTTGGAAATAAGTTTAGAAACCATAGATGCACTATGTGAGCAGGACTGGTTGTTGCTACTTGAAGAGCTGCCTAAAGGGGCGAGGAGCCTTAACCCCCAATACACTACAGATTGTAATGATGCGGTCCTGCCTATGATATGCCATTATGGCTGAGCTGCCTGACAGGAAAACTCACCAATATGTAGTATAGGCAAGTGCCAGAGCGTAGTGTGTAGTGAGGCCTCACCGGCCTAGGCAGCTAGTGAAGGCAAACAGTCCCGCTCACATTCTAGGACAGGTTGCTGGTGGTCATTTTAAATCATTTTCGGAGAAACTCTTAAAGCCCATGGAAATACAGTTGCAAGAAAAAGTATGTGAACCCTTTGGAATGATATGGATTTCTGCACAAATTGGTCATAAAATGTGATCTGATCTTCATCTAAGTCACAACAATAGACAATCACAGTCCGCTTAAACTAATAGCACACACAGAATTAAATGTTACCATGTTTTTATTGCACACACCATTTAAACATTCACAGTGCAGGTGGAAAAAGTATGTGAACCCTTGGATTTAATAACTGGTTGAACCTCCTTTGGCAGCAATAATTTCAACCAAACGTTTCCTATAGTTGCAGATCAGAGGTGCACAACGGTCAGGAGTAATTCTTGACCATTCCTCTTTACAGAACTGTTTCAGTTTAGCAATATTCTTGGGATGTCTGGTGTGAATCGCTTTCTTGAGGTCATGCCACAGCATCTCAATCGGGTTAAGGGTCAGGACTCTGACTGGGCCACTCCAGAAGGTGTATTTTCTTCTGTTTAAGCCATTCTGTTGTTGATTTACTTCTATGCTTTAGGTTGTTGTCCTGTTGCAACACGCATCTTCTGTTGAGCTTCAGCTGGTGGACAGATGGCCTTAAGTTCTCCTGCAAAATGTCTTGATAAACTTGGGAATTCATTTTTCCTTCGATGATAGCAATCCATCCAGGCCCTGACGCAGCAAAGCAGCCCCAAACTATGATGCCCCCACCACTATACTTCACAATTGGGATGAGGTTTTGATGTTGGTGTGCTGTGCCTCTTTTTCTCCACACATAGTGTTGTGTGTTTCTTCCAAACAACTCCACTTTGGTTTCATCTGTCCACAGAATATTTTGCCAGTACTGCTGTGGAACATCCAGGTGCTCTTGTGCAAACTATAAACGTGCAGCAATGTTTTTTTTTTTTACAGCAGTGGCTTCCTCTGTGGTATCCTCCAATGAAATCCATTCTTGTTTAGTGTTTTACGTATCGTAGATTCGCTAACAGGGATGTTAGCATATGCCAGAGACTTTTGTAAGTCTTTAGCTGACACTCTAGGATTCTTCTTCACCTCATTGAGCAGTCTGCGCTGTGCTCTTGCAGTCATCTTTAAAGGATGGCCACTCCTAGGGAGAGTAGCAGCAGTGCTGAACTTTCTCCATTTATAGACAATTTGTCTTACCATGGACTGATGAACAGCAAGGCTTTTGGAGATACTTTTATAACTCTTTCCAGCTTTATGCAAGTCAACAATTCTTAATCGTAGGTCTTCTGAGAGCTCTTTTGTGCGAGGCATCGTTCACATCAGGTAATGCTTCTTGTGAAAAGCAAACCCAGAACTGGTGTGTGTTTTTTGTATAGGGCAGGGCAGCTGTAACCAACACCTCCAATCTCATCTCATTGATTGGACTCCAGTTGGCTGACACCTCACTCCAATTAGCTCTTGGAGATGTCATTAGTCTAGGGGTTCACATACTTTTTCCACCTGCACTGTGAATGTTTACATGGTGTGTGCAATAAAAAAATGGTAACATTTAATTATTTGTGTGTTATTAGTTTAAGCAGATTGTGATTGTCTATTGTTGTGACTTAGATGAAGATCAGATCACATTTTATGACCAATTTGTGCAGAAATCCATATCATTCCAAAGGGTTCACATACTTTTTCTTGCAACTGTATATTTGGAGCAAATTGCTGCCTGTATTGTAGCTGGTGAAAAGTAAGGCTTTCTGTAATAAGACCCTGACGTGCAGTGTATTAGAGGCAACATTTACGTTCTGGAATCTCATTCTTCCAGTGGATTAGTTTCCGTGCAGAGCTATACACGAGAAGCATGCTTCTGTTTCTGGAAGTATTTTTTGTTACATGAAAGGAGATCACATTCTGATGAACCAAGACAAAACAATCCTGTATAACTGATATGCCCGCAGGAGGTGAAGTGTTCAGAACTTCTTGGAATCTGTGTAAATCGTAATCCAAATCAGAATATCCAGAGATAATCAGTTGCTCTGCTTTGATTTGCTGCCCGTTTTTAACATAGTAAATCCCTCCTTTAGAATGATGAAGACCATTTTTATTTAAGGCGACACCAATTATTCCTGGACATCAATTTTTGCTGTTCGTTCTACTGGTGGTAGAAAAAAACACTCTGTCAAAGTGACTTATAATCTATACTACCATTATAGAAATATTTGAAAATATGCATACCTTTTATGGAAGATAATGGAAAAAAGCCATACACTTTCATTTGGGGGATACTATTTCTCCTTATGGAGAGCACCTAAACTGCTTGAGGAGTCTTATAGGCCAGGTAATGCTCCTCTGGAATTCCAGGAAGAGGGTATGCTAAGTATCATTTGCATACCCTCTTCTTAGACTTTCATTATAATATCCCATATAAGGGAAACTTTCCATACATTTAGCCAAGAGAGGGCTGTATTTATAGTTTGTGTTGCCCTAATTTCTTAGATAGAATACAACTCCTTACGACTAGTACACAAGTGACAGATCTCACCACAAATTTGTTACATGCAGATTGTGCTGCAGATTTGCCATTTATTTAACCAATAAACATTGAAATCGGTCATCCTACCTGAGGTTACTGCGCTCTTGATATAGGTGCATGTCCCAAAGGTGAGACCTACATCTATCAGACATTTAAGGCATGTCCTAGGATCCTAAGATGCGAATACCCCTTAAAGCGTTTTCCTGTGCTACTTATCCTTAGGATAGATCATCAATATCAGATTGGCGGGAGCCTGGCAGCCAGCACCCCCCCCCCCCCTTCCCCGATCAGCTGTTTGTGGCAGAGAACAGAACTGGAAGCACAGGCTGTGTAGTGAGCACGCTGGGTTACTGCAGCTCAGCTCCCATTTCTCACTAGCAGCTGTACTGGTACATTTCAATAAATTAGAATATCATTGAAAAATGAATTTATTTCAGTAATTCAATTCAAAAAGTGAAACTCATATATTATATAGATTTATTACATACACAGTGATCTATTTCAAGCATTTATTTATTTTAATGTTAATCTTTTCATATGGCTTACAGCTAATGAAAATCCAAAAGTCAGAATCTCAGAAAATTGGAATATTGGGTAAAAAAAAGTTCAATATTGTAGAATCATTGTGTCACACTCTAATCCAGGGATGGCCAACATGAGGCTCTCCAGCTGTTGTAAAACTACGACTCCCAGCATGCCCAGACTGCCTACAGCTATCAGCCTACAGCAGGGCATGGTGGGAGTTGTAGTTTTACAACAGCTGGAGAGCCACAGGTTGGCCATCACTGCTCTAATCATCTAATCAACCTCTCAAGCCTCTCTGTCCTCTCCTGCATAACGAAAACAGGACGGATCCGATATGCTGACTGTTGTAGAAATATTAATAGTTGTAATCTGCTTGCATCAAACTTTGTGTAAGGAAATGTAAACCCCCTTTCCCTCAACCGCAGTCAGCCAAAGGTGTTTTCATGTTAAGTTCTGCTGAGCAACTCCCTTCCCCCTGCCCAGTCTGTTCACTTTTATTTACTCACAAAAGGTGTAAAACGGGCTGGCCCATAACAAGGATGCAGGAAGTGATGTCATACAGGAAGTGATGACACACAGGAAGTGATGACATACAGGAAGTGATGACATGGGAAGACAAGACACCATCATTTAGAATAACCTAGCCAACAAACACATGTATGCAATAATCTACCATTACCACTGGAGCGAACTCCATCTAGCCTTGCTCAGTGATCAATGCCAGATAAAGTTACTATGATCCTCATGCATGTTTATTTACAGGACAACGTCATTATCTCCAGCGGCTGATCAGGCGCACTAGAGACAACAAACACACGTTCCTTTCGTTATATTATTCTCTTAACAAATGCATCCACGTCAAGCCAATAAATCTGCGTCTTGCGCGGGGGCCCTAGCCGGCGTCCATACATCAGCCAATAAAACACTGCTCTGCTGAACACATCAGTCTCCCCCGGCCCACAGCCCAGTGCTTAGCACATGGACCATTCGCCGACGGAGACCTCTGCGCCCAGCAGCTGTGACAGGACATACACAGGAAGATATCCACTCCAATGGTTTACCCTGACACTGAGAGACATGGTGACATACACAATATATTAAATACACATCCTAATAAAATTTCCACAACATGGCCATGGACTTCTATTATGACGGAATGCCTCTAAAGGCATTCCGTCATTGAATTGCATTATGTTCCCTGGTAACAGAATCCATAATGCAATTCAGCGTAAATCCAAACCTGAGACTTCAAAAACTGGAGTTTGCTCATCCCTACACAAAAGTCATTGCTAAAGAAGCTAGCTGCTCACAGAGTGCTGTATTCAAGCATATTGATGGAAGTTGAGTGGAAGCAAAAAATATGGTAGAAAAAGGCGCACAAGCAACATGGATAACCGCAGCCATGAAAGGATTGTCAAGAAAAGGCCATTCAAGAACTTGGGGGAGATTCACAAGGAGTGGACTGTGGCAACAAGTGCCTCAAGAGCTACCACACACAGACGTATCCAGGACATGGGCTACATCTGTCACATTTGTTGTGTCAAGCCATTCATGACCCAGAGACAGCGTCAGAAGCGTCTTACGTGGGCTAAGGACTGTTGCTCAGTGGTCCAAAGTCCTGATTTCAGATGTAAATTTTGCATTTCATTTGGAAATCAAGGTTCCAGAGTCTTGAGGAAGAGTGGAGAGGCACACAGTCCAATTTTATTGAGGTCTAGTGTGAAGCTTCCACTGTCAGTGATGCTTTGGGGAGCCATGTCACCTGCTGGTGTTGATCCACTGTGTTATATCAAGTCCAAAGTCAGCACAGCCATCTACTGGGAAATTTTAGATGCATTAATCCTTCTGCTGACAAGCTTTATGGAGATGTTTATTTCATTTTCCAGCAGGACATGGTACCTTCCAAACACTACCAAAAGTACTAATACCTGGTTTAATAATATAATAATAATAACATTTATTTATATAGCGCCACCATATTCCGCAGCGCTTTGCAAATTCATAGGGTTCATGTACAAAACAAAAGTAACTGGCTAATATGCAACTGAAACACTAGGAGTCGGGGCCCTGCTCGCAAGAACTTACAATCTATGAGTATCACTGTGCTTAAAGGGGTAATCCTATCTTAGACAATGGGGGCATATCGCTAGGATATGCCCCCATTGTCTGATAGGTGCGGGTCCCACCTCTGGGACCTGCACCTACAAGGAGAACAGAGCCGGAGAGAGTTGTGGCTGGAGGACCCCGGGTTTCCCAGGGTCCGACCACCACCAGGCACAGCTCCCGCCTCTCCGATTGAAGTGAATGGGAGCGCACCACGCATGCGCGGCCACCGCTCCCATTCATTTCTATGGGGCCGACGAAAATGCTCGGCTATTTTCGGAGCCTCCATAGAAATCAATGGAGGGCGACTGCGCATGCGCAGTGCGCCCTCCTCAAGTTTCTCTGCTCCGTTCTCCTTGTAGGTGCGGGTCCCAGACGTATCCTAGCGATATGCCCCCATTGTCTAAGATGGGATAACCCCTTTAACTCGCCAGCAAACTCGACTAGCCTAAACCTTATATAGAATCTATGAGGTATTGTCAAGAAGAAGATGAGAGCCATCAGACCCAACAATGCAGACATGCCGAATCAAAGCAACCTGCAGTGCCACAGGCTGATCGTCTCCACGCTACGCCGTATTGATGCAGAAATTCATGCAAAAGGTTCCCTGACCAAGTATTGAGTGCATATACTGCACATACTTTTCAGTAGGCCAACATTTCTTTATGAAAAAAAATCCTTTTTACTGATCTTATATAATATTCCAATTTTCAGAGAACTTTTGGGTTTTGATTAGCTGTAAGCTTTAATCAACCTTAAAATAAATAAATGCTTGAACTAGAACACGGTGTGTAATAAATCCATATAATATGAGTTTCACTTTTTTAATTCATTTACTGAAATAAATAAACTTTTTGATGATATCCTAATTTATACAATGCACCTGTATTTCCTCTTTATACTTCTGATACCCTTGTGCCGGCTAAAAGAACTGTGCTGGACCTGGTACCGCCTTAAGGGTGCTTTCACACTAGCGTTATTCTTTTCCAGTATTGAAATTCTAGCTTTGAAAAAATGTAATACCGGATCCCTTATTCCGGATGATACCAGAAAGACGGATCCAGTATTTCAATGAATAAGTCTAAGGATCCGTATCCGGATCACTAAAAAAAAAAAGATATCCGTTTTCACACAGATTTCCGGATCTGCCATTTTTGGGGGGAAAGCAGTTAATGAGGAATGGCAAACAGACTGCATCCTTATTTTGAGGATCCATGATTTGCGGACAGCAAAATGGATATGGTTGTGTGTATGAGGCCTTAACGTAACACAGACATCTACATGTTAAAATACTTGTGGGTGAAGCTGGCGGCTGATATTCATTTATTAGATATGGAAAATGTCACTACTTCACATCTGCCATATGGATGGATCCAGTGATAGGATGCAAATATTTAACATGACCCATCCTCAAAGGCCAAAAAACACCTGAATTAGAATTTTCCTACTACTGAACATGGGATAAAGTTCTCCATATATGCCATATATTAAGAGTGAAGCAGAAATAGTTTTTTATATTAACAGTCGATATCCTATACATTTTCCTAACTTTGTCTTTGACCCAAAAATAATAGGCCTGTGTTGCTCATTGTTTCTAGGCACAGTGCACCCTAGTCAAAGACGTTTGAACCAAGTGCCCCAAACCTCTGCTTAAGGCTTCATGCACACGACAGTATTTTTTCACGGTCCGCAAAAAGGGGTTCCGTGATCCGTGTCCGTTTTTGTTTCCATGTGTCTTCCTTTGTTTTTGGAGAATCTCCAAACACGAAGGAAAGTAAAAAAAAACAAAGTTTAGTTTGCCATGCAAATGATAGGAAAAAAACGGACGCGGATGACAATCTTGTGTGCATCCGTGTTTTTTCCGTGAAAAAAAGGACAGGTCATAGTTTTTTCACGGACTAGAAACACGGATCACGGACGCGGATGACAAACGGTGCATTTTCAGAATTTTCCACGGACCCATTGAAAGTCAATGGGTACGCAGAAAATCACGGAAACGGAACAACGGACACGGGACACAACAACGGTCGTGTGCATGAGGCCTAACTGTTCTTGCTGACTGTTTTATAGGCTCCCTATATTTTGTCACAATAACTAGGGATGAGCAAATCAACTTCGGATGAAACATCTAAAGTCGATTCGCATAAAACTTCGTTCTAATACTGTACGGAGCAGGAACTCCGTACAGTATTAGAATGTATTGGCTCCGATGAGCCGAAGTTATTGCTTTGCGAAGGCTCGTGAGATTTTGCGTAATAACTTCATAAATTAATTTGTACTGTAAAAAAGCATTTCCCGAACTCGGGTTCGGTTCCAAGTGGTACCTTGAAACTAAACCCGAGTTCGGGAAATGTTTTTTTTATACAGTATAAATCAATTTCTGAAGTTATTATGTAATAACTTCGGCTCATCGGAGCCAATACATTCTAATACTGTACTGAGCTCCTGCTCCGTACAGTATTAGAAAGAAGTTTTATGTGAATCGACTTCGGATGTTTCATCTGAAGTCGATTCGCTCATCCCTAATAATAACGCCTGCAGAGGAAACCACGTGAATCAGATAAAATGTGAAAATAAGGGAGCGAGCACTCGTCTATGGCATACACTCAGATTTAATATTAAAAATTGCAATGATAAATTGATCAAACAATAAATTCAATAACACAATTAAAATGCTAAAAATGTTACCAATGGTATAAAATAATGGTCGACCATATATGCGCCACTAATTGATGGGAGCAATACAGTGATGTATATATAAGGTCCAATGGTGTCCACAATGAATGTTATATAAAGTGACAGTGCAATAATAAAGATTGAAAATAACAGTGCTGATAACTTAAGATAAATGTCAATATCCTAGTGAAAGGTAAAGTGATGAATAGGTGCAACGATCCTGTGAAAAAATAGGGGACGCCGTATAGGGCCTGGCACTACAGACTTATATTTGTTCCTGTAGAGATTGGAGTTCAATATAGAGTCCGCAATCAACCGCAATAAACAGTCCAAAAGTTGCTTGTGTTTGGTTAATAATATATTCTGTAAACGCAGTCTATATTAGCTGTGTAATTCTCACCTCTGTCCGGAGGTTATTCCTTGCTAGGAGTAGAGAGTCTTACCTCCTATGTTGGCGTGTTGCACGGTCTATTTCTTAATGCGCTGCAGGAGTTCAGCTGGAGACGCTGTTACGTCCTCACAGCTCCCAAACTCTAGTAACCTGGCCCAAATCTCGCGGTATTACGCCCAATGGGCTTTCAGACACTCTGTTGGAACCTCCACAAAGAGAACTCTGAGCATGGCCATGCTATAAAGAGATAAAGATTTAAAGACTGCAACCTTGTAACCACTGCAACTTTTGTAACAACTCAATTGCCCTGAACACAGCGAGTGCGGAGATCGGACTGCTGTCCCACCCGTAATACCGCGAGATTTGGGCCAGGTTACTAGAGTTTGGGAGCTGTGAGGACGTAACAGCGTCTCCAGCTGAACTCCTGCAGCGCATTAAGAAATAGACCGTGCAACACGCCAACATAGGAGGTAAGACTCTCTACTCCTAGCAAGGAATAACCTCCGGACAGAGGTGAGAATTACACAGCTAATATAGACTGCGTTTACAGAATATATTATTAATCAAACACAAGCAACTTTTGGACTGTTTATTGCGGTTGATTGCGGACTCTATATTGAACTCCAATCTCTACAGGAACAAATATAAGTCTGTAGTGCCAGGCCCTATACGGCGTCCCCTATTTTTTCACAGGATCGTTGCACCTATTCATCACTTTACCTTTCACTAGGATATTGACATTTATCTTAAGTTATCAGCACTGTTATTTTCAATCTTTATTATTGCACTGTCACTTTATATAACATTCATTGTGGACACCATTGGAACCTTATATATACATCACTGTATTGCTCCCATCAATTAGTGGCGCATATATGGTCGACCATTATTTTATACCATTGGTAACATTTTTAGCATTTTAATTGTGTTATTGAATTTATTGTTTGATCAATTTATCATTGCAATTTTTAATATTAAATCTGAGTGTATGCCATAGACGAGTGCTCGCTCCCTTATTTTCACATTTACTCATTCCATTGAGGTGGGGCGTCCCCAAACTGAGTTTGCAGCACCGTACCACCCACTACCAGCAGTGAGCCACTTCATCCAATTAACTCTTTTACACGTGAATCAGATAGTCAACCATCATTGAACTCAATGGAAACCTTAAAAATCTCCTATGCAATGAGCTCCCCCTAGTGGCAATTGGAGGAAAATGGAATGGTTTATGCCAAGAAGAAGGTGTTCAGCCATAAGCTCCCCTTACATGGGACCTCACCACAGGCCTTAGCGACGTGGTCTGCATTCATAGTTTGTGGCTAACTATAGTACTACTGACTGCACCACTCCATCAGTGTGAACATAGCATAAGCTTGATCTATAGCAAGAGAAGGCCATCGAATTTTCTTGCATTTCCGTGCAGCCCATCAAGATTGCACCTTGCATTTCATGTAAATGAAAGGAAAAACAAATTTTTACAGCTTCTGAGAGTTGTGCAATAATAGAACATTTCGAATCATATTTAAATAGATCTCACAGTAGTTATATACAGTACATCACAATATTAAGACTAATTTTAACCCATTAAAGACATGGCCTATTTTGAACTTCAGGGTGGTTTTTTTTAATATCGTCATTTCAAAAACTTTGATATTTTTCCATCAACGTAATCATTTGTGGTCTTGTTCTTTGCCAGATGAGACGTATTTTCAACAGCACCGTTTTGGGAAGCAACTATTGTATTCTATAACTTTTACAACATGCATGGGTATTTTGCCCAACAGAATAATGTAAATCACAACAGAAACCCAACAGATCAGTGGTGATCTGGCAATTTCGTTCTTTTCTGTCCATGGAATTGAACAAAATAAACTGAAAATGAGCCTCAGGTGTGAACGTAGCCTTATATATACTATCTTTTGTGTCATAGTGATAGGCTTTGGTTAGTTCAGTAAGTAGGAAATCATAGGAAATGTACTTCTTTCCAATTAACTGTGACAATAGGATTTTATTTGTTATAATATTTTTATTTAATCCTAGCAGTACATGTAAGGCTTAGGGTCCATTCACACGACTGTATATTTTGAGAGTCTAAAATTGCGGAACGTATCCAGGACCCATTAATTTCAACGGGGCTGCAAAAGTGTGCACCGGGTGCTGTCTCCGCATCCCCACTTCAGTTACACTGCCCTGCAAAAAAATCTGTCCTATTCTTGTCCCAGTTGTTGCTTTACCAACCGGCTCTCTAGAGCATCTCTAGGATTTCCATAACGGCGGTAAGTGAACTGCAAAAAAAAAAAAGAAAGGAGCTCTAGGTCTCCTACTCCATGGACAGGAAGCCACTGAGGTGGGAGAGAGGCTCCACCTTTTTATTCTGTAGGTTTCTTGTCCCTGGGGGTGGATCCTCTCTCTCTCTGTGGTGCTGTTGTGAGGGAAGGGAAAAATTCCATTCTCTCACCTGAGTCATTCCAAAGCAGTCCCAGAGGGAACAAAAAATATAGCAAATCGGTGCTGTTTGCAGAACCCAGCAAATGGGATGCGGCTATGGATGCCAAAGGGGGACATCCCATGAAATGGGACAGGAAGTGGTCTGACATACCCTTTGAGTGGAAGTACCAATAGCATCCCAGCAAGGACAAGACAAGGATAAGCCCTGCCTTACAGAGCTATGCCGATCATAAGGTAATCCTAATACTGGGAATGATAGTAGCTCTGGAGCCCACATGAAAAGAGACCAACAGAAGAAAGCTGAGGCCCCAATAGGTCTGGGTGGAGAACAAACTAAACTGAGAGCATGCTTTTGGATGAGTGAGAGCCACAGACATCTGTCCAGGGAAGAGACCAAACCAACAGGCTATAAACCAGATAATGCAAAGGTAATACAAAGGGAGTAGAGTGGCCACAAGTTGATCCAGATGGTCTAGCCCCGGATTTCTCATCTCCGGTCCTTGGGACCCACCTACCAGTCATGTTTTCAGGATTTCCTTAGTATCGAGCAGGTGATATAATTAGTGTCCATGCATCAGGACTTACCACAGGTATATCCATTCTATGGTATATTCTCAAATCCTGACAGGTAGGTGGGTCCCGAGGACCGGCGTTGAGAAACCCTGATCTAGCCCATGGAGAAGAAACCATCCGCCAGGGAGGAAAACACCACTGGGATCCTGCAGAGAATGGATCCTGCATGGGACCAGACTCCTCCCTCGAGAAAACAGTCACCGAATAGACTAGTACAGATGGGATTTGCTGAACTAAGTGTGTGGTGGTGGGCACTTCAGATTAAATAGTGCAGGCTGTGCTAAAAACAGAAACATTAGGTGAAAAAGAGTGATGGTCCAACTACCTTCAGTGGACAGCAGAGACATTGGGAGTAGGTGGCACTCCAAAAATCACCTATGCAGACATATACATCGAAGAAAGACTGGTGCAAGGTTACTGAAAAGGAATAAGCCTGCACACTGACAGAATATGGCCGGATGAGGCTTGATCATTTCAGGAATAATCCCCCTAAGGGTCCATTCACACGTCCGTATGTGTTTTGCGGATCACGGACACCGGCAATGTGCGTTCCACATTTTGTGGATCGCACATTGCCAGCACTCTCATAGAAAATGCCTTTTCTTGTCCGCAATTGCGGACAAGAATAGGACGTGTTCTATTTTTTTGCAGAACGGAAGTGCGGATCCGCAAATGTGGATGCGGGCAGCACATCCGGCCCCATTCAAAATGAATGGGTCCGCACCTGTTATGCAAAATTGCGGAACGGATGCGGACCAATTTTGCAGATGTGTGAATGGACCCTAACCCTGTGTTTGAAAAATTAAGAGGATGACCCAATTGGTGACTAGAAGTCTGGAAAACATAGACCAGATAAGCCTGTATTCCCATAAGATGGCAGCACTGAGTTGGAACTCATTTTTTAAGAACTTCTGGGGCAAGAGATAAAACCTTGCCGCTAGGGTCTCAGAGAACACTGTCAAGCCTAGGACCCAGCAGAGACCTGCGTAGGTAGACTCAGCCAGATACCTGAACTTTCGGTACGATTTCTGCTAAACCCAAAGACAATACCTTCTGAAGGAACTCCAGTATCTAAATGCTAGGCAGAGTCTGGTAATCTTTTGGGGTCTAGATCTGAATATTCCCAAAACTTCCTCCATACCCTAGTGTAGATGGATATAGTAATGTTTTTTTCTTACTTTTTAGTAAGGTAGATACTATATTTTATGAAAAAACCTTTGCTGGTTACCAAAGCCTTTTAAATTTGAGTCCACGAAGTGTAGACCCCGAACCCTGGGATGCCAAATTGGGTCCGGCGTCAGAAGGTCCGGGATCTCCGGGAGCAACCAGGGATTCGAGATGGAGATGGTTCGGCCAAAAGGGGGCAATCACTATCACCCTTGCTTTTTCCTCTGTGATCTTTTTGAAAACCAAGGGCAACAGCTGGATCAGGGAAAAGCATAAGCCAGAGGGTAGTTTCATTTCAAAAGAACCGCATCCACCCCATCTGGGGTTTTTCTTGGGTTTGATGAGCAAAATCTGTCTGCCTTTCTGTTCTTTCAGGTAGCAAAAAGATCTATTACACCACGCAACAACAAAAAAATACAGTATTTTTCGCTTTATAAGACGCACCTGATGATAAGACGCACCTAGGTTTTTGAGGAGGAAGAATAAATATTTTGAACCAAAAGGTATGCTTTTGGTAGGTTTTGAACTAATGGTGGTCTGTGGATGACGCACTGTTATGGGGATCTGTGGATGACGCACTGTTATGGGGGATCTGTGGATGACGCACTGTTATGGGGGGATCTGTGGATGACGCATTGTTATGGGGGGATCTGTGGATGATGCACTGTTATGGGGGGATCTGTGGATGATGCACTGTTATGGGGGATCTGTGGATGACACTGATGGGGGATCTGTGGATGACACTGATGGGGGATCTGTGGATGACACTGATGGGGGATCTGTGAATGACACTGAGGGGGGATCTGTGGATTACACTGATGGGGGATCTGTGGATTACACTGATGGGGGATCTGTGGATGACAGTCTCATCTACAGATCCCCCATCAGATGCATCAGTGTGGAGGGAGGAGGCGGGGAAACACATGTCGGGGCCCGGTGCAGTGACTCTACTCTAATACACCGGGCCCCGCAACTGTTAAATGCATTCAATCTGATCTATATCTAATTGTATATGCTCTGTACGGTACTTACTGTAGTACCGTAAGTATAGCATTAAGACGGAGCAGACCGGCATCTCCCTCGGTCATGCACCGCCTGCCGCAGCTCCCTCCTCATGCGCCGCCTGCCCCAGCTCCCTCGGTCATGCTCTGCCTGCTTATCTCACTTTATGAATGAACAGGCAGGCGGCGCATGACAGAGGGAGCTGGGGCAGGCGGCGCATGACAGAGGGAGCTGCCGATCTGCGCCGTCTTAATGCTATACTTACGGTACTACAGTAAGTACCGTACAGAGCATATACAATTAGATATAGATCAGATTGAATGTATTTAACAGTTGCGGGGCCCAATGTATTAGAGTAGAGTCACTGCACCGGGCCCTGCCATGAGTGTCCCCGCCTCCTCCCTCCACACTGATACTTCGCTGGCCACGCTGTGCAGCATAGCGGCCAGCGAAGTATTCGCTTTATAAGACGCACGGCTATTTCCCCCCCACTTTTGGGGGGGAGAAAGTGCGTCATATAAAGCGAAAAATACGGTAATCTTTTCGCCTGCTACTGGACCAAATTTTTTTTTCCTATACTAAATCGAGTGTGCGGATTACTAATCCGAAGTCAGAATTGTTGTAACACGTCACTAAATTTTGCTATGCATAAGTATGCCTAAATGAATTAAGCACTTGGAAAGAATTGAATAATTTTGAACAGAATGAGTTTTAGGCCTCTTTCACACTTGCGTTGTCCGGATCCGGCGTGTACTCCACTTGCCGGAATTACACGCCGGATCCGGAAAAACGCAGGTGAACTGAAAGCATTTGAAGACGGATCCGTCTTCAAAATGCTTTCAGTGTTACTATGGCAGCCAGGACGCTATTAAAGTCCTGGTTGCCATAGTAGTAGTGGGGAGTGGGGAAGCGGTATACTTACAGTCCGTGCGGCTCCCGGGGCGCTCCAGAATGACGTCAGAGCGCCCCATGCGCATGGATGACGTGCCATGCGATCACGTGATCCATGCGCTTGGGGTGCCCTGACGTCACTCTGGAGCGCCCCGGGAGCTGCACGGACTGTAAGTATGCTGCTCCCCCGCTCCCCACTACACTTTACCATGGCTGCAAGGACTTTAGCGTCCCGGCTGCCATGGTAACCATTGAGAAAAAGCTAAACGTCGGATCCGGCAATGCGCCGAAACGACGTTTAGCTTAAGGCCGGATCCGGATCAATGCCTTTCAATGGGCATTAATTCTGGATCCGGCCTTGCGGCAAGTCTTCAGGATTTTTGGCCGGAGCAAAAAGCGCAGCATGCTGCGGTATTTTCTCCGGCCAAAAAACGTTCCGGTCCGGAACTGAAGACATCCTGATGCATCCTGAACGGATTTCACTCCATTCAGAATGCATTAGGATAAAACTGATCAGGATTCTTCCGGCATAGAGCCCCGACGACGGAACTCTATGCCGGAAGAAAAGAACGCAGGTGTGAAAGAGCCCTTACTCAAACAATTACCTTTACCTGATCTACATCAAAGTTTGCGTAGTAAACAGTGTATGAAAATCTAATGGAATAACAAAATTTCAAAAAGTCTCGTTTTTCAGTTTAAAAGTCTTACTTGAGCAAGGCCCACTGTTAAAACTGCTTCAGGCATCTGCTTTTGCGAACGGTCATATTTTCCCATTGCAAAAACCAGCAGTAGTCCCACATCATGTTGGGAT
This sequence comes from Bufo gargarizans, assembly GCF_014858855.1. NCBI lineage: Eukaryota > Metazoa > Chordata > Amphibia > Anura > Bufonidae > Bufo > Bufo gargarizans. The sequence goes on along the minus strand of NC_058080.1, from coordinate 548,720,226 downwards.
TCCAGTGGCCTTGATACCTGTTCTCCATTGTAGAAATATCTTTATGGAACCGCTCTCCATATTCGTCACTTACGTGTCCCAAATTGGGTGGGAAAAAGTCAAGATGGGAATGTAAGAAATGCACTTTCAATGACATTCGGCAGCCAAGTTGTTTATATACTGTAAGCACGTTGTCTACTAATTCAGCATAGTTTGCAGCTCGTCTGTTCCCAAGGAAGTTCTGCACTACTAGCACAAATGCATCTAAAGCTGCAAGACGCACTCACTTTGTCAGATTCTTGCGCTGATCATAAGAGGTGTATTTGCCACATATGTAGCAGAAATTGTCTGGATCGTTAACACATTTGCGTTTATCCATCTTAAAGAGGACCTTTCACCGATTATGATAATGTGAACTAAGAATACAGACATGGAGAGCGGCACCCGGGGATCTCACTGCACTTACTATTATCCCTGGGCGCCGCCCCGTTCTCCCGCTATGCCCTCCATTATCTCCGGCCACTAAGTTATAGTAGGCGGAGATTTCAGACACTAAGTTATGGTAGGCGGAGTCTGCCCTTGTTCTGCTCTAGTGCTGGCCAATCGCAGCGCAGAGCCTGGGAGGTTATTTTCTCCCAGGCTGTGAGCTCTGCAATGCGATTGGCCAGCGCTACAGAAGAACAAGGGCAGACTCCGCCTACCATAACTTTGTGACCGGAGATACCGGAGGGCAGGAGAACGGAGCGGCGCCCAGGGATAATAGTAAGTTCAGTGAGATCCCCAGGCGTCGCTCTCCATTTCTGTATTCTTAGTTCACAGTGTCATAATCGGTGAAAGGTCCTCTTTAAGTTTTAAAACTGATAGCACTATAACAGATCACTTTATCAAAATCTGGCCAGCTTGCCTTATATACTTACTGCTGACATCAGCCTGAGTCGTCCGAACAGGTCTGGACATGTCCATTGGAGTATCTCCAATATAATGCATTAATATTATAACTGAATAGGCTTTGCATGTATAACGCCGTATATGTACGGCGAAAGTCCAGTCCTCAAACATGGCGCTCGCCCGCACCTGTATGCGATCAGCCATAAGGCTGATCATATGCATTTTCCCTTTCAGATGCGCAGTCCGGAAGCAGAAGTCGCGCACTTCTGCTCCGGTAACAGCGTTCCCCTGCTGAGATCAGGGAACCTGTTACATTGATCTAATAGGCTGAAGCCTCAAGCAGGCTTTGGTGCCTATTAGATCACTATACCAATACAGGCCACTAGGTGGCATCATTGTATTGGTATAGAGCAAATGAAGTATTCAATGGTGTCTATATAGACATCAATGAACACAATAGGCAATCTAATGATTGCCAGTTATTGTCACCCAAGTTAACTTAAAAAATGTTAAAATAAAAGTAAAAAAAGTTTTTGCTAATATAAAAAAAAAGTTCAAATCACCCACTTTTCCTTAAAATAAAAATACTTAAAAAATAAACATCATGGGCATCACTGTGTGTGAAAATGCCCATACTATTAAAATATAACAATATTAATGGCATATGGCAAATGGCGTAATTCTCAAAAGTCGCACACACTACAAATTGGTATCACTGAAAAGAACAGATCGGCCCGCAAAAAATGAACCCTCACACAGCCCCGTACACATAACTACAAAAAAGTAATAGGGGTCAGAATATGGTTATAAAGAAAATAGTTTTTTTTCCTCAAAGGTTTTAATTTTGTTTAAAAAGCAAGAAAAATTATACAAGTCTGGTATCGTTGTAACCATAATGACCTGGAGAATGAAGATAACAGGTAAATTTTACCGCATAGTGTACAGTGTAAAAAATTTTTATAAAAATCTTTATCAGAATTGCATTTTTTCTCAATTCTACCCCATTTGGAATTTTCCCCCCGCTTTCTACTACATGGTATGCAACCGTAAATGGTGCCATTAGAAAGTACAACTTGTTCCGCAAAAAATAAGTCCTCATAAGGCTATGTGAATGGAAAAATAAAAAAGTTAGGACTATGGGAAGGCGGGGAGTGAAAAACAAAAATGCAAAAATTGAAAATCCCAGGGTCCTTAAGAGGGTTAAAATCTAGACGTGTCAGGCAAATCTCAAGTTCATATTTGGAATTAATGCAATCATTTTAGTATAAATCACATGTTTTTTTCTCAGTTGGTGTTATGGGCATCCCTCACAATGCTACTATTTTGGAGAAAATGGCTAGGTCTAAGGACCATTCTCCCTGCCTTAGCTGAAAACGGCTCAGAAAATCAGCCAGGTAATTTTCCTTCCCCTCTACAGTTGCAAGAAAAAGTATGTGAACCCTTTGGAATGATATGGATTTCTGCACAAATTGGTCATAAATGTGATCTGATCTTCATCTAAGTCACAACAATAGACAATCACAGCCTGTTTAAACTAATAGCACACAAATAATTAAATGCTACCATGTTTTTTTATTGAACACACCATGTAAACATTCACAGTGCAGGTGGAAAAAGTATGTGAACCCCTAGACTAATGTGACATCTCCAAGAGCAAATTGGAGTGAGGTGTCAGCCAACTGGAGTCCAGTCAATTGGAGGTGTTGGTTACAGCTGTCCTGCCCGAAAAAACACACCAGTCCGAACTCGCCAGGTTTTTTCTTGCTGCTCCATTCGGATTTGCCCATGAGCTTACTCCGACGCTCCTGTTTGCGTCATATGGTCATTGCGGCTAGGTCATGCGTCCCGATGAAGTGGAAATCCCCTGTTCCACCTTCCACTGAAATGTGGATTCAAAAAGTGGAGGAGATCCGGAGAATGGAGGAACTAACGGCGTCCCTGAGGTGCAACAATAAGACCTTTGTTACGGCTTGGACCCCCTGGTTCACCTTCCAAGACTCGGCAGAGTATCGGTCTTTGCTTACCTGAGCTGTCCCTTAAGCTTGATTTGTCTATTCTATCTCCTTTGGCTGGATTTGTTCCACCCCCCCCCCCCCCCCCGTATGTGGTGTGTCTTCTCCCTTTTTTTTTTTTTTTTGTCAGTCTTATTGCTGTTTTGATGTCTTGATAGGAATACTGCGAGACTAGCTACTTTTAGAGTGGAGTTTTCCTTATGTCTGCCATGTTTTTTTTTTTTTTTATTATTTTGTTTGGTCGCTGTCATGGGTATCGTATGTCATGTATATTCAGACTCTATTGTCAGGATATCAATGTGTTACTCATATTAGTATGTCGGACTGGTTTTGACTGTGCCTCTTTGTGATGTGTGATTTAACATGTTGCAAGCTTTGTGATATTCTTGAAACTTATAAATAAAGAATTTAAAAAAAAAAAAAAAAAACACACCAGTTCTGGGTTTGCTTTTCACAAGAAGCATTGCCTGATGTGAATGATGCCTCGCACAAAAGAGTTCTCAGAAGACCTACGATTAAGAATTGTTGACTTGCATAAAGCTGAAAAGGGTTATAAAAGTATCTCCAAAAGCCTTGCTGTTCATCAGTCCACGGTAAGACAAATTGTCTATAAATGGAGAAAGTTCAGCACTGCTGCTACTCTCCCTAGGAGTGGCCGTCCTGTAAAGATGACTGCATGAGCACAGCACAGACTGCTCAGTGAGGTGAAGAAGAATCCTAGAGTGTCAGCTAAAGACTTACAAAAGTCTCTGGCATATGCTAACATCCCTGTTAGCGAGTCTACGATACGTAAAACACTAAACAAGAATGGATTTCATGGGAGGATACCACAGATGAAGCCACTGCTGTCCAAAAATAACATTGCTGCATGTTTACAGTTTGCACAAGAGCACCTGGATGTTTCACAGTAGTACTGGCAAAATATTCTGTGGACAGCTGAAACCAAAGTTGAGTTGTTTGGAAGAAACACACAACACTATGTGTGGAGAAAAAGAGGCACAGCACACCAACATCAAAACCTCATCCCAACTGTGAAGTATGGTAGTGGGGGCATCATGGTTTGGGGCTGCTTTACTGCGTCAGGGCCTGGACAGATTGCTATCATTGAAGGAAAAATTAATTCCCAAGTTTATCAAGTCATTTTGCAGGAGAACTTAAGGCCATCTGTCCACCAGCTGAAGCTCAACAGAAGATGGGTGTTGCAACAGGACAACAACCCAAATAATAGAAGTAAATCAACAACAGAATGACTTAAACAGAAGAAAGTACGCCTTCTGGAGTGGCCCAGTCAGAGTCCTGGCCTCAACCCGACTGAGATGCTGTGGCATGACCTCAAGAAAGCGATTCACACCAGACATCCCAAAAATATTGCTGAACTGAAACAGTTCTGTAAAACGGAATGGTCAAGAATTACTCCTGACCGTTGTGCACGTCTGATCTGCAACTACATGAAACATTTGGCTGAAGTTATTGCTGCTAAAGGAGGTTTAACCAGTTATTAAATCCAAGGGTTTACATACTTTTTCCACCTGCACTGTGAATGTTTACATAGTGTGTTCAATAACACGGTAGCATTTAATTCTTTATGTGTTATTGGTTTAAGCAGATTGTGATTGTCTATTGTTGTGACTTAGATGAAGATCAGATCACATTTTATGACCAGTTTGTGCAGAAATCCATATCATTCCAAAGGGTTCACATACTTTTTCTTGCAACTGTATGTGAGAGTGCTCGACCCCCCCCCCCCCCCCCCGATAGTTTATGTAGGCTACTGCTTTCTGATTGTCCGACATAACCCTTACATGACCTGATCCCAACAAAGGCATGGTGGACTCCAAAACTAGCCTTAACGCTAACAACTCCTTCCTGTTTGAAGTAAAAGTCTTCTGGACTGGAAACCATCGACCCTGCATCATTTGACCCAGAACATGAGCCCCCAAATTACAGAACTTAGAACCAGCATTGCCTTTCGAATAGTTTCGGGGAAGATGTTAGTATCTGTAATTAAGATTGGTCACGTATCCTCTTTTCTTCTTTTAAGGCCTCTTTCACACTACCGTTTTTTTTCCGTTTTGCGGTCCGTTTTTTGCGTTCCGTATACGGTCCGTATACGGAACCATTCATTTCAATGGTTCCGCAAAAAAAACGGAATGTGTTCCGTATGCATTCCGTTTCCGTATTTCCGTTTTTCCGTTCCGTTGAAAGATAGAACATGTCCTATATTTGGCCGCAAATCACGGTCCGTGGCTCCATTCAAGTCAATGGGTCCGCAATAAAAACGGAACACGTACGGAAATGCATCCGTATGTCTTCCGTTTCCGTTCCGTTTTTTCTGAACCATCTATTGAAAATGTTATGCCCAGCCCAATTTTTTCTATGTAATTACTGTATACTGTATATGCCATACGGAAAAACGGAACGGAACAACGGAACGGAAACGGAACCACAACGGAAGCAAAAAACGGAACAACGGATCCGTGAAAAACGGACCGCAAAACACTGAAATGGACATACTGTAGTGTGAAAGAGGCCTAAGTAAAACTTCTGATTTTGTGAGTTCAAAAGAAGGCCCAGGAACATCTGACGCTTTTTCGGCATAATCCTGGATTTTTTTAGGTTTATAAGCCATCCCAAATTTTCTACAATTTCTATCACCGTCTGAATCGCTGTTGTACAGTCTTGGATTGAATTTGCCTCTATTAGAAAATCATCCAGATAAGGAACAAATAGGATATCTTCCTTCCTAAGGCAACCAAGAGGACTAGTTTAAGGGTAAGATGTTTGATATAAGCAGACTCTAAAGGTTCAAACGGGGACTTTGTCAGAGCATTTGGAACTAAATATAAAGCCCAAGGAGGGATTTTCTTAACTGGTACTGGAGTAGACCTATCCACTGCCATATGATAATCCAAGGATTTGATCCAAAATTCTGATCAAATAATACAGTCATGAAAGATAAGATTGTCCAGCCATCAAATAGAAAGGAGCAGCAAAACAATTACTCCATATAATAAGTCATATACCTACCTAGTGCACATCAGAGTCCGAGAATACTCATTGGCTGCTGCATCTAGTGACCGCACCTAGGCTCCACCTATTGAAGGAAGTAATACCGCTGTCTGATAAATCAAAATATGCTCAATGGACCAAGCATCTATGAATAGTACAAATGGTAAAAAAAAAAAAAAAAAAAAGCAGAACAGCGTAGGCTAGTCAGATACAGAATCAGGTGCAAATACTCCACCTTCTGAAGGGAGTAATGGAGTCGACTCGTGTACGCCAGTACTGCATAGGCCTGTTATTATTATTATTATTTATTAAAGCGCCATTCATTCAATAGCGCTGTACATATGATAAGGGGTGCACATACATAATACAGACAATTGCACTAATCATAAACAAGATGAGTTACAAACTGGTACAGAAGGAGAGAGGGCCCTGCCTGTGAGGGCTTACAATCTACATGGTATGGGAGAAGGACACAGTAGGTGCGGGTTAAGTTGGTCATGGCGGTATAGAAGCAGCAGGGTCACTGGTTGTAGGCTTGTCTGAAGAGGTGGGTTTTCAGTTTTTTTTTGAAGGATTCCACTGTAGGAGAGAGTCTGATATGTTGGGGTAGCGAGTTCCAGAGTATGGGGGATGCATGGGAGAAATCTTGGAGTCGATTGTGGGAAGAGGCAATAAGAGGTGAAGAGAGAAGTAGGTCTTGTGAGGATCGGAGAGTGCGTGTGGGGGTGTATCTGGAAAGTAGCTCAGAGATGTAGGGAGGGGACAGGTTATGGACGGCCTTGTATGTATTTGTTAGTACTTTGAAGTGAATTTGTTGGGCAATTGGGAGCCAGTGAAGGGATTGGCAGAGGGGAGAGGCAGAGGAGTAATAGGGTGAGAGGTGGATTAGTCGGGCAGCAGAGTTGAGGATAGATTGGAGGGGAGCGAGAGTGCTAGATGGAAGGCCACAGAGGAGAATGTTGCAGTAGTCTAGACGGGAGATAATGAGGGCATGTACAAGTATTTTCGGAGATTCAAAGTTAAGGAAAGCACGGATGCGGGAGATATTTTTCAGTTGGAGGCGGCAGGTGGTGGAAAGGGCTTGGATCTGCAGTCGGAAGGAAAGGGCAGAATCCAAGGTCACTCCAAGGCAGCGGGCTTTGTTGACTGGGGAGAGTGTGCAGCCATTGATCATGATAGATAGGTCTGTTGGGGGGGTGAACAAGATGGGGGAAAGATTATTAATTCTGTCTTATCCATGTTAAGTTTAAGAAAGCGAGAGGCGAAGAAGGATGATATAGAAGATAGACATTGTGGGATTCTTGATAGTAAGGTGGTGATGTCTGCACCAGAGAGGTAGATTTGTGTGTCGTCAGCGTAGGAGTGATACTGAAAGCCATGGGACTCTATGAGCTGTCCCAGGCCAAAAGTGTAGATAGAGAAGAGCAGGGGTCCTAGGACAGAGCCTTGCGGGACACCAACAGAGAGGGAATGAGACGAGGAGGTGGTGCGGAAGTGGGAGGCGCTAAACATCCGGTCTGTGAGGTATGATGTGATCCAGGAGAGGGCCAGGTCAGTGATGCCAAGAGATGAGAGAGTTTGCAACAGAAGGGAGTGGTCAACAGTGTCGAAGGCAGAGGACAGGTCAAGGAGAAGGAGGACAGAGTATTGTTTCTTGGTTTTGGCTGTCAGTAGGTCATTGGTGACTTTGGTAAGGGCAGTCTCGGTCGAGTGGTGGGGTCGGAAGCCAGATTGTAGGCGGTCAAAGAGGGAGCAGGAGGAGAGGTGGAAGGACAGTTCTGAATGGACATGTTGTTCAAGTAGCTTTGAGGCATACGGAAGAAGTGATATGGGGCAATAACTGGACAAGGAAGATGGGTCAAGTGAAGGCTTTTTGAGGAATGGTGTAATGGTAGCATGTTTAAAAGCAGAGGGGAAGACACCAGAGTTTAGTGATAGGTTGAAGAGATGAGTTAGGGCTGAGATAAACACTGCGGTGAGGTTAGGGATGAGGTGGGATGGGATTGGGTCAAGTGCACAGGTGGTCAGATGAGATTTGGAGAGTTTTTCTTCTGTAATGGTGGAGAAGCGGGTTTTGGGAGAAGAGGACTGAGCAGTTGTGTAGAGGGTCTGTGGGGACTGTGTAGTAAAGCTTTCTCTGATGTGGATTTGATAAATACATTATACAGCAATAGGGCAATTAGTCCATTTTGTGAGGGGCATAATGCAGCTGCCTGGTGTACACCAGAGCTGCCTAGGCTATCCAGTAGCACAAGAAGGCAATAGTGCAAGTACCCAATTTTTTTAAAGGTGTAATGAAGCAGCCTGGTGTACCTCATAACTGCTTAGACTGGCTAGGTTTTGCAGAAAGCAATTATGGTCAGGGCTAGGACAACATCGGCGCACGCAGAGACACCTGCCCTGAACATAGTGGCTGAATTGTGACGGGAGCCACGGCGCGGGTACACCAGTGAAAAAAGGGGGCATACCTGAAGGGAGTTTAGAGAAAAAGGGCGGGAGGGAGGGGCGTGAGGCTCGGGCGCCTGGCTGAGCGGCAGGTAGGGGGATAAATAGCCAGACGCCCCTCCCACAAATGCAGGCTGTTAACAGCCTTATTATTTATGGTCAGGGCTAGGACAACGTCGGCGCACGCAGAGACACCTGCCCTGAACATAGTGGCTGAATTGTGCCGGGAGCCACGGCGCGGGTACACCAGTGAAAAAAGGGGGCAAAAAACATCAGTTAGGTACAACACTTTTTGCAAACTGCAAAGCCAGTGATCGAAAGGCACGAGATATCTCTACTCGAGGATTGTGTATATACCTAGTGAAGCAAGAGGGCCGCCACCGCCCCATGGACCGGATGACATGAGCTGGCACCTGATGCCGAGAAGCAGCGTAGTCTGCCCCTAGCGACATGAGTGGCCCGAATTTACCTTGGGGTCCTAGCCTAGACCCTGGGCAAGGGCACGGATGAAAGATATGAACTGAGGGTGCTGAGAAGCTTGCCTGCGTGTGGCAGGAGCGGGCTATCTGGTGATGAACCTTGGATGAGGGCTAGCAGTTGATGCAGCACCTGAACTGGGCACCAATCGTTCAGCGTGGGATAGAATTTACCTCAGAAGGGGGTCCCGTCTGAATGGTTTTGGTGGAAGGTAGCAGGGGAGTGTAATGGCCCTGGCCCCATAACAGATGCTGCTTCAGAGGATGGTTATGGCGATTTGAACCCGCCAGAACCTCACCGGGCCGGAGGAATCCATAAAAGGTGAGATACATGGCCGCTTTCAAAATCAGGTTAGTGAAGGGCCCAAAAAGGATTACCATCCAATGACGAAAAAAAGATCCCTGAACAATTTACCGGACACAGGTTGCCTATGGCTCACGGACCCCTTCCCCTCCTTTTGAATACCCCGAAGGGTGGCTTTAGAAAACGAAGACAGAACCTGGGCGATCCGGGAACGCTGACAACCTGAGCGATCCGGGAACGCTGACAACCTGAGCGATCCGGGAACGCTGACAACCTGGGCGAAGCGGGAACGCTGACCGCCTGGGCGATCCGGGAACGCTGACCACCTGGGCGATCCAGGGACGCTGACCACCTGGGCGATCCAGGGACGCTGACCACCTGGGCGATCCGGGAACGCTGACCACCTGGGCGATCCAGGGACGCTGACCACCTGGGCGATCCGGGAACGCTGACCACCTGGGCGATCCAGGGACGCTGACCACCTGGGCGATCCAGGGACGCTGACCACCTGGGCGATCCAGGGACGCTGACAACCTGGGCGAAGCGGGAACGCTGACCGCCTGGGCGATCCGGGAACGCTGACCCCCTGGGCGATCCAGGGACGCTGACCACCTGGGCGATCCAGGGACGCTGACCACCTGGGCGATCCAGGGACGCTGACCACCTGGGCGATCCAGGGACGCTGACCACCTGGGCGATCCAGGGACGCTGACAACCTGGGCGATCCAGGGACGCTGACAACCTGGGCGATCCAGGGACGCTGACAACCTGGGCGATCCAGGGACGCTGACAACCTGGGCGATCCAGGGACGCTGACAACCTGGGCGATCCAGGGACACTGACAACCTGGGCGATCCAGGGACACTGACAACCTGGGCGATCCAGGGACACTGACAACCTGGGCGATCCAGGGACACTGACAACCTGGGCGATCCAGGGACACTGACAACCTGGGCGATCCAGGGACACTGACAACCTGGACGATCCAGAGACACTGACAACCTGGACGATCCAGAGACACTGACAACCTGGACGATCCAGAGACACTGACATTTAAACGAAGACAGAACCTGGGCGATCCAGGGACGCTGACCACCTGGGCGATCCAGGGACACTGACAACCTGGGCGATCCAGGGACACTGACAACCTGGACGATCCAGAGACACTGACAACCTGGACGATCCAGAGACACTGACATTTAAACGAAGACAGAACCTGGGCGATCCAGGGACGCTGACCACCTGGGCGATCCAGGGACGCTGACAACCTGGACGATCCAGAGACACTGACATTTAAACGAAGACAGAACCTGGGCGATCCAGGGACGCTGACCACCTGGGCGATCCAGGGACGCTGACAACCTGGACGATCCAGAGACACTGACATTTAAACGAAGACAGAACCTGGTCGATCCAGGGACGCTGACCACCTGGGCGATCCAGGGACGCTGACCACCTGGGCGATCCAGGGACGCTGACCACCTGGGCGGTCCAGGGACGCTGACAACCTGGGCGATCCAGGGACACTGACAACCTGGGCGATCCAGGGACACTGACAACCTGGGCGATCCAGGGACACTGACAACCTGGGCGATCCAGGGACACTGACAACCTGGGCGATCCAGGGACACTGACAGCCTGGGCGATCCAGGGACACTGACAACCTGGGCGATCCAGGGACACTGACAACCTGGGCGATCCAGGGACACTGACAACCTGGGCGATCCAGGGACACTGACATTTAAACGAAGACAGAACCTGGGCGATCCAGGGATGCTAACCACCTGGGCAACCCAGGGACCCTGACAACCTGGGCGATCCAGGGACCCTGACAACCTGGGCGATCCAGGGACGCTGACAACCTGGGCGATCCAGGGACGCTGACAACCTGGGCGATCCAGGGACTCTGACAACCTGGGCGATCCAGGGACACTGACAACCTGGGCGATCCAGGGACACTGACAACCTGGGCGATCCAGGGACACTGACAACCTGGGCGATCCAGGGACACTGACATTTAAACGAAGACAGAACCTGGGCGATCCAGGGATGCTAACCACCTGGGCAACCCAGGGACGCTGGCCACCTGGGCGATCCAGGGACCCTGACCACCTGGGCGATCCAGGGACCCTGACAACCTGGGCGATCCAGGGACCCTGACAACCTGGGCGATCCAGGGACCCTGACAACCTGGGCGATCCAGGGACCCTGACAACCTGGGCGATCCAGGGACCCTGACAACCTGGGCGATCCAGGGACCCTGACAACCTGGGCGACCCAGAGACCCTGACAACCTGGGCGACCCAGGGACGCTGACAACCTGGGCGATCCAGGGACGCTGACAACCTGGGCGATCCAGGGACCCTGACAACCTGGGCGATCCAGGGACCCTGACAACCTGGGCGATCCAGGGACCCCGACAACCTGGGCGATCCAGGGACCCTGACAACCTGAGCGATCCAGGGCCACTGATAACCTGAGCGATCCAGGGAACCTGACAACCCGGGCGAACCAGGGACCCCGACAACCTGGGTGATCCAGGAACATTGACAACCTGGGCGATCCGGGAGGCACTGAGATCCCGGGGGGGCCAGGGGACCCCGGCCATACGTAAAGACCAGGAGACAGAAGCAGATTTGAACCAGAAAACGATAAACCACTGATTTCTGAGACCGTAAAGTGAAAACACGTAAATTGCTAATTCTGGTATTGTGATGCAAGGCAGATAAACTTAAAATTAAATGTACAGAGCCCCAACTAATTTGGCAGGGGACCCAAAACTGCACCCCCCCCTGACAGCGGGAGGGCAACCTGCATCCCAAAAACAGAATTAATAGATATGCCAAGATAGCATGGTTATAAGTGAAATCAACCTATGACACCCTTTTTTAACACAATAGGCTCTCATGCCGAGCCGGCATGTGACCGGCAGTTCCCTGACTAGAACGCCGCTCCCCCAACCCCGCCGCCCGCACTCGTGCGAGCGCAACATGCTGGGGGGAGCGGCAATCAAGCGTGCACCAGCCGGGGGCAGGGAACCAGGTCGGGTGCGAGACGCAGCTAGCACGGAGCCAGCTGAGCCCCGATCACCCGGCAGGCTGGCGTGCTGCGATCCGGATGTCGGCGGAGCGTGAGGCCAATAAAGGTGAGTAAAATGCCCATCGGACCAACAACCTACCTGGTGGGACACGAATGGATTTGGAAGCACGGCTCCAAAACCCCAAATGCTAAAGTTGGAGCTAATGAAAGGAAAATGACCCTGAGTAGAACCGAAGTTTGCCGCCCTGCCTTGCTAATCAACTATAAACTGACTTACCAGAGAGCGCCTCGGAATTGCCTGGCCGAAAACGTAGAGAACGTACAACTAAAAGCCAATCTAAAGGGAAGAACAACACAACGTCAGAATTAAAAGAATATATACGAACCCCCTGAAGAACCGGGAGACACAGACAACCTGGGCGAACCAGGGACGAAGACAACCTGGGCGATCCAGGGACAGAGACAACCTGGGCGATCCAGGGACAGAGACAACCTGGGCGATCCAGGGACAGAGACAACCTGGGCGATCCAGGGACAGAGACAACCTGGGCGATCCAGGGACAGAGACAACCTGGGCGATCCAGGGACAGAGACAACCTGGGCGATCCAGGGACAGAGACAACCTGGGCGATCCAGGGACATTGACACCCTGGGCGATCCAGGGACATAGACAACCGAGACAGACGCACCATGCGACTGAAACAAAACCGCTGACTTGAAACAGTAAAGTGAAAACTTCCCCTCAACTAGACCGCAAATTCTGGCATTATGATGCTGTACGGTTTGAAACTGTTAAATATGCAAGAATTATTATATGTATTTATATATTTATATATTTTTTTTTTTTACTCCCCCTCTCTTCTACTTTTTTTTTTTATAATAGCCAGCCTGCATCTCTGCTCTGAAAACGGGCACACGCATGGTGTGTTAAACCCGCCGGTAACCTGCTGGAGGGGTTAGGGAGCATGAATGAAGCAATGCCCCCCCTGAACGCAGGAGTACCCCTGCACCATAACACCGGAATTTGACAACCCCTGCTGTAGGGGGCACTGCTTCAACAATCTCAAATATAGCCTCGCCCTGACTCTACCACTGGCCCTTTAAATCCTTCATGACCCTTATCCGATAACTCTGAAGGATTTAAATGCAGCTTTATGGAAAAATACAGATGACATACGGTGATACCACGGCATACTCATCACCGCTACATCTAGCTGGGTTAGGCACTCTCCAGAACCATCTACCTCCCCTGTACTCCCATCATATGCTTTCTCCCCTGGTAATCTGGTGGGGTAGCAGAGTGGCCCCCCTCCGGACCTGACTCCTGGACACCGATGAGACGGAAGAGCACAAGCTAGGACACCGCTCCCCCGACCCAGCCGCCTGTAACTGCGTGGGCGGAACGTACTGGGGGAGAGCGGCATCCCGACCGCGCCACCCCCGGAGCCAGATACCAGGCCGGACGTAAAGTAAAGCTGGAGCGGGGACGCTGTACCCCGATTACCTGACAGGATGGCAGCAAAGCTGACGTCGGCGGCACGTGACCACGGTAACCCGGAAGTGACGACACTGAAGGAGGGAGCGTGAAGCCGCAGTGATGCGTGAGGCTCGGGCGCCTGGCTGAGCGGCAGGTAGGGGGATAAATAGCCAGACGCCCCTCCCACAAATGCAGGCTGTTAACAGCCTTATTATTAGTGCAAGTACTCCGCTTGTTGGGATGGGTATGTGGCTGATTGGTGCCCACCAGAACTGTGTAGGCGCTTCAGATACAAAGTCAAGCAAAAGAAGAATTATTCTGCCCTTACAGGGAGTAATAGGACTGTGTGCTGCATAACATTAAAAGAGCAGATGTGTTATGTAGAAAATATGGTGACGGCACAATTAAGGGCTTATGCACACGAGAGGTCCACAATGGATGGGCACCATCCTTGTGCACACCGTTTTACTTGAATGGGTTCGTAATCCTCAAGTTATGGAGTGGCATGGATCAGAAGATTTCGGTCAATGCCTCCACACCGCAAAAAAAACTGAACGTGCTATTTTTTGTGGTGCGGACCATCTCCTGTGGATTGTGGATCCATTCAATCAATGGATATGCATCCGCAAACAGAGCGCACACGGACGGTGCCCATGCGTTGAGGACCACAAGCACGGGCATGGGGCACACACACAGGTACATGAGCCTTAAGGAAGAGAGTAATCTGGTTGCCTGGTAGATGTCAGAACAGCATAAACTTGTCAGGTACAGCAACTAGTAGAAGCGCAATTACTTCATTTATTGAAAGAGGCAAAAGAAAAAGGAACCGGTACCGTGTTAGTCTACTTTCACACTGGCGTTTTGGCTTTCCATTTGTGAGATCCGTTCAGGGCTCTCACAAGCGGTCCAAAACGGATCAGTTTTGCCCTAATGCATTCTGAATGGAAAATGGTCCGCTCAGAATGCATCAGTTTGCATCAGTTCAGTCTCCATTCCGCTTTAAAGACGGACACAAAACGTTGCTTGCAGCGTTTTTGTGTCCGTCTGATGAAACTGAGCCAAACGGATCTGATCTGACACACAATGTAGGTCAATAGGGACGGATCTGTTTTCACTGACAATCTGGCACAATAGAAAACGGATCTGTCCTCCATTGACTTTCAATGGTGTTCAAGATGGATCCGTCTTGGCTATGTTAAAGATAATACAAACAGATCCATTCTGAATGGATGCAGACGGATCCATGATGGATCCGCACAAAACGCGAGTGTGAAAGTAGCCTAAGGCCTCATGCACACGGCCGTTGTTTGGGTCCGCATCCGAGCCGCAGTTTTGGCGGTTTGCATGCGGACCCATTCACGTCCACAGGGCCGCAAAAGATGCCAAGAGCACTCCGTGTGCTGTCCGCATCCATTTCTCCGTTCCGTGGCCCCGCAAAAAAATATTACATGTCCTATTCTTGTTGGCGCTTTGCGGACAAAAATAGGCATTTATATTGAAAGCTGTCTGTGCCGTTGCACAAATTGCAGAACATGCACTTACGCCATCCGTGTTTTGCGGATCCGCGATTTGCGGACCGCAAAACACACCACAGTCGTGTGCATGAGGCCTTAACCAGTAGCAAACTAGTTTAGTGTTCTCATTAAGAGAAACAAAATAGGAGTATTGCAGGTTTGATACCTTTTAATGGCTAACAAAAATAGAAGTAATGATGTTACATAGCGAGACATCACCAGTCCTTTCATCAGGCGTACTACAAGAAAGTATGAAGGAACAGAGACCTGGTGTAATGAATGGACATTTAAAAAACAACAGAATATCAAAGATCTTGAGAATGACTGTCACGGATGAGCCGCGAGAATATTGAACTGTCCTCCCAATATTATCAATATTACTCTGCCTTATTAAACAGTAATTATTTCCCTAGGCCCCAGAACCTACAATTTGATTATTCAGAGCGTCTTCTTCTGTTGTACCCAGAGAACAACATAGTCCTTTTGTTCAAGTCAGTCAATAGATGCCTAGCAGATAACGCAATTACAGCTGGCTTCCTATGGTTGACAAAAGAACTTCTCTTCCTGAAGAGATATCACAGCTAGGTGTGAAGACGGCACCTGGGGGGAGCCGATTGGTGTCGCTGCTATCAGGGTCTGTAAGCTGGCTTGCTGCAGACAAGCCGGCACCAAGGTTTCCCAGACTGCAACATGAATCTGAGATATGATTTTTACCTTTTCAAGAGAGACCATGCATCTTACGGACGTAAAAATTACATCATCGTGTCACTCAGAATTCACTGGATGTTTACATAGGACAAACATAACTCTAAGATGTGCCCAGGTAAAGTTATGGTGTTACCCCATCATAGAACCAGTTATAATAGTAATATTTGGTATCCCTGAACTCCATATTTTGTAGGGAATGTGAATATGTGCTTGTTACTTGTGTACAGCGGAGACATCCCGCGATATGGCACATGCCATATTTCAGAACTGACATTCACCTCAGGAATACAGCCGGCCCCAGCAGGCGGACTCTCAATTCCCCGCCTTGATTCTGAGACCCTTTATAACACATCTAGAATCTGCTAAAGGAGTTCTCCACTTTTAACAACACCTAAAGAGGGCCTCAGCCAGAGAACCTGTGGGCTGTAGGCATATTACACTGGACAAAGGCTTCTTGGACTTGACCCCTGCAACGGACTATTTCCCCAACGGACATCTTTTCTGCGGAAACTAAGT
Source organism: Bufo gargarizans (assembly GCF_014858855.1). Classification (NCBI taxonomy): domain Eukaryota; kingdom Metazoa; phylum Chordata; class Amphibia; order Anura; family Bufonidae; genus Bufo; species Bufo gargarizans. The sequence continues at coordinate 548,703,859 of NC_058080.1, read as the reverse complement.
ATTTTCTTTCTTTTCTCTCTTTTTGTTTATTGGACTATACTCTCCTTGATTATTGTGTTAATAATTACTGTGCATCGTGATAATTTGTATTGTATATAGATATATAATAAATGACCTCCAAGTCATTTCTCTAGCCATATGCCTGTTTTCAAACACTGCAAAAACTTACCCTAGCCTCTCCGAAGGGAAAGCTACTCGGTTGTGTTATCTAGATAGTGGGTTCCTTGCTCCCATAAATTGCAAGGTGGTGGCAGTTAAACTACCCTGTGTGTAGTTCCGGTCGCAGTTCGTCGCACGCTTACTTGCGGTCAATCGGAGGTCCACTCCCTGCGCTTTCAGCCTATCGACTGTACGGACTCAAGTTAGACTGTCGGTGTGCTGGAAGTGGCTGGGGGGGCCTGTTTGCGGATTGACCACTAGGGGCGCTGTGACGGTTTCGTGACGTATTGTGGCCGCGGCGGTCGCAGTTCGTCACATATTGGTAGGCAGCTACTGGGATTCCTTTTTGCATGTGTTTAGAACATCTGAACAGAGATTAACTAATTTACCTCTGTCAGAACCAAACCAATTTGGTGGTGGTGTGGCTGAGTGCAATACATTTATCTGTGTGTACAGAGAGACTGTGTAGTCCAGTACCCTCCCCGAAATCTTGTTTTCTTTATCTATCTTTTATTTGGCGTGAAAATGTCCGGGGAATACAAGAAAATGGCTTTGGCAGATCTGGAAAATCTGTGCCAAGAACGGGGCATTGAAGTCGGTCGCAAGACGAAGACCGACCTGATAAAAGACTTGTTCCAATGGGATAACCAACAACTGCGGCTGTTGGATGTGTCTACTGCGGGAGACACCGGCCCATCTGACTCAAGTCCTGAGGAACCGGAGACTGAGAATCCTGACTACTCGGAGGGGGAACATCCTGCGGGCCCTGTTGGCCCCCCAGCGCAGTATTTCAGTACGGATCCTAATTTTTCTTTAAGTACTCGCCCGGAACCGGCCAGTACCAGACTATCTATTTGTACAGACCCTATGATGCAGCAGGCCCTCCAAAAACTGATGGACACTGACCCGGTAAAGTACCTGCAGTACATCGCGGAGCTCGAAGAACGCCGAGCTGAGAGGGAGGCCGCTGCTGCAGAAAGCCAACGTCGGCATGAACTGAGCATGGCCAGAATACATCAACCCAGCCGAAGCTCATCACCCAACTTTCCTGCAGAAGGAGCAGCATCACACGTGAGTGCAAAATTAAAATTTGCTCCCATTGAAAAGGACACTGACATAGACTTGTTTTTGCGATCCTTTGAGAAAGCCTGCCGTCAGTATCGTCTGCCCCAAGAGCAGTGGGCCAGACACCTGACACCCCTGTTGCGCTACAAAGCGCTGGACGCGTTTGCGGAGTTATCCATGGAGCAGGATGAAGATTATTCCGCCATAAAAGACGCTATCATTGCTAAATACCAGCTGACCCCTGAAGTCTATCGGAAAAGGTTTAGGTCCTTACAAAAGGATCGTACGGACTCTTATCCGGATGTGGTCAGCAGCTTACGCACTACATTCCGCCAGTGGACTTTAGGCCTAACAAAAGGGTCTTATGACATCCTAGAGGACTTGATGGTGCTAGACCAGCTTCTTTGTATTTGCCCTGCGGATGTGAGACAATTCGTGCTAGAACGGAAGCCTGCGTCAGCAACCGCTGCTGCAGACTTAGCTGAGACTTTTGTCACAACCCGAGTGCCCGATCTGCGTAAATCTGCACCATCGCACTGGAGAGGAGGTCTGCCCAATGTCAGGGCAGACCCCCCTGCCTCTGTGGGCCGTCCACCACAGAGACCACCAAGTGCAGCTACTGCTTCCAGACCTGGGGCACCTAATGGAATCACCTGTCACTACTGCCGCAAGCCTGGACATATGAAATTCAACTGTCCTGAGCGGAGACAGCCACAGCCAGCATCTGAACCACCTGTACCTCGCCCACGACAGACACAGCCAGCCAGCGCATCCCAGCGTGAACCATCTTCAACTGTTTTGTTCGCCGGTGGGGAGGAGATTCACCCCATCACCAGCAATCACCAGCTTGTTACAGTGAATGACCAGCTAGTCACCGGTTTCCGGGACACGGGAGCCGATGTCACCCTGGTGCGTCCGCACCTTGTGCCCACAAAGGACATCATCCCAGACAAGTATCTCACCCTCACTGGGGTGGGGGGCACTCTTTCTCACATTCCCCAAGCCCGGGTTTCCATCGACTGGGGGGTGGGTGTTCAAGAAAAGGTAGTTGGTATCCTAGACCAGCTACCAGTTCCTGTTTTGTTGGGGTCCGATCTAGGCAAGCTGGTATCCTATTATGAACCCGCCACGAACCCCTCGGGATCCCAGGAAGGGGGTCCGCCCTCTGCCCCCACCCAGGTGCTTGGCACCCGGGGGCAAGAGTCTGTGGGAGGGGGGTTGAATGTATCCAATATTAATGTTGATGATATGCATGATGTACCTGCTAATGTGATTTCTACATGTGATATTGAAAATGCTAATCTGCCTTGCTCCGAAGTCATACCTGTCCTAGCTGTGACTCGGAGTCGGGCCACCCAAAACTTGAACTCAGAACAGGGGGAAGAGGCTCCGGTCTCCTCCCACTCCTCTGACCCCAGGGAGGGTGACTGTCAGCCACAGGCCTCGTACGCCACGGGCCAGCTGGCTGAAACGGATCAGGCGGCCTTCGAGCACGCACTTCAAACCGATCCTAGCCTCGAGGGTCTCAGAAGACAGGCTGCTGAGCCCCTCGCGGATGGGGCCGGGTTCAAAGTGTACTGGGAAGGTGGGAAGTTGTATAGTGAGGCGATACAACCCACCGAAGGCGAAATGACCGTGAGTACCAAGTCGCTTGTGGTACCTAGTGCCTTCCGGGGGCATGTGCTGAAATCCGCACATGACATCCCCTTGGCAGGGCACCTAGGAATTCGCAGGACACTTGACCGTATTCAGGGGCATTTCTACTGGCCTAGAATGAGGATAGATGTCATCAATTATTGTCGCTCCTGTACGGTTTGTCAGAAAGTTAAACGAGCTGGGAATCCGCGCAAGGCTCCCCTGTGTCCACTGCCAATCATAAGTGAGCCATTTCACCGAGTGGCAGTCGACATAATTGGACCTCTGCCCATTCCCAGCCACAGCGGCAAGAGGTACATCTTGACGCTGGTGGATTACGCGACTCGCTACCCAGATGCGGTCGCCCTCTCCTCCCTGAGGGCAGACAAGGTAGCAGATGCGCTAATTTCCATATTTTCCCGTGTAGGGTTCCCTGCGGAGATGCTCACAGATCAGGGACCCCAGTTTGTGTCTGAACTGATGAACGCCCTGGCGGCAAAGATCCAGATGACGCACCTCGTCTCCAGTCCATACCACCCGCAAACCAACGGCCTCTGCGAGCGCTTTAACGCGTCATTAAAGCAGATGCTGGACACATTCATTGAGTCGCACGGTGGGGACTGGGAACGGTACCTGCCTCATCTGCTGTTTGCCTACAGGGAAGTACCGCAAGAGTCCACCGGGTTCTCCCCGTTTGAACTCCTGTATGGCAGGAACGTCCGAGGGCCACTACAGCTGATGCGAGAGACGTGGGAAGGCAAAGGTGATCCCACGGATGTCTCTGTAGTGGATTACGTCCTGAAGTTCAGAGACAAAATGGAGTCACTCTCTGCCATGGTAACAGAGAATCTGGCCCAGGCCCAGGCCAAACAGAAACTATGGTACGACCGCACCGCGGGAGACCGGGCATTTGAAACTGGAGACAAGGTCTATGCCCTTCTTCCCATACGGCACAATAAGTTACAGGCGGCATGGGAGGGGCCATACACCATAGAGAAGCGTTTAAACCCCCTGACATACTTGGTGAACATGGGGGGTAGAAAACAGAAGGCCTTTCACATTAACATGCTGAAGGCTCACCACGATAGAACCCAGTATGTACTCCCAGTGTGCAGCCGGTTAGAACAGGGCGAGACAGACCCTCTGGTAGATCTGCTGGCTGACACCCGGGAGACGGACGGGGACATAAATGTCAACCCGCAGCTCTCCCCGTCCCAGAGAGAGCAGTTACAGGAGGTGTTAGGTCGGTACCACCGGACCTTCTCAGGTATCCCGGGACGGACCAATCTGGTCGCTCACCAGTTAGATACCGGAGCACATCCCCCCATCAAGCAATCCGCCTATCGCGTCTCTCCGGAGGTGCAGGCGGACATGCAGCGTGAGGTGGGGGAGATGCTAGAACTGGGGGTCGTTCAGCGGTCCTGTAGTCCATGGGTGGCACCCGTCGTCTTGGTACCCAAGAAAGACAAGACAACGCGGTTCTGCGTGGACTACCGGAAGTTGAACGCTGTAACCACTACGGACGCCTACCCCATGCCTCGCATCGATGAGATGCTAGATAAGCTGGCGGCTGCCAGCTATCTATCAATCATGGATCTGAGCCGGGGGTACTGGCAGATCCCTCTTGCCCCGGATGCGCGGCAGAAGTCGGCCTTTATCACTCCCTTCGGGCTCTTTGAATTTACGACGATGCCCTTTGGAATGAAAAATGCGCCTGCCACGTTCCAGCGGGCTATGAACGACCTGCTGGAGGAAATGCAACCGTTCGCTGCAGCATATTTGGACGATATTGCGGTGTTTAGCCCCACCTGGGAAGAACACCTCAAACATCTGTCCCAGGTACTGCAACGGCTGGCTGCAGCCAATTTGACAGTTAAGCCAAGTAAGTGTCAGATCGGCATGACGGAAGTCCAGTATTTAGGGCACCGAGTGGGAGGGAACACCCTGAAACCGGACACGGGAAAGGTTGACGCCATCTTAGCGTGGCCTCGGCCTATCACCAAGCGACAGGTTCAGGCATTCCTGGGGACCGCGGGCTACTATAGGAAGTTTGTACCGGCCTATAGTGCCATTGCGAAGCCCCTGACGGATGCCACTGGTAAGAAGCACCCGAAAGTGGTTACGTGGACCTCCGAGTGTGAGAACGCCTTCCGGGCCTTGAAGCAGGCGTTAGCTAGCGCCCCTGTGCTTCAAGCCCCAGATTTCAGCCGTCGGTTCATAGTGCAAACCGACGCATCAGATTACGGTCTCGGCGCTGTCTTAAGCCAGGTGGATGGAAAAGGGGACTAGCATCCTCTTCTGTACCTGAGCCGGAAACTTCTTCCCCGAGAGGTCTCCTACTCAACTACAGAAAAGGAGTGTCTGGCGATTGTGTGGGCCCTGCAGAAGCTTCAATCCTATCTGTACGGCCGCTCCTTCACAATCATTACGGACCATAATCCTCTCAGTTGGCTGAACCGTACTGTGGGGTCCAACGGGAAACTCCTACGTTGGAGCTTGTCGCTGCAGCAGTACGATTTTACCATCCAGCACAGGGCAGGCAGCAGACATCAAAATGCGGATGGCTTATCCCGGTGCAACGGCGATCCAGACCGATCAGCGCAGGTTAGCGGCGACGCCACCCGTCTTGCGGACGGATGTCTAGCCACAGACGCGGGGGGGAGGTGTCACGGATGAGCCGCGAGAATATTGAACTGTCCTCCCAATATTATCAATATTACTCTGCCTTATTAAACAGTAATTATTTCCCTAGGCCCCAGAACCTACAATTTGATTATTCAGAGCGTCTTCTTCTGTTGTACCCAGAGAACAACATAGTCCTTTTGTTCAAGTCAGTCAATAGATGCCTAGCAGATAACGCAATTACAGCTGGCTTCCTATGGTTGACAAAAGAACTTCTCTTCCTGAAGAGATATCACAGCTAGGTGTGAAGACGGCACCTGGGGGGAGCCGATTGGTGTCGCTGCTATCAGGGTCTGTAAGCTGGCTTGCTGCAGACAAGCCGGCACCAAGGTTTCCCAGACTGCAACATGAATCTGAGATATGATTTTTACCTTTTCAAGAGAGACCATGCATCTTACGGACGTAAAAATTACATCATCGTGTCACTCAGAATTCACTGGATGTTTACATAGGACAAACATAACTCTAAGATGTGCCCAGGTAAAGTTATGGTGTTACCCCATCATAGAACCAGTTATAATAGTAATATTTGGTATCCCTGAACTCCATATTTTGTAGGGAATGTGAATATGTGCTTGTTACTTGTGTACAGCGGAGACATCCCGCGATATGGCACATGCCATATTTCAGAACTGACATTCACCTCAGGAATACAGCCGGCCCCAGCAGGCGGACTCTCAATTCCCCGCCTTGATTCTGAGACCCTTTATAACACATCTAGAATCTGCTAAAGGAGTTCTCCACTTTTAACAACACCTAAAGAGGGCCTCAGCCAGAGAACCTGTGGGCTGTAGGCATATTACACTGGACAAAGGCTTCTTGGACTTGACCCCTGCAACGGACTATTTCCCCAACGGACATCTTTTCTGCGGAAACTAAGTATTTTCTTTCTTTTCTCTCTTTTTGTTTATTGGACTATACTCTCCTTGATTATTGTGTTAATAATTACTGTGCATCGTGATAATTTGTATTGTATATAGATATATAATAAATGACCTCCAAGTCATTTCTCTAGCCATATGCCTGTTTTCAAACACTGCAAAAACTTACCCTAGCCTCTCCGAAGGGAAAGCTACTCGGTTGTGTTATCTAGATAGTGGGTTCCTTGCTCCCATAAATTGCAAGGTGGTGGCAGTTAAACTACCCTGTGTGTAGTTCCGGTCGCAGTTCGTCGCACGCTTACTTGCGGTCAATCGGAGGTCCACTCCCTGCGCTTTCAGCCTATCGACTGTACGGACTCAAGTTAGACTGTCGGTGTGCTGGAAGTGGCTGGGGGGGCCTGTTTGCGGATTGACCACTAGGGGCGCTGTGACGGTTTCGTGACGTATTGTGGCCGCGGCGGTCGCAGTTCGTCACAATGACTCCTTAATTATATTTCAGATAAGGAATGTGAAAGTTTTATTGTCTCTAAATTGATGTTATCTTAGAGACCTGGTGCCCCCACTATGTATATAGAAGACTCTTTAGATCTTATAGTGTGTCATAAATCCTGGGGACAAATTCAATCCAGTACTCAAAGTGTCAAGCAGTGTTATAAATTTGTATTCCCAAATTTTTCTGGCTCTTTGAGATTTGAAATTACCTTTTAATAGGAGAACTTTCATGTTTTTTATTGTAATTTACATAGTTTATAGTAACATAGTATATAAGGCTGAAAAAGTCAACTGTCCATCTAGTTCAGCCTGTTATCCTACAAATTGATCCAGAGAAAGGCAAAAAAAAAAAAAAAAAAAATTGAGGTAGAAGCCAATTTTCCTCACTTAGGCCTCATGCACACGACCGTTGTTGTGTTCTGTTCCGCTGTTCCGTGATCTGTTTTTGTTTCCGTGTGTCTTCCTTTATTTTTGGAGGATCACCAGACATGAAGGAAAGTAAAAAAAAGTCTGTCAAGGAAAATGGAAGCGGTCGCATTAGCCGAGTTTTCAACGGACCCATTGAAAGTCAATGGGTCCGCAGAAAATCATGAAAAGCGGAACAACGGACACGGAATGAAACAACGGTCGTGTGCAAAGGGGTTTTCCCATTTTGCTAAATCAGCCTGAGCTGCAGTTACAGCAGAATTCACTTCCTGCTTTTCTGCTTCTAAAGCTGGGCGGGCTTAGGCAGCTAGAGTGAAGGCTGGCCACGCCTCCTTATGACCTCACACTGAGAGCTGAGTCCTGTGCTCGTTCATGTGAATAGTATGAGTCATCAGGCTGACTGGCTCCCGGCAGTGTCTGTGAAGCTCATCTCTCCTGGTGTGGATTGCTATCACTCAGCAAGCAATGGTATATATATATACACACACATCATAGGGAAGCACATTATACTGATCCCATATTGTGTATATATATAGATATAACATAGGGAAGCTCATTATACTGATCCCATAATGTGTGTATATATACAGTTGCAAGAAAAAGTATGTGAACCCTTTGGAATTATATGGATTTCTGCATAAATTGGTCATAAAATGTGATCTGATCTTCATCTAAGTCACAACAATAGACAATCACAGTCTGCTTAAAGTAATAACACACAAAGAATTAAATGTTACCATGTATTTATTGAATACACCATGTAAACATTCACAGTGCAGGTGGAAAAAGTATGTGAACCCCTAGACTAATGATATCTCCAAGAGCTAATTGGAGTGAGGTGTCAGCCAACTGGAGTCCAATCAATGAGATGAGATTGGAGGTGTTGGTTACAGCTGCCCTGCCCTAGAAAAAACACACACCAGTTCTGGATTTGCTTTTCACAAGAAGCTTTGTCTGATGTGAATGATGCCTCGCACAAAAGAGCTCTCAGAAGACTTACGATTAAGAATTGTTGACTTGCATAAAGCTGGAAAGGGTTATAAAAGTATCTTCAAAAGCCTTGCTGTTCATCAGTCCACGGTAAGACAAATTGTCTATAAATGGAGAAAGTTCAGCACTGCTGCTACTCTACTAGGAGTGGCCGTCCTGTAAAGATGACTGCAAGAGCACAGCGCAGACTGCTCAATGAGATGAATAAAAATCCTACAGTGTCAGCTAAAGACTTACAAAAGTCTCTGGCATATGCTAACATCCCTGTTAGCGAATCTCCGATACGTAAAACACTAAACAAGAATGGATTTCATGGGAGGATACCACAGAGGAAGCCACTGCTGTCCAAAAAAACCCATTGCTGCACGTTTACAGTTTGCACAAGAGCACCTGGATGTTCCACAGCAGTACTGACAAAATATTCTATGGACAGATGAAACCAAAGATGTGTTGTTTAGAAGAAACACACAACACTATGTGTGGAGAAAAAGAGGCACAGCACACCAACATCAAAACCTCATCCCAATTGTGAAGTATGGTGGTGGGGGCATCATGGTTTGGGGCTGCTTTCCTGCGTCAGGGCCTGGACGGATTGCTATCATCAAAGGAAAAATGAATTCCCAAGTTTATCAAGACATTTTGCAGGAGAACTTAAGGCCATCTGTCCACCAGCTGAAGCTCAACAGAAGATGGGTGTTGCAACAGGACAAAGACCCTAAGCATAGAAGTAAATCAACAACAGAATGGCTTAAACAGAAGAAAATACTCCTTCTAAAGTGGCCCAAGTGTCCTGACCTCAACCTGATTGAGATGCTGTGGCATGACCTCAAGAAAGCGATTCACACCAGACATCCCAAGAATATTGCTGAACTGAAACAGTTCTGTAAAGAGGAATGGTCAAGAAGTACTCCTGACCGTTGTGCACGTCTGATCTGCAACTACAGGAAACGTTTGGTTGAAGTTAGGCCCCTTTCACACGGGCGAGATTTCCGTGCGGGTGCGATGCGTGAGTTAAACGCATTGCACCCGCACTGAATCCTGACCCATTCATTTCTATGGGGCTGTGCACATGAGCGGTGATTTTCACGCAACACTTATGCGTTGCGTGAAAATCGCAGCATGTTCTATATTCTGCGTTTTTCACGTAACGCAGGTCCCATAGAAATGAATGGGGTTGCGTGAAAATCGCAAGCATCCGCAAGCAAGTGCGGATGCGGTGCGATTTCCACGCATGGGTTCTAGGTGACAGTCTATTCACTGTATTATTTTCCCTTATAACATGGTTATAAGGGAAAATAATAGCATTCTGACTACAGAATGCTTAGTATAATAGTGCTGGGAGGGTTAAAAAAAATAAAAAAGTTAACTCACCTTATCCCCATGATCGCCTAGTTCCCGGTCGGTCTCTTCTTTAGCTGTGACTAAAGGACCTGTGGTGATGTCAGATCACATGCTCCATCACCATGGTGATGGACCATGTGATTGGAGCATGTGATCTGACATCACCAAAGGTCATTCAGCCCAAGCCCACAGCTAAAGAACAGACCGACCGGGAACTACACGATCATGGGGATAAGGTGAGTTAACGTTTTTATTATTTTTTTAACCCTTCCAGCGCTATTATACTAAGCATTCTGTATTCAGAATGCTATTATTTTCCCTTATAACCATGTTATAAGGGAAAATAATAGAATCTACAGAACATCAATCCCAAGCCCGAACTTCTTTGAAGAAGTTCGGGTTTGGGTACCAAACATGCGCGATTTTTCTCACGCGAGTGCAAAACGCATGACAATGTTTTGCACTCGCGCGGAAAAATCGCGGGTGTTTCCGCAACGCACCCGCACATTTTTCCGCAACGCCCGTGTGAAACCAGCCTTATTGCTGCCAAAGGTGGTTTAACCAGTTATTAAATCCAAGGGTTCACATACTTTTTCCACCTACACTGTGAATGTTTACATGGTGTGTTCAATAAAAACATGGTAACATTTAATTATTTGTGTTTTATTAGTTTAAGCAGACTGTGATTGTCTATTGTTGTGACTTAGATGAAGATCAGATCACATTTTATGACCAATTTGTGCAGAAATCCATTTCATTCCAAAGGGTTCACATACTATACTGATCCCATAATGTGTGTGTGTATATATATATATATATATATATATATATATATTTAACATAGGGAAGCACATTATACTGATCCTATAATGTATGTATGCATGTATGTATGTATGTATGCATATATATATATATATATATATATACAGTACAGACCAAAAGTTTGGACACACCTTCTCATTCAAAGAGTTTTCTTTATTTTCATGACTATGAAAATTGTAGATTCACACTGAAGGCATCAAAACTATGAATTAACACATGTGGAATTATATACATAACAAAAAAGTGTGAAACAACTGAAAATATGTAATATTCTAGGTTCTTCAAAGTGGCCATCATTACTTTAAGAAATGTAGGTCAGTCAGTCCGAAAAATTGGGAAAACTTTGAAAGTGTCCCCAAGTGCAGTCACAAAAACCATCAAACGCTACAAAGAAACTGGCTCACATGCGGACCGCCCCAGGAAAGGAAGACTAAGAGTCACCTCTGCTGCGGGGGATAAGTTCATCCGAGTCACCAGCCTCAGAAATCGCAGGTTAACAGCAGCTCAGATTAGAGACCAGGTCAATGCCACACAGAGTTCTAGCAGCAGACACATCTCTAGAACAACTGTTAAGAGGAGACTGTGTGAATCAGGCCTTCATGGTAGAATATCTGCTAGGAAACCACTGCTAAGGACAGGCAACAAGCAGAAGAGACTTGTTTGGGCTAAAGAACACAAGGAATGGACATTAGACCAGTGGAAATCTGTGCTTTGGTCTGATGAGTCCAAATTTGAGATCTTTGGTTCCAACCACCGTGTCTTTGTGCGACGCAGAAAAGGTGAACTGATGGACTCTACATGCCTGGTTCCCACCATGAAGCATGGAGGAGGAGGTGTGATGGTGCTTTGCTGGTGACACTGTTGCCGATTTATTCCAAATTGAAGGCATACTGAACCAGCATGGCTACCACAGCATCTTGCAGCGGCATGCTATTCCATCCGGTTTGCGTTTAGTTGGACCATCATTTATTTTTCAACAGGACAATGACCCCAAACACACCTCCAGGCTGTGTAAGGGCTATTTGACCATGAAGGAGAGTGATGGGGTGCTGCGCCAGATGACCTGGCCTCCACAGTCACCGGACCTGAACCCAATCGAGATGGTTTGGGGTGAGCTGGACCGCAGAGTGAAGGCAAAAGGGCCAACAAGTGCTAAGCATCTCTGGGAACTCCTTCAACTGTTGGAAGATCATTTCAGGTGACTACCTCTTGAAGCTCATCAAGAGAATGCCAAGAGTGTGCAAAGCCGTAATCAAAGCAAAAGGTGGCTACTTTGAAGAACCTAGAATATGACATATTTTCAGTTGTTTCACACTTTTTTGTTATGTATATAATTCCACATGTGTTAATTCATAGTTTTGATGCCTTCAGTGTGAATCTACAATTTTCATAGTCATGAAAATAAAGAAAACTCTTTGAATGAGAAGGTGTCCAAACTTTTGGTCTGTACTGTATATATATATAAAACTTAGGGAAGCACATTATACTGATCCCATAATGTATGTATATATACACTCACCTAAAGAATTATTAGGAACACCTGTTCTATTTCTCATTAATGCGATTATCTAGTCAACCAATCACATGGCAGTTGCTTCAATGCATGTAGGGTTGTGGTCCTGGTCAAGACAATCTCCTGAACTCCAAACTGAATGTCAGAATGGGAAAGAAAGGTGATTTAAGCAATTTTGAGCATGGCATGGTTGTTGGTGCCAGACGGGCCGGTCTGAGTATTTCACAATCTGCTCAGTTACTGGAATTTTCATGCACAACCATTTCTAGGGTTTACAAAGAATGGTGTGAAAAGGGAAAAACATCCAGTATGCGGCAGTCCTGTGGGCGAAAATGCCTTGTTGATGCTAGAGGTCAGAGGAGAATGGGCCGACTGATTCAAGCTGATAGAAGAGCAACGTTGACTGAAATAACCACTCGTTACAACCGAGGTATGCAGCAAAGCATTTGTGAAGCCACAACACGCACAACGTTGAGGCGGATGGGCTACAACAGCAGAAGACCCCATCGGGTACCACTCATCACTACTACAAATAGGAAAAAGAGGCTACAATTTGCACGAGCTCACCAAAATTGGACTGTTGAAGACTGAAAAAATGGTTTCTTGAACATGACAATGAGTTCACTGTACTAATATGGCCCCCACAGTCACCAGATCTCAACCCAATAGAGCATCTTTGGGATGTGGTGGAAAGGGAGCTTCGTGCCCTGGATGTGCATCCCTCAAATCTCCATCAACTGCAAGATGCTATCCTATCAATATGGGCCAACATTTCTAAAGAATGCTATCAGCGCCTTGTTGAATCAATGCCACGTAGAATTAAGGCAGTTCTGAAGGCAAAAGGGGTCCAACACCATATTAGTATGGTGTTCCTAATAATTCTTTAGGTGAGTGTATATAATACATAGGGAAGCACATTATACTGATCCCATAATGTGTGTATACACACTCACCTAAAGAATTATTAGGAACACCTGTTCTATTTCTCATTAATGCGATTATCTAGTCAACCAATCACATGGCAGTTGCTTCAATGCATGTAGGGTTGTGGTCCTGGTCAAGACAATCTCCTGAACTCCAAACTGAATGTCAGAATGGGAAAGAAAGGTGGGCTACAACAGCAGAAGACCCCACCGGGTACCACTCATCTCCGATACAAAAAGGAAAAAGAGGCTACAATTTGCACGAGCTCACCAAAATTGGACTGTTGAAGACTGGAAAAATGTTGCCTGGTCTGATGAGTCTCTATTTCTGTTGAGACATTCAAATGGTAGAGTCCGAATTTGGCGTCAACAGAATGAGAACATGTATCCATCATGCCTTGTTACCACTGTGCAGGCTGGTGGTGGTGGTGTAATGTTGTGGGGGATGTTTTCTGGGCACACTTTAGGCCCCTTAGTGCCAATTGGCCATCGTTTAAATGCCACGGGCTACCTGAGCATTGTTTCTGACCATGTCCATCCCTTCATGACCACCATGTACCCATCCTCTGATGGCTACTTCCAGCAGGATAATGCACCATGTCACAAAGCTCGAATCATTTCAAATTGGTTTCTTGAACATGACAATTAGTTCACTGTACTAAAATGTCCCCCACAGTCACCAGATCTCAACCCAATAGAACATCTTTGGGATGTGGTGGAACGGGAGCTTCGTGCCCTGGATGTGGATTCCTCAAATCTCCATCAACTGCAAGATGCTATCCTATCAATATGGGCCAACATTTCTAAAGAATGCTATCAGCACCTTGTTGAATCAATGCCACGTAGAATTAAGGCAGTTCTGAAGGCAAAAGGGGGTCCAACACCGTATTAGTATGGTGTTCCTAATAATTCTTTAGGTGAGTGTATATAACATAGGGAAGCACATTATACTGATCCGATAATGTATGTGTATATATATATATAACATAGGGAAGCACATTATACTTATCCCATATTCTGTATGTGTGTGTGTGTATGTATATATATATATATATATATATATATATAAAACATAGGGAAGCACATTATACTGATCCCATAATGTATATATATATATATATATATATATATATATATACTCACCTAAAGAATTATTAGAAACACCTGTTCTATTTCTCATTTATGCGATTATCTAGTCAACCAATCACATGGCAGTTGCTTTAATGCATTTAGGGTTGTGGTCCTGGTCAAGACAATCTCCTAAACTTCAAACTGAATGTCAGAATGGGAAAGAAAGGTGATTTAAGCAATTTTGAGCGTGGCATGGTTGTTGGTGCCAGACGGGCCAGTCTGAGTATTTCACAATCTGCTCAGTTACTGGGATTTTCACGCACAACCATTTCTAGGGTTTACAAAGAATGGTGTGAAAAGCGAAAAACATCCAGTATGCGGCAGTCCTGTGGGCGAAAATGCCTTGTTGATGCTAGAGGTCAGAGGAGAATGGGCCGACTGGTTCAAGCTGATAGAAGAGCAACGTTGACTGAAATAACCACTCGTTACAACCGAGGTATGCAGCAAAGCATTTGTGAAGCCACAACACGCACAACCTTGAGGCGGATGGGCTACAACAGCAGAAGACCCACCGGGTACCACTCATCTCCACTACAAATAGGAAAAAGAGGCTACAATTTGCACGAGCTCACCAAAATTGGACTATTGAAGACTGGAAAATTGGTTTCTTGAACATGACAATGAGTTCACTGTACTAAAATGGCCCCCACAGTCACCAGATCTCAACCCAATAGAGCATCTTTGGGATGTGGTGGAACAGGAGCTTTGTGTCCTGGATGTGCATCCCTCAAATCTCCATCAACTGAAAGATGCTATCCTATCAATATGGGCCAAAATTTCTAAAGAATGCTATCAGCACCTTGTTGAATCAATGCCACGTAGAATTAAGGCAGTTCTGAAGACAAAAGGGGGTCCAACACCATATTAGTATGGTGTTCCTAATAATTCTTTAGGTGAGTGTATATACAACCTAGGGAAGCACATGTTACTGATCCCATATTGTGTGAGTATAGTGATGGATAAGGTGTTCCCTGGTTCATCACTGATGACTGCACCCCATGACTCGTGCAGCCCATCTACAGCCAAGCACAACCAACCAGGGGCACTGACAATAAAGCGCCCTGCCACGGACCTTTCACTAGTTTAAAAACTAAAAACTAACTATATCAGTGGGCAGAGCGGCGCCCAGGGGTCCCCCTGCACTTACTAGTATGCCTGGGCGCTGCTCCGTTCGCCCGGTATAGGCTCCGGTGTCTGCAGCTCCCTCTGTTGTACTGGGCGGAGTTTTTGTATTAGGGTTGTCCCTTGCTGCTGCGCTGGCCAATCGTAGCGCACAGCTCATAGCCTGGGACTCCTAAGTGCAGGGGGACCCCTGGGCGCCGCTCTGCCCACTGATATAGTTTGTTTTTAAACTAGTGAAAGGTCCTCTCAATCGTGTCACCGAGTCCCTGCCAGGGTTCCTGCTCTGCAGCTCCCTGTCTCCCATGTAGCGGAGCTCTGTGTGTACAGGTCCGAACTTCCCATCTCTACTTCCGCTGACTGGCTGCCCGACACTGCTGAAGACGTGCGCATTCACGTTTTACAGCATAGGCCGGCCGCTGGATAGGTTAGGATGTGGTGCGCAGGCGCGGGCATGGATGCGGCCGGCGAGATGTGGCCGTATCCATGGGATACCAGCATAAACACAGGGGAGTGAAAGGAGCATTTTTATGCCGAATGGTATGTTTTTTTTTTTTATTACATGTATAATAAGAAATGTTCAGTGGGGGGCAATGATTTAATGTAACCCTATTTAATGAAGTGGGAATACCCCTTTAAGGGGAGAAAGATTCCTTCCCAGCTCCAATCAGAATAACTGCCTGGAACAACACACAGTTACTTACCTACATACAGACATTTTCTCCCAGTCCGAGCATTCTCATTTTATATACTAACCTTTTATGCGGTACAGTGTCAAATCCTTAGGAGAAGTCCAGATATACGACATACATTGATTCGTCGCTGTCAAGTCTAGAACTTACCTCCTCATAGAAACTGATTAAATTAGTTTGGCATGACCGATCCCTCATAAAGCCATGCTGATATGGCGTTATTTGCTTATTTTCATTGAGGTGCTCCAATATAGCATCTCTTAGAAAACCTTCAGTTTTCCCACGACAGATGTTAAACTTAACGGCCTATAGTTTCCGGGCTCTGTTTTTGGGCCCTTTTTGAATATTGGCATCACATTTGGTATGCACCAATCCTGTGGGACGCTCCCTGTCAATATAGAGTCCTTAAATATCAGAAATAAGGGTCTGGCTATGACATTACTTAATTCTCTTAAGATACGGGGGTATATGCCATCTGGTTCCAGGGATTTGTCTATTTTTAATCTTTTTAAGAAGCCACTTTTAATGGGGAATTTACTATTACATTCTGCATTTCATCTGACAGTTTATTTTCCTCAGCTTTGCTTTCTGTGCTGTGTCCCGGGCTACAGAAATGCTTAGCCACAGGAAAGTGTAGCTTTTTCTCTTTAATAATGTGGCAGTGGGACCTCATCCTTGCATTAAGTTTCTGTCCTGTTCCCCCAACATAGAGGCCCCCAACAGGACATTTAGTGCAGATAATCAGATACACAACATTAGATGTAGAACATGTGAATGTCCCAGGGACCTTATAGTCCTGCTGTGTGTTGGGGATCTGGATCTTATCTGTTGTCATTATATGGGAACATGTTTTGCATCTTCTTATATTACAGGGAAGGGTTCCTTTTTGTGTGGTACATTACCATGAACTATTGATCAGAATATTTCTTAGATTTGAAGATTGTCGGTAAGCTAGTAATGGGTGATCTGGGAAAATTATTTTTAGCCGGTCATCCTCATGTAGGACATGGTGTAATTTTGTGCCAGTTTTCCTCAGTACCTCTAGTTGTGTGTTGTAGGTCACAACCAGAGGTATGCGCTGGTTCTCTTTCTTTTCCTTGTATTGGAGAAGTTGACTTCTGGGGATCCTGGTGGCTGTTGTTATCTGATCTTAAATTGAAGCAGGATGATAGCCCTGGTGTAAACATTTTCTTTTTCAGATGTTATAAGTGCTCATCTCTGTCTGATGGGATGGAATAGATTTGGTTATATCTGATGGCCTGACTATAGTTGATAGACTTTTTAATGTTTAGGGTGGAAGCTGTCCCATTTGAGGTATGTAGGCAGATCAATAGGTTTTTGATACAGGGAAGTTTGTATCAAGCCATTTTGAAGTTTTTTGAGGTTTCCAGAAAGTAGATTTCTGCATGTAAATAGTTGAGGGTCAGGTTTATGGTGGGATGGAATTTGTTGAATCGTTCATGAAATGTTATTAGTTCATGTTCAGTCAGTTCAGATTATTAGGATGTCATCAAAAGAGAAATAGTTGTGGGTAAGATATGAATTTGGTGAGTTGAAGTACAGATTCTGAGACAATCCCATTAACCTCCAGGTATACTCAGCAAGCAGTTAAACCATCATTGTGTGGGATATTCGAATACAAGGATTCCACATCCATGGTGGTCAAAAATGTGCCTTTAGGGAGGGGACCTATGTTTGACAGTTTGTTCAATAAATCAGTGGTGTCCTGTAGATAACTTGTGTTTCTCCCTAATGGTTTGAGGATGCCCTCTATCCAACCTAAGATTCTTTCAGTGAGGGTTTCCACACATGAAATGATTGACCTCTCTGGCTTACCTGGTTTATGTATTTTGGCAAGCATGTAGAATACTCCAACCAAGTCTAAAAGTTGTGTGGATCCTATAGGAAGACCTGACTTTTTTCAACTCTTTAAAATATTTTTGAGTTTGGTCTCCCTCCATTTTGATATAGTATTGTGTCTGAGTCGGCGTGCTTCTTTTACATAGTCCAACATGTTCTTAAGAACTGTAGTGCTACCTTTATCTGCAGGTTCTGTCAAGATTTTTAGTAAGGCTACTTTCACACTCGCGTTTTGGCTTTCCGTTTGTGAGATCAGTCATTGGCTCTCACTAGCGGTCAAAAACTGATCAGTTTTGCCCTAATGCATTCAGAATGCATCAGTTTGCCTCTGTTCAGTCACCATTCCGCTCTGGAGGTGGACACCAAAACGCTGCCTGCAGCATTTTTCTGTCTGTCCTGGGATGCGGAGTGAGACAGGGATGGATCCGTTTTCTCTGACACATTTCAATGGTGTTCAAGACAGATCCGTCATGGCTATAGAAGACATAATACAACCGGATTCGTTCATGACGGATGCATGCAGTTGTATTATTGTAACGGGAGCGTTTTTGCAGATCCATGACGGGTCCGCAAAAAATGCTAGTGTGAAAGTAGCCCAATACAGAATGAGAGTCCTCTGGAGAGCACTTTGAGTTCCACATTAGTCGGTTTGTATAATGACAGATGAAAGGGGTTGTCTTCACTTCAGTAGGTGGCATTTATCATGTAGAGAAAGTTAATACAAGGCACTTACTAATGTATTGTGATTGCCCATATTGCTTCCTTTGCTGGCTGGATTCATTTTAACATCACATTGTACATTGCTCGTTTCCAAAGTTACATACCACCCTGCAATCAATCAGTGGTGGTCATGCTTGCACACTATAGGAAAAAGCATCAGCCTCTCTGGTAGCCGGGACCATAGGAGCTTACATAGGCTAGGACTTTTCCCTATATTGTGCAAGCACTACCACCACTGATGGATTGCAGGGTGGTCTGTAACCATGGAAACGAGCAATGTATTGTGTTTTTGTTTTTTTTGTTGCTGCTGGTGTGGCCCACTGACTCTGCAGCTCCCTTTTGGGGGTGGGGTGGGGTTGCATTTGCTGCTATTTTTCATTGTTTATTTGTTTTATGTATTTTTGTCATATTGAATAAAGACAGCTTACTATTTCTATACGGAGGTTTGTGCTTACTTGATATCGGTTATGGTCTTTCAGAAGTCCTGTAGCATAAACATTGTGCATGCGTGTTGCAGGTGCAGATTCTCTAAGCACAGCCCTTTGGGGATTAAATATTTCTTCTTGCATGTAGTTATAGAGACAATGTTGCTGTCCAGTTGTGCCAGTTTCTGTAATTACATCTGTGTATAGTACATTATGGTATCCTCCATCTAGTCAAAAGACTGGTATCGTGTTAGCCAATCATTACAAAAAGGTTAACATTTATTGAATTTTTTTTTTAAATATAAAAGTTTAAATCACCCTCCTTTCCATATAATAATAAAAACAAATACATAAAATAAAATCATCATGGGTATCACCGCAACCGAAAACGCCCGTACTATTAAAATATAAAACCATTTTTCTAATACGGCAAATTACATAACCGAAAAGTGTAAAAATGGCCAGTTTGCCATTTTTTTTCACCACTTCTCTTACCCCCCCCAAATTCTTTTTTTATAAAATGGGATCACAAGGTCACACACACTCCAAAATGGTATCAATAAAAACTACAAATTGTCCCGCAAAAAATGAGCCCCCACACAGCTCATTAGATATTACTATAAAAAAAAGTTATGGGGGTCAGAATATGGTGATTTAAAACAAAAAACTTTCAAAGTATAAACTTTTTACACTATTTAGACAAAACCCCTATACATATGGGGTATCGTTGTAATCGTACTGACCCAGAGTATGAAGGGCACACCCGTAAAACGGTGGAATTGCTTCCCCCCCCCCCCAATTCCACCCCATTTGGAATTTTTTTTTCACACGTTCCACTACATTGTATGCCATAATTAATGGTGGCATCAGAAAGTACTGCAAAAAAATAAGCCCTCATACAGCTATGTGAACGGAAATATAAAAAATGATAGGGAAGAAAAATTAAAAAACCTCTGGTATCCTAAGGGTTACAGAGTTATTCTCAAGATCTTTGATATTATGTTTTTCAAATGTCCATTCATTACACCAGGTCTCTGTTCTTATTGTATATATATTGCTGTTCCTTCATACATTCTTGTAGTACGCCTGATGAAGGAACTGGTAATGTCTCGAAAGCTCGCTGTGTAACATCATTACTTCTATTCTTGTTAGCCATTAAAAAGTATCAGACCTGTAAGACTTATTTCTCGTACTTTTTTCCATTGGGGGACACAGACCATGGGTATAGCTTAGAGGTATTAGTAGGAGGGACACTATGCAAATATAAAAGAGAGCTCTTCCTCCTCCTCGGGCTATACCCCCAGGCTCCACCAGGAGGAACTCAGTCTTTGCTTAGTGTCTGGTGAAGGAGGTTCACTGATTGATTTGACTCCTTTTTGTTATTTTTCTAGATGAGGACACAGGTCGGCATAGCACCTTCCTGGTTCCCCGTGGAGTGCCCGCCGCCGCCTTTTGACACTGCCTCCATTTTCCCCCAAAGAAGACAAGTGGATCCGGGCTCGACCTGTTAGCTCCGGCATCCCACCATCTCCTGGGTCACCTGCTGCTGCCCTCCATCCAGAGCACTGTATTCAGGGAGTCAGATGTCTGAAGAGGTGAGCCCTGCTGGTCCGGAGCAGAGGGAGAAGACTGCAGGATCAGATAAGTAAGGGTGCAATCTCTGGGCCCTCTTCCCGACAGAGAGGATCTACTGTCTCAGGGGCTGCTCTTCCACCGGAATTTACGGTCTCTGTGTTTAACGGCGTGGCTGTTGAAACCGCCATCCTGAAGAAGGGGTTCTAGGATTCAGTAATTAGAACCATGATCAGAGCGAGGAAGCCTGCTTCCTCCCGGATTTACTATCGTACTTGGAAGGCCTTCCTAGCCTTTTGTGAGAACTCGGGTTTCCCTCCCCTTCGTTTTTCCATCCCTATGGTGCTATCGTTTCTTCAGTCCGGACTTGAGATGGGACTGTCGCTGAGCTTCCTGAAAGGTCAGGTTTTGGCTCTGGACATCTTTTTTTCCCGAAGTCCCTTGCTCTTCTGGGTCCTGTGAGGACCTTTCTTCAGGGGGTGGCGCATTCGGTTCCCCCCTTTGCCTCCTTGGGATCTCAATTTGGTCCTGCGTGCTCTCCAGATGGCCCCCTTCGAGCCTCTGAGGGAGGTCTCCCTGTCTTTTCTCACCTGGAAAGTGGTCTTCCTTGCGGCCATAACTTCCATCAGGCGGGTATCGGAGCTGGCTGCACTTTCCTGTTTTTTCACGAGGATAAGGTGGTGCTCTGTCCGGTTCCCTCCTTTTTTGCCCAAGGTGGCCTCTCCCTTCCACCTTAACGAAGATCTTGTCCTGCCCTCCTCCAGCAAACCCCAAGGAACGGGCTCTCCTTTCCCTGGATGTCATCCGGGCCCTGAAGGTGTATCTGATGGCTACCGCCTCCGTCCGCCATTCAGACTCCCTCTTTGTGATTCCCGAGGGACCTCATAAAGGTCTGGCGGCCTCCAAGGTCACTGTGGCACGATGGATCCGCTCGGCTATCTCCGCGGCCTATCGCGCTCATGGTAGGGTTCCCCCAACTCGGATTACCGCTTACTCCACTAGGGTGGTGGGGGCTTCCTGGGCAAGGCACAATCGTGCCTCTGCGTCTCAGCTGTGTAAGGCAGGCACCTGGTAGTCCTTACATACTTTTACTAGGTTTTATCAGTTACATTCACTGGCTTTGACGGATGCTGTCTTTGGCAGGCTGTGGTTCCTGTTTGACGTTCCTCCTGGCGGTGCAGATATTTTTTTCCCACCCCATGGACTGCTTTAGGACGTCCCATGGTCTGTGTCCCCCAATGGAAAAAAGTACGAGAAAAGGAGATTTTTTTTTTTTGTGAAACTCACCTGTAAAATCTTTTTCTCATCTTTTCCATTGGGGGACACAGCTCCCACCCATTCTGCCTGTTGCAGGAGAGGGATTTTTTTTCAGTTTAGTTCTGTTTGTGGTTGGACCTCCTGGGCTTTGGTCCGATGGCTTCCATTATTTGTTCTGGTCTCCTACTGCTTTTGCAACACCCAAGTTCCTCCTGGTGGAGCCTGGGGGGTATAGCCCAAGGAAGAGGAGCTTGCTTTTATATTTGCATAGTATCCCTCCTACTAATAACTCTAAGCTATACCCATGGTCTGTGTCCCCCAATGGAAAAAATGAGAAAGATTTTACAGGTGAGTTTCACAAAAAAAAAAAAAAAAAAAAATCTCCTTTTTGTCTCTCTTAGGGCTCGTTCACACGACCATTGCCCCTCCGTGCTGCTGTCCGCAATGCACGGGCACCCGCATGGGGATCGTGGACCCATTCACTTAAATGAGTCTGCGATCGGTCCATTCTGAATAAAGATAGAACTTACTCTATCTCTTGCGGTGCAGAGGCACGGAACAGAACCCCAGGAAACACTCCATAGTGTTTCCTTTCTGCACCACATCTCCAGATTTGCAGACTTAGTGTGTCTTAAAAAACACAACGGAGACCAAACGCAGCCAAATTGATGCATTCTAAACAGATCCTTATCCATTCAGAATGATCTGTTTTGGGCCACTTGTGAGAGCCCTGAAACGGATCTCATAAGCGGACCCAGAAACACCAGTGTGAAAGTAGCCTAAGAGCATCTAGGGACAGTGCAATCATTCCACCTAAGGTGACTTATTAAAGTCAGAACTAGTAGGCTAGTCTGATGGTTTGCATGCAATACAGTGGATTATACTTCTAACCACAGAAAACATTCCATGAGGCGGTGGCTGCTCCCATTGCCAGAAAGGAGGCACAACACACTACAAGTTCAGAGCTCTGGCACTGCCTAGAAGGGTGCAAAAACCACAGCCTTCATTAGGTGAAGAGTCTGGGGTCTTGCAACCTGAGAGGAAAGAACTTAGGCAGAGTAGGAAAGAGAGTGCCGCCCCCCCCAGGTTGCACAAGAAACGTGCAGCCCGCAAAGGACAAA
The DNA here is from genome assembly GCF_014858855.1 of Bufo gargarizans. Lineage (NCBI taxonomy): Eukaryota > Metazoa > Chordata > Amphibia > Anura > Bufonidae > Bufo > Bufo gargarizans. Next base: position 548,681,033 of record NC_058080.1, on the reverse strand, counting down.
GTCAGCAGTGGTGCACTTGGCACTTGGAAGGTGGAGAGCTGTGCAAGACACTCCTCTCATTCACCAACAGGCCACAGAGCATACTTGCCATTTATATACTTGACTGTACATTTTTAACAACCCTTCCTGTGGGTACACAGCTATCAAGGACTGCTGCTTAGCCACACTGTCTAAATGGTAGGCTTCTCCAAATCTTGTGCCCATGTGCAGCAGCTGCTAGGTATACAAGCTAAATCCCATTACAGCAAATATCGGATCCTAAACTTAATAAGTAAATGACTAATGAGATTACCAGATAATACTGGGACAGAAAAGCCCTAACAGTGTGGGTTTTAGAGATGAGCAGTTTATACAATATGCCTTCTGTAGTTCACTTAGAAAACAATTCCATCAGCATGTAAGCTTAGAACAGTTATATAAGTGGTAATAGTATGCCAAAGAACAAATACTAAACCGCACTCAAGGTTTCAAAAACTTGATAGACTAGCATACGGCATATCAATGTAAACCATTGTGGAAGTTGTTCAATCATTTGTCTTGTATGCAACAGTCTAACATGTAGAGTCAAGAAATACATCTATTTAGCAGTGTGTATATATGGTTTTTATTTCAGCGAGACTATGAGGACTGAGGAAGTACCGGCAACTTCCCCACATCAAAGCTGTTTTAGTTACATAGCAAGTGCATTTAGCTCATTTTGATATTAATGGAAAACGGTCCATATGCGGTGTTTGAGACATTCCACTTTTGCACGTCTACTGCTTATGGCGCTTCATACAGGGCAACAATATTTGGGCATCACTGGGTGCTTTCTACAGGTTAAGCAACATCCGAACCACAGAGCACTCTCATACAAAGCAAGAAGGCAGAGCTTGTGTTCTGGACGGCGAATTCGTCGTCAGTCAGCGACAGGCGGAAGAAAGGAGGATAGGTTTTAGAGTCTAGGTGTGGCACTATTGGCGCTAGTAATCAGAATTAATAAAGGACAGGAGGCTTTTGGCACAGAAATGAAGGGGCAAGAAACATGTTCCAATGGCTTTATGAGAGAGACTAAACCATTCATGTAGCCTGGACCACAAGGCTACAATACTGTCATGTAATGACAGCAGCAACCATGCCACAATTGTCCTTCCAAAACTTCTGAAACAAAATGCAAACCTTCTAAGCATTCCAAAAACAGTTATCAAATATTAGCAATGTAACAGAAAATTGTGTTTCTAGGGTACAAGTCACACTTCAGTCCATCAGAGGGAAGACAATAGATTTCTGGTAAGAGACAAAGCATTCTTTGGCAGTCTAGTAGATCTAGTCCCAACATATAAGATCCTCAAAAGCAGAATAGTGCAGAGACAATTATTCACTGACTAGTTAAAAAAAAAAAAAAAAAAAAAAAATATATGACATTTATGAAAACTCACCAGATGTATTCATTCTCAGTTCAAATTTATTCAATTACACAGTCATCCTAGCAGGGTCAACACAAAAAATAACCCATTAAATCCTTTCCAATGAAACACCTCTATGGAAATGTGATGTTGGACTGTATCATATCCACTTGAGAAGGACCACACCCATGAACATTCCTAGCCCAAGATATAACCATTATGGATTTCAGTACATTTTCAAACTGGTTTTATTTGTTACTTTGGATAACTATAAATAAGTGTTTCCACTATGGAAAAAGAAAGTGAACACAGTACATTTTCATGACTGGGGAATGGATTTGCTTCTGAAGAATTCAACTTAAGGACAAAAGCTTAGAAAAAAAAACAACCTGAATGTTTAAACTCAGTTCTTTTTCCTTAGTTATAAGTCCCTTGTAAAAAATAAAAGAACAAGGCTCTAGTTGACTTATTGCTTCTCTTCTGTTTTTTCTTGCTTGGCGTCCTCTTTGTCTTGAACCTTGCTTTCCTCCTTTACAGTGAGTTCTTCTAATTTCTCAGCCACTTTATCAGCACTATCATTTTTGGTCACATCTGATAGGGGGGAAAAAAGGGTCACATCATAAACACTATGAGCAAAGCAATGGAAAGTAAAAAAGACCCAAGACAGGACGCACAAACCTCACCACAGAGTGACTGCGAAATAATCACACATCGCAAACATCAGGGCCCATATAAGTGTGGATGTACACCACATGTGTCCTGCTCTCTACTCTGCTAGGAAACCTGTTTTTTAAAGATGGCGTCTGCTCACAAATGCATTAACCCCTGCGTTTCTGCCTCTGTTTTACACAGCAGAGGCCCAGGGCAAATACCTGCAATTGGCGGTAAAGCCGATAGCAGACAATTAACCACTCAGATGCTGGCAGCACTAAAACTAGGAGCCGCGCGCTTCCGGACCCAGGCTGTCTTGCTCTAGCTGTGAGCAGGGAAAGTGGCCCGTGCTTACAAGTCAATTACTAGAATATTCCAATGCTAGCCTGCAGGTGGCAGCCCTGGAGTATACCGAATTCAGTATTCTGTAATGCACAGATATTCATTACAGGATACAAGAAGTAATCTAATGACTGCATGTTAGTCACCTACAGTAACTTAAAAAAACAAAAAAAATGTTTTAAATAAAGTGATCAAAAAGTTGTTCACTCCAAAATGGTATCAATAAAACTATAAAACTCCCTGCCACAAAATGAGTCTTCACACAGCACTGTAAAAAATAAAGTTGCAGGGATCAGAATATGGCGATGAAATAATTATTCATTAAGAGAAAAATATAAATGTAGTGTTGCCGTAATCGTACTGAACTGGAGAATGAAAGTCATGGGTCGGTTTTACTACATAGGGAACTCCGTAAAAACAAAACCTGCAAAGCTGGTGGTAATATGGTATCGCCCCCCCCCCCCTCAAATTCCACCTCCATCACCTTTTGTCATTCCTACTACATTGTATGCAATAGTAAATCCTGCAAAAAAACAAGCCCTCATATGGCAATGTGAGCAGATATAAAAGTTATTGCTCAGGGAAGGCAGGGAGTGGAAAACGAAAATGCCAAAACAGAAAACTGCATGGTCCCAATGTTAAAAGGGTTTTTTTTTTCTCTAAAGCAGGACCCAAAATCAGTGTACAAAACAATGGACGTTTTATATTTCCGTAGCAGAAACCAACATGCACTGAAAGCTATCCGACACTGACACACCCCAGCATTAATGTTTTACTAATATCCCATGACCAAACACAACTTTTCTACATTGAAAAAAAGTGTTCAGTTGATCATGGTGTTTATATAGCAGACTGAAAAAGCACTGAAACTGGAGTTGGCAGTTGAGCACAGAGTGAGTCTGCAACAAAGCAATTATAGAAGTTGGTACCTTTATTTCCTTTTTCCTTTGCTTCATTTCTACATTCTTCAAATTTTGCCTTGAACTTCTGGGCATCTGTGTTTTAAAGAGAAAATATTAATGTGTTTCGTAATTGAGGAGAAAAAAAAAAAAAGTGAAGCAAGCCTTACAACTGCTAAAGCAAAATCAGTGTGAAAAAAGGCAGGTCTACAAGAAAAACCCAAAAACAAAGTTGTCCATTCCTTGGAAATTGTTAGGGAACTGACCTCTGGGACACCCACCAATTAATTTAATGGACTGAGTGATCCATCCCTGCATGCAGTGGAGCCCTGTCACTTACTCTGCACAGAACCTACACACAAACACTGCTACGGCCCCTTTGTTTTTCTGATCGGTGGGAGTCCTTGTCAGACACCAAACGATCAGCACATCCTAGAAATAGATGGTCAATGGATATGCCTGTAATACCTTGGTTTAAATGTATATATTTCTCAAACAATAAGACCAGGGGGATGAGCTCTAACAAGGCAATTAAACAGTCTAGTTGAACCGATATAAATGTATTAGGTTTTAAGTATCAGAAATGCCTCCCCAAAAAAAAAAAAAAAAAAAAAAAAAAAAGGATTATCCAAACCTGTAAACCCCCCTCACACTGCCCAGGTCCGGCCGGCTGGATCCTCACTAAAAAGCAATGGCCATTCACTGGTACCCAGCTATGCTGGATCCAGTAACTATGCTAGTATGTTTCCTCTACCGGAATAGACTACGAGATTTAACTGTCGGAGATGTGAATGTAGCCTTACCCAAAATGGCTGCTAAAAGGGTTGGTCACAATGACAGATAGCATTTAGAAAACAGCAATTTCCAAAGTTTTTTTACTATGCAATGTCTCCATAAGGACAGGTTCTCAGTACAGTAGCAGTATAAACCAGAGCTCGGTAAAGCTCTTAAAAAACGCTCAGATATTTTTCATTGTGATGACACAAGAACATAACTTATCCATATACAGTATATAATACTCACTCTCTGCATTTAAAAACCGAATGGCCAGTAGTTCAGGTTTCGGTGCTTCATCTGTATAATCAGCGTATGTATTCCAGACCCATGCTCTGTCACTACCAGCGTTGGGTTTCAGTTCCATTGATGGTGTCACTAGAAAACAAGAGAACTTAAATTATATATATTTAAAGAGGGGCTGTCACCTCTCTTGACATGTCTATTTTAAAGGGGTTCTGCACTTTCATTTAACTGATGATCTTTCCTCTGGATAGATCAGCTTCTGATCAGCGGGGGTCCGACGCCCGGGACCCCCGCCGATCAGCTGTTTGAGAAGGCAGCGGCGCGGCCTTCTCGTTGTTTACTGCCGGCCCACTGACGTCACGACTAGTATCAACTAGCTTGGGCCAAGCTCCATTGAAGTGAACAGAGCTTAGCCCCGCCCACACTAGTTTATACTAGTCGTGATGTCAGTGGGCTGGCGGTAAACTGAGAAGGTAGTAGCGCTGCCTTCTCAAACAGCTGATTGGCGGGGGTCCCGGGTATTGGACCCCCGCCGATCAGAAGCGGATAATCTATCCAGGAAGATAGATCAGTTAAATGAAAGTGCAGAACCCCTAAGTAACTGGGTGTTACCCATGGAGGTTGTGGCAATTGCAGCTGTTTGCCACTTTTCAATCAAAGGGGTTGTCTCAATTCAGCAAATGGCATTTATCATGTAGAAAGCTAATACAAGGCACGTTCTAATGTATTGTGATTCTCCATATTGCCTCATTAGCTGGCTTGACTCATTTTTCCATCACATTATACACTGCTCGTATCCAGGGCTTATGACCATACTTGCACACGACATGAAATAAAATAAAATTGTTGGGCTCTCTGGCACCGCGCATAGGACCAGCAGATCCTGTCGACCGTTACGCTCTTTTTACAATGCCTGATAAATCAGGCCAATTAGAGGTGATTAGTGTTTGTAGAAACGCTCGTCCCCGATAGTAGATCTATGTAAGGGTGCCTTCAGATGCTGTGGAATTTATGTTACGAACTCCAAGTGGACGCTTTGTGTATTCAATTCATGTAATCATTTATTGCCATAAGTATACATCCATAAAAAAAAAAAAATTAAAAACACGCTTTTTGGCCTGTAGCCGAAACAAGTCTTCTTTATGGATGTATACCTATAGCAAAAAATGATTACATGAATTGAATACACAAAGCATCCGCTGGGAGTTTGTTCCATTGTGTTTGCTGGAGCTCTCACTCCTGGGACAGTGCATAGTGAATAGGGTGCTCGCCATTCTCCTACATATGGTGTGGAATTTACGGCAGAAATTTCCCCAACTGAAAATCATTTCCATTGATCTGAATGGGGCAGTAGGCACATGCATTTCTGAAAGCCCCATTCGGGTGAATGGAACCATTTTAAAGTCGTGGAAATTTCTGTAACTAAATCTGCCACATGTGAACACACCCTTAAACGTGCCAGCAATCACCAAATGAAAGGACAAACTCTTATGACTTGGGTGATTGTGTCTTTTGGTAGACACCTAAAATCATTTCTGTGCAGATTGTACACTGTGTAAAAAGTGATCTTATGCCCAGGAACAACAATTTTCCATGGGAACAAGCAATCACTGTATGAATGGCTTGTCATCATACCGTGGAAGTGACTGCTGCATATAAATGCAGCCCTCATCTCTACTGACGATCAGGCAATTATGGGGAACATCTGGTTAGTTCCCGATAACTGCCTGAAACATCGGTCTGTGAAAATAGGCCATGTAAGAGTCTAAAACTGCAATAAATTTAATTACAAAACCTAGCTCTGCTACCAGACCTACTCAAGTATATGTTTTCCAATATCCAAGCATTTTACATGTTAAAAAAAGTTTGTGTCCTCCCCTTCTATTTCTAAAGCGATTCTGTGGAAGCATATTTTACCCCGGATGTTTTCATCCGCGCGACAGGGAGATACAGCACCAGTTGTGCCGGCATCAGAAGCAACGCAGGTGCCAGGGAGTAAGGCAAGTACAATCTCTGCGATGGGCATTACAGATCTTGGATAACCCCATTAAATTTAATTGTAACGCAAACCAAGAATACGGGAGGAAATGCTGGCATATTTTGTAAATTTTCTATTGTTAGGGTTACTTTAAAGCCACGTGTGCTCTCACATTTAATCCTGGATCTGCTGCTAAATGAAGGGTGAAATCTGCAGCAAAAAGTCCAATAGTATAAAGGGCTTCGTTCTCCAGGTATATATTATGACAGCGTTCAATGCCTACCCAAATGATTAGCACAGATTTTCAGTGTCTTATCTCTCCTCATCAATAGGCGGATTGTTCCCTTCTCCCTGTGTTTAAGCAGTTTAACATCACCAGTGCCTCGTTCTTTCCACTCTGGGGGGTCATTTTCAGATGCAAATCGAAACAACTTTGCTCTCCTGCGAAAAGATGCATTTGTTATGCTGCTTATACTTTACAGCGACTGAAACAAGAGTTGAAACATTTAGCAAAAATTAGGGATCGACCGATAGATTTTTTAGGGCCGATACCGATAATTTGTGAACTTTCAGGCCGATAATCTGGGAATTTTTATTTTTGAGAGAAAAAAAAAAAAATCCTACACAAATCTGCTGAAAATTAATGTTTATTGTTAATATTTTTTTGGGTAAATCTTTTTCATTTATACTTAATATTTTGGTTCAATAGCGTCCTGGCTGCCATGGTAACCGATCTGAGCCCCAGCATTTCACTGCTGGGGCTCCGATCGGAGGAGCAGCGGAGAGGGGATCCTGTGGGGGGCGCACTGCGCCACCAATGAAGATTAATCTCTCATTTATTCATATACAGGAGGCGGGAGCTGGCTGCAGAATCACAGCCGGCTCCCGACCTCTATGAGCAGTAGCTGCGATCCGCGGCACCTGAGGGGGTTAACTACCGCAGATCGCAGCTATTGCTCATAGAGGTCGGGAGCCGGCTATGAGATCCTGTAGCTCCCGCCTCCTGTTCAATTTGAAATTAGAATGAATGAGAGATTTCTCTTCATTGGTGGCGCAGTGGCCACAGCCCCTCCCCTTCTCTTGCCCCATGTCCTTTAGTTGGCGGCATCGGCAGCAGCAGCACGGGGGGCCACGGAGAGAGCTGACAGCAGCACGATCTGTGTTCCCCATACGCTAGAGGAATATCGGCAAAATAGATACAGATACCGATAAAAATCCTGAATATCGGCCGATAATCGGTAAAACCGATAATCGGTCGATCCCTAGCAAAAATTAAGGCCCGATACTTGAGAAAAAAAAAAAAAAAAAAAAAAGGCACTGTGCCACTGCAACAACCATGACAGTTTCTGGCTGTACAGTACAAGACTGCTATGGCTAGTGATTGGCTGCAGTGGTCATGTGTGGCATACAGCCGTGACACTGCTGCGGTCTTAAAAACACAGCCAGATAGTGAGGACTTCAGGGGGTGCACTCGAACAAAGGCAGCTCAGGGTGATGAATATGTTTATATTATTCTAATCAATTACAAGATTGCCTGTGGATTTCGTGCTACACATCAGAGTCTAAAGGGTGTATTAGACCCGAAAATATTTCAGTAGATGATCGCTATCGAGCGTTTGAAGTAACACTCATTAGCAATCATATGGCAGTGTAATACTGCTGCCGATTTCCTGATGAACCAGCAAGCGCACGTTCATCAGAAAATTGCTATCTGGTAGTGTCTTATCACAGTTCGCTGCCAGCAAACTGATTCTATATGAGGATGAGCGATGGAATTAGCAAATCACCCCTCCCCGTACTCTGGAGGAGATTGCAGCATGTAATTGCTGCCGTCTCCTCCACTAGTGAGCAGACAATTGCCAGGAAGGAATGCTTCCTTACCAACAATTGCCTGTTAAATCAGGCTGTCTAATACACCCTTTAATCTGGCCTGAGCACCATGAACTTGTACGTTTCGGTGTTCATCTGAAGGATACTTACATTTTAAACAACTCCTCTTCATCTTCTTCAAGTGTCTTAATCTCTTGCTCTGGCAATGAAACAATGGGTTCGAAATGAGGATCGTGGTTGGCTTCTTCTGTGTTCTCAACAGAGGTTTCATGCTCCTCTTGGGGGTCCTGAAATCACAGAAGACTGTCATTAATCACCAGGGCAACAGAAACATCTTCACAGTCTGCCGATATAAATGACCCAAACAAACAGAAGCCCAGCATTTACTTAAGGACAGTTCCTTATATTAGCATGCATCACCGACCTGGCCGCTTGTCACGTTTTAAACACTCCACTGATTCTTAAACATTTAGAAAACATCAAAGACCAGCGTTTTGTGCCAGTCTTTGATAACCCCATGCACTGCTGGAAGATGCACTTAATTTATGAAGTCCAGGCACAGGCCTAGTCATAAATTAGGGGCATCCTCCAGCAGTCCTTGCGCTGCCAGAGTTCAGTCTTCACTTATGCCAGAAAACTGCTGGAAAAAAAAAGATAAAGTGTGCCATGCCAACCAGAACCACCCCTGTCCTGGAAAGTGGTGAGGGCAGGGTAGAAACAACACCTGCAACTAAGGCTTCGTTCGACGGAGGAACAGGCTACCAGAGTTCACTGTATCCAGCATTTGCCGACAGGACTGTGTACCGCGGTATCCCTATTGATTATAATGGGACCCGGCTGGTTTCCGGCATAAATGCTGAGTTTTGGCCAGGCAGTGACATTTAAAAAGTTGCAAACATAGGGTTTGCCAGAAAACCAGCGTGGGGGAATAATAAATTCCTAAAACAAAAAACAGAGTTGCTGGATGCACATAGGGGCGACTAGGAGCAGCACACTATATGTGCAGGGTCTGCTCTCCTGAATGTAGATGCCAAATGGCATAGGTAGGTATAGAGTAGGACCTTCCCGACAGACCATCTTAGGTAGGCGGGCACAGATGTTTTTTGATCAAAATATATTGGCTGAGGGTCTTGGATTTTTATCAAATCAGAGAGGGCTCAGTCCATCTATGTTTGCATCTATTGTGTCAGTGCATTCTTTTCTGTGAATGATAATTCCTCCCAATACCTTCCAAAACTTACTACGGGAAAAGGTCCCATGGAGGTTGTCCTAGAATTTATCACAAGCAGATATCGTCATGTGTGTTATTTTCTAAGTTTTCTTTTTTTTTTGAGCTATACAAAAGTCAATTCATTGCAGCCATTACAGAAAAGGGGGAAAAAAAAGTTTGATAGAATGGCGCTGAACCAGCGTGAGGGGTTGGGCGGTTTAATCGACCTACACTTTTACAGTGAGTAAACCCCAAATATAAAGAAGTCCAAAAAAATTAAAGCCTTAAAGGGAACCTGTCACCGGGATTTTGGGTATAGAGCTGAGGACATTTGATACATATGCAAATTAACCTGAGATGAGTCCTGTCCCTGACTCATCTTCCGTACAGGACTCATCTCAGGGTAATTTGCATATGTATCAAATTTATTTATTTTTTGCACGATAAAAGCACACAGAGCTATGGGGACTGGATTTTGCGGATGTGCTAGCGGCCATCTAGCAGCCCATTCATTTTTGGGAATTACTCAAATTTACTTAGTGTAAAAGTTCAGCTTTTCCCTTTTTTTTTTTATTCTTAATCCCAGTAGGAGATTTGGATTATTAAAAAGGCACAAATTCTTTTGAAGAGTATAGACTGCTGTATTATGGGAACCTCTGTGAGAATCAATGGAAAGGCCCCTTTCCAGGTGCACAGCTTGCCTGTCTCCAGCCGTATGAATGCCAGAGTAAGCTGTGGCAGACCTCTTAAAGGGAACCTGACAGCTCATTTGTGTGATATAACCGTCCACAGTATCTTTATTATCCGTTTATGGCGCTCCAAAAGTGGCTCTTTATCCCTTTGAGTAAATCCGCAGTAAATGCACTCTTATAGCTCATTGAAGTCAAGGAGGCCGCTGCAAACCTCCTGAAGGCAAGCTTTCCCATCCCCCACAGCTTCACCAGGCTAGGGAATGTCACCCCCTGTTGGCACAAGAGCTCCGCTCTCTCACTTCTGGCGCCATTCATGCGGTCAAAAACGTTTCCAGACCACACCAAGAAAGTCCAAGTAGTCCTTGGTGCGGTCCCTGTGCAGACCCCACAAAAAGTCACAGCCTGCTATCAGGTTAGCTCCAACCAATGGAGCTCAAACAAGGAGATCTGCATCAACCAAAATAAAAACCCAAGTCAGAAACTGCAGCGGGTTCTACCTGTGGGCTGCTTGGTGGACTTTGTGACCCAATCAATGATACCGCCCGCTAAGGACTATGGCGTTGGTCAGGTGACTCCTCTTGCCAGACCTGGCACGGCACCAAATAGTCAGGACCACGATAGCAGGGGGATAAGGGTTCAGGTCCATTGCGGATCCGCAATACACCCAGCCAACACTCCCATAGAACTGCCTATTCTTGTTCGCAATTGCAGATAAGAATAGGACGTGCTCTTTTTTTTTGCGGAGCCGTGACCCGGTAGTGCGGGGCTGAAGCCGAAAAGTTTGGGTGGGGGCGCTCCGGAAATGCAGATAGCACACAGTGTGCTCTCTGCCGGCCCCATAGAGAATGAATGGGTCCGCACCCATTCCCGATATTGCGGAACAGATACAGACATGTGAATGGACCCTAAGCGTTTTCCGGTGGGCAAATTGCAGATCTACAAAACACAGATACGGGCTGTGTGCGTTCCGCATTTTGCAGACCGCACCTGGCCAGCACTGTGATAGAAAAGCCTTCGCCTGTCGACGATTTCTCTATATTTTTAGCAGGGTTGTGGGACGCGGTGTGCTGTCCACATCTTTTGCAGGCACATTGAAATGAATGGCCCGCATCTTCTACACAAAACAGACCCAGAGCCAGTAAGAATGTGTGACTGGACCCTGAGGAAAGTTCCTGCACAGGAGTGAGATGGAGGCAGGGTCACCACCATCATGGCTGGACACAGGACAATAGACTGTCCGGGGCACAAGGCCCTGTCCCACACACATCCTAAGTATAAGGCGCACTAGGGTGCGACAAACTCGATCATTGCCACAGCACTTATAAGGCGCCGCTGGCTGGCAGCACTGGGGCACACACGAGTACCGCCTGCTCTGTGCCACACGCTGCCCAGCAGCTACGACCGACGCCCAGGCCCGTTAACTACACATCCCCGGCTTCTCACATGACGAGAAGTTAGCCCGGCGCTCTGAGGCCCCCGCCCCGCACATAGACCACTCTCCGTGCTAACTGTAAACTTTTCCGGCGAATACACCGCGGAAACACCCGGGAGATCTCTATACCCACCTTGGTGTCGGCCATCAGGTGGAGGATGGAGGCAGATTACGCAGCACGGTTGTGGGTGGCAGGATGTCTCTCTCGCTCCGCGATTTCGCGCTGTTTTTCCTCCCTCCCACCAGCAGCACGTACAAGTGTGCGTCACGCCGCAACCTCCAGGACGCGCGGCTGCTTCAAAGCCACGTGACTAGAACCGGTCACGTGACCCCCCGTGACGTCAGCCGCTCTTTGCTTTGCCCAGAGGTTAGACACTTACCCTAACAGATTGCGGAACGTCACGTGGCGTCTTTACCAACATGGCGGCCTCGAACGCTTCAAAGTGACGTCACATCCGCCTGCAATACTTATTTATTTTGAATCGCTGTATGTTAAAATGTAAAACAAATACATCCACCAGGGCCCATACAAATTATTCAGCGCCGTATTTACAAGTAAGGGTTGAAAGCGTGTCACTTAAATTTGTGCGGCTTATAAAATTGGAAAGCTTCCGGTAACGTGACGCCGTGTCAAGGGTCATTTCCGATGACGTCATTAACATGGCTGTCCCCATGGATGAGTCTCATGCATTGCAGAGTGTGAATTAGAAGAGGTAACCATTGCGGGCGATAGATACGTGGTCTTGTAGCATGATCATCCTTACCGAGAGCTGGGATTGTGGCCTTTGCACGGATATTATAGACACCACATGCAGCTGATCCCCCTGCTTTCTGCATCGCACCTATCAGAAATAGAGGGCTTGTGGATCTGTATTGCGTGGGGGTGGTAATAATTGTGCTTCATTGCTTCTATGCAGTGTTTGAAAACTGTGCTGCTGCCCTGTAATGGGTCACATCTGTTATAGCTATCTAGATAAGCCAGGGACATAATTCACGTGTCATTCCTTTAGGTCCTACAATGGGCATGTCACTGTGTTGTAATTCTGCCTGGGTTATACCTTTTTAAAGGGGGTTTCCAAGATTTGTATGCTGATGAGATATCCTAAGGCTACGTCATTAGTATCTGATCTATATATAAAATGATAATAATCTATGGGGGTGTGACACCCAGGATTCCCCCCGATCAGCTGTTTGAGAAGGCATCGGTGCTTCTGTGAGCGTCATTCTCTCTGCCTTTCCTAGGCTTAGTGATGACACGTTCATGTGTCGCATGGCCTAAGAGCAGCTCAGCCCCATACCACGCACAGCCGCTATACAATGTACGGTGCGGTGCTTTATATCAGTAAGGCCTCATGCACATGAACACATTTTCTTTCCGTGGCCGTTCATTATTTTTTTAATTTTTTTGCGGACCGTATGCTGAACCATTCATTTCAATAGGTCTGCAAAAAAAACTGAAGTTACTCAGTGTGCATTCCGTTTCCGTATGTCTGTCTGTATTTCCGTTCCGCCAAAAAATGGAACAGGTCCTATTATTGTCCGTGTCACGGACAAGGATAGGACTGTTCTATTAGGGGCCAGCTGTTCTGTTCCGCAGATCCGTTTTTTGTGGAGTCTCCACTGAGATAAGGTGTTATGGAAAGTCCTGAGCCTAATTTTGGCCAACAATTGGTCATGGAAATCACTGAATCAAAAATTGTTGATACATGTTCCAAATGTAAGAACAATTCTTTAGATTTTCCCTGGGATCAGTAATTTGTGGTCTTATTTAAAGTATCACAAAGTTTTGATATATCATAGAGAGATATTGAAAGCTGTAATCATTGTGTTCAGACCACCCACCAATCTCTAGAACGAGGGCAGAGACGCTTATCGTGCTCTCTATCCTTGCTGCACGAGACAGGCTCCATAGACATTTATGGGTCCTCTGCCGTGAGGAGAAAGCACATGATATACATAAGCTTCTCTTCCCTCATTCTGGGATTGGTGGTCTCAGCACTTAGACCTCCACAATGTAGACTTTTCATATGTCTCTATGACATATCTAAAGTTTTTTGAAAAGCTAGTGACACTGTAAGAGTATTCTGTGCTATAGTTTTGAGTACAATATGTGTTTTGAGTCTCTTATTCTGTCCTTTTTTGCCCATGTTTCCTATATTATAACAGGTCTTTCTTTTTAGCGACCCAACGGTCACCTGTTAAATGACAGTGTATCTTATTATGTTGTGATGAAATAGAACCTGCAATAGTCTGGAGTGTTTGGTTAGAAGCACACAATGTACCTAACAGTAGAAATATCATTTTAATAAAAATTATTTCGCACTATTGACTTATTTCTAATTTATTTTTCTCAGGACCAAACACAGCATGGAAGACGTGGGGGGCCAGAAAAGCTTCCCTGATTATCAGGCAAAGATAAATACAGCTGAACTTGAAAATATGGAAGAAGACAACATACCAGATGCCAGTAAGCTGGATAAAGATGAGACCAAAGCACATGGTGAAGTTGTTGAGCTCCAGAAAGATGTTCCAAAAAGTGCAGATGGCACAGAGTGTATGGAAGATGGGGCGGCAGCAAGTGAAACTGCAGCTGAGATGTGTGATGATTCAGAGGAAACTCATGACGCTGGAATGTATAGATATATTAAGGATGATCTTTTCACATCAGAGATTTTCAAAGTAGAGATCCAAAACTTGCCAAAGTATATTGGCTTCAATGACGTAAAGAAGTTCCTTGCAAAATATGGATTACATCCTCATAAAATTAAACTCATGCACAAGCAAACGTTTGCATTTGTAACCTTTAAAAGTCAGGAGGAAAGGGACAAAGCTATGAGAGTCGTACATGGGGTGATGTGGAAGAACAGAGCATTGTCTGTTCGGCTTGCAAAACCCAAAGCTGATCCTATAATGAAGAAGAGAAAACAAGATGACGATGAAAAGGAACAGTCAGATAGTAAGAGGAAGGCTGTGCAGGAGAACGCTCCGGAGGAGCCCCTCAGCAAGCAGATTGCAGATGTGGTGACTCCCCTGTGGAAGGTTCCATATGAAGAGCAACTGAAAATGAAAGAGCAAGAATGTGAACATGTGCTGCAGAGGCTCACAAAGTAATTCTAACATCATCTAAACTGTATTATGGCCAGCTACATATAGCACATGTAGAGGTTTATCACCACGGGACAGAAGAACATTTACCATTCAAGTACTTAAAGGAAAAATATTAGCAATCCAAATCTCTTTCTTTCATACTAAAGAAATAAACATTTTGATTTAGGAAATTAAAGGGGTTGTCCATTTTTTACTATTGATGACCTATCCTCGGGATAGATAATCAATATGAAATGGGCAGAGGTCTGACACCTGGCACCCGTGACGATCAGCTGTTTGAAGAGGGGGCAGTGCTTGTACGCTGCTGCCTTCTCTTCTCTGTTTACCCGCTCGCTGCAGCAATTGCAGAGGCGAGCAGTGTAATTACAACTGTGGCATCCCTATTCCCTTCTATAGGATGGCTCTATCCTATTCACTTCAACAGACGGGAGCTGTCCTATAGAAGTGAATGGGGACATCTTGGTTGTAATTACACTGCCCGCCACTGGAATTGCTGCGGCGAGCAGTTATATAGAGAAGACAGCACCCATACGAGCGCTGCCTTCTCTTCAAACAACAAATTGCCAGGGTGCCAAGTGTCGGACCTCTGACAAGCTGATATTGATGCCCCATCCTGAGGATAGGTCGTCAATAGTAAAAGGTGGACAACTGAAAATCTCTGCCATTGGAAACTGCAATGTTATCCCTTAAAGTACTATGGATCTCCATTAGGGCAGGTTGGAAACATTTATTTTGTAGACTTAAGAACACTTTAATGAGTATTTACAGTCCAAAATGAAGTTTTTTTTAATGTGATCCAGTTTGCAACTCTTCCAGTATAAAAATCTGCCTGTGAATTGCAGAGGGCAGATGCAATTCTATTTTTGTCTTGCAGCATGTCCCCCATGGTGTAACCTATTAACATTTCATTAAGGGAGTCACCAGCGACCTCCCTATCCAGCTATATACATAGACACCTAGCTGTAGTCCATGCTGTTTTTCTGAAGCTCCGTTCTTGAGTTATATATTTTTTCTAATATGCAAAGTAGGCATACATGACATCTAAGCTCCACATTCTGTAGTCAGCCCCTGCCTCACAGCTTTACCACTGCCTGGCCCTATCAATCAAAGCATAGAGGGAGGGCTGGTCACAGAAAGGAGTGGAGTTTGAGTGTAACAAGAGCAACGGCGATGCCCTTATTGCACAAAACACCTAATTTGCATATTTGCAAAAAATAGATTTCCGGGATGGAGCCTAAGATCAACAAAAGAAAAACAGTGTTTTAATTAGGAGAACCACAGCGATGTGTCTGTGCAAGCGGTTTGATAGGCAGGACGCTGGTGACAGATTCCCTTTAAAGTAAATCGGATCCTGGAAGCTGAACGATTTAGGAAGGTACAGGCTTTCCACGTAGCTGATTTGTTACACACAATTAACTGTGTGAGAGATCTGTGTCTATGGAGCATGTTGATTATTATCATTTTTTTTCTCCCCAGGGAAATTGGAAGCAATAACAAGGCGCTCTTACCATGGTTATTTGTCCAAAAACAGAAATACAACAAAGTATGCTGCCCCTTAGAAACAATAAAGCCTTCTCCTGTTCAGGTACCGGTACTTATTTTTCTCCCCTTTCCTATGCTGTGATGACCTGAGATGATTTCGCTATACTGAATAAAACATTTGCAGAGCACCTCGTCATTCATGTGACAAACCATGGTGCTAGCGGCGTATGGATTGTGGAGGTTTCCTATCTGTATTAAATAGAAGAAAATAAATTCAGCAGCTCTCACCTGCCCCACCTTCACCTGTGCGCACGGAGGACCCATGTCAGGCCCGGGTAACGTATTGCAATATGGTTAAAGAAATCCAGCTCCACTTCGGTAAAGGAAAAATGTATTTTGCTTGCAGTAAAATCACATCCAGTTACAGTTACAAAGTCGTTGTCTACGCCTTTCGGGCTACTGAAGACGATTCGCGCCCTTACTCATGACACAATACAACATTAAAAAGTGGCAGTATTTATAGAGGGACTGCACCTGTTTTCACTGATTGTGGTCACATGACTGCAGACACCCTCTAAAACATGCCACACCTATGAACAAGACTTCTCATGAGAACATTGAATGGTCATCAAATGATACATGGATGACAGCGGACGTTGTCTTTATACACCAATATCCCGCATGAACTGGCTATTTAGCCTGGTTTCTTAGAACCTATGGTAACATTACCGCAGGGTTGCAGGAATATGTACTTCTGGTGGTGGATTTCCTCAGGCGCAATTTCTTCATGTTCGACAATAAGTTTTTTTTTTTCTGCATGTATCAGGGGTGTCGATGGGGGCTAAGTTCTCTCCCTCCATAGCTAATATCTTTATGGCATGGTGGGCGAGGAGCTTCCTCCTCATTGACACCCATCCTTTTTGGCATTGCATCAGGTGGTATGGCCTTATCCTGGTTTGGACGGGTGATGTAAAGGCCATACTAGCTTTTGGTTGCTATATCAACTCCTGTGTGGACACTATTTCATTTGGTGTCCACCATGACATGCAGGATATTTCTTTTTTGGATTTGCGCCTGAGGGGGGACCCCTCCCCTGGAAAAATCCATACATGTACCTATAGAAAGCCCCTAGCAGGAAATACGACCCTGCACGCCACATCCTGCCATCCGAAACATGTCATAGCGAACATACCGATGGGTGAGATAATACGTGCAGGAGGAACTGCACGGATGATAGCTTCGTGACTGAAGCCGAAAATATCGCCCATAGATTACACAAGAGAGCTTATGCCAGAAGCCAGGCTGAGGGTGAACTCAGTGCTGTGGCTGCCAACAGAAACAAAAACTTCAAAAGTAATGGAAACAACAAAAGAAATCTGTTTGTTACACAGTACAGCACAGAGTTCACACAGATCTGCCACATTGTAAAAAGGCATTTTCCTGTCCAGGCATATGATAGAGAATGGACGGACATAGTTGCAGATGGGGTTAAATGTGCAGCCAGAAGAGCACCCACTATAGCGAACTATGTCAGTCCTAGCCTAGATCAGGACAAGAAAAAAATCGCAGCCTGTCTGGCTCACGACCAAAGGAAGCTATAGATGCGGACACTATAGGCATATGTTGCACCCACATGTCGATATCTAATACTTTTGTTTCAGCTTCAACTGTCTGGATTTTTCAAATGAAAACCTATCTTAATTGCAACACAACCTTTGCAGTTTATTTAATCACATGCAGAAAATGCAAACTGCAATATGTAGGTTGCACCACCAAGGCCATAAAAAACTGAATACGCAGGCACATTTCCCATGTGTCCCGCCATGGCAGCCGCAATATATCTGCAGCTAGTCTGCATTTTGCTGTCTGCCATGGTGGTGATACATCAGATCTAGTGGTACAGGGTATAGAAAGGTGTTTTTTTTTTTTCTTGTTTTTTTTTGCCAAAAAGAGGAGGGGATTACAAAAGAAAATGATTAAATAGAGAATCCTTTTGGATTTTCACATTGAACATGCGGCAACCTGATGGTCTGAACAGACGTCTAGACCTAATCTTGCAACAATAAACCCATTATGTCATTGTTCCTGCACTTCACAGCGGTCCCTCAAAAAAGTAAAAAAAACACTCTCCTTTAATTTTGTTTCCTATAGCCAGTGCATATGTTGCGCATTTTTATTTATTTATTTTTTCATGACTTGTTCATAGGTGTGGCATGTTTTAGAGGGTGTCTGCAGTCATGTGACCACAATGAGTGAAAACAGGTGCAGTCCCTCTATAAATACTGCCACTTTTAAATGTTGTATTGTGTCATGAGTAAGGGCGCGAATCGTCTTCAGTAGCCCAAAACGCATAGACAGCGACTTTGTAACTGGATGTGATTTTTACCGGAAGCAAAATACATTTTTCCTTTACTGAAGTGGAGCTGGATTTCTTCAACCATATTGCAATATCTGTATTAAATATACTGGTTGGTTAAACTTCCTAACTTAGCTTAACTTTAGCTAGTAATACATTTAAAGGGATTGTCACCTCGTTTTAGCTTATAGAGCTGCGGACATGCAGATCGCCGCTAGCATGTCCGCAATATACCTGTCCCATAATGCGG
Source organism: Bufo gargarizans (assembly GCF_014858855.1). Taxonomy (NCBI): domain Eukaryota; kingdom Metazoa; phylum Chordata; class Amphibia; order Anura; family Bufonidae; genus Bufo; species Bufo gargarizans. Next base: position 548,662,398 of record NC_058080.1, on the reverse strand, counting down.
TGTCCCTTTTTTGTGTTTAAAAAATGATTTCGGAGATATGTAAATGACCCTTGTAAGGTGCCCAAGGGGCTGCACTAACCTTCTTGGTGCCCAGCCACACCCCCCTGTGAAGGAGCCCTGCACCTCCTGCGTCCTCCGAATCTCCTCCTTTCTTCACAGTTAGATTGACGTGAGCTCGCACATGTGCAGTTCCTTCCCTGAGGCTGATGCCAGCACAGGGATGGAACACTATACCGGCACTGCGCATGCGCGAACTCGCGCATCGCGAGAGATTACGGCAATCTAACTGTGAAGAAAGTAGGAGATTCGGAGGACGCAGGTGGTGCTGGGCTCCTTCACAGGGGTGTGGCTGGGCACCAAGAAGGTTAGTACAGCCCCTTGGGCACCTTACCAGGCTCATTTACATATCTCTAAAATCATTTTTTAAACACAATAAAAGGACACAGTGCATGTCCGCAGCTCTAAGGTGACAGAATGCCTTTAAGGCTACTTTCCACATCTGTGCTTTACCTTCCCCTATTGAGATCTGTCATAGGATCTCAATAGCGGGGGAAAACTCTTTGATTTTGTCCCCATTCATTGTCAATGGGGACAAAACTGAATAAAACTGAGTGCTCCAGAATGCGTTCCGTTCCGTTTGGCTGCATCCCCATCACGGACAGAATAATGGTGCAAGCAGTGTTTTTATGTCTGCGATGTGGTGTGGAGAAAGATTCGTCATGACACACAATCTAAGTCAATGGTGGCGGCTCCGTTTACTCGGGCACAGTATAAAACGGATCCGTCCCCCATTCACTTTCAGTGGTGTTCATGATCTGACTTGGCTATTTTAAAGATAATACAACCGGATCCATTCATAACGGACGCAGACAGTTGTATCATCGTGACAGAAGCGTTTTTGCTGATCCATAACGGACCCAGCAAAAACGCTGGTGTGAAAGTAGCCTAACATGGCAAATGGTAAAGGATTGGCCATGTTGGATTTCAACTGCCTGATCTCTTTGTTCTTGGGGAAAATAAACTGCTGCCAGAGGTGTCTGAGAGCGACTTTCTCCCGTCTTCCCTTTCAGGACGCATGCATGCTATGCTGAGCTGACATGTGTATGAAACGGGGGGGGGGGGGCAACAGGAGAGAGAGCTGTTGGCTGGCATCTATGCGTATGGACATATATAGTATTTTTGTCTTTTGTATAAATACATTTTGTAATTTCTCTCAGACAGAGTATAGGAACAAATGTGAATTTCTGATTGGTTCTGGTGCCAATAATAAAGAAAAGACTGTGGGATTTCGACTGGGAAAGTACAAAGGAGGAACTTGTGCAGTTGTGGAGCCGTTTGACACTATTCACATTCCCTGTATTACCAAGAAGGTTGTCAAGGCTTTTCAAGATTATATTAGGTATTAGGAACTTTTTAAAATCTTACTGTTCTGCAAAATAGTCACCAATGTTGGATTACCTTTAAACATTGTAGTTTTAAGCCCATTTTGTCATCTGTCTCATTGGGGGACACAGGCATTGAGCATAGGTATAGCTGTTGCCACTAGGAGGCGGACACTAAGCACAAAGTGTAAGCTCCTCCCTCTTCAGCTATACCCCTCCTACAGGGACCAAGCTAAATCAGTTTTAGCTTAGTGTCTGTAGGAGGCAGACCCCGCTGTGTTGTAGGTCTGCAGTTTTTTTTTTTTTTTTTTTTTTCTTCTTCTTCTTTCCTTTAGTGGGAAGCTTTAGGCACTCCCACCCAGGAGATGGGAGACCAGGGGGTCACACAAACCCCCTGCTCCTTCCCGTGCTCCAGAAGAAAAGGAGGACCAGAGGTTCCTGTAAAAACCTCTGTCTCCCGCCATCATTCGCATCACCACGGCCGACCACCGCAGGTCCCCTCTGTTTCCGATATAGCGTCCCTCACCAAGGGGCCAAACGCCGAAGGTGGTGATCCGGCTGGAGCCAGGGGGGCAGAAGACGCCGGACAGGTGAGTATAAAGTTTGGAGACTGCTCATAGTGCCCCCCAGTACCCTCTCCTCCTACTAGAGAGCCTCACTCCAACGTGTCCTCAGTTGAAGAGGCATGTTCTGAGGAGAGAGGTTCAGATGAGGATGTTGTCTCGCCGGAGGGTCAGTCGTCCAAACTGTCCTCCATGGAGGACAATCTAATTACGGCGGTTATTGAGACGTTGCAGGTTGAGGATCCCGCACCGTCATCTGCCAGCTCAGGTTTTTCCTTTAGAAGGTCCCGGTGCTCGCACAAGTGTTTCCCAATCCACCAGGTGTTTCCTCTCTCTCCAATGAGTGGAATTTCCCTGATAGACGTTTTATGTTGCCAAAACGCTTGAACGTCCTTTATCCTTTTCCGGAGGATTTGACTAAGAAATGGTCGGCTCCACCTGTAGTGGACCAACCAGTTTCCCGCTTGGCTAAACATACTCCCTTGCCAATGGCAGATGGGGCTTCTTTTTCTGATATCAAAGATAAGAAGCGTTTGCAAAATCTGCCTTTGAAGCAGTGGGCACAGCGCTGCAGCCGTGTTTGCCTCTACATGGGTGAGCAAGGCTATGGGGGAGTGGGCAAGTAATTTATGTCAGGGTCTCTACTCGGGAGTCCCCTCGGGGGAACTTGCAGATGTGGCCCTGCAGCTCTCGCATTCCAGTGCATATATTTGTGAAGCATCTTTGGACGCAGCCAGGTTTATGGCTCGCTCGTCAGTCCTGTTGGTGGCTATTTGCTGTACCATATGGCTCTCCTACTGGGCGGCAGATAATGCTTAAAAGTGGACCCTGATGGCCCTCCCCTTTACCGGCAGCAGACTTTTTGGTAAGCGCCTGAATGAGATAATTTTGGACGCTACAGGTGGTAAGAACACCCATTTGCCACATAACAGGGGTGGTCTAATGGGTCAAAAAAGCAGAAGCCTTTTTTTTTCCCTGCCCCTTTTGGAGTTTTTCCAGCCCCAAGAGGGCGTCCAACAAGTTGGCCACAGATCAGATGCGGAAACCTTCCTTCTAAGCCGTGCCCTTCCTGGCGTTCCTGTTAACAGGGCTCCAAGTCCTTTAATACTAAGAACTCCGCTGCATGACGGGCGGCTCCCTGCGCCCTCCGTTCGGGTGGGCAGCCGCTTCATGTGTTTCGGCATGTTTGGCTGGCTCACGTTTAAGATGCGTGGGTAAGGTCATTGCAGAGGGCTACAAGCTGGATTTCAAATCCTCCGCAGCCGCAGATTCATTTTTTTTTTCTAGCAATTCGCACGCTTCTGCAGCAAGGTGTGATTGTTCCGATTCCTGCGCAAGACCGTTTTCAGGGGTTTTACTCCAATCTTTGTGGTTCCCAAAAAAGATGGGATGGTCCGTCCAGTTCTGGACTTCAAGGCGCTCAACCGTTTCCTTCGCGTCTGCAGATTCTGGATGGAGTCACAGGGCTCCAGATGGTGACCAAAATGGTCGCCAACGCGACTTAGAATTTACAAATGGCGACAAGACTTTTTAGTCTTGCCGCCATTTGCGACTAGACCCGCCGCCACAGCTCTGCAGTTGAATACAGCGGCAGGGCACAGGAGATGATAGTTCTCTGCCCCGCCGCCGATGTTCTCAGCAGCGCAGTGGAGACCTTTTTCAGTTCAGGAGCTTATGGCTACTAGGTATTTATTTTTAGTCTGGAGCACTGAGTCACTGAGGTCAGTCATTGCGTCTATGGAACCGGGGGAGTACCTGTCCTCGATAGACATCAAGGACGGTTATCTTTACGTGCCCATATGCGTCAGTCATCAGAGGTTTCTCCGGTTTGCAGTGGGTCCATTTCACTACCAGTTCGTAGCCCTCCCGTTCAGCCTCGCCACGGCTCCGAGGGTCTTTACGAAGGTTCTTTATCTATTGATTAAAGGCTGTTTGCCGAAACGCATAATTAATATGAAATAAAGAAGACATTTAATTTCAAGCATAACAGCGGTTGCTGGGATTCTTTACCTTTACGAAGGTTCTGACTGCAGTCGTGGCCCTGCTCCATGCCAGAGGGATCGTGACGATCCCTTACTTAGACGACATCCTGGTGAAGGGTCTGTCGTTCCAGGGGACGGCGGACAGCTTGAACATTGTTTTAGACTACCTGGATCCTGAACAGGCAGAAGTCTTGTCTTTATCCATCGCAGCGGTTGACTTATCTGGGCATGATACTGGACACTTGTCATGCCAAGGTGCTCTTGCCTCTCTCCATCTTCAGATTCTCCCCTTGTTCCGGTTCCCATTCGTCGCTGCATGCGGGCTCTGGGGCACATGGTCTCTGCCTTTTGAAGCAGTTCCCTATGCTCAATTCCATACCAGAATGTTTCAGCGAGCCATTCTGCTCAGCTGGGATCACTCCCCAGCCTTCTTGCCTGGCCAATGCATCTCCTTGCCCCAGTGTGCCGGGCCCTCAGATGGTGGATGGTCTCTGATGTTGACGTCGGATTGCGCGTTCCTCCTTCTCTGTTGGAAGGTGTTAACAATTGATGCAAGCCTCAAGGGTTATGGTCACATGAGGCGCGCTCCATTCCTGTTCTGGAGTTGAGGGCGATTCGGCTCTCGGCGACATTGGGCTGACCATCTCAGAGGTTGTCCGCTGCGGTTCAGTCCTACAACTCCACGGAGGTGGCGTACATCAATCACCAAGGAGGCACCAGGAGCCCGGCAGTCATGGCGGAGACGGCGCTGATTCTCAGCTGGGTGGAGAAAAAATGTTTCGGCAGTTCACATACCCGGCGTCGACAACTGGATCACAGACTTCCTTAGCCAGGAGCGTCTCGATCCCGGCGAGTGGGCTCTTCACCTGCAGGTCTTTCAAGCCATCTGCGAGAGGTGGAGTCGGCCGGATGTGGATCGAGGACTTCGTTTTGTGGTCCAGGGACCCCACACTGGTGATGCCGTGGAGTCTGTTCACGTTTCCTTGCGTGTTCCCGCCTCTTATGTCTTCTCCAGAAGATCAGGTCCGAGGGACTGCACATCATTCTCGCGGCCAATCTGATTGGCCGCGCAGGGTGTGGCTCGTATCACTAGTCACCCTTCTTGCCGACGAATCTTGGCGTCTTTCTTCTCTGGGAGGGCCTGATGTCGCAGGGGCCGATCTTCCACCCACATTCAGGGTTGCTACATTTAACGGCATGGCTGTTGAAGCCGCCGTACTGAAAGCTCGGGGTTTGCGATGGTCCAGACTATGATTCGGGCCAGGAAGCCGTCGTCTTCCGGAATCTACCACCGGTCCTGGAAGTCCTACTTTAGTTGGTGCGAGCAGCAACAGCTGTCTCCCGTTCGTTTTTCTTTGCCTCGACTTTTTGCTTTCCTGCAGTCGGGAATGGACTTGGGGCTGGCTCTCAGCTCTGTCAAAGGGCAAGTGTCGGCTTTCTCCACTCATTTTCAGCAGAATTTAGCTTCGCTTTTGGCGGTTCAGACTTTTCTGCAGGGGGTGGAACATTCTTCCGCCCCCTTTCCGTCCTCCAGTGAATCCTTGGGATCTTAATCTAGTGCTCAACACTCTCCAAACTTCTCGGTTTGAGCATTTGCAGCAGGTGTCACTGCGCTTCCTGTCTTATAAGGTGGCTTTTTTGGTTGCAATTACTTCTATCGAGTGTCGGAACTTGCGGCTCTGTCGTGTCGGTCGCCCTTCCTTATCCTCCATCCGGATAAGGTGAGTCTTTGCCCTGTGCAGTCCTTCCTGCCGAAGGTGGTGCCGGAATTCCATCTAAATGAAGAGATTGTTCTCCCTTCATTTTGTCCGGACCCATCTCATCCTTTGGAGCAGTTGCTCCATACCCTGGATTTGGTACGAGCCGTTCGAGTCTATCTGTCTGAGACGGCATCTTTCCGGCGAACGGATTCCCTGTTCGTGATTCCAGAGTGCCCGAGACGTGTTTTGCTATTGTGGAAGCGTACTGTGTTAAGGACCGGGCCACGCCCTTCCGCCCTGCTTTGTAATGTCCCATGGTCAAAGCCTTTGTCCCCCACCCAATGAGAACAATTTTTTTGTACTTACCGTAAGATCTGTTTCTCTTCCGTTCATTGGGGGACACTGCTCCCACCTGTTATTTTGTTTAAGGGCCTTTTCGGGCCTGTGTGGTTCTGGGTTTGTACATAGTGTGTTTTTTCTTGTGTCTGGCTTCTCCTACTGCTTTTGCACTAACTGATTTAGCTTAGTCCCTTGTAGGAAGGGTATAACTGAAGGGGGGAGCTCACACCTTTGTGCTTAGTGTCCGCCTCCTAGTGGCAACAGCTATACCCCATGGTCAAGCCTGTGTCCCCCAATGAGCGGAAGAGAAACAGATTTTACGGTAAGTACAAAAATCTAGTTTTGGTTTTTATTTTAAACATACTATAATGCATTTCTAGTGAATAGATTACATTTTAGACTGATATACAGTACAGACCAAAAGTTCGGATACACCTTCTCATTCAAAGAGTTTTCTTTATTTTCATGACTATGAAAATTGTAGATTCACACTGAAGGCATCAAAACTATGAATTAACACATGTGGAATTATATATTTATCAAAAAAGTGGGAAACAACTGAAAATATGTCATATTCTAGGTTCTTCAAAGTAGCCACCTTTTGCTTTGATTACTGCTTTGCACACTCTTGGCATTCTCTTGATGAGCTTCAAGAGGTAGTCACCTGAAATGGTTTTCACTTCACAGGTGTGCCCTTTCAGGTTTAATAAGTGGGATTTCTTGCCTTATAAATGGGGTTGGGACCATCAGTTGCATTGTGGAGAAGTCAGGTGGATACACAGCTGATAGTCCTACTGAATAGATCCAAAGAAGATACAGACGGCACTCCGCTTACAGTGATGCGGTGCGCGTGTCCAGGGAAGATCCGCACATACTTGTTTAGAAAGGACCGGTCCTTTGTGTGAGTGCCAGTCCTTTCTATACAAGTCCTACTGAATAGACTGTTAGAATTTGTATTATGGCAAGAAAAAAGCAGTTAAGTAAAGAAAAACGAATGGCCATCATTACTTTAAGAAATGAAGGTCGGTCAGTCTGAAAAATTGGGAAAACTTTGAAAGTGTCCCCAAGTGCAGTCACAAAAACCATCAAGCGCTACAAAGAAACTGGCTCACATGCGGACCTCTCCAGGAAAGGAAGACCAAGAGTCACCTCTGCTGCGGAGGATAAGTTCATCCGAGTCACCAGCCTCAGAAATCGCAGGTTAACAGCAGCTCAGATTAGAGACCAGGTCAATGCCACACAGAGTTCTAGCAGCAGACACATCTCTAGAACAACTGTTAAGAGGAGACTGTGTGAATCAGGCCTTCATGGTAGAATATCTGCTAGGAAACCACTGCTAAGGACAGGCGACAAGCAGAAGAGACTTGTTTGGGCTAAAGAACACAAGGAATGGACGTTAGACCAGTGGAAATCTGTGCTTTGGTCTGATGAGTCCAAATTTGAGATCTTTGGTTCCAACCTCCGTGTCTTTGTGCGACGCAGAAAAGGTGAACGGATGGACTCTACATGCCTAGTTCCCACTGTGAAGCATGGAGGAGGAGGTGTGATGGTGTGGGGGTGCTTTGCTGGTGACACTGTTTGGGATTTATTCAAAATTGAAGGCATACTGAACCAGCATGGCTACACCATAGCATCTTGCAGCGGCATGCTATTCCATCCGGTTTGTGTTTAGTTGGACCATTTATTTTTCAACAGGCCAATGACCCCAAACACACCTCCAGGCTGTGTAAGGGCTATTTGACCATGAAGGAGAGTGATGGGGTGCTGCGCCAGATGACCTGGCCTCCACCGTCACCGGACCTGAACCCAATCGAGATGGTTTGGGGTGAGCTGGACCGCAGAGTGAAGGCAAAAGGGCCAACAAGTGCTAAGCATCTCTGGGAACTCCTTCAAGACTGTTGGAAGACCAAGAGTGTGCAAAGCAGTAATCAAAGCAAAAGTTGGCTACTTTGAAGAACCTAGAATATGACATTTTCAGTTGTTTCACACTTTTTTTGATAAGTATATAATTCAACATGTGTTAATTCATAGTTTTGATGCCTTCAGTGTGAATCTACAATTTTCATAGTCATGAAAATAAAGAAAACTTTTTGAATGAGGTGTGTCCAAACTTTTGGTCTGTACTGTAGATCAATTTTATTCAGACAATTTTATGCCTAAAGGAGCATTTACATGGCACTATTAACAAGCCGATTAATTGGCCCTTGTAGAAGTGCAACAGATCACCTCAAGAAAGAGCAAAGCATCTGGTCATTGGAGAAACTAATTTTTTTTTATACAGCACACTAAATCATTTTTGGGCAGCAGATCTTACTGTATAAACGGGGATCTGCTGCCCAGAAACAATGAATGTGTATGAAGACGGCAGTAGCAATCGCTCATCCCCATGCTGTGGAGGTGATTGCTGATGAGCAGGCAGTTATCTGAAAGGAACAGTGTTGTCCGGATAATTGCCTGCTCAGTCGGCCCACGTAAACGCTAGACACAGCTTATAAGGTTATGCACTTGTCTGGCTTCCATAGCAGGACATAGAAACGTAGAATCCATTGTTTTGATTGTGCTGATCCCAACTGCTACCGTCAGATACAAAATTGTTCCAATAGTAAACTATTGAGGGGCACATATGGGAAGGTACCTTGTACAATCTAACTGTATGTGTGTTTGTTTATTCTAGGGCATCACCATATGTAGTCTACAGTCCAGAGACATATGAGGGTCACTGGAAGCAGCTCACAGTCAGGACGAGCAGAAAAGATCATGTTATGGCCATAGTGTATTTTCATCCGCAGGTATAGAAACTTTTCTTTTTATGTGCTTTTACAGTCTATAATCATTTTTTTTTTATTTTTTTTTAGGCTAGTTGCACACCTGCGGTGTGAATTCCGGCAGGCTAATCCTTCAGAGAACAGCCTGTCAGAATTTTCCGGATACAGATGGAATGCCCGCTGGCCCCATTAAGTATAATTGGGTCCGGTGGAGATCCGGCCGCATTTTGTCAGACAATGTGGAAAATCAGCCAGACAGCCTGCTGTAATTCATATCGGAGGTGTGAAACAAGCCTTAGATGTATAACTAATGTTTTCTCCACAGAAACTGAGCAAGGAAACTCTGGCAGAGTTGAAGTCTTCTCTGGCAAATTTTTTCACAGATGGTCCAGGAAAAGATAGCGGTATCACCTCACTTTATTTTGTGGAGGAGGGTCAGAGGTGTGTTATTTTTCGTATACTCGTTGTCTAAATTTAAGGTTTCTTTGCTGTTTTAGTCTCTCAAAATGCGGCTCATTTGGTTCTCACTGTCTTCTTTGCACAAACATGAATTTTAAAGGCAGTCCGAAAGGACACAGTAAAGGTGCATTTAGATGGCCCGAGAATTGGGCAGATTATTGGGAATGACTGTTCATGCAAACTGTCGTTCCTGACAATCTGCCCATGTAAATGTGCCAGCGATCACTCGATAAATGAGCAAAACGCTCATAGTTTCTGGGTAGCAGATCGTGCTGTCTAAACAGCGATCTTCTGCCCAGAAACCATGAATCTGTATGAGAACGAGGGATCACAATAGCGATCCCTCGTCCTCATATAGAGAAGGAGATGCATGTAAATGTGAATGCTTCCTTCCCAACAATTGGCTGCAGGATCGTCCCTTCTAAATCCACCTTAAGATGCAGACATGCAGCAAAGTGTCGTAAGTAAACAGGGCGTTAAAAACTTTTAAAGATGACCTGAATCATTTTTATTAAACATCTGCAATGTTATGTTAGTCCTCCTAATACCACTAAAGACACTAAACTTAGGAATAAATGACAGAAGCAAACAAGTCGCCCTCACTGTTTGCTAGTCTGCAGCACTTTTTGCATGATCCTGATACAAACTGTCTTGTAGATTAAATGCAGAGAACAAAGGGATTAATCTGCATTAGGGTCCATTCACACGTCCGCATCTTTTCCGGAATTTTGCGGAACGGATGCAGACCCATTCATTTTCAATGGGGCCAGAATGTGCTCTGTGGATCCGCACTTTTGCATCCGTGCTTCCGTTTCCGCAAAAAACTAGAACCTGTCCTATTCTTGTCCGCAATTGCGGACAAGATTAGGCATTTTCTATTATAGTGCCGGCGATGTGCGGTCCGCAAACTGCGGAATGCACATTGCCAGTGTCCGTGTTTTGCGGATCCGTAAAACGCTTACGGATGTGTGAATGGACCCTTAATCTGGCGTGAATGGGTCTGCATTTAACCCGCAAATGCGGATCGGATATGCAACAAAAATACGTTTGTGTGCATGAGCCCTAACTCAGCTGGAACTCTTTGGCAGTATAGTAAGTTTAATCAGATTGATCTTGCCAGCAACTGACAGAGACCGTGACTGCCAGACCTTGCATTTATCGCAGGTATAGGCCAGTAGGGGAGAAATGTTAAGTTGCAGAGCTTGTGAATATGATTTAGTGATAAATAAGACTGGATATTTAAAGGAATCTACAACTTTCTACTGATGAATATGGGTAGCCCGTCATCTAGCTCTGCCAAGAGACATATATACAGATTTCTCCGGAGAAACTTGTGAATGCGTCAGTAATGGCAATGGAGTAAATTAGCGTTGAATCAAGTGATGATAAGGGTACTTTCACACTTGCGTTTTTCTTTTCCGGCATAGAGTTCCGTCACAGGGGCTCTATACCGGAAAATAACTGATCAGTTTTATCCCCATGCATTCTGAATGGAGAGTAATCCGTTCAGTTTGCATCAGGATGTCTTCAGTTCAGTCGTTTTGACTGATCGGGCAAAAGAGAAAACCGTAGCATGCTACGGTTTTATCTCCGGCGAAAAAAAACTTGCCTGAATGCCGGATCCGCCATTTTTTTCCATAGGAATGTATTAGTGCCGGATCCGGCATTCAAAATACCGGAATGCCGGATCCGTCATTCCGGTCTGCGCATGCGCAGACCTTTAAAAATGAAAAAAAAAAAAAAAAAAAAACGGATCCGTTTTGCCTGATGACACCGGAAAAACGGATCCGGTATTGCAATGCATTTTTCTGACTGATCAGGATCCTGATCAGTCAGAAAAAATGACATGCGTTTGCATACAGTTTGCCTGATCAGGCAGTCAGTTCAGGCAACGGAACTGCCTGCCGGAATCAAACAACGCAAGTGTGAAAGTACCCTAAATGAAGAATCATGTCATCTGCATATAAACCAATACATACCTAACATAGAAACATAGAATGTGTCGGCAGATAAGAACCATTTGGCCCATCTAGTCTGCCCAATATACTGAATACTATGGATAGCCCCTAGCCCCATCTTATATGAAGGATGGCCTTATGCCTATCCCATGCATGCTTAAACTCCTTTACTGTATTTGCAGCTACCACTTCTACAGGAAGGCTATTCCATGCATCCACTACTCTCTCAGTAAAGTAATACTTCCTGATATTACTTTTAAACCTTTGCCCCTCTAATTTAAAACTATGTCCTCTTGTAGCAGCTTTTCTTCTTTTAAATATTCTCTCCTCTTTTACCTTGTTGATTCCCTTTATGTATTTAAACGTTTCTATCATATCCCCTCTGTCTCGTCTTTCTTCCAAGCTATACATGTTAAGGTGCCTTTAAGCTTTCCTGGTACGTTTTATCCTGCAATCCATGTACCAGTTTAGTAGCTCTTCTCTGAACTCTCTCCAGTTGGGAGACAGTACCTCCCTGTCTCCCAGTTGAATACCTTTTATACAATTCTCTGTCTTGTATTCCAATAGCCAGTGTGTCTATGGCCAAAGAAGGGAGACAGAGGGCATCCCTGTGGTGTACCTCTATGGAGTATAAAGCTAGCTAGAGGACAATTCTCCATTAATTAGAAGTCTGCTAGTGGGGCTGAATATAACAGGGAGATACATTTCTTTTTCTAACAATCATTAAAATTGTCTTATGTTTGATCAGCGATGCATAGTCGGTCATTGAATCAGATACAGAACACATGATCGTAATCATTGTGAATAGACAGCTCTTTCAAATGAGGCAAAAAATAATAATATTCACAAGGTATATAAAATAGAAAAAAAATAAGAAAATATAAAGTTACAAAAGGGACAACCCCCCCCCCCCCCCCAAAAAAAAAAAAAATAACGGAAGTAGGTGACATAAGCATGAGTTGGATTTTACAGATGGTTAACCTTTTTGTCCTACTGATTCATACACATCTCAATATTGTAGGGATATTTTTTTCAAGAAGAACTTAAGACATACGTTCCATTTCTTAATGAACTGGGGGTATTTTATTTATGGAAGAAGCTATTAGTTTCTCTGATAAGCCGTTCTCATTAATCATACCTATGACTTCGGCGAATGGAGGGGAATTTGATTTCTTCCAGTAGCTAGCTATTTTTAATCTGGCAGCAATTATTACATGCGTAATCACCATTCTGATCTCGTATGGAAAGGAATCTAAGTCTACTGACAAAAGGGCTTGTTGTGCGGAGAGAGATATGGTAACTCCACATACCTGCATCAATAGCTAACCAAAGATCTTTAATCTTAATATTTTAAGATACCTTAATATCTTTACAATACCACCATACATGAATTATGTCTGCCTTGGGTTCAAGGCACCTCCAACATTTATTAGACTTACCAGGATATAAGTTATTTAGCCTGGACGGAGTAAGATACCATCTGTATAGAATCTTCCTTGAGTTTTCTAGATGGTTCTTACACTTAGATAAGCTGGGTACAACTGAGAAAGACGTTTGCCATTGATCTGGAGTGATAGAGCAGTTCAGGTCTTTTTCCCATTTACGACGATATGAAACTAAGGAGTCATCCATGGCTTCTAACATATAGTTATATGATGGGGGCAATGCCCTGAAATGATGAGAAGAGCTATATAGTAAATGAGAAAGTTTAGAAGAATCAGGCAGTGGAGACATTTTCTTCGATAACAGGTGTCTTGCAGGTACTAGTAAAATTTGTTATCGTGTATATCATAGTTATCTCTAAGTATACTAAAGGGTAATAAATCAGCATTTTCAAATAAGTCCCAGTTTTACGTAAAAAAATATTTTCTCATTTCCCTGGTTCTCTTCTGGCCCTTTTGTTTACCTGCAATAATAACAATCTCTGCCCCTCCCCTGCTCTGCAAAGGGAGTAGTGAATGGCTGCCCTGAGTGACATCCACAGATTACCCCCCCCCCCCACCGCTCCAGTATACAAATATAAAATGTCTTTCAATTAAAAGTGATTAAACATGCCACCTCACTCCTAATATTACCGTACACCCTAACAGTGTCTGTACAACGCAGGCGGGCCGGGCGGCCTGCGCGTCACTCACTGATTCACTCATTCATAAAGTAGGCAGCGCAGGCACGTGACATCAGGGAGTTACGCTGCTGCCCGCCCGGCCTGCCTGCATTCTACAGAAGCTGTTAGGGTGTACGGTAATATTAGGAGTGAGGGGGCATGTTTAATCACTTTTAATTGAATGAGACATTTTATATTTGTATAGTGCAGCACTGGAGCGGTGGGGGCCGGAGTACAATGACTGCACCGGCCCCCACCGCAATTGCCGACCACCAGCTCCTCCTCCCAGTCCCTCCCCGCTTGCTCATACATCGCAGCCTGCGATGGAAAAATGTCAGCATTCGCCCCATAAGACGCAGGAGCATTTTCCCCCCATTTGTTTTTTTTTTGGGGGGGGGGGGGGGGGGGGAGTGCATCTTATGGGGCGAAAAATACGGTAGATTTATTTGTTCTCTTGCTATTTCTGGAAGTGAAATCTCCTTCAAAAAGGACTTAATCGTTTCATTAGTAGGTTGGGGGAGGGGTCATCCTTTAGATTATAAAGTGTGGAATAATAGCAGGTGAAGACATTGGCTATATCTCGAGAATTTTGCTGTTTGTTGTGCTGGTTATCGTTTACAAAGTGTAGTTTCTGCTTAGCGGCTCTAGTTTTCATCTTATAATCGAGCATGGAACCTGCTTGATTCCCCTGCCAGTAGAAGCGTGTTTTCCTTTTTCTCAGATAGTGTTCATGTTTGTGCTGGTATAATTGATATAGCTCATATCTTAAATCTTGGCGTTGTTTATATGCTATGAACAAAGTTTTGAGTTTATGTGAATGTACCAGGTCTGCTATGGCTTTACTTAGTTTTTCTGTCTGGAGAAGCCTATATTTCCCTTGCGCCCATGACAGCACCCTTGAGAGACCGCCTCCATCCAGGACAGGAAACAGGAACTTTCGTGGAGAGCTCATAAGGAGGAGCATGGCCCCGAGACCACCAGTTCCTGTTTCCTGTCCTAGACAGAAGACGGTTCGTGGAGAAGAGGAGAAAGCTAGGCTGCAGGGCCCCTGAGGATTATATCAAAGTGGGGTTACCTGTTCCGGCATAAGTCTCCTCTAGGAGCCGCCGGCCGGAGTCTGGTGCCTGCTGCTGGGGTCTGGCATGTAGCGTGCGTTCCGGAAGTAGGAAGTGCCTTCTCCTACTTAGGGCCGCAGAGGGTTTTCAGCAGGACCCGACCGAGGGGTTTGGACCCACAGGCGCACGGTCAGCAGCAGCCCAGCCAGCCAGCCTTATAGGAAGCCAGATTTATTTTGGATCCGGGGAGTCGCTCTATCCCACAGCAGCATGGAGGAGAGTGCCCAACGCGCCGATCAACAGGAGGGTCATGAGAGCAGACCGGTACTCCTGGTGGGGTAAGGGGGATCATTCCCCATCACTTATTTCTTTTTAGTTAGGCTAAATCTCCTTTCCCCTCTTTTTTCCTTCTTGCATTTTAGACTATAAAAGAGGGCCCTAGAAAGGCAATTTCAAAGACCAGAGGGAAGGAGTGTGCCGTCTGTAAAAGGAAACTGGCCCCCTCTTGGTTGAAAAAACTATGTCAATGTTGCATTGAGAAACTAGTGGAGGAGGAGTCCCCATCCCTTCTGCAGAGTATTAGGGAGATGGTGAAGACAGAGGTCTCGGATTCCCTGAAAGATTTCAAGAAGAGCTTTCCCTCTGTAGCCTCAACCTCCCTTGGAACCAGATCAGGCACGGCTAATAAATCTGACTCGGATCCTTTAGAGGATAGTGATACAGGAGAAATCCTAGATAGCCCAGACTCGTCCCCGGATGATACGGAAGCTTTACTAAAAGCAGTTCGTGCGACCATGAAAGTAGACGAACCCAAAGACCCAAAATCCGTTCAGGATATCATGTTTGGTGACCTCGGGCAGAAAAAATCTAGAGTGTTTCCCGTAAACGAGAATATAAAGTTTTTAATACAGAAGGAATGGAAAAGACCCGATAAAAAAAAATTTGTCCCAAAAAATGTGAAAAGGAAGTATCCCTTTGACGAGGCAGACTCAGTAAACTGGGACAGACCTCCTAAATTGGATGCACCTGTTGCAAAAATCTCAAAAAAATCGGCCCTACCGTTTGAGGACTTGGGTTCTCTTAAAGACCCTATGGATAAGCGAGCAGAGGTTTACCTAAAAAAAAGTTTGGGAGACCTCAGCTCAAGCGTTCAAACCAAATATTGCCGCCACATCCACTACTAGGTCTCTGAAATTATGGCTAGAAGAATTAGAATCTCACATTCAGAATAAGACCCCGAGAGATCAATTGTTAGCCGTTTTTCCCACTCTACTTAAAGCAGTAGACTTTATTTCTGACGCATCGGCAGATGCTTTAAAATTAAATGCTAGGTCAGCTGCTCTTTCAAATTCAGCCAGACGAGCTATTTGGCTAAAAGGATGGTCGGGAGACACTGGATCTAAAAATAAGCTTTGCGCAATTCCTTGTCAGGGCGATTATCTTTTTGGGTCCGTCTTAGACGACCTTTTGGATAAAGCCTCGGACAATAAAAAAGGATTCCCTGTCTCCAGACCCCCGAAAAAACGTTTTTTTCGCAAAAACAAGAAGGATTTTTTTAGGGGGCAAAGGAAAGACTTCAGAGCAGACAACAAGAATAGGAAAAGCAAGGGGTTCCTCTTCAGTTCCCAATCCTCCTCAACCTCTAAACCATCACAGCAATGACTGTTTCTCTCCCGTGGGTGGCAGACTTTCTCTCTTCCTTTACGCTTGGGAAAAAATCTCCTCAAGTCCCTGGATTTTAAGCGTTATAAAGGAAGGGTTTTGTCTAGAGTTTGTCTCCCACCCACCGGACAGATTCAAAATTACGAATTTTCTAGGAAACCCGGGAAAAAATCTAGCTTTACAACAGGAGATTGCATCCCTACTTCGAAAAAATGTTCTAATTCCGGTGCCGGAGGCGGAGAAAGGCGGGGGTTTCTACTCTTCCCTTTTTCTGGTCCCCAAACCGGATGGAACATTCAGAACTATCATAAATCTAAAGGTTTTAAATCAATTCCTCTCTTACAAAAAATTCAGAATGGAGTCGATCCAATCAGTTGTAAAACATCTTTTCAGGGGCTGCTTCATGGCTACGATAGATGTAAGAGATGCGTACTATCACATCCCTATTCGGCTAGACTGTCAAAAATTCCTCAGAGTCGCTGTTTCAATAGGAGGTCACATTCAGCACCTACAATATACAGCCCTTCCCTTTGGGATTTCTCAAGCTCCCAGACTTTTCACGAAAGTCATGGCTCATATAAGGGACAGAGACATTCTAGTGATTCCTTACCTAGACGATCTCCTGGTGGTAGCGGAGTCAGAATCCCTTCTCGAAGTACACCTCAAAAAGTAGTGCAGATCCTAGAAGACCTCGGCTGGCAAATAAACGGGGGAAAATCACATCTAATACCTTCCCAAGTTTGTATCTTTCTGGGAATGATGCTGGACTCAAAGAAACTACTCTGTATTCTACCCCAAGACAAGATTCAGAGATTAATACAACAGGTTCAGTCCCTGATATCGACAAAGAACCCTACTATCAGACAAGCAATGGCGGTCTTGGGCAGAATGACTTCCACTATACCAGCGGTCAGTTGGAGCCATCTTCACTCCAGACCCCTACAGTGGCAAATTCTGAAGGAGTGGCAGGGTTCCCTCCGCCCATTAGATACACCTCTCACACTCACCCCCCAAGTGATCCAGTCCCTTCACTGGTGGCTGAATCCTGCAAACCTGTCCCAGGGGCTCCCTTGGATCCAACAAAATTGTTACCCTTACCACCGACGCAAGTCCTTCCGGTTGGGGGGCCTGTTGCCAAGGGTACTTAAGACAAGGTGTTTGGGAAAGAGAGCAGAGTCTAGACTCCCAAAACATGAGGGAACTGAGAGCGGTCTTTTTCGCCTTAAAAGAGTTTCTTCCTTTACTGCAGGGAAAATCTATAAAAGTTTTTTCGGACAACGCCACAGTTGTCTCCTATCTGAACAAACAAGGAGGAACCAGATCAAAAAATCTTATGCAGTTAACAACGGATATCTTTTCCCTTATAATTCCTTCTGTTCCGTCCCTTATGGCAGTACATCTAAAAGGTACAGAAAACAAGGTGGCAGATTTCTTAAGCAGAAATACACTAGACCAGGGGGAATGGTGTCTGAATCAAATGGTGTTCGATCAAATAATTCAACTTTGGGGTCGTCCTCATCTGGACTTATTTGCCACCAGAGAAAACAGAAAGTGTCATCTTTTCTTTTCCCTCAGCGCGAGAGATTCACCAACAGGGATAGATGCCTTCTCCCTTCACTGGCTGAACCAGCTCCTCTACGCCTTTCCTCCATTAAGACTTCTTCCAAGATTCTTACAAAAGTTGAGACAAGAAAGAACGACAGTGATCTTAATTGCTCCTTTCTGGCCCAGAAGAACCTGGTTCACCTGGTTGAGGAAGCTATCCTTGACGGACCCTTGGATTCTCCCGGAGAGGCAAGACCTTCTATCCCAAGGAACAGTCAATCATCCGAGTGTGAAGCAGTTACACCTAACAGCATGGCTCTTGAGGGGAAAATCCTAGAAAGTAGAGGACTCTCCAAGAATGTAGTTTCCACTTTGCTATCCTGCAGAAAGGATGTCACCTCCTCTTTATCTCAGAATTTGGAACACCTTCCAGAAGTTTGCAAAAGATCCGGTGAATCCTTTAAATCCCCCACCTATGTGTAAGGTTTTAGATTTTCTGCAAGCTGGACATGAAAAAAAATTTGAGGCCAAGTACTCTTAAAGTACAGGTATCCGCTTTGAGTGCATTCTTTGATTCTCCCATCGCTAGCCACCCGTGGGTCCGAAGATTCTTTAAAGCCATCAGCAGGCTTAGGCCTATATCTGGACCTTCAGTTCCCCCCTGGGACCTCAACTTGGTCCTCACTAGCCTTACAGAGCCTCCCTTTGAGCCACTTAAACAGTTACCCATAAAAATCTTGTCCTTCAAAACAGCGTTTCTTGTGGCAATTACCTCAGCAAGGAGGGTTGGTGAGATTTCGGCCTTCTCTACCTCGCCTCCTTACACTAACATCCTAGATGATGGGGTACTCATTAAACCAGACCCTTCCTTCTTACCGAAAGTGGTTTCTATGTTTCATAGAACACAGGACATTATCCTTCCTTCCCTGTGTCAAAATCCGAGAAATGAAAAAGAGGAAAAACTGCACTGTTTAGATGTAAAAAGATGCCTATCTCATTATCTAGAGGTTACTAGTCAGTGGAGGAAAACCTCAAAACTTTTCATTCAATTTAGTGGGAAAAATAAGGGTCTCCCAGCCTCTGCTAAAACCCTTTCCAGATGGATAGTGAGAGCCATTAATTTGGCCTATTCTTCAGCTGGAAAGGCTCCCCCGGGGGGGGTTTTGGTGCTCATTCCACAAGATCAGCCTCCACCACTTGGGCAGAAAGGGCCGACGCTACCTTAGAACAGATTTGTAGAGCAGCCACATGGCAGTCGCCTGGCACCTTCTTTCGTCACTACAGATTAGACCTAGGCAATAGAGAACAGCTAGCCTTCGGTAGGAAAGTCCTCCAGGCGGTAGTCCCACCCTAAGAAATAAAGGGATTTCTATTCTAGTCGTCTATCAAGGGTGCTGTCATGGGCGCAAGGGAAATTTAAGATTACACTTACCGGTAATCACTTTTCCATAAGCCCATGACAGCACCTGGGTTTATTCCCACCCTGTATAGAATTAATGCTATATATATATATATATATATATATATATATATATATATATATATATATATATATATATATATATATATATGAAAAAAATAAAAATAAAATCATATATACAAAAAAAAAAAAAGAAGAGTGTGGTTTAGGACAAGTTCTTGCGATTAACTGGTGGTCTCGGGGCCATGCTCCTCCTTATGAGCTCTCCACGAAAGTTCCTGTTTCCTGTCCTGGATGGAGGCGGTCTCTCAAGGGTGCTGTCATGGGCTTATGGAAAAGTGATTACCGGTAAGTGTAATCTTAAATTTCTTGTTATGAGCAGCTATTTTTATCAGTTGCCCCCTTTATAAATGCTTTATGCGCACAACACAAAGTGATTGTGGAGACATTTTGGATATAAAGCAAATGCTTTATATATACAAAAAATATGGATCAAAAGAAAAATTATTCAAATGATATTGATCCGCGAGGTGGACATATAGACACCTCAAGAGTTCGATCGAGAACCTAATTATTTTGTGCAATCAGTAAGAGCAGGGTACAAGCAAAAATATAAATGATTTATTATACAATAATTTAGATACGATCAATAAAAATGAGTATAAAACCCAATGATAGGAGGAAAACTGTAGTACCCAAAATCTGCCACTAGATGGTGCCAACAGGACATTTATAGCACCAAGACCAGTGTCCTCACAATCTATTATCCAACCAGCACATGAATGCAATGCAAATATTCTACTTAAAATTTATAAGATATTGCCCCAATCAATTGATTATGCACAGAATTTCAATATAGAAAATGACAGATACGAGCCCTTGTTCTGCCCAAAATGATGACCAATCTCGGATTGTATAAGTAGTATTGCAATAAAACTTATACATTATTGGCATGATATCAAACTAGGGAATATAAAGATTCCCAACAGAGAAGCTCTCTTGTTATCAATATCAGATCTTGTATTCAGTTATATGCATTTTCACTGAATGCCGCCAAGATTAATGTAGTACTAACACTATATACATCCGCAATAAGCGGGATTGGCTAAGTATCAAGCCCGATAATTTATATCGATACTACACATGACAAAAACAAACATTACCCAATGGTTAAGTGATGTACAGAGTCTCGGGGAAGTCAGCTCTCCGAATGTTCTAAAATTAGGATCTTCTCCACGGATTTCCCTTTCTTTTGTTTTTCCTCCTCCTTTACCACTCGTATGTGGTTTCTTAACCAAAAACTTATCAGATGAACACACCTTCCTAGATTGGAACTTTCCAATCCTTGTCGGATAGGCGTGTACATTGATGAGGAATGTGATGTCCTAACACTACCCAGAATGCACTTTTGCTACTGGTGTAGTGTTACCTACTCATACCTAGGTGGCACTGTTGTATAAGTCATAAGCTTAATGCCCTAAAGAGTTAACTATGCAAGTCTTCACTACACACGCCTGGCATCTGGAAGCTTAAATCAAAGCTAACGGATTAATTTTGACACTTCTTACCAATTAGGGACAGACTTCTAGATGCCATTTGAATGTTTCTCACATTGTTAAATTATGGGACCAATAATAATATGAATGAGCTTTGTTTTCTCATGGAGATATCCATGCCTCCCCTGCTACACCAACTGTTAATTGATTGTTAGTAAAATACCAGATCTTTACAGATACTCCTTAACAAAGGCCATACTTAAACTGTTTTGATCATTCTAGGAATATATGCGTTCCAAAAATATATACGATATCAGATGCATAAATGTCCTTAAAAAGACACAACAATATAACACAATTCATATGTCTTATTGATTTTGTTATACAAAACTAAGGTTGATTATAAGTGTACATGGATATTACTGACTTTCTTCTTCATTAGCAGATACCAAACTGTAGATGTAATTAGCACCAGCTGCATCCAGAGAATCCTTATCTCGGCTATAAATTTATATGTTGACAGGAAGGCCTCTTTTCAGACTGGTATATTGATGAGAAGAAACCTTTATAAATAGTGCCCTTCCCATGAACTCTCTCTATGCCATCTTTTAAAATACAGTACGGTGTATATATAATCAAATCCACTATAACTAGGATATTTAGATAAATGTTTATACACTTATGGAAAAGCACAACAATCTGCAGTGCAGTTGAAGGAAAAATATTCCTGTATTTGTTTTTTATAGTCAGGATTCGTTAATAAGTAATTATTTAATCTCCAGGGAGGATATGAATAATTCTTAGAATTTTCCGAAATTTGGCATGACACTAGTGCATGGTTATTGAGCCAATGCTGGCCTGGATTTTTTGTAATAACCATTTATCTACGATAATGAGGTCAATTCTTGAGTATGTTTTATGTGGATGGGAGTAGAATATATAATCACGCTCAGAGGCATGAAGTACTCTCCACATATCGTACAGGTCTTCTGATAGGAGAAGCTGTGATGAGTGTCTGGAATCTGGATGGGAGGATTTATCCATGATGGGTGCCGGGGGTAAATTGAAATCTCCACATATAAGCAGTGATCCTTGTTTTATGCTGGATATTTTTGATAATAAATCTTTAATGAAAGAAAGTTGTTGGCGATTAGGGGCGTAAATGGTGATTAGTGTATATATTTTATTAAGTGTTCTTGGATGGCAAGACTACTTACTGTTATCTCCCATATATATTCTTATTATAGCCAAATTTGCCACACTAACTCCTCCTACAGTTTTTACACTACATAGACGGTAATATACCGAAACGTGCGGATTGTTCCCGATTGGTGCGGATCATTCCTACTTTGTGGAACGTTTCACCGAATGGTTCACAAAATATCTGCATTATTGTGGCGAAATTGGTCCCATAGGAATGAATGGCGGAATGTTAAAAACTAGAGTGGGAGCTGACAAATCAGGACATGATTTCTAAACTGCCACCACTCATTTTCAAGCCCACCTACACAAATCTTATATCAAAACGTTCAGCTATCCCTGCTGCCACTGAAAAGGCTAAGCCATAGTCCTGATAGTTTTCACAATATGACCATTTGTTTGCAACTCACTCTGCACATTGATATTCATTGAAACTCCACTGTAGCCACCTCAAATTTGAAGAGCAATTTCTAAACTGTGACTGTGCCTTCATTTTTAGAGACATACTATGCATCAAAATGTAGGTCTGGGTCTTGTGATTCTCACAATTTTTAAAGCTCTTTGCTGTAGGATTTATAATTTTTTAAACTACAACCGTTTGAAGATGGCAACCGCCAGTGAGGTGAGCAAGTTGGAGCTGTTTGTTTTTAACCGCTCTTCTCTGCCCTTGCTGTAGAGTGAGTTCCCATAGGAACCCAGGTGTGTGAGCAGCCAGCAGAGTGACAAAAGCTAGAGTGTGAGCTGGAAAATCAGGACATGATTTCCAAACTGCCACCTCTCCCTCATTTTCAAGCCCACCTACCCAAATCGGCTGCTAATGTTTTTATAAATGTATGTTTTAATGTAACTATGAAGCACTTTGGGCAACAACATTGCAATTAAATGTGCTATATAAATAAATAAAAGTTGAAATGCATATTTCTCACTCTATCACGCTTGCCATGTGCACTTTTTAAATTTGATCAATCAATTGGTTAGTGTAATGTTTACTATCTTTACTCACTCCAAACACTACATAAAGTTACTCTGCCCAGTCCAACCTTTCCACAATTACTCAAGCCACTCCGCCCAGTTACTCCGCCCACTCCAGTTGTATACTACTGGTGGAGGCAAGAACACTTCACACAGTTTCCCCAGAAATTGTAGGTTTTCTGGTTATTAATATTACAGATGAGGATAATATATCTTCAGTCTTCATCTATTATTTCTTTAATTAGTTGAAAGGCTAAGTTGTAGGCTGGGGCGATAAAAATGTTAGTGAAGTTCCTGTGCTGCAATCTAAAAGTATCCTTTAGGTGGGTCTCTTGGGCACATGCTATATCAAATTTTAATAATTTTACTTCTTTCCAAAACATTGATCTTTTGAAAGGGCTATTAAGGCTTTTAGTATTAATACTAGAGATGGTGAATACAGTGGTAGCGTCCGAAGTACAAAAGTTGAATATACAAATGTCATTGTTAAATACGATACAATAGAAAATAAAAGGGGGATAATAAAAATAAAAAAAATAAAACAGTAAATATATTGTAAAGGTAATAACCGTTAAACCACTAACTGTAACAGATTACACTGTAATTATAACAGTGGATTAGGCAAGTTTCCGGTTCTAAGTGAACCTACTGGATCATCTATTTATCCAGTATATTACAGGGGGGAGATTAGAGAAGTTGGTCACTCCATTACTGCTCCCAGTACCTGAAATTAGAAAGGGTTAACTCACATGAACCCAGATATCAGCAGCCCGAGAAAGTCCTCATTAATTATGTCCATTCTTTAGTAAGCGTCGGCAGTCTCTTCTTTAGTGGAGAACTTGCATCTTCATCCAGAGTTACCAGCGACCATTTTTGCAGTAGCGCCATGGCTTCTCTCGGTGATGTCAAGACATGGGTTATGCCATTCTTAGAGACTATCAATTTGACTGGGTATCCCCACTTGTAGGCAATATTATTTTCCTTAAAGACTTTGGTGGCCGTGGAAAATTCCCTCCGTCTATTTAAACTGGCAGCTGATAGATTTGTAAACGCCAAGATGTTTTTGAAGCGCTCTGGGAGGTCTTGTGCTGTTGTGACGGCTCTTGTAATTTTTCTCCTTTTAAAGTGGAAGGAATTATGTCTGGCGATGACTTCTCTAGGGGCTGTATTGGGCTCACTTTTAGGCTTAGGTATGCTATGCACTCTGTCTATAAGTAGATCTCTTTGTTCTGAAGTGATGAGCGCTACAAAAGTGCCTCATGTATACATTCAAAAGAGCTTCTTATTGAAGGAGCTGTTTGCTCTTTATTGTGAAGCTGTCCTTGGCTTCTACTGGGGAATCGCAGCTTGCTGGCCTGGGAACTGTGGAGGAGTGCAGGGAGGATTCGGAGTGTGCGCCCCATCTCTCTCAGCGCTTGGGGGGGTTCTGGAGTGCTGTGTGCAGCTTATTTATGCGGTACCTGCCAGAGCTAGTGCGCTGCGTGTCCTCTTAGCTCCGCATCTGGCCATGCCCCATAACAGAGAGATCCATTGCAAGAACTTAGGGCCGAAACTGAACTTTTTTAGGCAACCAGTCAGAAAAGTCCACTCCATGGAATCAAACGCCTTGGCAATGTCTAATGATGCCAGAGCCCAGTCTGCCTCCATAGCAAAACCTATCTGAGTCACCATCTGCACCCGCCTTATATTATGCATGGTAGATTTCCCAGGCATAAAGCCAGTTTGGTCAGGGTGTATCAGGGATAAAATTACTTGATTGACTCTAGTGGCCATTATACGTGTAAGAATTTTGTATTTTATATTCAGCAATGCTGTCTGTATGACCAACAATCAAGGGGGTCTTTATCCAGTTTTAGAAAGCGAGCCAGTCTCCGGTGCTGAATAAGTGGTTAACTATACAGGAGCAAGAATGTCCATATATTAAGCATATACATCTTTGGGCAGGCCATCTGGACTCAGGGATTTCCCATTTTGTTAAGGTCTGATATAGCTTGTTTTACCTCATCTAGAGACAGTGGTACATCGAGGGCCTCTTTTTGTGCGGAGTCCAGCGTGGGAAAGGATAACTTTGAGAAATATGTAAGAATATCCGCTTCAGGCCTGTCAGTGCTAGAGTGATGTAGGTTTCCATAGAACTGTGTAAAGGTCTGTAAGATATCAGACTGAGCAGTCAAGTAAGCACATTTTTATGTTCCTATTTGTTCAATCGATGTTTCTCCCAAATATTTATAGACAAAAAAGGTGCATAGATTGTGGCAAAAGAGAGAAATTATTTTCTTAAAACTTTTAAGATCTGTTCTTACTTCTGGCCAAAATAAGGAACCATGGATGGTAAATATGATGCACTGTGAATTTCCTAAGGAGTATGGGGAAGAAAAGTGACAACTACTGTTATTTTTCTAGCTTATTCAGTTGACCTGAAAAAAGTTGAATCTGTTTATTATAAGGTTGTTTAGGGTATCGAACTTTCGATACCCAGTCGATACTTTTGTCCCGGTAATCTATACGATAACAGGATTTGCCTTTTATCGATACTAGGCTCTAGCCCAGCATTGGAGAATATGGATCGCGCTGCTCTCAGCACGGGGAGAAGGAAGCAGTCTCTCTCTCCCCCCTGTGCTGCTGCTGCCACCAATGAGAGTGCAGAGGAGTGGAGGAGGGGAGGGGCTGTGGCCACTGTGCCACCAATGATAACTAATGTTTAATACATTACAAATACAAGCGGTAGAAACGCATTGCCGGCACCCTGTCTGACAGGGTGCTGTGAGCCGTGGCAATTAACACCTCAGGTGCCGCACCTGAGAGGGTTAACTGCTGCTGATCGCAACGCCCTGTCAGAGGTCGGGTTCCGGCAATGTGTTTCTGCTGCCGGCTGTATTTGTATATTAAACGTTAATTATCATTGGTGCAGTGCGTCCCCCCCCCGTCCCGTTCCCAGTATTAAAATTATTGGTGGCGCAGTGCCAGTATTAAAATCGTTGGTGGCAGTGGCCACAGAGTCCCCTCACCTGCTCTCATTGGTGGCAGTGGCAGTTGTGATCGGAGCCCCAGCAGTGTAATCCTGGGGATCCGATCGGTTACCATGGCAGCCAGGACGCTACTGAAGCCCTGGCTGCCATGGTCAGCTCCCTGCTGCTGTGTACACAGGGCAGCAGGGGCAGTGTAAGATCCTATACACCCTAATAGAGATCTATCAGGATAAATAGGACAAGGGATTAAAAGATCCCAGGTCCTAACCCTAAGGGGGAAAATGGTTATTAAATAAACTGTAAAAAAAAGTTTAAAAAATACACCAAAATAGTATAAATCACCCCCTTTCCCAGTTTTATATATAAACAATAAATAAAGTATTACATATCGCCACGCCTGAAAAGTCCAAAATATAAAAAAATGCGGTGAACAGAAAGAAAAACTTTTTTTTTTTTTTTGGGTCACCTTGTCCCCGAATCAAAATGTTGGTATCGAAACAACTCTAGTTCATTACATCGCAGAAAATGGCTATACTTGTACACCCTGTGGATCTGCTGCTGTAGTCTTTTATTAACTACACAATTAAGGGGGTTTTTAGGTCAAATTTTCACTTTCTAAAAACATTGCCTCTGCTCAATAACCCCCTCCTCCAATGGTCTAATTGTTTTATGTATTTTTTGCAGAAAATCTCCAAACCTGGAAGATTTACCTGTTGAGCATGTGACTGGAAGCCATTACATCTATGAAGAACTGCTAGGCTTAACCTTTCGGATTTCACCCCATGCTTTCTTTCAGGTATCAAACTATTGTAAAGAGACATAAAAATCACCACACTAATCAGGACTGCAACTCATCATCAAATAAGGGCACAATCTATCAAAAGCTTACTGTTTTAGCGTGCCAAAGGACCTCTAAAAATTAAGAGCTGGATTATCATTGTTTGCAACGGGCAACTGCTTCACTTTTCCTTTGTACTTGTTTTGAAAATCTCTCATACTTAGCATGGTAATGTACATATTACTTGGAGGCCTGAAGACTCGCAAGCCCCCGACTTACATTTTGCCTATGTTTTTTTTTTTTTTTTCAAGGGGAGTCATTGTAACAAGTGGCTACATAGGTATTATGTTTCTACATGTAGCACCCTTTAAAGGGAACCGGGATTATGTGTATAGAGCTGAGGACACGGGTTGCTAAATGGCCACTAGCACATCCGCAATAGCCAGTCCCCATAGCTCTGTGTGCTTTTATTTTGTAAAAAAAAACAAAAAACAAAAAAAACGATTTGATACATATGCAAATTAACCGGAGAGGAGTCCTGTCCCTGCGATGAGTCACGTACATGACACATCTCTAATTTGCATATGTATCACATCGTTTTTTTTTAACACAATGAAAGCACACAGAGCTATGGGGACTGGGTATTGCGGATGTGCTAGCGGCCATCTAGCAACCCATGTCCTCAGCTCTATACACAAAATCCCGGTGACAGATTCTCTTGAAAGATTACTCACTGTTTCAATTTAGAAGTCACCAGTAGATCTTCTCTTCATATTAATTATATCCACAGGTTAACACACTTGCAGCAGAGGTTTTGTATTCGGCCATTGCAGACTGGGCACAGCTGGACCAGAACAGCACTGTATTGGATGTTTGCTGTGGGACAGGAACTATTGGAATCTCCTTGGCAAAGGTTAGGTAACCCCTTTTCATGTGTCCATCCTATTAGAACATATAGATATCATAAAGGAAGGTGCACCATTAGGAACATCCTTGTTAGCCAGAGCAGAGCGCCTCTAAAAGCTTTGGCCTTGCAATTACCAGCTTTGCCTGACCATAGTCCTAGTCAGCCGCAGCTCCTTTTGGTGATGACTAGGGATGAGCGAATCGACTTTGGATGAAACATCCATAGTTGATTTGCATAAAACTTTGTTCTAATACTGTACGGAGCAGGAGCTCCGTACAGTATTAGAATGTATAGGCTCCAAGTGGTACCTTGGAACCGAACCAGAGTTCGGGAAAGTTGTTTTACAGTAAAAATTTAATTTATGAAGTTATTACGCGAAGCCATAACTTTGCCTCATCGGCGCCAATACATTCTAATACTGTACGGAGTTCCTGGAGCAGTGATGTCAAGTAGACAGAATGTGACTGCTACAGCCAATCACTGTCCTTATCGGTGGACTGAAGAACAGTGATTGGCTGCAGAGGTTACTCCTGAAACCGGACAACCTCTTTATGAAGGGTTTTTATTGATGAGACAATCCTTTGCAAAAAATAAATAAAAAATTTCTTCTGATGATTGAACCAGCATCTCAAGTAGGAAAAGCTCTTGGTAATTGACCAATTATTAGCTTTTCTTTAATAAAATGAGAACGAAGTATGGTCTTGTGGATGGGAAGATATTCTGTGTTATGAGGCATGCGTGACAGATTTGTATGTTGTGATGGTGTTTTAGTGTTAAATGGCATTTATATAATTTGTTTTCCCGCTCACCTGCTAAAGACAGTGAAGAAGGTTGTGGGAATTGAACTGTGTCAGGAAGCCATTGCAGATGCCAAAGATAATGCCAAGATCAATAGTAAGTACCTTCCAAATTATTATTCACAGTTTGCTACTTTTCAGGTTTCGAAGTATATTATTACCAATTGTGGAAAACATAGTCTGTCTTGCCTCTTCTATAATTGCATATTGTTAATAATCACCCATTTTGTCCACATTATTGGGGTCATTTATCAAAGTGGTGTAAAGTAGAACTGGCTTAGTTGTCCATGGTAATCAATCAGATTCCACCTTTCATTTTTCACAGCTTCATTGGAAAATGAAAGGAGGAATCTGATTGGTTGCTATGGTCAACTAAGCCAGTTCTACTTTACACCAGTTTGATAAATGACCCCAAATATTTTTACAATTCTGTGTCACAGGTGACAATCTTCCTCTCTATCCCTGCTTTATGACCACATAGTATTCTTGTGATTTACCTCACTAGACTTGGCTGAAAACTAGTGTTGAACGAAGCAAGCTTTTGATGCTTCATCTGAAGTCGCTTTATTCAAAACTTTAGAATAATACTGGGCGGAGATTCGTCTCCCTACACTATTAGAATGTATGGGCTCCGATGAGCCGAAGTTGTTATTCACAAAGTCGCGGGTGACTTTGTTGAATAACTTTGGTAGTTGATTTTTAAAGTTGGAAAACCACTTTAAAACTTGAAATCGAACTCTGCTTCGGTTCCGACTCGTACTTTGGAACCGAAGCCGAGTTCGGTTCCAGGGTACTGCACCTAAAATTATATTTGATCTTAATCGTACATAATTTAAGCCATTTAAAGAGGGAATTTAGCTCCGTTTGAAGTGCAGTATACAGTGGGATGCGAAAGTTTGGGCAACCTTGTTAATCGTCATGATTTTCCTGTATAAATCGTTGGTTGTTACGATAAAAAATGTCTGTTAAATATATCATATAGGAGACACACACAGTGATATTTGAGAAGTGAAATGAAGTTTATTGGATTTACAGAAAGTGTGCTATAATTGTTTAAACAAAATTAGGCAGGTGCATAAATTTGGGCACCACAAAAAAGAAATGAAATCAATATTTAGTAGATCCTCCTTTTGCAGAAATTACAGCCTCTAAACGCTTCCTGTAGGTTCCAATGAGAGTCTGGATTCTGGTTGAAGGTATTTTGGACCATTCCTCTTTACAAAACATCTTTCGTTCATTCATGTTTGATGGCTTCCGAGCATGGACAGCTCTCTTTAAGTCACACCACAGATTTTCAATTATATTCAGGTCTGGGGACTGAGATGGCCATTCCAGAACGTTGTACTTGTTCCTCTGCATAAATGCCTTAGTGGATTTTGAGCAGTGTTTAGGGTCGTTGTCTTGTTGAAAGATCCAGCCCCGGTGCAGCTTCAGCTTTATCACTGATTCCTGGACATTGGTCTCCAGAATCTGCTGATACTGAGTGGAATCCATACGTCCCTCAACTTTGACAAGATTCCCAGTCCCTGCACTGGCCACACAGCCCCACAGCATGATGGAACCACCACCATATTTTACTGTAGGTAGCAGGGTTTTTTCTTGGAATGCTGTGTTCTTTTTCCTCCATGCATAACGCCCCTTGTTATGGCCAAATAACTCAATTTTAGTTTCATCAGTCCACAGCACCTTATTCCAAAATGTAGCTGGATTGTCCAAATGTGCTTTAGCCCACCTCAAGCGGCACTTTTTGTGCTGTGGGCGGAGAAAAGGCTTCCTCTGCATCACTCTCGCATACAGCATCTCCTTGTGTAAAGTGCGCCGAATGGTTGAACGATGCACAGTGACTCCATCTGCAGCAAGATGATGTTGTAGGTGCTGGTCTGTGGGTTGACTCTGACTGTTCTCACCATTCATAGCTTCTGTCTATCTGAGATTTTTCTTGGTCTGCCACTTCGAGCCTTAACTTGAACTGAGCCTGTGGTCTTCCATTTCCTCAATATGTTCCTAACTGTGGAAACAGACGGCTGAAATCTCTACAGCTTTCTGTATCCTTCCCCTAAACCATGATGGTGAACAATCTTTGTCTTCAGGTCATTTGAGAGTTGTTTTGAGACCCCCATGTTGCTACTCTTCAGAGAAAATTAAGAGGAGGGAAACTTACAATTGACCCCCTTAAATACTCTTTCTCATAATTGGATTTACCTGTGTATGTAGGTCAGGGGTCACTGAGCTTACCAAGCCAATTTGAGTTCCAATAATTAGTTCTAAAGGTTTTGGAATCAATAAAATGACAACAGTGCCCAAATTTATGCACCTGCCTAATTTTGTTTAAACAATTATAGCACACTTTCTGAAAATCCAATCAACTTCATTTCACTTCTCAAATATCACTGTGTGTCTCCTATATGATATATTTAACTGACATTTTTTATCATAACAACCAACGATTTATACAGGAAAATCATGACGATTAACAAGGCTGCCCAAACTTTTGCATCCCACTGTATTTGCCAAAGGTACATGTATTCTGTTGTTGTGATGATCGATATAGAGCTTGAACAGAAACCTAAATACAACATGCATTTTAATGCAGACCTGAACAATATTGAATTTCGATGTGGCAAAGCTGAAGATATCTTCCCTACCCTAATAAACTTTTACACTGCTCAGAATCCTGTGGCCATAGTTGACCCACCAAGGGCTGGACTTCGTAAGTACAAATTTTCAGAATCTGATCTAGTACTTTCTACCTAATTTTGTCACTAGTATTTTTACATGTCTATGGGGATCATTTATTTTCCAGAAATACGCCTATATTAGACGTATATCTGGGGCAGATTGCGGTGGAACTGTTAGTTGCGCAACAATCTGAGACTTACTTGCTCACGCCAGGTCTAACAAAGTAGGAGGGGAAGGCTGGCAGGCCCATCTCATTCATCATTTTCTACACCTGTTTTGGGCGCAAAAAAAATGGTCCTAAATGTAAGCCAGCTAGTAAGCTGGCTTACATATAGATTGGCGTTGGATGTGCCGAAGTTATGTAGAGACCATCGCCTTTTTATGACTTCAGCAGATATAGGGGTTATTAATAATTTACCCTCTATATGTATATGATAGTACAATATAGTTCCTATACTGTTTCAACAAATTTAAAACAGTAGAAAAATTCCAGCAGCAGGCTCAGGATAAAATCCAATTTCTTTCTAACCAGACAGGCAAGGTCTTCCCGTCTTCGACTGTATGTCTTAATCATGACCACATTGTGTTATCACATACTCTGGTTTAAAAATCCTCTCTTGTCATGAGGCACGGCCCCAGCCTCCAAGCTTGGAGCTGATTTATTATTCGGCACCTTATGACAAGAGGATTTTTAACCCAGAGTATGTGATAACACAATGTGGTTATGATTAAGACGTACACTCGAAGACTCGTGGACCTTGCCTGTCTGGTCAGCCTATGGATTTTATCATTAAGAAATAAAGAAATTGGATTTTATCCTGAGCCTGCTGCTGGATTTTTTATTTTATTTTTTCTACTGTTTTGATTGATTCCTGGTCAGGAAACCGTGCACAGTTTTAACAAACTTGTATTCAGCTTGAATTATAAATACAGACTTATAGGGGATGGCCCAATCGGGTAGGTGCAGGTTCTATATCCAGAACAGGCTTCCCTGACATAAACAAAAAGCAGCTGCGCATGCGTGGCCACACTCTGTTCACCGTTATGGGAGTTTTGAAAATGGCTGAGCACTGGCTTGGCTATTTCCGGCAGTGCATGGAAAGGTGGCCTTTTCAGAACTCCCATAGAGTTGAATGGAGAGCACAGCACGCATGCTCTGTGTGCTGCCCTTCACTTTGGCAGCCCCGTTCTGGAGATAGGTGTGGGTCTCGCCTCTAGGACCCGCTGCTATCTGACATTGATGGCATATCCTAGTGATATGCCATCGATGTCCCAGATTGGCCAGCCCCTTTTTAGATGTAATGTGTTACTGGGAGTGAACATTGCCTCTTCATCAGATACTGGGAGAGGGTCAACAATAATGGTCTATCCTCAATAATGGTAGATTACATCTTGCCTAATATTCATGCCATTAGGTGATGGTGTCTAAAATTAATATCCAGAAAGTTTCACAACATTTTTCTCCTCATTTTTTGGTCCCGTTGAAATTATTGTGTCCACATCTGATCTGCCAAAAATGCAGATCGGACTGTGCTCTTCCTGACACGCATTGTTCAAGGAAAGGTTGTGAATGGCTACGAGCTTCCTGAAGCTGATGGAAGGCGTATGCTTATTTTGTACTCGTTTTTGATATTTCTTTTGATTGTGCATCACAGGATTTTGTCCTCTCTGGTGTTTCCTGAGAATAGGATGGTCATTTTAACAGGATATTAATATCTTGCTACAGTTAGTAAGCCTTTCTGATGACTAGAAGCATCTAATATGTTGTAAGGAATAGAAACCTGTCACCTCTACTATGCACTGAGGACAGCATAGTGTAGTGACAGATCCATTGATTTCAGCAGTCTGTCACTTTTGAGCTAGTTTTCTGTACTGTTGTTCAGCGGAAAGAAACCTGGCATTCTTCGCCTGGAGGTGGGGGGCTAGGACAGCATGTCTCATCTCCATCACAGCGCTGCAGGGTTCAGCATATCAGTACTCTAAGGCTACGTCTACACGACGACACTTGTTGCGCGACATTTTGTTGCACTAATGTCGCGCAACAATTTTTATAATGGCAGTCTATGGTGTCGCACTGCAGCATGCAACATACTGCAACGCAACAGTCGCAGAAAATCCATTCAAGATGGATTTTTCTGCGACTGTTGCGTCGCAGTCACAGCATGTTGCAGTGCGACACCATAGACTGCCATTATAAAAATTGTTGCGCGACATTGGGGCCACAAAATGTTGCACTACAAATGTTGCAGTGTAGTTGTGCCCTATGTGTTGCGTGACAAATGTCGTCGTGTAGACCTAGCCTAAAACTACCAAATGCCATCCCAGAAGTGACAGAATGCTGAAATTAGTGAGCCTTTCACTACACTATGTTCAGTGAGGGCAGCATAGTAGGGTTGACAAGTTCCCTTTAACCACTTCAGCCCCGCTAGGTGAAACCCCCTTCATGACCAGAGCACTTTTTACACTTCGGCACTACACTACTTTCACCGTTTATCGCTCGGTCATGCAACTTACCATACAAATGAATTTTACCTCCTTTTCTTCTCACTAATAGAGCTTTCATTTGGTGGTATTTCATTGCTGCTGGCATTTTTACTTTTTTTGTTATTAATCAAAATGTAACGATTTTTTTGCAAAAAAATGACATTTTTCACTTTCAGCTGTAAAATTTTGCAAAAAAAACGACATCCATATATTAATTTTTCACCAAATTTATTGTTCTACATGTCTTTGATAAAAAAAAAATGTTTGGGCAAAAAAAAAAAATGGTTTGGGTAAAAGTTATAGCATTTACAAACTATGGTACAAAAATGTGAATTTCCGCTTTTTGAAACAGCTCTGACTTTCTGAGTCATGATTCCTGAGGTTCTACAATGCCCAAACAGTAGAAAACCCCCACAAATGACCCCATTTCGGAAAGTAGACACCCTAAGGTATTCGCTGATGGGCATAGTGAGTTCATAGAACTTTTTATTTTTTGTCACAAGTTAGCGGAAAATGATGATGATTTTATTTTTTTTATTTTTTCTTACAAAGTCTCATATTCCACTAACTTGCGACAAAAAATAAAAAATTCTAGGAACTCACCATGCCCCTCACAGAATACCTTGGGGTGTCTTCTTTCCAAAATGGGGTCACTTGTGGGGTAGTTATACTGCCCTGGCAATTTAGGGGCCCAAATGTGTGAGAAGAACTTTGCAATCAAAATGTGTAAAAAATGACCGGTGAAATCCAAAAGGTGCACTTTGGAATATGTGCCCCTTTGCCCACCTTGGCAGCAAAAAAGTGTGACACATCTGGTATCGCCGTACTCAGGAGAAGTTGGGGAATGTGTTTTGGGGTGTCATTTTACATATACCCATGCTGGGTGAGAAAAATATCTTGGTCAAATGCCAACTTTGTATAAAAAAATGGGAAAAGTTGTCATTTGCCAAGATATTTCTCTCAGATTTTGCAGGCCATTTTTTACACATTTTGATTGCAAGGTACTTCTCACACATTTGGGCCCCTAAATTGCCAGGGCAGTATAACTACGCCACAAGTGACCCCATTTTGGAAAGAAGACACCCCAAGGTATTCCGTGAGGGGCATGGCGAGTTCCTAGAATTTTTTATTTTTTGTCACAAGTTAGCAGAAAATGATGATTTTTTTTTTTTTTTCTCTTTTTTCCTTTCAAAGTCTCATATTCCACTAACTTGCGACAAAAAATAAAAAATTCTAGGAACTCGCCATGCCCCTCACGGAATACCTTGGGGTGTCTTCTTTCCAAAATGGGGTCACTTGTGGCGTAGTTATACTGCCCTGGCAATTTAGGGGCCCAAATGTGTGAGAAGTACTTTGCAATCAAAATGTGTAAAAAATGGCCTGCGAAATCCGAAAGGTGCACTTTGGAATATGTGCCCCTTTGCCCACCTTGTCTGCAAAAAAGTGTCACACATCTGGTATCGCCGTACTCAGGAGAAGTTGGGGAATGTGCTTTGGGGTGTCATTTTACATATACCCATGCTGGGTGAGAGAAATATCCTGGCAAAAGACAACTTTTCCAATTTTTTTTATACAAAGTTGGCATTTGATCAAGATGTTTCTCACCCAGCATGGGTATATGTAAAATGACACCCCAAAACACATTGCCCAACTTCTCCTGAGTACGGCGATACCAGATGTGTGACACTTTTTTGCAGCCTAGATGCGCAAAGGGGCCCAAATTCCTTTTAGGAGGGCATTTTTAGACATTTGGATCCCAGACTTCTTCTCATGCTTTAGGGCCCCTAAAAAGCCAGGGCAGTATAAATACCCCACATGTGACCCCACTTTGGAAAGAAGACACCCCAAGGTATCCAATGAGGGGCCTGGCAAGTTCATCGAAATTTTTTTTTTTTGCATAAGTTAGCGGAAATGGATTTTATTTTTTTTTCTCACAAAGTCTCACTTTCCGCTAACTTAGGACAAAAATTTAAATCTTTCATGGACTCAATATGCCCCTCAGCAAATACCTTGGGCTGTCTTCTTTCCAAAATGGGGTCAGTTGTGGGGTGTTTGTACTGCCCTGGCATTTGAGGGTCTCGGCAATCATTACATGTATGGCCAGCATTAGGAGTTTCTGCTATTCTCCTTATATTGAGCATACAGGTAATGAGATTTTTTTTTTCCGTTCAGCCTCTGGGCTGAAAGAAAAAAATGAACGGCACAGATTTCTTCATTCGCATCGATCAATGTGGATGAAAAAATCTCTGCCCAAAAAAAAAAATGGAGGGGAAAGGCGTCTGCCAGGACATAGGAGCTCCGCCCTACATCCATACCCACTTAGCTCGTATGCCCTGGCAAACCAGATTTCTCCATTCACATCAATCGATGTGGATGAATAAATCATTGCCGGGATTTTTATTATATATATATATATATATATATATATATATATATATATATATATATATATATATATATATATATATATATATATATATATATATATATATATATACACACAAAGTGTTTGCCAAAGCATAGGAACGCCGCCTCCTCCTCAGCTCGTATGCCTTGGCAAACGTATCTGTCACTGCAGAGGAGAAAATCCCGTCTTGCAGCGCTGCATACACCGACTTGCGTGTAATCTGACAGCAGCGCAATGCTTCTGTCAGAATGCACATCGGTGCACACATTGGTCCACCTGGAAGGTAAAAAAAATAAAAAACCAGGCCGAAACGCAATAATTTTATTAACTTTGCAACAGAACATATAAACTTTAACTTTTTTAACTGAACATTAACGTGTTTGCTTACTGGTGTGTTTTTTTTTTTTTTTTTTACCTTTATAGAACAAACCTCTCCTTCCCCATGGGTCAATGTGCAAAGCGCAAATCGCCCAAAGATGTGGCGAAGTGCGTTATGCACTTTGTCCCATGTGAAAGGAGACGTTTGCAGCAGCAGTGAGTGAATGGGCCCTAATAGCCCTGTGTGCCTGTCCTGGTGAGATGATCCCTATGCTAATAGTGTACCTGTGAGTGGTACTTCCGGAAACACTCTCCAAAGCATAGGGCAGGGTGGTCCGGACAGTCAGGACAGAAATAGCGGGTGTCACGCCTTATTCCACTCCTGCTACAGACACGACATCTTTTTCGGGGTGACTGTTGGGTTGAGGTACCAGGAACGACATTGGGGAAATGTCGCTCGTGTAGACGGCTAACTACACTGGTGGTTGGGGCCACGGAACCTCCTGGATACAGGAGGTTCTCGATGATCTCTTCCTGAAATTTGAGGAAGGATCCAGTTCTCCCAGCCTTACTGTAGAGAACAAAACTATTGTACAGAGCCAATTGAATTAAATATACAGACACCTTCTTATACCAGCGTCTGGTGCGTCGGGAAACTAAATACGGAGACAACATCTGGTCATTGAAGTCGACCCCTCCCATGTGGAGGTTATAGTCGTGGACTGAGAGGGGCTTTTCAATGACACGGGTTGCTCGCTCGATTTGTATTGTCGTGTCTGTGTGAATGGAGGAGAGCATGTAAACGTCACGCTTGTCTCTCCATTTCACCGCGAGCAGTTCTTCGTTACACAGTGCGGCCCTCTGCCCCCTTGCAAGACGGGTGGTAACGAGCCGTTGGGGGAAGCCCGCGCGACTAGTTCGCGCGGTACCACAGGCGCCAATCCGTTCTAGAAACAAATGCCTAAAGAGGGCCACACTTGTGTAAAAATTGTCCACATAAAGATGGTACCCCTTGCCAAATAAGGGTGACACCAAGTCCCAAACTGTCTTCCCACTGCTCCCCAGGTAGTCAGGGCAACCGACCGGCTCCAGGGTCTGATCTTTTCCCTCATAGACACAAAATTTGTGGGTATAGCCTGTGGCCCTTTCACAGAGCTTATACAATTTGACCCCATACCGGGCGCGCTTGCTTGGGATGTATTGTTTGAAGCCAAGGCGCCCGGTAAAATGTATCAGGGACTCGTCTATGCAGATGTTTTGCTCTGGGGTATAAATATCTGCAAATTTCTGGTTGAAATGGTCTATGAGGGGCCGAATTTTGTGGAGCCGGTCAAAAGCAGGGTGGCCCCTGGGACGGGAGGCGGTGTTGTCACTAAAGTGCAGGAACCGCAGGATGGCCTCAAAACGTGCCCTGGACATGGCAGCAGAGAACATGGGCATGTGATGAATCGGGTTCGTGGACCAATATGACCGCAATTCATGCTTTTTTGTCAGGCCCATGTTGAGGAGGAGGCCCAGAAAAGTTTTAAGTTCGGAAACTTGGACTGGTTTCCACCGGAAAGGCTGGGCATAAAAGCTTCCCGGGTTAGCGGTGATAAATTGTGTGGCATACCTGTTTGTTTCGGCCACAACTATGTCTAAAAGCTCCGCAGTCAAGAACAGCTCAAAAAATCCCAGGGCCGAACCGATCTGAGCCTGTCTCAACCCGAACTCCAGACTGGGCAGTGAAAGGGAAAACTACGGGTGCGGCTGAAGTTGGGGACTGCCAATCAGGGTTTGC
Source organism: Bufo gargarizans (assembly GCF_014858855.1). Taxonomy (NCBI): domain Eukaryota; kingdom Metazoa; phylum Chordata; class Amphibia; order Anura; family Bufonidae; genus Bufo; species Bufo gargarizans. Next base: position 548,624,677 of record NC_058080.1, on the reverse strand, counting down.
CAGCACCTCTGGGATTCTAGGGGCTCTACGGGCACGTCTTTGCGGTGGCTGCGACGGGGTCACTACTGCACGTGCCACCGTACCAGCTTCAACTGCCCTTCTGGTGCTCGCTACTTCACCAGGTTGTATGGCAGTGCTGGTACTAGGTCCAGGGAGGGCTGGGCTGCTGGTGTATGCCTCACCACGTAATCCGACAGCACCAGCCCCACTCTGCTGCTCTTGAAGCGGATCCTGCGCAACCTGCGGTCTAGCGACACGGGGCCGGGTACGCCTGGTGGTATCAGGGACCTCAGCCTCCTCGTCCGAACTTTGGGTCAGAGAGCCACTGCTTTCTACAGGTTCGTATTCTGACCCGCTGGATTCATCAGATGAGGGTTCCCACTCCTCATCCGACTGGGTCAGAAGCCTGTAGGCCTCTTCAGAAGAATACCCCCTGTTAGACATGTGGGCAACTAAATTTAGGGGTATTCCCTGAGACTACCCAAGAAAAAAAAAAGCAAGCCTGTCTTACAAAGGGGAGGCTAGCGAAGTACCGGAGGCCGCTGCGGTTGATAAAAAATATCAAAACTGATTTTTTTTATCGCTGCAGTGCGTGTAAAGTGAATGTGCAGTGATCAAAAAAAAATTATTTTTTGTCACTGCGGTGGGGCGGGTGTGGGCGAACGCACGTGTGGGCGGCCGATCAGGCCTGATCGGGCAAACACTGCGTTTTGGGTGGAGGGCGAACTAAAGTGACACTAGTACTATTATAGATCTGACCGTGATCAGTTTTGATCACTTCCAGATACTATAAAAGTACAAATGCTGATTAGCGATACGCTAATCAGCGAATAACGGACTGCGGTGCGGTGGGCTGGGCGCTAACTGATCGCTAACTACCTAACCAAGGGACCTAAACTATCCTAAAACCTAACGGTCAATAACAGTGAAAAAAAAAAGTGACAGTTTGCACTGATCACTTTTTTCTTTTCACTTGTGATTGACAGGGGTGATCAAAGGGGTGATCAAAGGGTTAATTGGGGTTCAGGGGGGTGATCAGGGGCTAAAGTGTAGTGTTTGGTGTACTCACTGTGAAGCCTGCTCCTCTGCTGGATCCAACCGACGAAAAGAACCAGCAGAGGAGCAGGCAGCCATATATCAGATCATATTTACTAATATGATCTGATATCTGGCACTTTGATTGGCTTTTTTAAAAATCAGCAACCTGCCAGCCACGATCATTGGCTGGCAGGTTGCTGACGAAATACTGCTGTGCGAAATGCCGGCGCGAACTGCGCATGCTCGCGTCATCTCGCGTCTCGCGAGATGACGCGTATATGCGTGACTGTGCGCAGCGCTGCCACCTCCGGACCGCACATCTGCGTTAGGCGGTCCGGAGGTGGTTAAAGCAGTGCCTATGGCTCTGTATTAGTCACAGGGGCTCCTTGCTGCCTGATCATGTATGGCACTGCACAAGGCTGTAGATTAATTCAGAGATCGGCAAACCCCAAAGTAACATTTCCCAAGGAACAGCTAATTGAGATACAAGAAAAGCAAATGTTATTTAATTTTGTACAATGATGACTGTAACTCAAACTGTCAAGTAGGTGGAACCGCATTCCTTAAAATGGAAGGTGCCACGGGAAGGATTCTTCAGTCACGTGTATATATACAGTGACCAAAATCCAGGTCCCCAGATTTTGTGCACCGCAACTCAAATTGTATAGATGCAATGAAGAAAGTAATATTAAATATTCTTATTTCCAGTCTTCCATTTCTCAGAGACATCTTATCTTATTCTATATATATATATATATATATATATCACCGTTTATATCCAGCTATGTGTTTAATTATACATTTACAGATTCCAAAGTTATTATTGCAATCCGAAAAGCTGAACATGTGAAACGTCTGATCTATGTATCCTGCAATCCAAAGGCGGCATTGAACAACTTTGTAGAGTAAGTTATGCCATGGAAATAATTGTAGTTGTAGCTATACCAGTCATGAGTGGTAATGGTCCAACATGTGAAGAGAATATATTGGGGGATATTTACTAAGCTAAACACTCCATAATTCTGGTTACATTTGCACCACAACCTTGATGCCTTGTGTCACATTTATTTTGTGTTTTAGACCTTTTTTTTGTGACTCGCTAGACAGCGTGTGACACTTAGGGAAGGCTGTAGCTTAGCAGGAATGCGGCAGCATGCTTCTAAATTTTTCTGCAAAGTGGGACAAACAATAGATAATAATATTAAAGGGGTTATTCCATGACTATAGTAAAAAATGAAAATCAGACATCATATAGTACATGACAATCTCTTTCTAACAAAGCTACAACCAGCCCTGTACCTCACATGTATCTAGAGATCTCCCCATACATTCCTCTGGTAGATTTCTATCAAGCTGACAGCTCAGGGGGCGTGTCCATTCTCCTGCAGCTCAGGGGGCGTGTCCATTCTCCTGCAGCTCAGGGGGCGTGTCCATTCTCCTGCAGCTCAGGGGGCGTGTCCATGCTCTCCTTATCACAACTCAGGAAGCGGATGCTCGTTAACTATCATCTGCCGAAGGATCGGCAGGTGTTATATAGTCTTTAGTTTACCCTGTCCAAGTACTAGACAAAATTTAGTAAATCTGGCCAATTGTATCACATTTAAAAAGTATCTGTCTAGTATCAAACGCTGAACAAGTGAATGTGTATCAGTCATGATCCATTTACATTGCATAAGCCGACACACTACAGACAGTTGAAGTAACTGACTGCTGCCAGATTGCTGGTCGTCATAAATGAAATGCCTCTTCTGGCAGTCCATTTACTACTGTAGACTGAAAGCGGCCAGACCCCATTATATTTATTTATTTATTTATTTATTTTTTTAATAGCAGAACAGTTGGCCGGATCCATTAAACATTATTGAAAGGACTCCGCGTGCATTCCATTTCCGTATGTCTGCATGGCCGCGCCGCAAATAAGATAGAACATCTGTTTTGCTGACAAGCATGGGCATTGTTACAATGTATCTGCCACAAAAACAGATGCCACACGGACGTCATCCATATTTTTGGCAAAAAACAGTCGTGTGAACCCTAACTTTGTCAATGCATTGCACTATTTATGATGTTGTCAGCATTCACAGTTCTGCTGGTTGTCATTGAACTCATCAAATTTAAGACAAGTGACTAAGGCCTCATGTACTTGATAAAACTGTTAGCCCCTCCCACGGCAGCTATACCCCCTCCAGCCTGGAGAGAGAGCTTCAGTTTTTTCCAGTGTCAATAGGAAGCTCCTGAAGATTTTTTATTTATATATTTTTTCCTTTCAGGTGGGAAACAGTGGTCGCCTAGCCTCCCTGTTTTCCCGGGGGAGCACGCCAGCGTTGGTCCGCCACGCTGCCTCCTCCCCCACAAGAAGACAAGGTGGTCCAGGGCAGCCTCGCTCCCCTGCATCCCGCCAGCAGGAGGGTCACCCATCCAAGTCCCATCTTTCTCCTCGACTATCTCCGAAACCCCACCCTCCCTCCCAGGGTCAGTCTGGGGAAGGGGAGGGGAATCACTGATTTAGGCCCTGACATGAATCCCAAGCAGTCTCCCAAGATTGCGTCCTATGGTGGCCAGCAGTAATTGTCGTATGCATTGCCCCCTCCATGGGCGGTGTAATCACACTTCTTCGGAATGCGGTACTTGCCTTTAAACATTGTTCCCTGCCAAGGTGGACTAAGTACAATAACACGGTTTTCAGTGCCGGGCGTATACATGCCCCCTTCTGTAGGTGGCGGAATTGCATCTCAACTGGGTTCAGTACCTGCCGTATGCATTAGCCCCTTCCATAGGTAGTGCGATGACATTATCCCAGGTTACATTGTGTGCGGTATGCATTACCCCCCTACTTAGGTGCAATAATTGTACAGGACTCGCCATATGCACTAGTTCCCCCCCCCCCATGGGCATTTAACCCCCTTCATAGGTGGAGTATTCCCCTACCACTGGCTTAAGTACTTGCTGTATGCATTCCACCTTCCATAGGTAGAGTAATTGCAATACCATTGCATATGGTCCTAACTGTCGTGCTATCCCTTTCCAAGGGCGGAGTGTTGCATTAACCCCTTCTGCAAGTCATCCACTAGCGGGAATCACTAAACATCTTGGGATGCTGCAATTTAACTACGCCACGGCTCTAGGCTTATTTCACAAGGGGGCGTGGCAACAGTCTGTACTGGCGGGTGCCCGGTACTCTAAGTGGTATACGGGCGCCGCCAGTGGATACGGTGGCTATCCTTTCTTTTGGCGCAAGTTTTTGAACATTCTCATCCTCTCTCTCCTCAGGGGGTTGCCCAGCATCACTTGTGTCCCAGAGACCCCCCCCATCTCCATGGGCCTCAACCATTCCTGTCGGTCATGATATTGTCCGCTTCAATGCGTAGTGCGTACGCCATTGCACATATATGGTGAGTACGTTCCTTGCGAGTCGAGTGTTCGCTGACTCTGTATTCTCTACTCGCCACGCCTCCTTCTCTAGGAAAGTGCTTATGTTGGCACTCTCCACAGGTGTAGCTTTGTCGCTAATGCTAGAGTTTGTAGTCGCTGCCATGGGACAGCCCCCTCAGTTAGGGGTCCTACCCTGACCCTAGCTTTGGCAGTTGCTCCTGTTCAGCGCCCTTCCAGGTAGAGTTTTTTAAGTTAGCTCTACTTCTCTGGGGCAGTATGGTACATGGCTTCTACGGATAGTCTTAGGCCTCCCCCTCAGTTTTGCGCTGACGGGGCAAGCACTTGCTACTGTTGTGGGAGTGGTATTTGCGTTACCACTACATTCTTCAGTTCTGCACAGCTCATTAGTCAGGTGGTGGACTCTTCTAGCACTGAATTCGGTGGCCTCTGCGGGTGGCCCCCTTCTCTGCTGTGGTATGGGGCTAGCTATACAGTGTGACTCCCCTTGCCTGACTTCCTCCTCAGGCAGAGTTTTTTTTTTTGCACAGTCACTTAATCCTTGGCTACTTCTGTATAGCGCCGGTCTCAGATGGGGAATGGGCTTTAGACCTAGCCTATTCTTCTGTATTTTTCCTCCTCTGGCTCATGGTTCATAGCAACCCCGCAAGCCTTGGTAGCTCCTACGTTACTACCTTTCTCTCATCTGCATTTGCACGGGGTATTCGTTTTCTGGCACTCCGCTCCCGACTGGTGGGCTGTGGCGCCTGCCACATCCCTCCTTCTACAGGGATTCCTTCCATTGGTCCCAGGTGTGCTAACAGTATCTACACAAAAGTTTCACTCCTTTCTCTCCCGAGCAAGAGATCAGGAAGCATGTGGCGTGGATGCCCTGATATCTCCTTCACAGGAGTTCTCCCTCCTTACTTGTTTTCCCCCCTCCCCAGGGTTCTACGGAAGATCAGGATGGAGGGCATTCCGGCAATCCTAATCGCTCCGGATTGGCCCCGTCACACGTGGTACGCTGACCTTGTTTTCCTTCTAGATGTCCCTTGGTCACTGCCACTCAGAGACTACCTTCTTTCTCAGGTTCCGGTCTTACATCAGCTTTTAAGGTCTTTTCATTTAATGGCGTGGCTATTGAATCTGCCATTTTGATGCACAGAGGGTTTTCGACGGACATCATCCACACTATGATTTAGGCCAGGAAGCATGCATTGTCCAGGATCTATTATAGGACCTGAAGGTCCTTCCTGGGCTTCTGTGGAAGCCGGGACATCCTCTCACTCAGTTTTTTTTTTTTTTTCTCCTCACGGTCCTATCCTTTCTACAATCAGGGTTGGACCTTGGTTTAGCCCTTACAGGGAGTGCAGAATTATTAGGCAAATGAGTATTTTGACCACATCATCCTCTTTATGCATGTTGTCTTACTCCAAGCTGTATAGGCTCGAAAGCCTACTACCAATTAAGCATATTAGGTGATGTGCATCTCTGTAATGAGAAGGGGTGTGGTCTAATGACATCAACACCCTATATCAGGTGTGCATAATTATTAGGCAACTTCCTTTCCTTTGGCAAAATGGGTCAAAAGAAGGACTTGACAGGCTCAGAAAAGTCAAAAATAGTGAGATATCTTGCAGAGGGATGCAGCACTCTTAAAATTGCAAAGCTTCTGAAGCGTGATCATCGAACAATCAAGCGTTTCATTCAAAATAGTCAACAGGGTCGCAAGAAGCGTGTGGAAAAACCAAGGCGCAAAATAACTGCCCATGAACTGAGAAAAGTCAAGCATGCAGCTGCCAAGATGCCACTTGCCACCATTTTGGCCATATTTCAGAGCTGCAACATCACTGGAGTGCCCAAAAGCACAAGGTGTGCAATACTCAGAGACATGGCCAAGGTAAGAAAGGCTGAAAGAAGACCACCACTGAACACGACACACAAGCTGAAACGTCAAGACTGGGCCAAGAAATATCTCAAGACTGATTTTTCTAAGGTTTTATGGACTGATGAAATGAGTGAGGATGGATGGGCCCGTGGCTGGATTGGTAAAGGGCAGAGAGCTCCACTCCGACTGAGATGCCAGCAAGGTGGAGGTGGAGTACTGGTTTGGGCTGGTATCATCAAAGATGAGCTTGTGGGGCCTTTTCGGGTTGAGGATGGAGTCAAGCTCAACTCCCAGTCCTACTACCAGTTTCTGGAAGACACCTTCTTCAAGCAGTGGTACAGGAAGAAGTCTGCATCCTTCAAGAAAAACATGATTTTAATGCAGGACAATGCTCCATCACACGCGTCCAAGTACTCCACAGCGTGGCTGGCAAGAAAGGGTATAATAGAAGAAAATCTAATGACATGGCCTCCTTGTTCATCTGATCTGAACCCCATTGAGAACCTGTGGTCCATCATCAAATGTGAGATTTACAAGGAGGGAAAACAGTACACCTCTCTGAACGGTGTCTGGGAGGCTGTGGTTGCTGCTGCACGCAATGTTGATGGTGAACAGATCAAAACACTGACATAATCCATGGATGGCAGGCTTTTGAGTGTCCTTGCAAAGAAAGGTGGCTATATTGGTCACTGATTTGTTTTTGTTTTGTGTTTGAATGTCAGAAATGTATATTTGTGAATGTTGAGATGTTATATTGGTTTCACTGGTAAAAATAAATGATTGAAATGGGTATATATTTGTTTTTGTTAAGTTGCCTAATAATTATGCACAGTAATAGTCACCTGCACACACAGATATCCCCCTAAAATAGCTAAAACTAAAAACTACTTCCAAAAATATTCAGCTTTGATATTGAGTTTTTGGGGTTCATTGAGAACATGGTTGTTGTTCAATAATAAAATTAATCCTCAAAAATACAACTTGCCTAATAATTCTGCACTCCCTGTAGTTCCGTGATGGGTCAGGTGTTGGCGCTTCTATCCTAAGGGACACAGCTTTCCAGCGTCCCCTGGTGCCATGAAAACCTTCCTTCAGGGAGTGGCACATACGGTTCCTCCGTACTGTCCTCCTCTTACCACCTTGGGATCTAAATATAGTCCTCTCAGCGCTACAGACTTCTCCCTTTGAGCCCTTGCTGGAGATCTCTCGCTGACTCCTGTCCTGGAAGGTAGTTTTTTCTTGTGGCTATCACATCCATCAGACGGGTGTCCCAGGTGGGGGCGCTCTTTTGCAGAGTATAAGGCGGTTCTCCGGCCCATTCCTTCTTCTCCCGAAGGTGGTCTCTGACTTCCATATCAATGAAGAAATTGTCCTTCCTTCACTGTACCTCTACTTCCCACCCTAGGGAAGGGATTTACATCATTGGACGTTGTCAGGGCTCTGATTATTTGGCAGTCTCTAGTCCCTTGCGGCATACAGAACCCCTTTTGTCATCTGGAGGGTCCTCGCAAGGGTTTGGCGGCCTCCAAGGTGGCAATTGCATGTTGGATTCGGTTTGCTAGTGCCGAAGCATACCGTGCCCGGAACAGGGCTCCGCCCTTAGGTGTCACGGCTCACTCCACCAGCGTGCACCAGCCTCGGTCGCACAGCTGTGCAAGGCGGCTACGTGTCCTCCTTACACCTATTCACAAATTCTACCAGGTGCATACTTATGGTCTTGCAGGCGGCAGTTTCTTAGATGCCTGCAGGGACGCTTGGTTTCATGGGTCTGTGGTTTTTCCTTCCCTGTGGGCTGCGTTTGGACGTCCCACGGTTCCTGTGTCCCCTAATGAATATGGGCGAGAAAAGGAGATTTTTGTATAACTTACCAGTAAAATCTCTTTCTTGCTCTTCATTGGGGGGGACAGCACCCACCCAGTATTGTTGTTCAGCCACAGTTGCGGCAGTGTTGGTTAGAAGCTTGTTGTTGGTTCCTTGGCATTGTTGGGGTTCCAAGTTTTTTCGTTGGTTAACTTACCTCTCCTACTGCTTGTGCACAAACTGAAGCTCTCTCTCCAGGCTGGAGGGGGTATAGTTGTGTGGGAGGGGCTAATAGTTTTATCTAGTTTCAATGCCTCCTAGAGGACATAGCTATACCCACTGTTCCTGTGTCCCCCAATGAAGAGCGAGAAAGATTTTACTGGTAAGTTAGTAAAAAAAAAAATAAAATCTCCTTTTTCTAGTACTGGAGTCACATAGGCAGGTGCTCTATGCCACTGGTTCAGAAGTAGAAAAGTCGTTTTCCACAGTGTAATGCACATTCAAAATTCTAACAGCTTCAAATTGATTTCAATATAAAAACTCAAGCATGTGCAAACTTTGTACACTTTTTTTTTTTTTCAGTAGCAGATTTGAAAAATTGTTAGGCTATGTTTACACAGTTGTTTTTGTTCTGAAAAAATATTATGCAAATTTCACTTAAATTCCATGTGGTATTTCCAGTGGTTTTTGATCCTACCCACTTCCTTGGGAAGCCTTTGTGGATTCAATGCAAAATCTACACCAAGAATGAACACGTCCCTAATTCTCAGTTGTCTCCATGACCGCACACATGAGAACTACCAACGAATTAACTTTAGGGAGGGACCTAAACTGAAGGACGTGTTAATAACTCAAAATAGACCAGCAGAAGTATTGAACTTTAAGGCTACATGCACACGAACGTAGTTGGTTTCTGTGTCCGTTCAGTTTAAAAAAAAAAATAGAACATGTCCTATTCTTGTCTGTTTTGCATTGTTAGAATGGATCCGCAAACAAAAACGGATGCCATTATTGTAGCCCAATATTGCATATTCATTTATACAACCAAAGACCCACTGTTTGTGTGTTTTGACTATCCACACAGATTGGGGCAGTTTCAGGTGTGCTGTTGTGGAGACGACTGGGGGGGGGGGGTGTTATCTGTTAATATTGATTACCTATCCTGAGAAAACGCACCAAACTCACTTCTATGGGGCCAGCGTTGCGTGAAAATCGCAGAATATAGAACATGCTGCGATTTTTCATGCAATGCACAAGTGATGCGTGAAAACCAACGCTCGTGTACACTGACCCATTGAAATGAATGGGTCTGGATTTAGTGCAGACGCAATGCGTTCGCATCATGCATTGCACCCGCGCTGAATACTCGCTCGTCTGCAAGGGGCCTTAGGTTGGTAATTTAAAGAACTTCATGAAATGCAAAAGTATTGTGACCACCAGTGGCCTCACCTGGGAATAATAGCTGACCACTGGCGGTTACCACTGTATAAGTCATCTGGTGTGTATGTATATGAATACCATATATAATAATCTTCTCTACCTTTTTGTCTTTAAAGTCTGTGCCGGGCTCCTTCAAACCGTGTAAAAGGTCGTCCATTTAGACCTACCAGAGCTATGGCTGTGGACCTCTTTCCTCAAACCCCACATTGTGAACTTCTCATTCTTTTTGAAAGAGTGGAGTATACCGAGAGTGCCAGTAATTCTGCCCCAGACGTCGTCCATGAACATACAGAGGGTTGTCAGCAAGATGGCAATACAGAAAAAGAATGCCATACTAATTCACAAGCAATAAATGCCTAGATCTGCACATACTGTTGAACTACATTTTTTTAACCATTAACATTTATAGTATAGCAATAGCTTACAGGACAGACTTAATACAATCAGTACTGCAAAATGTACATTATCTTACTTGGTAAATCACTTTTTTTTAACTACATGTATTGCAGACTATACACAACAGTATCACCCATCCTAGGTGATAGCTGATGCATTGGTCCATAGTGCACACATCTGTATTCAAGGAGGTCTACCATTAAATTGTGTTATACTGGAGCTGAAAATGTAATTGTTTCTTAATATTCATGTTAGCATTGACTTCTGCTTCCTATATAGTAAGAGCTCAGATTACTTTTATATTGTTGGTTCTGTGAAATAAATATGCAAATTTTCTTTATGTCCCAAAATAAAATAAATTTCTGTTTGCATTCAAAATTGGTGCAAATGGACTTTCAGCTAAACCACTACGTTTAAAATTCCCTTCCTTCTATATCCACCCCTTCCAACTTATAACAGCATTGTATAAGCTACCAACAAATCAAATGTGTATTGGGAGCATCTGGTGACACTATTCTGGATTTGTCCCCTGACATGTAGGATTTCAGTGGTGCCATCATTTGTTCTGCTCCCACTCTCCATAGTCATAAACTTGGACTAGCCAAGCATGCATGGTTAACCCTTAGTTCAGACCTGAGCGTTTTACAGCGCGTTCCTACACGCTGTAAAACGCTCAACACTGAGAAACCAATGCTTCCCTATGGGAATGGTTCTCACCTGGGCGTTTTACAGCGCGTACGATCGCGCTGTAAAACGCCCGACGCTCAAACAAGTTCTTGAGCTTTTTTTGGGGCGTTTGTCGCGCGTTCCCAAATATCTATGTGCGGGAACGCGCGACAATGTGTGCACGCCTGTCTCTGTATGCGCGATTTGTAAACGCCCGTACAATCGCGCATACAGGGGGTTCAGACCTGAGAGCTCTGAAAGGGAAAAATCCAGTGAAGACAGAGGCTGGCCAGTTGTTTAAAGGGTATCTGTCAGCAGATTTGTATCTATGAAACTGGCTCGCCTGTTACATGTGCGCTTGGCAGCAGAAGGCATCGGTGTTGGTCCCATGTTCATATGTGCCCGTATTGCTGAGAACAAATTGTTTTAGTATATGCAGATGAGCCTCTAGGAGCAATGGGGCCATAGTCCTTAATCCTACAGGCTCTGCTCTCTCTGCAACAGCTGTGTCCACTCCACTTTAGCAGGGTCAGACGTGATGACATTTCACTGCCTGGCCCTGTCATTTTTTCAGCAATGTAGTTACATATGAACATGGGAAACAGATTCCGCTGCCAAGTGCGCATGGAACAGATCAGCCAGTTTCAGAGGTACAAATCTGCTGACAGATGTCCTTTACTGTTATAAGGGATTTATCAGACATCTTTGACCAAAGTATCTGTTGTGCCTTTACTAACAAAGCCTACTATAAGCAGCACATGCAAATTCTAGCATCTTTACCCGAATGGGTTGGCCAAAAACTAAACATTTAAATGACATGCCAATTGTTGGTTCATAAAACAGTGATTAATGTCCCATTAAATCTAGATTTTTTTTATTTATATTATGAAAAAACAAGTTGTTCACTAGAGACCTGGAATGGCAGGGGAGGATGTTTTCTTCTGCAGAAAGCTATTCTTTTTCCGCACCTCAGCCTTTTGTGTCAGAAACAATGGAGGAAAGGAAAAACTCAGGCTCACCTTTAGATTGCATTATGGAATAGAATAAAAAAGATAAGTACTGTAAGTAGATTTCTAACTGTACTACAATAAAGCAAAAAGTGAAACAATTGACTTGTAATAAACTTTATTGCTTAAAACCAAAAGACTTTAAAAACACAATACCAAGGATCAAGTGCACAAGATTTACACCAGTATTAAGAGCAGAATCCCATTTCAAACGTGTCAAGTTTAACAAATCACGTATTTGACAGTCACTCCACATAATTCATACATAACCATTGATTAGGTATAATTAGATTACAAGTTATCACTGCGCAGACAATACTTATACCAGTTAATACAGCTGGCTGGAGAAAAACCAAGCCTTTCATTTGCATTGGCCTCACTAGGTCATGGAACATAATGACCTTAATCAGGTCTACTTCGTAAACAGGTTGTCTCTTTTCATTATAGCTTAGCCTGGATATTAGGATGTGTGTGTGTATATATATATATATATATATATATATATATATACATATATACACACACACATAATATACATAAATGAAGAATTTATGTCTAAGTGGCTTCTAGTAAAGTAGCTCCTTAGATAAGGTTCCAAGCAGTTGAATAGGTTTCTGCATACAACCAGTACCAAACAGCTTGTCTGCTCTCATACCTTTTTAGGTTTGTATATTACTCTGACAGTACCCTATTCTCAAAGTATTTAACATATAACACAGGGAAAAGTCATGTTACATAGTCTGCATTATTCTCGCTTTAGACAGTCTGTCGATGAAATGGAAAAATCAATCTGTATTAATAAGAAAGAAAGTTTAATACCAAATTGTCAGGCACCAAAATAGATATCAGAATTCCAGTATAACAGAGCAAGCGATGAGCACATACAAATAAAACAATAAGTAAAAATCCTTTATGCGAGGCAAGGCTAGAAGTAGTAATGCATATGGTTTGTAAACACAATGTCAGTGAGCTGAAGGACTTTCTCTACCCATAGAGAATGGCAAAAGTGATCCTTCAAAAGCTGAACAGACTGCAGTCCAATTGCTCAATCCTTTAGTGATCTTGTCAGTCTATAAAGCGTTCCTCTGAGGTAATAAATGTACAACAGGCGTCTATATATTCCATAAAGAATGATCAGGCATTCACCATAAAAGATTATTTCTCATAAAAACTCCTGTACAATCAATTCTAAGTTGGAAGAAAATTATTAGTAGTCAACAAAACATCCATAAATGTGGACACTAAGGCCGCTTTCACACAGTCACTGTTTGGTCGGTGATTTCAATTTCATTATACTTTTTTTTTTTTTTTTTTTCTGCAGGTTCCACTTCTGGTTTTGGCTCACAATCATTGATGAGAATCAGTTACCAAACACCTGACTGTGTGATAGCGGCCTAAGGCTCGGGACCGACTTGTCTGCAATTTGTTGTCAATGTGACTATTAGATCTGTCATTTGGTTGTAGAAAGCCAAACAGCTGAAAAGTCAGCGGCATGTTGCGGCCACAAGCTACTTGCATTTTGGTCGTGTGTGACCAAAAATCCAACTGTGTTGGATTTTTTTGTGAATTTCGAATTGAGCATCCATTGTCAGTCTTGTGCAACACTGCAACCTTCATTTGCCCCAGCCCAAGGGCTCATGCACACGACAGTATGTATATTGTGGCCCGCAAAATATATGAATGACATACATGTAACATCCTTATTGTATCAGTTTTTTTTTTGTTGCAGATCCACTGTAACAATGCCTATCCTTGTCCGCAAAACAGACAAGAATAGGACATGTTCTATCTTTCTAAGTGAATGGCTCTGCATATAGGCCTAAAAAAAAAAAAAAAAGTGTGCATGAGTGTTTAGGCCTAGTTCACACAGTCAGTGTTTGTTCAGCGATTTTCATCAGTGATTGTGAGCCAAAACGAGGTACAAATCTTTCCATTATCCCTCATCTCTGTGTTGTATCCACTTCTGGTTTTGGCTCACAATCTCTGAAGAAATCACTGAACAAAACACTTAAAGTGTAACAGTTATGTTTACATTTAAAAAATACCACTGTTTTCCTTGAGTTTTTCCCCTAGTTACAGCTGTAACATTTACAATATGAGGACCTTCTCAAGATGGCTCCTCTGCCAGTTCTCTGAGGCCAAAACCGCTTTCCCTCACTTTCCATACACACTTGCTGTAGCCAGCAGCTCCCTGCCAGCCAATCAGATTGGATTACCGAGAGACACGCCTCCTCACGCTGAAGCCTAATGCAGGCATGCAGTGTGAATGACCGCCCCTCTGTCTTCTTAGCCAGAGACAGACAAGCCACAGCAACTGTCTTTTAACCCCTAAGTACCGAGCCACTTTTCACCTTAAATCCCAGGCCGATTTCTGAAAATCTGACATGTGTTAATAACTTTGGAACGCTTTTACTTATATAGGCCATTCTGAGATTGTTCTCTCGTGACACAATGTACTTCATGACAGTCATAAACTTGAGTCAATATATTTCACCTTTTTTATGAAAAAAATCCCATATTTACCAAAAATTATGAAAAATTTGCAATAAAAAAAATTCTCTGCTTTTAAAACAGAAAGTGATACCTCATAAAATATTTATTACTTAACATTCCCCATATGTCTCACTTTACGTTGGCATCATTTTGTATGTCATTTTATTTTTAGGATGTTAGAAGGCTTAGAAGCAATTTTTCACATTTTCAACAAAATTTCCAAAACCATTTTTTTGAGCACCAATACAGTTATAAAGTGATTTTGAGGGGCTTAGGTAATGGACACCACCCATATAATTACCTCATTTTAGAAACTACACCCCTTAAATTATTCAAAACTGATGTTACAAACTTTGTTAACCCTTGAGGTGTTCCACAAGAATTAAAGGAAAGGAAATATTACATTTCAAAATTGTTAATTTTTTCTTGCAACACAGCAACGGTTAACAGCAAAATAAACTGCAATAAATATTACTCAGATTCTGCAGTTTACAGAAATACCCCATATGTGGCGGTAAACTGCTCTATAGGCATGTGGCAGTGGTCAGAAGGAAAGGAGCGCCATTTGGATTTTGGAGGCAGATTTCGCCTAAAAAAAAAAGCGTTTTACGGAATTTGGAAACACTTGGCTGTAAAAATGAAAATTTTCTTATCTTCCAATAAAATGCTGCTTTAGCCCCAAATTTTTAATTTTCACAAGGTGTAACAGGAGAAAAAGCACCCCATAATTTGTTACCCATTTTCACCTGAATACAGCCATATGTGATGGTGAACTGCTGTGGGGGAACATGGCAGAACTCCAGAAGGAGCGCCATATGGGTTTTGCAGCGCAGATTTTGATGGACAGGTTTATGGGTGCCATTGGTTTTTTTTTTTTTTTTTAAGTGATTGGCTTATGTGGGGGCTCATTTTTTGCAGGATGAGGTGACTGATTGTTATCATTTAGGGGTACATAAAACTTTTTGTGAGGAAAGGTGAAAAAAAAATGGGTTTGGTATAGTTTTTTTCAGCATTCATTTGAGGGGGCATATAATGTGATGTTTATAGATCAGGTTGTTACAGACACAGCGATACCCAATCTGACTAATTTTTATTTTTGTTAAGTTTTACACAGGGAAATCATTTTTGAACAGAATAAAATCTTGTTTTTGTGTTGCCATTTTCTGAGAGCCCTATTTTTGGGGTGACTGACACTATTTTGGGGTGCATGACTTTTTGATCGCTTGCTATTACACTTTTTGTGATGTAAGGTGACAAAAAAAAATTGCTTTTTGGCACAGTTATTTTTTTATGGCATTCACCTCAGGGGTTAGGTCATGTGATATTTTTATAGAACAGGTTATTATGGACATGGCAATACCTAATATGTACAAGTTTTACACAATATTTATTTAAACAAATTATTTTTTTTTAAATCATGTTTTAGTGTCTCCATAGTCTAAAAGCTATAGTGTTTTTTTTTTTTTTTTTTTTAATTGTTTGGGCGATTGTCTTACGTAGGGGCTAATTTTTTGTGGGATGAGGTGACTGTTAGCATGGTACTATTTTGGGGGGGCATACGCCTTTTTGATTGCTTGGTGTTTCACTTTTAGTGATGTCAGGTGACAGTTTTTTTTGCAGTTTTTATTAATTTTTTTGACGGTGTTCATCTGAAGGGTTAGGTCATGTAATATTTTTATAGAGCCGGTCGCTACCCAATATGTCTACTTTTACTTTTCATTTTTTTTTTCCTATTTCTTACAATTTTTTTTTTTTTACTTTATTTTGGGAAAAGGACATTTTTATTACTTGGAACTTTTTTTTTTCCTTTTTTCCCTTTATTTTTTGTCCCACTCTGGGACAAACTTTTAGGGGTCTGATCCCCTTTACAATACTCTATTGTGATGCATTGGCTGTAAGTGTATTACACACTGTAATACACTTACAGTCTGCTTCCTGTAAGATCCAGGGGGCTGGATCTTACAGGCTGTCACAGAAGGCATCGGGCTGCCATCTCGTCCCCATCACAGCAGCGCAGGGACCTGATGGCCACCCGCACCCCACAGGATCCTGCATGTGCCACTGTCAGCGCTGACCACGGCCGTGCAAGGGCATACAGCAGGGGTCTGGCTATCAGTGACTGTCGGACCCCTGCGCTGGGATTCTACAGGTTAAGGGAGCAGTGGAAAGGGATAGAAGACATTAATGAAAGCTGTTATTATAAGGCAATTACAGATCTTTTGACAGACTAACTCAGGTATACATGCCTAGCTCTAATAAACTAGTAAATAAAAAAAATGACAGTTACACTTTAAAGGCCCCTTTCACACAAGCAGGTTTTCCATGCAGGTGCAATGCGTGACGTGAACGCATAGCACCCACACTGAATCCTGACCCATTCATTTCAATGGGTCTGTGTACATTAGCGGTTTTTTTTCACACATCAGTTCTGTGTTGCGTGAAAAATGCAGCATGTTCTATATTCTGCATTTTTCACGCAGCCCATGCCCCATAGAAGTGAATGGGACTTCAGTGAAAAACGCATTGTATCCGGATGCAATGCGTTTTTCACTGATGGTTGCTGAGATGTTTGTAAACCTTCATTTTCTTTATCACGTGTGTGAAAAACACATCAAAACGCATTGCAACCGCGCCCAAAAAAAAAAACGGAACACCTGAACGCAAATCGCATACAAAACTTACAGAACTTGCTTGCAAAATGGTGGGAGTTTCACTTAACGCATCAGGACCTAATCCGTATCGTTCGTGTGAAAGAGGCCTTAGAAGTGTAAACTAGGCCTTAGAAGCAATGTAAATCAATTAAGGGTCGGTCACAGGGCTCATGCACAATAAGAATTTTAAACTGATCAGACTTCTGTCAGTGAAAACTGACATATTGCCTTTAGTTTTGTTTCCATGTTTCCTGCCAATTTGTTAAGTGAGCAAAATAAATACGTTTTTGCTTTTTTCCCAGAGAGGTCATCAGTTTTTGATGCGTTTTTTTCACTGTGGTTCAGATTCAGAATGGACAAGTCCTATGTGAAACAATAAAACAAACAATTGTGCATGAAAAAATTATTGTGCATAAACTGATTGACTTTCAGGATATATGTGTGGACAATCCGTACTGAAATCAGTGAATGGAGAAAAAAAAAATATATATATATATATTTGACGAGCAGCTGATTTTAAAATTCGCAACTTAGGTCAAAATCCGTGCGTAATAAAAATCTGCATCGTGTGCGTGAGAATTTCAAATTCTCACAGAATACAATGTACATGAACTAAGGTGCGGATTTTATGCATGCAAATCTCCACACAATCCTGATCGTGTGCATTTAGCCTAATAGGTCGGTTTCCAGTTCAGCTGCTTGCAGTTTTAAACAGGGATTGCTTCTGTTCATGAAAATCACTCAAGTGCATGAACCCTTAGGGCACATTCAAACGGCCGTATGTTGCTTTCCGCATCTGGTCCGCAATTTTATAGATTAGATGCAGACCCACTGACTTCTATGGGGTCCTTTTCTTCCATTCCACAGCTCCGCAAAACAAACTTTTCTGTGAAAATCAGGACGTAACCCCATTGAAGTCTATTGCGTCTGCAAAAATGCGGAATGCAATCAATGCTGAACTGTCCACAAAAAAACAGATCCGCATTTTTGCTAACAACATACAGCCATCTGAATGAGCCCTTAGCGTATGGCCACGCGGTCAGGTTTCTGCGTGCAGTTTTGGAAGAAGAGAGAGGCAAATTCATATCTATCCTTTATACTTTCTCACCTTTTATGATCCACTCCTGATTTTGGCTTCCAAAACTGCCCCCAGGAAACCTGACCACGTGGTCCTACCCTTAAAGGGGTTGTCCGGGTTCAGAGCTGAACCCGGACATACCCTTATTTTCACCCCGGCAGCCCTCCTGAGCCTCGTATCGGAGCATCTCATGCTCCGATGCGCTCCAGTGCCCTGCGCTAGATCGCGCAGGGCATGGGCTCTTGTGTTTTCAATAACACACTGCCGGGCGGTAACTTCCGCCCGGCAGTGTGTTCGGTGACGTCACCGGCTCTGAGGGGCGGGCTTTAGCTCTGCCCTAGCCGTTTTACTGGCTAGGGCAGAGCCAAATCCCGCCCATCAGTGCCGGTGACGTCACCGGGCTGCCTGTCAGCCCCATAGAGAGCCCCGTACGTCACCGGAACTCAGAAAAATGCCTTTGCCCTGTGCAATTTAGCGCAGGGCAAAGGAGAGCATCGGAGCATGAACTGCTCCGATGCTCATGTCAGGGGGGCTGCCGGGGTTAAAATGGAGGGATGTCCAGGTTCAGCTCTGAACCTGGACAACCCCTTTAAGAAAGGAGGCTGGAATCACACATGCAATTTTTGCAGCATTTTTTTTTTTTCTCTTAGCCAAATTCAGCCATAGATCCAAAAAAAAAAAAAAACATATTAGGAAAGACTGGTATTGATCATCAATGTATCAAAAACTGCATGTGTGATTTCACACTACATTCTTTGAAACTTAGGGTGGGAAAACATCTGGGGAAAAAACCTTCACATAGACTTCCAAGTGCGATTAAGGCCTCTTTCACATGAGCGAGTTTTCCATCCAATCGTGCTGTTAACAGATACCATCTGGACAGAATCCTGACCAGGGTTGCATCACCAATGAGGCAGGTGAGGCGATCGCCTCAGGCAGCACCAGGTAGGGGCAAGAGGATGACAGCGGAAGGGCCATGGGCAATGTGTGCTTTCACTGTGACAAAAGGGTTAGGTTAAGAAATTGGCATGGAACGGGGTGCTGTTTCATTTTTCGACTCAGGCAGCAGAAAGGCTAGGTGCACCCATGGTTGGGCCTGTGCACATAAGTTATTAATCACTGATCATCTCTGCATTCAGGAAAAATCACAGCAAGTTCTATAATGTGCGTTTTTTCACGCAGCCTTGGCTCCATAGAAGTGAATGGGGGCTTGTGTGGAAAAATGGAAGGCATCTGGATGCAATGTGATTTTCACTGATGGTTGCTAGGAGATGTAGATTGTTATTCCTCAGTTTATCTTCCTGCACATCAAAAACTGATGGCACCCACGGAAAAATTTAAACACTGAATGTAATCGCAGACAAAACTGATTCAACTTGTGCCCAAAAACAATTTTTTTTTCCTGAACAGATTTCGTACCACTCATGTGAAATAAAATAATTTTACAAGTCAAAAAAAAATAAAATTTATAAAATCTCTGCGACTGAAAATCTGTTCCATCCATCTGAATGAAGTTTGAATTTTGGTGGGAAGCGCATGGATTTCTGCAAGCCCCATTTGAATGGAATTGATTTTCCATCGCAGACATTTTTGCAGCAAAACAAAATCTGCCGTGTGTTTAGGATCTCACTGGCAACCTTCACATGACAGTATTCTGGTTAGTACGTTACATAAGTATTTGTAAAGCAACACCAGGAATGCATTTAATAGATAGAAAAAGATGCAACGTATATGTTAAATGGATGCCTCTGACAGATGTCATATAGTGGCATCCATCACCATGGAGTTCCATTGAAAAAAAAAAAAAGTCCTTTTCCTCAAAGAAGACAGAAGAGAAGCCGGGCTGCGCGAACAAGTGGATTAAGGGGAGTTACATTATTAAAATTTTTTAACCCCTCCAGCCCTATTTTACTAAGAATTCTTTATTAAGAATGCTATTATTTTTCCTTATAACCATGTTGAAAATAAAGATTGGGTCCCCATCCAGATAGTCTCCTAGCAACCGTGCGTGAAAATCGCACTGCATCCGCACTTGCTTACGGATGCTTGCGATTTTCATGCAGTCCCATTCACTTCTATGGGGCCTGCGTTGCCTAAAAATCGCACAAAATAGAGCATGCTACGATTTACACGCAACGTACAAGTGATCAGTGAAAATCACTGCTCGTGTGCACAGCCCCATAGAAGCGAATGGGTCGGGATTCAGTACGGGTGCAATGCAGTCACCTCACGCATTGTACCCGCGCAGAAATCTCGCCCGTGTGAAAGAGGCCTTACAGTTCTAGAATAAACTGGATAACAGTGACAGCATTATGTCAGTGTTAACCAATACATTCCAGACCTCTAAGGCTAGGTCTACACGACACAATGAGCGTGCAACATTTGTCACACCAATGTCGCGCTGCAATTTTTATAATGATAGTCTATGATGTCGCAATGCGACAGTCGCTGAAAAATACATCTCAAATTGATTTTTTGCGACTGTCGCGTTGCAGTGCGACACCATAGACTATAATTATAAAAATTATCGAGCAACATTGTTGTGTGACAAATGTCGTCGCGTAGACCTAGCCTGAGGGTTACATAGCATCATAAGTCAATAGAATGCTATGACACATGCTCGTTTGAAAGGGGCCTTAAGGCTGTATTACACAGCCCTATGTGGAAGACGATTACATGCAGCGCTCTGCTCCACAGCATTGGGAGGAACGATCGCTATGCCATCACTGGTCCCCATGCTGTACAGTGGTTTGCTGGCTGCAGATCGTTATTAGACACCACAATCTGCCGCCTGCAAGCGATAATATTTTAACACGTCAAAAGATTTGCGTTTGCTTGTTCATTGGACAATCGGCGGCAGTTGCCAGGTGATTGCTAAAGAGCGTTCCATTATAGCAGTAGAACATCATAATTAAAAGAAGTGCCAAAGCCATCAAATGATGGAAACAAAATGTTGCCAAATGGACTCCATTGACTATAATGGGATCAGCTTGGATTTTACCGACCAAACAGCACAGCATGCTATATTTTGTCCTGTTTTTTAAACAAATGCCTCATTCACACATCAGTGTTTTGGCGATTTCCATTTGTTATTTTGAGCCAAAGCCAGGTGCGGCTCTAAACACAGAACAGGTCCAGATCTTTCCCTTATACCTTATGTCTGTGGCGGCTCCAATCCTGGTTTTGGCTCACAATCACTGACCAAAACCCTTATGTGTAAGTGAGACATAAATTCTACAACAGAGCCTCTGATGCAGATATGAACGAAGCTTCACTAGAAGTATTACAGACTTATATGTAAAGAACATTAAAGGGGTTCTACAGTTATTTTAATCTCATGGATAGATCATCAGCATCTGATCAGCTGTTTGAGAAGGCAGCGGCGCTGGCAGTAGCACTGCAGCCTTCTCAAACAGCTGATCGGCGGGGGTATCGGACCCCTGCCGATCAGATGCTGATGATCTATCCAGATAGATCATCGGTTTAAAATAATTGCTGAACCCCTTTAAAAATGAAATGCCAAAGCCCATTCATAGAATCCTGAACTCCCCAAAACCCCTCCTGTATAGCCACAAAAGATGGTTAAAAGAAAAAAATATATATACATGCACAGTTAATATACATTTCTATTTAGGTACCAGGTTTCTAGTTTATTATAGAAAAATAAATAAAAAATGATAGCCTGTTTTACCTGTCAATTATGGAATGGCTTGATTAGATAAGCACGCTACCTTCAGTGGCTCCAAAAGGAACCCAAACATTTTGACCCAAAAAAGTTTCCCAGCCAAATATATTTGTCATTAAATGCTCTTGGTATGAAGCAAGGTTGTATTTATAAGAACTACCATAAGTAGAATGTGCTAGAACAAAAGGTACGGATGGCCCAAATGATAAGTCCCAGAGAAATGAATGGCTAACGGACCAGTAGGCCTCCTTCACACACACCATTTTGTGACTGTTTACTTCTGGCTTGTGGGGAAAAAAAATATAAAAAAAAATGTTTACATTCCAGGCCCTTTGAAAAATACCACAAAAAAACCTGGAAAAAAACATGCAGCTATGTCTGAAACCACCCATATAATACCAAATAATCTCCAAGTAGAACTTTCTCATACTAAGGCCTCTTTCACACTACCGCTTTTTTTTTCCGTTTTGCGGTCCGTTTTTTGCGTTCCGTATACAGAACCATTCATTTCAATGGTTCCGCAAAAAAACGGAATGTGTTCCGTATGCATTCCGTTTCCGTATTTCCGTTCCGTGGAAAAGATAGAACATGTCCTATATTTGGCCGCAAATCACAGTCCGTGGCTCCATTCAAGTCAATGGGTCCGCAAAAAAAACGGAACACATACGGAAATGCATCCGTATGTCTTCCGTATCCGTTCAGTTTTTTGCGGAACCATCAATTGAAAATGTTATGCCCAGCCCAATTTTTTCTATGTAATTACTGTATATGCCATACGGAAAAACGGAACGGAACAACGGAACGGAAACTGAACCACAACGGAAGCAAAAAACGGAACAACGGATCCGTGAAAAACGGAACGCAAAACACTGAATTCAACATACTGTAGTGTGAAAGAGGCCTAAACTTGAGCTACAGCTTAGTTTGAACTACTATATAAGCCACAATAGGAAAAAACTATTCTTAATATGAAGGAATCTCCATTGGCTACTAGAAACAGATAATCATTACATTCATCCAAATCCCAACTTATGGGAAAGTGGCAGAATCTCTAAATTATGATTATAGTAAAAGGCAAACTTTAGCATTAGAAGAAAAAGATTGCCTGGTAAATGTCACCATTGTGCCATCAATACGTTATTACTCGTGATCATACAGGCGCACAGTTTAGGTAAATTACATGCTTTATTTCTTGACTGTCAGTCACCTCCACTAAATGTGAAAATGAAGAGACATGTGAGATCCCGGCCTAGTCTAGAATCTTGAAGTTAAGAGCATCACACAAAAAGAAACAGAACTTTTAATCATTTTACAAAACATGAGATTGGAGGGGGTCTGACACTCCCATCGATCAGTTGTTTCCCGGTATCTACATAGTGGATGGAAGGCTATATATGCACACTGCATATTGCAGCTCAGCTCTCATTCACTTGAATGGGAGTAGAGCTGCAGTACCCCGGCAGTCACTACACAGTGTATGGAGCCTTCTACTTTCAGCTTTATTCACTGTAGAGTTTCTGGCGGCTTCCCCAAACAGCTGGTGGGTGGGTCTGCCGGATCCCCACCGGTCTGATATTGATGACCTATCCGCCTGCATTTTAATGTGGTACATTTCATGCATCTTTCCTTTCTCTCCAATAATTTACAAATTGACAGTTGTACTAGTCAATTTACATTACATGAGTTCAAGTATTTGTTTTCCAAAACTAAAAGCCTCTACGTTGTAGGTTTAATATGAATTGTTCACATTATCCTTTGCCATGTTTTAAGGCTTACCACCTAGGGGTCTCATTACTGAAGCAGGCAGGATATAAGGTTGTCGGTACATTCAACCTGGCTTGGAGGGTTAAAAACAAACCAAACATTTCTTGTCACCAGTGCTCTAGGTCCGGGACTCAGAGCTCTGGTGTCCTTTTTATTTAACTCTTGTACCCTACTTTGCGATCTGAGCATGGGTTCCTGATGCCTCTAATAACTACAAAAACATAACTACAAGATTCCTGAATATTATCCATTAAAATGACGACAGTCAGGACACATTTCTGAGCTTCTGCAGTGCTGCTGGAATTGAAGCATAGATATACAGATGTATTTGCATTGTTTTTCTATGTACTTGAATAGCAAAACATGGCGAGATCCAATTGATCATCTGGGTCTCCACCCTGACAAATCTATCATATTCATGTATACAGAATAATGTTAATGCATAATATAAGCCTATAGCAGTGATGGCTAACCTCCAGTACTCCAGCTGTGGTGAAACTACGATTCCCAGCATGCTCCATTCATTTCTATGGAGTTCCGAGAACAGCCAAGCAAGTGTACATCTTGGGAGTCGTAGTTTTAGCACAGCTAGAGTGCCAGAGGTTAGCCATCACAGGCCTATAGGAACATTGCAGTATGTGATTGGACACTTATTTTGTGTGTACAGTCGTATAAGGCTGCAGTGAAGTAGTAAGACCAGGATTTTACTATTCATGGCCTGTCCTCAGGATAGGCCATCAATATCTGATCAGCAGGGGTCTGATACACCACATTATCTTTAGTACTGAACACCTCCGTCCACTGTATAGTAGACAGACCTGTGTAGGACCAGCGGTGACTTTCAGCGCCAATCTGAAACAATTGATCAGCGGGTGTGCAGGGTGTATCCTGAGGATAGGCAATGAATTGTAAAATCCTGCACAAGCCCTGGGTCCCCGTGCACATTAGAGTAGTATAGGCTGAAATAAAAAGTTTTGGCAAGGGTGGCCAACTATCTAATATGTATGAATGCATTATGACACCCAACAGATTAGGTCAGGGGAAGGAAGGTTCGGGCAAGTTAAATTTCAATGTCCGATCCTATTGCTCTGGCAGGAGAAAGGTGTCAGACAGTGGCCACTGAAAACACATGCTTGCTTAGCCAAACCAAGCAAGCATGTGAATGGAGAAGTTGGTAGGAATAGCTGTCAGCAGAGCGTTTGGCCAACCATTACTTAAGAGGTATGAACACTTTTGTGCATGCTGCTCTATTAATACAATCATCTGATGAAGTGGCTGCATCCATGGATATTATTCATTTGAACGCATGTACAACTGCACTGACACAAAGGCCTTATGCACACAACCGTGGATTTGCGGACAGTCCATACGTCCATTCCGCAGCCCTGCAAAAAAATGTAAATAATTCTTGTCTGTTTTGTGGTCAAGAATAGACATTTCTACAGAGGGCAGGACGTTGTGTAAGATGTGGAACGCACATGGCCGGTATCCGTGTTTTGCGGACTGCGAAAATGGCCATGTGCATGAGGCCTTACTTAGCTATGTTTACATGATGGGATAGCTATGTATTAAAGGTCATATACATTGTACAATTACTGAGCAACTAAACAATCACAGCCAAGTACTGAGAATATACAAAAGGAGTATATAAAATATAAACCTGAACTATTATGATTATCTCACCAAATCCTGACACACACAATTCTTAACGCCCCCCCCCCCCCTACATAAAACAGTAATGACAACGTGGAAAAAGTTAGACACAGAGCCCAGTTAAGTTTTATCACTATATTGCATATAAAATTGTTTTATTGCCCAACTAAACAGGCTTTAATGCAGGAGCAAACAGCGTTCAAGAAGCTGCACAAGAACAGGAAGATGACAAAAAAAAATGCAAGAGAAGATGGGTGAAGTAGACGTGAATGACAAGAAGAGCCCACGCGTTCTGGCTTTACTCACTTGGCTTTTAACGAAGTTCAAGGAAAATAAATCTGCCTATTTTATCTCAACAGCATAAGGATAAATATGTAAAGCAGCCCACGTGGTGGTAGCAGACAGATCATTGCCTTTGGTACATATAAGGCTTTACAAGACAGGCAATATTAAGGTGAAAAACCTCTACATACACAAAGCTTACCAACATTCATATTTGTAACAACGATAGGATCCTACAATTATCAACCGATCCTCAGATCTAGTTACAACATCATAGCTTAAGTATCACAGAGTAGGTAGCCTGCACTAATTCACCAAGTAACTAAGACGTAGAAAAGTTATTTAATGCAAGGACGTTTGTATTACACTTAACACTTCAGCCCTCCCTCCATGAGGGATTTCACTTGATAACAACCCTTGGATGTCCTACAGAAACGCTTTAAAGCCACCCTTTGTGTGCTTAAATATTCATTGTATTAAATCGCTTGAGCACCCGCTGTAACTTCCTGCTCATGTGACCTCTAGGATACAAGGCGAGTGTGACCACCACAGCTGGGTTCGCTGCATACAATGTGTATCACACTTACAAGTAGTATTTGCATTGCAGACAGATGCAGCTATTGAAGGGCATAGGACAACATTCATTCAGTTTGCATACAGGCTGTGCTTACAAAACATCTTTTCAGTAAACCTCTATTACACAAGAGATGAATTACAGCAGTTGATTGCTCCGAACTTGCCAGGAAACTATATGGCTGCAACACACAGTCCATCCAGGTTATGGAGGCAGAGCAACTGACATGACAGATACTCTCTACAGCGTAAGCAGCCGAGATGTGTGCAAAAAAAAAATTGTATACATCTTCTGGGTATTGTTCTGCGGGTCCTTCATACATCAATCGCAGTACCTTAAAGGGGTTGTCAGAGTTATTTTTCTGTTCTTTGTCTGTTTCTAACTAAGCAAATGAAAGGACTTTACACGGCTGCTGCTTATTGCTCTCTCCCTGGATTCTTGAGGAAAAACATTAACCCCTTCAGCTGCACAGACTCTGTAGGCAGTGAGGAGACAAATGCTGGGCACAGGTGCTGATAGAGGAGTTCTGCAGAGCATTGCACAACAGGTAGGGGGGAAGAGTCAGTGTGTATCAGCAGTGTCATTGTACAGCTGGGACTTGTAGTCCTACACATACAATATACTGCTGAGTCTCCCAGCAGGCAGACATGTCACTCAGGGAAGCACTTGTATTCACTCCCTTTGCAGAACAGGGGGAGGGGCAGAAATTGTTGTTATTGCAGGTGAACAAAGGGCCAGAAGAGAACCTGGGAAATTAGGAAATATTGATTTTTTTTTTTACCTAAAACTTACTTAGCTTAGTTATATATTGCCGCCCATCAGATTTACAGTGCTATATATTTATTTTTCATAACTTTGACAACCCCTTTAATGCTACAGTCTAGGTTATTGTGTTTTCACATGGTCTGTGCCCATAAGCCAATAACCACAATGGATCATATTGCAGTGGCTACCACAGAGTAAAGCTTTCCCACACATCTTGATTTGAAATGTTTAGACCTTATATTTTGAAGCCTGGATTATAAATCAGCATGGTAAGCTAGCCGGAGATCAGTAGGCAAAACATCACTGCAAAACACTGGGCATACCAGGTTCTGTAAGAGTCTCGTGGATTAACTATTCAGTGCATTCAATGAAATCAGTATTTTAGCTTCGCATTTCATAAACTGGAAACTATACATCGTCGTCTTTTCTACAGACAGATGGGCATGACCCTTGGAGTGAAAATGCTTGGTGTCCCAAATTTAATGTTTTCTCTGACTAACAGCAAGCTTCATACAAGGGGGTAATAGGTCTATTTATCTCCAGCTGATTGGACAATGATTGGAAAAAATGGACAATGCATAAGGAAGCAGCCCTGTTTATGAATCACCTTCTACACCAGATGAAAAGTTTGTCGAAGTAAGCTCTCATGGTTTCTTATTGCTCCCTTTGGTGCACAGATCAAACATCCACTGTACAGAGGGGCTCATTGCCAGGCTGTGCAGATTCAACAATCGTCATCTTAGGCTTTTTCCGTGTCTCTTCCTGTTAGAGGAGAGCAAAAAACATTATACTCATTATATACTAAGAACATTTTATTTGACTATAAAGGGAAACTGCACACTATTCACACCATAGTACAGTATCAGCAAAGTGAATGAGATCACAGTTTTTTTTCCTCCATGTAGAAATTGACCTGTTGTGTGGATTTTAAAATCTGCAGCATGTTAATTGTTTGTGCAACTCTATACCTTTTGTAGAGTGATTTTTTCCCCATAGACTTCAATGGGGATGTTAAAACAGCAAAATCACAATAAAAAGTGCATATTTATGTGTATTTTTTGTGTGGTTTTGGTGCAAATTTCTTGCAGATTTTCTGCACACAAATCTGCACCATGTGCAGCCACCCTACGAGACAATGTATATGAGAAACTCAGGGTTTGCACCTTCACTGGCAATCAAGTGTGACATTTGAGTCAAAACACATTACTTCTAAAAGCAGGTGATTTTAAAAACAGTGCTCATCCTAAACTAAGGCTCTGCTTATCACCATTAACATTTATTTATATTTACCTGCTATTACTTTGAGACCTTTTGAAGCAAGACTGTTTTGCCTAAGGTCGAATGCACACGGTACAAGTGTATTACTGTAGTGCAGTAACCAATGACGCCGTGCGCTCCTGCTCTCAGCAGGAATCCAGGCCGTGTTACCACGGACCGCTCACGGCCGTGTGCATTCGGCCTAACACAGCGCACACACCAATATCCTGCTAGTTGGCCTACCTAGACACCACAAGACTGTCTTTTTTGCTCAATGTGCGCTTCACCAACAGTGCTGAAGGCCTCAGTGGTCATGTTACCACATAACCACCACTAGACTTCTAGCTGACGCAAGACCTGTACAACATGATTGCAGTATGAAACCAACCATTACTGTCTGGGCATGCATACCCAACTGGAGCTAAGGGCACTGTAAACTGAACTGCTGGTGTCAGACAGCATAGCTGTATAGAGTAAAACTATGAATGGGCCACAGAGTTACATCAGTTCTGCTGATCCTCTATTCTCAAGATATCTTATGCGACATGCCATAACTTTCTGTGATGGGAAAAAAAGGAGATTTTTGTATAACTTACCAGTTAAATCTCTTTCTCGCTCTTCCTTGGGGGACACAGACCTTGGGTATAGCTCAGCTCCCTAGGAGGCGTGACACTAAGTAAAACTGTTAAGCCCCTCCTCCATCAGCTATACCCTCAGCCTGGAGATAGAGGCTACCAGTTGCGTGTCCAAGTAGTGAAAGGATAACAACCAATAACGGAAACAACCAGCCAGCAAACCAACGGGGCGCCAGACCATAACCCTGTAACCAAACACAGAAGGGTGGGTGCTGTGTCCCCCAAGGAAGAGCGAGAAAGAGATTTAACTGGTAAGTTATACAAAAATCTCCTTTTCTCGCCCATTTTCCTTGGGGGACACAGACCTTGGGACGTTCAAGAGCAGTCCAAGAAGGGAGGGACCACAAACCCAAGGCGGAACACCACCAGAGCATCAGGAAACCGCTGCCTGCAAAACCAGGCGGCCCAAAGCAGCATCCGCTGATGCATGCGTATGCACCCTATAGAACTTTGTGAAAGTGTGCAGAGAGGACCAAGTGGCTGCTTTGCACAACTGTTCAGCCGAGGCCCGATGCCTCTGCGCCCAGGAAGCTCCGACTGCTCTGGTGGAATGAGCAGTGACGCCGAAAGGCGGAGGTCTGCCCTTGGCTCGATAAGCCTCAGACACCGCCAGTTTAATGAAACGGGCAATAGCCACCTTGGAGACCGCCAACCCTTTGCGCGAACCCTCCGGAACCACAAACAGGGAGTCCGTGCGCCGAAAGGACCCGGTGACCTCCAAGTAAATCCTCAACGCCCTGACCACATCCAGACGGTGCAGTTCCCGTTCTCTGGGGTGGGAAGGAGAGGGACAGAGCGACGGAAGGACGATGTCCTCATTGATGTGAAAGGCGGAGACCACCTTTGGCAGGAAAGTCGGGACAGGCCG
Source organism: Bufo gargarizans (assembly GCF_014858855.1). Taxonomy (NCBI): domain Eukaryota; kingdom Metazoa; phylum Chordata; class Amphibia; order Anura; family Bufonidae; genus Bufo; species Bufo gargarizans. Next base: position 548,595,368 of record NC_058080.1, on the reverse strand, counting down.
AAGCACAACCTTATCCTGGTGGAAGATCAGGAAAGGTTCGGAGCAGAAAGAGCCGCTAACTCCGACACCCGTCGGAGAGACGTGACGGCCACAAGAAAGATGACCTTGCAGGACAGAAGGCGAAGGGAGACCTCCCGTAAAGGCTCGAAGGGGGCTGATTGGAGCGACGAGAGCACCACATTCAGGTCCCAGGAAGGAACTGGAGGGCGGTACGGCGGAACAGAGTGAGCCACCCCTTGTAAAAAGGTCTTAATTGACCCTAGAGGGGCCAGGGGACGCTGGAGAAGAATAGACAGCGCCGAAATCTGACCCTTCAGAGAACTGAGGCACAGCCCCAGGTCCAGACCCGACTGGAGGAAGGACAGGATTGTGGGAAGAGAAAACCGGAGAGGTGGGATGCTCCGGGACTCACAGAACCCCAGATAGGACCTCCAAACCCGATAGTAGATCCTAGAGGATACGGGCTTACGAGCCCGGATCATGATGCGGACTACGTCCGCGGAGAAACCCCGTCGCGTTAAGACGGCGGTCTCAATAGCCACGCCGTCAAACGTAGCGAGCCTAAATGCTCGTGGAAGATCGGTCCCTGAGAGAGAAGGTCTTCCCTGGAGGGCAGTGGCCACGGTGCGTCTGCCAACAGCAACATTAGGTCGGCGTACCAAGACCGGCGGGGCCAATCCGGGGCGATTAGAATCGCGGGGACGCCCTCTGCCGCGATCCTCCGAAGAACCCGTGGCAGGAGGGGAAAAGGAGGAAAGACGTACAGAAGGGAGAATTCGCGCCACGGAAGGACGAGCGCGTCGGCGCCGTATGCCTTCGGGTCCCGTGCCCTGGCCAGGTATAGGGGGACCTTGTGGTTGAATTTGGAGGCCATGAGGTCCACGTCGGGGCGACCCCAGCGAAGACAAAGGGCTTCGAACACCTCTGGGTGCAGGGACCATTCTCCCGGGTCGATGGTGGACCGGCTGAGGAAATCCGCCGCCCAGTTGTCCACCCCCGGGATGTAAATCGCAGATAAGGCCGGCACGTGCGTCTCCGCCCAGAGGAGAATGAGGGTCACCTCTTGCATCGCTGCAGCGCTGCGAGTGCCTCCCTGATGGTTTATGTATGCCACAGCCGTGGCATTGTCCGATTGGATCCGAACAGGGTGGCCCCTCAGCAGATGGGTCCAGTGTCTGAGGGACAGAAGAATCGCCCTCAGTTCCAGAATATTGATTGGAAGTCTGGACTCCGATAGAGACCAAACGCCCTGGACGGACCGGGGAGGGAAAACCCCCCCCCCACCCCCGTAAGCTGGCATCTGTGGTAATCACCAGCCAGTTCAGTGGAAGGAAGGACTTCCCCCTTAGAGGGATATGCAACCACCAGCCGAGGGAAGCCCGAGCCAGGGGAGGCAGAAGAAAGGTCCTGTCCAGACTCCTCGGTGATTTGTCCCAGGCCGACAGAATTGCCCTCTGAAAGGTGCGGGATCGGAATTGTGCGAACGGCACCGCTTCGAAACAGGCAACCATCTTTCCCAACAACCGCATGCTGGATCTGAGGGAAGGGCGGTGATGACGGAGGAGACTGCGAACCGACCCGCGAAGGGCCAGACGCTTGTCCGACGGAAGGCGGACCTCCGCCAACTCTGTATCCAGGAGCATCCCCAGGAAGATCAGCCGTCTGGAGGGGGTAAGGGAAGATTTGGGGTGGTTGATAATCCAACCGAACCGCGTCAGGGTCTCCAGAGTGAGTTCCACACTGCGGGATGTCTGAGAGAAGGAGGGTGCCTTGACCAGGATGTCGTCCAAGTATGGGAGAAGAAAAACACTTCTTGAACGTAGAAGGGCCAAGACAGGGGCCAGGACCTTGGTGAACACTCGAGGAGCCGTCGCCAGACCAAAGGGAAGGGCGACGAATTGGAAGTGATCGTCCCCCACCGCGAAGCGCAGGAAGCGGTGATGACATGGAGCAACCGGAACGTGGAGGTATGCATCCTGAATGTCGATTGAGGCCATGAAATCCCCTCTTTCCAGGGAGGCCACTGCGGACCTGAGAGACTCCATCCGGAATCTCTGCAGTCGGAGAAAACGGTTCAGGCGTTTTAGGTCCAAGATCGGACGCACTGAGCCTTCCTTCTTGGGAACCACAAAGAGGTTCGAGTAGAACCCCCTGAACCTTTCCGTCGGAGGCACGGGGGCGACGACACCCTTGTCCATTAGAGAGTGAATGGCCGCGAAGAAGGCGGCCACTCGTACGGGATCTCGCGGAGGACGGGATCGGAAGAAACGGTCTGGCGGAATGGACGCAAATTTTCGATTTTGTATCCGCAAGATACAATCTCGAGCGCCCATGCGTCTGAGATGTGGGCCGGTTGCGTCCGAAAAAACGGCTTCTTGCGTCTATCCTGGGCTGGGCCAGAGGAAGAAGAACTGGCCGCGGGTCTAGACCCGGTGGGCTTGCGAAAGGACCGAAAACGGGACGAACCAGCGCGACCACGGGGGGCGCCCATTGGCCTGGACTGGGGGAGGTGAGTACTCTTCCCACCCGTGGCCTCTGATATAAGTTCGTCCAGACGGGTTCCGAACAGGCGGGAACCCGTGAATGGTAGGCCGGCCAAAGAGCGTTTGGAAGCGGCGTCCGCCGCCCAAACCTTCAGCCAGAGTTCCCTCCTGACAGAAACTGCCAGGGCAGAGGAACGGGCAATGAGGGCACCCGCATCAAGGGAGGCCTCACAGACGAATTTTCCGGCCTGAACAATTAGTTGGGCTAAGGAACGGAGGTCCTGAACAGGGACGTCCGACCCTAACTCCCGTTCCAGTTGCAAACCCCATTCAGAGACCGCTTTGCCAACCCAGGCGGAGGCAAAGACCGGTCTAAGGGCCGAACCAGAGGCAGTAAATATGGCCTTGGAGAGGGATTCCGTACGACGGTCCTCAACAGACTGGAGGGAAGATCCGTCCTGTACAGGAATAGTAGTGCTTTTGGACAGGCGAGCCACGGGAGGATCAACCTTAGGCGGGGATGTCCACGTGGTCACAGAATCCGCTGGAAAGGGATAACAAATGTCCAGCTTTTTGGGTGTTATAAAGCGGACGTTAGGCCGAGTCCAAGCCTTGGATACCACAGAAGAAAAATCAGCGTGTATGGGAAAAACCTTGGAGGCCTGTTTGGGGCGGAGAAAGGACACGCCGGCCTGTTCAGAGCTGGGGGGGTCATCGTGTAGCTGAAAGGTATCACGGATGCTAGTGACAAGATGCCCCACCGCGGACGCCAATTTGGACGGAAGCTCTGAGTCCATGTCCACGTCCGAATCCGCCAGTTCTCCCTCAGAAAGCGTATCCCTTTGAGAGGATAGACTTGACTGAGCTCGCACGCATGGCGGAGAGAGCGAAGCATCTGGAGAAGATGTGCGCTCAACCCTTGAACGTTTCTGAGTATGCCGGGCCCTGGAAGATTCGCTGGGAGGCAGGGAACCAGTGGGGGCGGCAGAAACGGTAGTCCCAGCGGGTGCGACAGGGATTGTGGCAGCCTGCGGGAGAGGCGGTCTATCCACGAGACGGCCCACTACGTGTGTAAGGCTTTCCACCGCCTGAGACAGAGACCTAGCCCAGTCAGGGGGTTCAGAGGCACCGGGGGGCGCAGCGGGAAGCGGGCCCTGCATTGGGGCCTGACATGCAAGGCAATGCGGCTCAGATTGCCCACGCGGAAAAAGTTCCTTACAGGCGGTACAGGCATGGTACCAGGGTTTGGGGGCACCTGTGGGATCTGACATGCTGAAGTGTGGTTGTACTCTAATATAGAGACCACAAAGGGTTATAGCAGCTATGACCAGGAGGGTTAGGAGAGGGTTAACTGTCCTACCAGTGCCTCAGAAGAACGTCAGGAGATGGCCCAGATCAGCAGCAGCAGAGAAGCAGTGAACAGCAGTGAGCAGCAGAGAGCGCCCACAGAAGCCGAGCGATGTACACAGGAGGTTAGAGTCCCCCACCGTGTCCCAGCTTCCTGTCAGGAGTGAGGAAGCGCGGGAAACCTCAGCAGAAAGCACGGGGAACAAGCTCCGCCCCCTCCAGCGCTTGAAATGTCTCCTGTGAAGGAGAACGTAGCTCCGCCCCCAAAATGACGCGCGCGTAAGCCCCGCCCCCTGCCGGGACCGCTAAGCCCCGCCCCCCGTTCTCGGCGGGAAGGGGGAGAGAGAGAAGAGAAAAATGGAGTCAGCCCCGAATGAGGGGGAGGGGGGGAGAAAGATAGCCGCGTGGGGGGGAACGGCGTGGGGGTGCTGAGGATGCTGCTGTGCTGCATTGTCCTGCAGATGAGCGGTCAGAATGAGCGACCACGGGTGCCCCCCTTACCCAGAGGGGTAGATGCTGCAGATAGGGACGGGGTATGGGCTGGAATAGCCATCTCACCGTCCGACGTCTTCACCCTCAGTCCTTTCCAGCAGGGTCGCCCCTTCAGCCACTGGCACCGCAGTGGCAGGAAGCTGGAAGAGGGGCTTGGCGTGCGGGCGACCCCCTAGCTGGCGGGATGTAGGGGAGCCATTGCTGCCCAGATCCTCCTATTGCTTCTGTGGGGGAGGCAGCAGTGCAGATAAGTTGGCACTGGCGCAGCTCAACCCCGGGAGAGCAGAGAGGTCTAATGCGTCTCTGGTATCCCTAGGAAAAAATAAAATAACAAAATTAGAAGAAAAAGTAAAAATAACAAGGAGAAAACAGCCCTGCAGTAGCAGGGAGTGTCTTGCCTCCTTGGACACTAAGCTAAAACTGGTAGCCTCTATCTCCAGGCTGAGGGTATAGCTGATGGAGGAGGGGCTTAACAGTTTTACTTAGTGTCACGCCTCCTAGGGAGCTGAGCTATACCCAAGGTCTGTGTCCCCCAAGGAAAATGGGCGAGAAACGCTTTTTAACAGTGTACATGATTACAACCCAAAATTTAAATTCCACTTACAGTGGTCAGTGCCCTCTTTTACTTTGATTTTACATCAAAGAACATTTTCAAAGTTTGTGACTCACTGTACTATCAATCTACCAGAAACATTCTAAATGCTTCTGAAAAAGCTTCCAAAGCTGAAGCAGATCTCAGCTCAAAAACAAACAAACATACTCCAGGTAATATAAAAAAATTATTAATTTTAAGGAAATCGTAATTCGTATCTCGGCAGAGCCAAGCAAGCAACAATCACATTAGTGTGTGAAGGAGGTAGATCAGACCACCAGTGGGAGTCATATAGCATCCCCAGTATGCTAGATGAAGCACAAGCCTGACTATAGACATTACAACAATGAATTGAAGGCTGAGCTACTGTACCGGCACATGGTCTATACGTATAAAGGAGTAATCAATAATAGAGCGGTTGTCATAACTCACCCTTTCTTGTGCCAGCTTTTGCATTTCTTCCTGCAGCTTGTTTAGAATATGAAGATTTGGCTTGTTTTTTTTGGCATACTGATGAAGTTCTATCACACTTTTATCTGAGGTTTCCTGGACAAGACAAATAAAACAGTGATCAATAAACTCACAAAAATCTTTCATTCAAACCTAGTGAAACACTTGACTGCCCTGGAAATAAGCACAGAACTGTTAACGTAAGCTGGAAGAACATTTATCAGTTCAAGAACTATGAAATAAATTAGCAGCATACTAGTTCAATTGCATTAATATAGCGCAAAGTACTGAGGTTTTAAAAAGACTCAAGATACTTAAAAAAAAAAAAAAAAAAAATTGTAAACTCCACCACACACACACACACACACACACACACACACACACACCTAGGAGAATATATGAAGACTAACCTGCTTGACCATTTTAGTACTCTCCCTTCCATACATACGTAGAAGGGAGCCCCAGTTTTTCACATGGGGATGAAGAAGCTGAAGAATTTTTTGTGATGCCAGCTGCTTTCCAACCCTTTTATTTTTACCTACAATGAAGAGAAAATGGTTTAAAGAAGGAAATGTTAAAAATCCATGAAAAAAAAAAGTACTAGCTGAGCACTGGTACAGTCATCTGTGAAGTGGATATTAAAGAGGACAGTGTCATCACAAAAAGCAATGCAATCTGAAGGCAGCATGTTATAAAGCAGGAAAATATTCAGTAAAACTTGTATTACATCTTTGCTTTTTTGCAGCCCGTTTAAAACTATCAGTACTATCAACTATCAGTGTGTGTATAAGTGTTCATACAGAGATGGCTGGTAACACCTCCCTCCTGTACCGATTGGTATTCACAGGGCCGCAAAATACAAAAGATCTGCTTAGCTGCTTCTGTCCTATAACGTGGTGTTTTCAGATTGCACTGCATTTTGTGAAGACAGGTCCCTTTTTAAAGAGGACCTTTCATGGGTCCAGACATTATAAACTAAGTATCAGGATATGTAGGGAATAGTGCAGGGATCCAACTGCACTCGCTATTTTTTCTGGGCGCCGCTCTGTTCGCCCGCTGTGGCCCCCGTTGTATTCTCCCGCCTGGTATGCCAATATTAGCATCAGGGCAATGAGGAGGAGACTGAGTCTTTCTCCATGGGAGTCTCCTTCTCCCCTGGCTGTAGCGCTGTCCAATCGCAGAGGAGAGCATCACAGCCAGGGGAGCTGTGACGCTCTCCGCTGCGATTGGACAGCGCTACAGCAAGGGAGAAGGAGACGCCCACGGAGAAAGACTCAGACAGTCTCCTCCTCATTGCTCTGATGCTAATATTAGCATACCAGGCGGGAGAATAATACGGGGGCCACAGCGGGTTAACGGAGCGGCGCCCAGAAAAAATTGTGAGTGCAGTTAGATCCCTGCACTAAACCCTACGCATCCTGATACTTTACTTAATTTATAATGTTTGGACCCATGAAAGGTCCTCTTTAAAGGTGTGTGCCATAACAACAACAACAACAGGATAGGACATAAGTGTCTCCATTCAACTCTTTGCTAGAGATAGCTGAGCGCATGTACTGAACTATCTCAGGCAGTCCTATAGAGATGAATGGAGCGGTGGATACAGATGTGTCTGCAGCTCCATTCAACCAGGGAACACAAGCCCCCAATCAAGAGATCAGCAAGGAACCCTGTTGATCAAACACATCCTAATATCTTCTCACCACATTCATTTGTAGGAAATGGAAACCAAGTATATGCATTAGGAGACAAGGCGGGGCTTAAAAATTATGGCAATTTGCCTTTACATATGCTGAATGGCTGCCATGTAATACATTTCTACAATGTATTACTCAACAGTTCATCTTTATGCCTGACTAGCTGAAGGACCCAGATTCGCTCAGGTATATTTAATCTATTTAACATGTTTGTGTGTGTCGTTAAAAGATATCAACACTATCCACTATAACAGTGACATCTACCCGCCCCCTTCAGACTCCCTGTCCTCCACCTGGCGCAGGGCCTCGACGGACACAAGGATGCCCTTTTGAATAGCTCACTCTCAGAAAGCAGCACTGTGCTGCCTGAGCTGCAGGGAGAAAGTCACCGTCCCTCCCACTCCTGCAGCTGACAGAAGTTGATTTTTAACTTCATTTTTTCAATCCCTGTCGGCTGAGGAGTGGTAGGGGCGTGGCCTAACCAGATCAGGGCGTAGCTTAGCGTGACCTAGAAGTTGATTTTTAACTTCATTTTTTCAATCCTTTTCGGCCGAGTGGGAGGGGCGTGGCCTAGCTGGATCGGGGGCATGTCCTTTTGAACAGCTCACTCTAAGACAGCAGCACTGTACTGTCTGAGTGTGAGCTGTAGGGAGAAAGTCACCGTCCCTCCCACTCCTGCAGCTGACAGAAGTTGATTTTTACCTTCATTTTTTTCAGACCTCATCGGCCGAGGAGTGGAAGGAGCGTGGCCTAACCCGATCAGGGGCTTGTCTTAGCAGGACCTGGGGGCAGGGGGTTTTAAGTTAGTCTTTTGAGGGTGGACACATTGTGGCAGGGGGGCATGTCTGGGCTCCTTCCTGCAAGAGTGACGCCCCTTCGGGCACCTTACTTGCTCATTTGCATACCAAATAAACTGGCTTTTCAGAGTATAAAAACATCTATTGCTGGAACAAAGGAACATAGAAACATAGAATGTGTCGGCAGATAAGAACCATTTGGCCCATCTAGTCTGCCCAATATACTAAATACTATGGATAGCCCCTGGCCCTATCTTATATGAAGGATGGCCTTATGCCTATCCCATGCATGCTTAAACTCCTTCACTGTATTTGCAGCTGCCACTTCTGCAGGAAGACTATTCCATGCATCCACTACTCTCAGTAAAGTAAAACTTCCTGATATTACTTTTAAACCTTTGCCCCTCTAATTTAAAACTATGTCCTCTTGTAGCAGTTTTTCTTCTTTTTCATCTTGAAATAAGATGGTACTAAGTGCTATTAGGCCATATCTTTACTTCAATAGTGATTATTCTGCTGACAGATTTCCTTTAAAGCTCATCTACAGCAGTGAAGAAAAATGGCTGTGTTGTTATGGAAACCTGGAGTAAAGCTGTGTGCATGTGGAGACTGGCCTGCAAGCTTCAATTGGCTAATTAGGGTCATGTGACCAGGCTTCTATTGGCTAATGCATTTTTGGGGAATATCTCAGGAATGGTACCTCCTAGAGAGCCGAGACCTGGTCTAAAACCGCTAGAATGCCTAATGTACCTGTGTGCCAAATTTCGCGATTGTAAATGCGACGGTGTGGATTCCTTTAGCGTACATACATACATACGCTCAGCTTTATATATTAGATTCACAATGATCCGCTGTTTATCGGCATATTCTATATACATATAAAAAAAAGTGCTGCAAGGGGGGCGTGGTTTGCCGGCCGAGAAGAATGGCTGCCTGAGCTGTGAGCTCCCGAGCCCTAGATACCGACTGCATAGCTGTAAAGAGTTGGCACCTGCTTCTTTTTGCGGGCATTATAGCAACAATCTCCTTCTCATAAAGCCCCAGGCCCAGATGGCTTATCTAACTCCTATTATAAGGTGTTCTTCAACCAACTCTCTAAATACATGCTACAATCCTTTCAGTCAGCCAGAGACACAGGTTCCTTCCCTAAAGAAATGCTTGAAGCATTGATAGTGACCATTCCCAAACCAAACAAACCAACTGATGACCCTAAAAACTTTCGCCCCATATCCCTCCTAAACACTGATATTAAAATATTTGCCAGAATCCTGTCGTCTAGATTTGCCCCTCTTATCCCTCTACTGGTCCATTCTGATCAGGTTGGATTCGTCAAAGGCCGTCAAATTCAGGAGAACTCTAGGAGAGTCCTAAACAGGATCGCTCATGTACAGAAGAAAAAGACCCCTGCTCTGTTTGTTACGCTGGACGCTGAAAAAGCGTTTGACCGCATTTGCTGGTCCTTCTCTTTTGCAGTACTGGAGAAAATGGGCATAGCTGGTCCTATACTCTCCTCGGTCCGAGCTTTGTATAATGATCCCTCAGCTAGAGTGTGGGTTAATGGGTCCCTCTCCAGTCCTTTTAATATCACCAATGGAACCAGGCAAGGGTGCCCCTTTTCCCCTCTCATGTTCATATTATCTATAGAACCCCTTGCCCAGGCCTTACGATTAGAAAAGGGAGTGTCGGGCGTCAAGATCGCTGATCGCAATCATACGTTGAGTCTTTATGCAGATGACGTGATACTCACGCTTGCCGACCCTGCCTCTTCTCTACCATCAGCCTTAGAAATGATCTCATATTTCGGTCAACTCCCCTATTATAAACTAAATACCACTAAATCCCAGGCCCTACCCCTTAACTTAGACCCCCGAACAGTGGAGTTTCTGAAAGGGAAATACGACCTGGATTGGCAACCGACCCACATACAATATTTAGGTATCCACCTCACCTCCTCAACTCAGAGCTTATATTCAGCCAACTACCCTCCCCTCTTAGCTAATCTCAAGAAAGACCTTGATCATTATGATAAATTTGAAATTTCCTGGCTAGGCAGGCTAGCTACCTTTCAAATGTTTGCTTTGCCTAAATTTCTCTATTTATTTAGAGTCCTCCCCATCAAACTTCCTTTATCCTATTTTTCTCAATGTAACAAGCTGCTTCATAAGTTCCTCTGGCATAACAGAAAACCTAGAATAGCTTCTAGAATCCTACAGTTAAGGAAACAACTAGGTGGTATTAGTCTTCCTAATATACATGACTACTACTTAGCGACACAAATTGCCCAACTGGAGAGCTGGTGGAAGTCAGATTTGTCCAAACAGTGGGTTCATATTGACTCTACGGAAGCCCCTAGAGGAGACTTAAAGGCTTTGTTGATAGCTTCTTTAAATGACTCCTTCAAAAAACCCGATCTGTCCTTTCTCGCTTCCAACGCGGTAGACAGCTGGATACGCTACCACGTCCTCTCATCCAAAGGGTCCAGTCCCGTCTCAAGCCCTTTTCCACTAGGGGTATTAGATTACCTTATCCCAGATTTAGGGGTGTGTTCCTGGAATAAATACGGCATAACTGAGACCTCGCAGTTGTTTCAGATGGTTAGACTCTCTTCTTTTGAAGGCCTTCATAGTACCTTCCAAGTTCCCAATGTGGAGTTCTATAAATTTCTCAGAATCAGACATTTTCTAGCAGATAACCCTCCTTTGTCAATGGCCAATACGCGGGTTCTGGAGTTATGGTCTCTACCTAACCCAAAACACAAAACTCTTCGCCCTTTATACTCCCAGCTTAGTGGTAAAGACACCTTTACTATGACTGCACCTCTCATTTCCTGGGAACGAGACCTGGCGACTAAGTTCACGCCTGCACAATGGCAATCTGCTTTTAAATATGTTTCTAGCAATATCACCTGTGTGACTCAATATGAGTCTTTTATAAAGACCTCCTTGAGATGGTACTTTACCCCTGAAAGGCTACATCTGATATATCCGTCTGTCTCTCCCCTGTGCTGGCGGAACTGTGGTAGTAAGGGTACGTTATATCACGTATTGTGGACCTGTCCGGTGATTCAGTCATTTTGGAAAGAGGTCTTCTCCCTAATTTCCAGCATCACTGACCCGAGGTATTCCTTGGGCCCTCCCTCCCCCTCCTTAGCACTACTATTGATTGGGATTACAGAAGTGCCCATTGCATTTAGAGGTTTGGCCTGCCATATCTTCCTCTCTGCCAAATTAGCTATCACCTCTAGATGGAAGTCTGATCTCCCTCCTAAGATAGAGGATGTAATACAAAGGGTTAACAAAACTTGCCTATTTGAGCAAATAATGGCCTCTGCAACTTTGAATAACAACTGTAACATGGTGAAATACGAGAAAACCTGGCGGGTATGGAGGACATCACCATTCATATTCCCTTCCCATCACCTCATCTGAGCACATAGCAGATCATATGTTCTGCTCCCCCCTCCCCCCCCCCCCCCCCCCCACTGGTACACCTAAGGAACTGTTACTGTTACTTTTTGTATTATTTACTGGACGGTTATTCCGTCTGTGCTGTTCATTTGTGTGGATTCCCGTGTCTGGGAGTCTTGTTGTACCCCTATGCTTATGTGTAAGCTATCTCACCTGCGTGTGAGGATCACTTATGCTTGTTCTTAAGGAAATACCTTAATAAAAACTCATTGATTACTAAAAAAAAGTGCTGCAAAATAGAAAAAGGCTTGATGCCGCTTATTAACCCTTTAAGGACCTCCACATGTACGGCGGAGGTCCGGTCGCCAAACATGGCACCCGCTTGCAAGTGCAGCAGGCGCCATAGTTGCCAGGTTTCTGCTATTTTACACAGCAGAGACCCGCGGCACATGTATGCGATCAGCCATAAGGCTGAATGCATACATTTTCCCTTTTAGATGCTGTGGTCAAATGTGACCACGGCATCTGCGCAGTCCGGAAGCGGAAGCCACGTACTTCTGCTCTGGTAAAGATCGGGGAACCTGTTACTTTGCTCTAATAGGCTGTAGCCTCAAGCAGGCTTCAGAGCCTATTAGATGACTATACCAATACAAGCCACTAGGTGGCAGCGTTGTATTGGTAGGATGGGCAAACTGTGGCTCTCCAGCTGTTGTAAAACTACAAATCCCAGTATGCCCAGTCTGCCTACAACTATCAGCCTACAGCAGGGCATGATGGGATTTGTAGTTTTGCAAAGCCGGAGAGCCGCAGTTTGCCCATCCTGGTAAGCCATCAATAAACACATTAGACAATCTAATGACTGCCAGTTATTGTTGCCCAAGGTGACAAAAAAAAAAAAAAAAAAAAAAAAAAAAAAAGTTCTAATCACCCCCCTTTCCTTAAAATACAAATATTTTAAACAATAAAAAAAAAATAACCATGGGCATCGCCGCATGTGAAAATGCCCATACTATTAAAATTTTACAATATTAATGGCATACGGCAAATGTTGTAACGGGAAAAAATAAAAACAGCCAATTTGCCATTTTTGGTCACATCAACTACCCAATAATGTTTTTATAAAAAGCGATCAAAAAGTTGCACACACTTCAAATTGGTATCACTAAAAAGAACAGATCGTCCCGCAAAAAATGAGCCCTCAAACATAACTACAAAAAAGTTATAGGGGGTCAGAATATAGTTATTAAAAAAAAATGTTATTTTTTTTTTTTCAAGTATTAAAACGCAAAAAAATGATACAAGTGTTGTATCGTTGTAACCGTACTGACCTGGAGAATGAAGATAACAGGTCAATTTTACCGCATAGTGTACAGTGTAAAAAATAAAGATTTTTGTGAACTCACCTGTAAAATCTCTTTCTCGCTTGATTCATTGGGGGGGGGGACACAGGACTGTGGGTATAGCTTACTGCTGCCACTAGGAGTCGACACTAGGCTGAAAACTGTTAGCTCCTCCTCTGTAGGCTATACCCCCTCCAGCCTGGAGAGAGCATTTCAGTTTGTGCTCCAGCAGTAGGAGAGACCAAATTAAAGTAAAAATCAACAGAAAACTGTACACTGTCATGAGACCGAACCAAACACAAGGTCCCAACAGACAAAACAGGAACCCCCACTTGCCTCACAACAATATGTGGGTGGGTGCTGTGTCCCCCAATGAATCAAGCGAGAAAGAGCTTTTACAGGAGAGTTCACAAAAATCTAATTTTCTCGCTCATATCATTGGGGGACACAGGACCGTGGGACGTCCTAAAGCAGTCCCCAGGGAGGGAAAACAAAATTCTCCCAAACAAACTCTCCATGGAAGTCACTGAACTGCAGCCTGCAGAACCCTGCGGCCGAGAGAAGCATCCGCCGAGGCCAATGAATGCACCCAGTAAAATTTTGTAAAAGGTGTGTAGAGAGGACCAAGTCGCTGCTTTACACAACTGAGACGCAGAAGCGTGGTGGAGGTGTACCCAAGAAGCCCCGACCGCTCTGGTAGAGTGAGCCATAATCCCGGGTGGAGGAACCTTGTCCCTGGAACGATAGGCCTCGGCAATGGCCAAGCGAATCCACAGAGCCTTCCTTTGAAGCCGCCAAACCTTTACAAGGGCCTTCCGAGATAACGAACAGAGCGTCAGTGCGTCTAAAGGGGGCCACCACCGACAGATAGATCTTCAAGGCCCGTACTACATCCAGATGATGGAGGGAGACCTCCCGCGGATGAGAAGGCTGAGGGCAAAACAAGGGCAAAACAATGTCCTCATTCACGTGAAAGGCAGAAACAACCTTTGGTAAAAAAGGAGGAACCACCTTATCTTGGTGAAACGCTAAAAAGGGTTCCTTGTAGGAGAGAGCTGCCAGTTCCGAAACCCGTCGAATAGAGGGGGGAACGGTGTGAGCTACTCCTTGCAAGAAAGTCTTGACCGGACTTAGGACGGCTAGAGTACGTTGGAAAAAAAATGGACAGGGCCGAGACCTGCCCTTTGAGGGAACTGAGAGCCATGCCCAAGTCCAATCCTGACTGAAGGAATGCTAGAACCGTCGGAAGGGGAAAAACGCCTGGGAGGAAGAGCTCTTTCCTCGCAGAAACGCAAGAAGGATTTCCAGGTCAGGTAGTAAATCCTAGAAGAAGAACGTTTCCTCGCCCTAATCATGGTTTGAATGACCACATCAGAAAAACCTCTGCATTTCAACAGAAAGGTTTCAACAGCCACGCCGTTAAACGTAGCGTATCTAAACTCTGATGGAAGACTGGGCCCTGGGAGAGTAGATCGGTTCTGATTGGCAGAGGCCACAGAGCATCTCCTAGCAGAAGAATGAGTTCTGAGTACCAAGCTCGTCGAGGCCAGTCTGGGTCGATCAGGATCGTCTTGATGCCTTCCTTCCCGATTCTGCGTAGGATCCGAGGTAGAAGTGGTAACTGTGGGAACACAAAGAAACGCAAAGCTGTCCCAAGGCGCCACGACAGCGTCCACGCTGTGTGAAGTTAGAGCCCTTGCGCGAGAGAGGAAGCACGGGAGCTTGTGATTAAACCTGGATGCAATTAAGTCCACTTCCGGACGTCCCCACCTGAGACAGATGGCCTCGAACACCTCCGGATGGAGGGACCACTCCCCCAGGTCCACTGTTGTGCAGCTGAGAATGACTGCCGTCCAGTTGTCCACTCCCGGGATGAAGACTGCCGAAATCATCGGAACATGGGACTCCGCCCACTGCAAAATCTTCGCAGACTCCTGCATCACCGGAAGGCTGCGGAATCCCTCCTTGGTGGTTGATGTAGGCCACAGCTGTGGGATTGTCCGACTGCACCCTGATCGGACGACCCTGCAGAAGTGGAGTCCAATGGACAAGGGAGAGATAAATGGCCCGGAGTTCCAGTATGTTGATGGGAAGTTTGGACTTCGATGGAGACCAAACACCCTGGACCGTCTGGCGAGAACTCCGCCCCAACCGCGAAGGCTGGCGTCTGTTGTAATAATCGTCCATATCACTGGAAGCAAGAATTTCCCCGCCAACAGATGCGCAGACCGAGGGCTGTACGTGTTTGAAGGGACAGCCGGATCCGGCGATCCAGAGAATCCGGGGATTTGTCCCAAGATGACAAAATGGCTAGTTGAAAACACCTAGTGTGAAATTGAGCGAAGGCCACCATCATGCCCAGCACCCGCATGCAATTGCGGAAAGACGTACTGCGGCGTTGGAGTAATATGCGTATAGATCTCTGAATGTCCACGCTCTTGTCCAATGGCAGACATACCACGGCTGCACCCGAGTCTAGTATCATGCCCAGAAACCTGATTTGTGTGGTGGGAGATGAGCAGGATTTCCGCCGACTGACTATCCACCCGAAGCGGGACAGGGTGCTCAAAGTGATCTGAAGACTCTCCTCGCATTGGGAGACCGTAGATGCTTTGATCAAGATATCGTCTAGATACGGGAGGAGAGTGATGCCCCTGGAGCGCAGGAGACCCAGGAGGGGGGCAAGCACCTTTGTGAACACTCTCGGAGCTGTCGCTAGGCCGAATGGCAGGGCGACGAACTAGTAGTGACATGAATGAATGGCAAAACGAAGAAAACGTTGATGAGCGGGTGCGATGGGAACGTGTAAGTAGGCGTCTTGGATGTCTATCGATGCCATGAGTTCCCCCTGTACCAAAGAGGCAATCACGTAGCGGAGTGACTCCATCTTGAACCGTTGAATGTGGAGGAAGCGATTCACTATCTTGAGGTCCAGCACTGGGCGAACATTGCCTTCCTTTTTGGGTACTACGAAAAAGTTTGAATAGAAACCCGTAAATCTTTCGTGTAAGGGGACCGGAATTATCATGCCCCGTATGAGAAGGGACTGGACTGCTTGGAAGAAAGCAGCCGCCCGACCTGATAGATTTGAATTCTATCTTGTATCCTGATGTCCCTACCTCTCGTGCCCAAGCGTCGGATATACGAGTTCGCCACATTTCCTGAAAAAGGAGACGACCCCCCCACCTGTAAGAGTGGGGCCGCACCTTCATGCTGAGGGCTGTTTCCCGGGAGCGGAACGAGGCTGTTGCGCTCGCGGACGCCATGCTGGCTAGGGTTTGAAGGATGGGCCTTTTTGCTGGTCCTGATTGGGTGGCCTAGGTGCAGGTGGGGCCGCCGGACGAGTGCCCGCAAACCTACGAAAGGACTGACAACGGGAAGATGTGACCCAAGGACGAAAGGAACGTTTTGCCTTGGGTTGCGGTAAATGGGTGCTTTTTCCCCCTGTTGCTTCCGAAATAATATCATCTAGCCGGGTACCAAAGAGTTGAGAGCCGGCAAAGGGAAGTCTTGAAAGAGAACATTTGGAGGACGAATCCGCCGACCAGACTTTAAGCCACAGTTCTCGGCGGATAGATACCGCGAGAGCCGAGGAACGGGCGACCATCGTCCCCGCGTCGTTTCGCAGCTGTACTTTTCTGCCTGCGAAATTTGTACCGCCAAGGACTGGAGTTCCGCCGGAGGAAGATTGGTCGCAAGGTCTTGGTTCAAACGGAGGGCCCACTCCGAAACCGCCTTGGCTACCCATGTCGATGTGAAGATCGGGCGTAAGGCTGAACCACTGGCTGCAAAGACCGACTTCGATAGCGAGTCAATGCGCCAATCTACTGGGTCCTGGAGCCATCCGCCACCGAAATAGTCGTGTTCTTTGTGAGGCGAGCGACCGGTGGGTCTACCTTCGGAGGTGAGGCCCATTTTTCCACACAATCAGTTGGAAAAGGGTAGAGCAAGTCTAACCGCTTTGGGACAATGAAGCGCAAACCTGGCTGGTCCCAAGACTTTGCGACAACAATGGAAAAGTCATCGTGTACAGGGAAGGACTTAGGGGTCTGCTTTGTACGCAAAAATGACACTCCTTGGTGGCTGGTGGAGGGGAGTTCCTTCTGAACTTGGAAAGTGTCCCGGATAGCTGAAATCAGACTATCTACCATAGATGCAATCTGGGAAGACTGCTCCAGGTCCATCTCCGTTTCTGAATCCGCAATCTCACCATCTGAGTGCGTCACCTAAAATCGAGGATGTCTGAGATCGGGAACCAGAAGGGGGAGGGGATGCAGAGGCGTCAGAAGAGGAATGACGACTTGATCTGGGACGCTTGCTAGTAAGCCTGCTCCTAGTTTGTGCGCCTTGCGAAGGTGAGGGCTGCACTGTGGGTGATCTCTCTACCAAACAACACAGTAATGAAAGGGTGAAATGGGAGACTTTGGAGAGGTCTTCTACTGCCCGGGACAGGGACCTTGCATAGTCAGGTTCTCCACAGCCAGAGGGGTTCTTGAACTCCTGTGGGTTGTGACAATATGGATGGATGGCTCTGTGGGGCCGCCTGACATGCAGAGCATAGTGAGAGTGACTGGCCACGAGGGAATTTAACAGAACATGAAGTGCAGGCATAACAAGTGGTCCTGCAGGGTGCCTGGGGAGGGGTCTTGGCTGGGTCTGACATTGTTTGGCTTCTCTATGCTGGAGGGGGTAGCGACCTCCTACCATTAGAAGTCCCAGGTCCTGTGTCCTTGTGGCAAGGGAGCGCTGGAGAGGTCTTCCGGAGTGCCGCGGCAGGAAAATAGGCCTCGTCTCCCGCGGGTGGAAAATAGGCTCCGTCCCCTGTGCGGGTCGTGTGAGGAAATAGCCGGGAAGAAGCCACGCCCCCCCGCTCGCAAGCTAGGAGCCGCCATGAGACGGGAAGGGGTTAATACAGCGCCGGACATGTTGCCTCAGGAGATGCCTGGAGACTTAAGAAGTGGAGTGGGGAGGAAGAGCGCTGAAGAGGGAGAGATCGGACTGCTCTCCTTGTAGTAGCAGAGCCGCTGCAGCCGCGATGCTGCCGACATTAACTCCCGAAGTGCCGTACCGCCGCCGCTGAGGATCTGAGGACGCAGGAGGGAGATCGCTAGCCAGCAGACAGGGGTGAGGAGCAAAGGGAGAGAGAGAGAGGAGTAATACTCACCTGTCTTCTGTGGACTTCGCCCTTAGATGTTGTCCCAGCAGGGCCACCCAACGACCGCTGGCAGAAGGCATCAGGGGTGTGGGCAGGATAGGGCTGGTGAGTAGGTGGCAGTATAGCTGGTGGGAAGCAGTGGAGAGAGGCTGCCCTGGTCCACTTGTCTTCTTGGGGGGCGCAAGGCAGTGGGACAACCGACACCAACTAGCCTCCCAGGGAGACAGAGACGCCATGCGAATCTGTGCCCCATGAACCTAATAAAATAAAAATAAAATTTCCAAAAGAGCCACCGTGCTAAGCAGGGAGGTCTGCCTCCTACGACACTAAGCTAAAAACTGAAATGCTCTCTCCAGGCTGGAGGGGGTATAGCCTGCAGGGGAGAAGCTAACAGTTTTCAGCCTAGTGTCGCCTCCTAGTGGCAGCAGCAAGCTATACCCACGGTCCTGTGTCCCCCAATGATATGAGCGAGAAATACATTTTTTAATCAGAATTGTGTTTTTTCCCCAATTCTAACCCATTTGCAATTTTTTTCTCGCTTCCTACTACATGGTATGCAACCGTAAATGGTGCCAGTAGAAAGTAAAACTTGTCCCGCCAAAAAATAAGCCCTCATAAGGCTATGTAAATGGAAAAAAAAAAAAAAAAGTTAGGACTATGGGAAGGCGGGGAGTGAAAAACGAAAACGCAAAAATGAAAAATCCCAGGGTCCTTAAGGGGTTAAAAGACAAAAAGCCAAATCCTCTACAGTGCTGCACCAGTAGATAATTGTGTCTGCCCATGCAAGGAAGAAGCTTGTAGCATGGCTTATAACCCATCTCACGCAGAAAAGCCAGAGCCGAGTCAAATGCCTACAGCCTCTGTAAAATAAGTCAGAATCTGGAACTCAAGATTCAGGCAGAAAAAAAAAATATATATATAATAATAATGATCAGAAACTCAGAATACTCACACCAGCCTCTCACAGTGTGTTTTCCACAAGTCATCACATATTCACTCTTCTGGTTCTTTCCAGGAATGACTTCAAACTTGATTGATGTGTCCCCCATTCCATGGTTTCTAAAATAACAGACAACATTAAGGCAATGTTCACATCTACGTTGGAAGCTCTGCAGATTTAGTCAAAATGCTGGCCAAAATAGCACTTCAAGCCTATAAAGGATATAATGGAAATAATGTGAATCCAGCCTTACCAGTGCATCTAACAACTTGTTGTGGTTGCCAAAAAACAATCCTAGACTATACACCCTCGCAGGAAGAGTCCGCGCCCCCTCTGTAGTTACTTTACAGTTATTTTACTTGTTTTTTTTAATATGCAAGTAAACCCTTTTCATATGTACAGCTACCTAGTGTGCATTAAAATAATAATAATGTCATAGATACTCTTTATGCTGATGTTAAATCTGCTTTACAAATACAAACCTCTTAAGGCACTCGTGAAGAATTTGATATGGTGAGAGCAGTCCAGCTTTGTTGGTGAGCTCATACACTCGGGAATCTTCAATACTGATATGGTTAAAATACTAAAACAACAAAACAGGCATCAGAATAAATATTCCAAAAACAATATTAGTTGCTTCAATATCAGTAAAACTCATACAGTGAATGTTGCTTCTCTGTAAACAAGTCTAGCATCAACTACATGGTCAATAAACACAGGAAGGTAAACAAGGTCAGAATTAGGCCTCGTTCGCATTTCCGTTTTTCACTGACGTGTGCTGTCTACATTTTCTGTGGACAGCACACGTACCCATTGATTTAAATGTGTTTGTTCACATTTCAGTATTTTTTTTTATTTACTGACCATGGATCAGAATTTATTTTTTTAAATCACGGCGAATTGCACTCTCTTTGATCTGTGATGCGGACCAATCACCCCCATTAAAGTCTATGGGTCCATGAAAATCACTGACACAAATCTGTGTTGCGTATGTTTTTCACCGACCGCTAATAGGATATTCTTTGGAAATTAATTTTCAGCTCAGCAATGTCAGTGAATTATGAATGACACATGGACCAACCACGGATCCTTCCCGGATAATACACATACGTTTTTTTCACGGTCGTGACACTAACACGGGAATGTGAACGAGGCTTTAGTTTGATCTCACCTCCAGCTCGTCGCTGTCTTTGGGCTTTTCATCGGAGGTCTGTTTTATGAAGTCCGGAATGAGGATTTCCAGTGTAGATCGGGCTAATGCAAGTCAAAAGAAGTAATTCATTTTAATGCTTACAAAATAATAAATGAAATATAAAGCTAAAAAGGCTACAAAGATATTACCAGCTTTATTTTTTGCCAGTTTTTTGCTGCTTGCAGTTCCAGTACCATAGGTCACTCCATCAATAATCACAGATGCTCCAAAAGGTTCACTTGGGTTCTCTACACAACAACAAGAAATCATCAGAACAGATATAATTGCTGACAACACTGTAAACATAAAATAAAATAAATGTTAAAAGGATTTTGTCAAAAGAATAAGATATATTGCTTAAAGTTTTTCTTTTGTAATATTTTAAATTTTCCATATTAAAAAATTATTTAGTTTTCACACATTTTATACGGGCTGAATATTGGGTACAAACGTTCATTTACCTGATCGTCACCCAGTGTAGTCATGTCACTAATCACTCAACAAACAAGCAAATGCATTAACATGTGTTCGGGCATATAGTGTTCCTGACTGATCACTGTTTCAGGCAAAACAATTCGCCCATATTAAATAAGGCTACTTTCACACTCGCATTTGGTGCTGATCCGTCATGGATCTGCACAAACGCATCCGTTCAGAACGGATACATTTGTATTATCTGTAACATAGTCAAAACGGATCTGTCTTGAACACCACTGAAAGTCAATGGGGGACGGATCAGTTTTCTATTGTGCCAGATTGTGTCAGTGAAAACGGATCCATCCCCATTGATTTACATTGTGTGTCTGGACGGATCCGTTTGGCTCAGTTTCGTCAGATGGACACCAAAACGCTGCGAGCAGCGTTTTGGTGTCCGACTCCAAAGCGGAATGGAGGCAGAACGCTGCCAAACTGACGTATTCTGAGAGGAGCCTTATCCATTCAGAATGCATTAAAGGGAAAAACTGATCCGCTTTGGACCGCTTGCGAGATCCCTGAACGGATCTCGTACACAGAAACCAAAACGCCAGTGTGAAATTAGCCTAAAACGACGTCTAATAATGGGCTGTAGATATTTTTTACACTACTTTTCAGCAGTCATCTCATTATCACAGGCAGGTTCAAAGACAGGCAACACCTCTGAATAAATACCACAGGATCCACCATTCACAACAGGTGATGTCACAACCTATTTTTTCCCCATTTCTCCACAATACCCTCTGCATAGCTCACAGAGCATGTCTAAACCTTTTACAAGGGCGATTATTAGGAGCCAGAGTTCTTAGGAATGTCCATTCCCAACAATTGCCCTGTGTAAATGTGCCTCTGATGACCCGATGAAAGCTCGTTCACAGGGTGATTGTTTCTTTTATGCACCACGTAAAATCATCTGCAGCACGTCATCCTGTATAGACAGGGTTTTGCTGCCAGCAAAACATGATTTTCTACAGTGATGAACACAGTAGTGATCTCTTTTCCCATACACCGTAGACGATTCCTGCATGTCAATGCATCTCTCCTCTCTGCTCAATGATAAGAAAATATTGAGAATAAACAGTAACTGATAATTGCCCGTGTGGCTACTGTAAAGTATATCTCTACATGCTGCTAACAGCTGCTCAGGCAAGATGGCTGCCCCTCTTTAACCCCTTAGTGACCAAGCCTGTTTGGGCTTAATGACCAAGCCAAATTTTGGAAATCTGACGTGTCATTTTAGCTTAGAATAACTTTGTAATGATTTTGCACAAAGTAATTCTGACATTGTTTTCTCGTCACATATTGTACTTTACTTAGGTAGTAAAATTCTACCGATGAAATATGCGTATCTTTATTTTTTTTTAGAGGTTAACATTTATGAAAATTTGTAAAAATTGGCACATTTTCCTATTTTCAACTGCAATATTTCACATACATACATACTATTCAATATTTTTATCAGAAATATATTTCCACATCTTTACTTTATTTTGGCTGCACTTACAAAAAATGTTAATTTTTTTTGTATTTAAATGTGGGGGGCACCCTAATAACTCTCATCTGGGGGACCCGATCGGGGCATAATTTGAACTTCTCGCTCCTCTCCTGAGGAGAGAGACCTTACTGAGAGCAGCGGAGGCCGGCTTTCAGTCTGCGCATGCGCCGGGCCACCGCCGCCATCTTTCTTGAGGGTAAGGGTAAGGATCGGGACCCAGCTTAGGGCCAGAAGCGCTGGGGGACCCGATTGCTGCACCGGAGACTTTCTCCCTCCTCTCTTAACATGAGAGGAGGGAGAAAGTTTAGTGCGGGCAGCTCCGCTGCCGATATTTTCTGTGATCGCCGTGATAAAGTGTATCACGGTGATCAGAGACCGCTTGTCACAGTCTCTGATCACTGCCCCGAGCTCTCAGCTACCTCCGGTAGCTACTGGCATGGAGCTACAGCGTTTGATTTTTATCGCTAACTTGGGCTGAAGTGCCGCCGTAAAAAGGTGGCGCTCCAGCTCAAGGCCCCTTAGTGACCGCCGTAAAAACAAGTATGGGTGGTCACTAAGGGGTTAAAAAAAAAAAATCTATGGTTTTAAGAGGAATCTGATAGCTCCAAAACACCCCCAAAACTAGCGCAAGCAGTGTATAGTGTTAGTGACACTGTGCTTCTACAAACCAGCAGTAAAATGCATTGAGGGGACTCCTCCGAGTTCTCTCCATTCTGTGCATGAGCACAGGAGCCCTTTAAATGCATTTTTGCTGCTGGTTTGTCAGAGCACAGTGTAGAAATTCATAAGTAGATTCAGCGTCACACTATACAGCACACATCTTGTTTGGGGGGGGGGGGTTCAGAACTGACAGATTGCTTTTACTTGGTGTGACATTGTCTTTAAGATGAACTTTATTTAACATAAGGGTCATTTGAAAATAAAGTAGAAACCTGATACTATATTTCTGCAAGGTCAAAAAAGGATCATCTATATAAGTGTTCCCAACCAGCAGCTCACAATTCCCTACTGTGTAGTAAACAGCTCTCTGCTAGACCCACAAATTAGCAGCAGGTCTAGCAAACAGCCCACACATTTTCCTGCAGTGCAAGACGAAGGCCATTTATATGGAGAACCCATGAAAGGCTGTAGTTATAGTGCAAATGCCTCCTCCCCCCCCCCCCCCCCCTTACTGTAGAACGTCATTCACACTGCAGCCTGTGCCATTCATCAGGCTTTCCCAGGTTCACTCAAACTCCCTGAAGCCAGTTATGTGCAAAGTAAGACCAAGATAAGGCAGGCATGGCTCCTTATCTTTCTCCCAATCCTGCCCACCTCCACAATCTCCTTCCATGAGTGTAATAGGATATGTAAAGCAGCCAACCACTTCAAGAAGGACAGAAATAGAATGTTTTTTACCCAACAGTAAAAAAAATATTTTTAATAAAAGCTGTCTAGTGCATTTCTATTCCAGGTGAAAGAGCAATTAAGCTCCAAACATGTAAAGTACATCGCTGGGGCAGATTTACTAATCCTATAGATGGTGTAAGCTTAGGCTGCATAAACCCATACCACATTTATCACAGATGCGCCAAGTTTAAGCGCAGTTTACAACAAAGTCTAGGTGCACATACATTACAAGATGTCAACCATAGCATTCGGACAAAAAGTTAAAACCCGCAACACTGACTTCCAGCACACTGTGTGCTTTATGGTCAATTCCACTTACCTGTTTATATATGAACAAAAAATAGAGATTTACAAAACATTAGAAGCTGCAAAGGAGCACGCCCTGTAAGCAGGAGGTAAGAAAACCACTTTCGATAACAGAATTGCAGAGTGCACTACCCAGATCTAACGCTCTGTTCTGCTGAAATCACCTATTCACAAGACATTCATACAGAGATGCACTGGTTCCTTACCACATTCAAAAAAGTTGTAAACAGGACGAACTTTTAGGACTCTCTGCATATATTCATGGAGGATGCAAACTTCAGACTTTCCATTTGGATTAATAACAAACTCTGTCAAATAAAAAGTGTCAAAACATAAAAAAAATTATAAATGGAATGCTCATTATGTCACATTCAGCAGAATAGCAACAATTAATGTGCTGAAAATCCAAAATAACTTACAGATAGAATTTTAAAACCCCATCTAAACATAGCAAAAATAAATCTGCATGGAAATCACAGCAAAGTTAGAGTTCAGAAAGTGTCTGAATGTTTTTTCACCATGGTTGTTCAGTTTTTTTGCATTTGCAATAAATAAAAATATTTGATTTTACATTAACTCATGGTCAGTGGAAAAACAATGGTGTTAGAATAAACATACTAAACTCAATAGATACTTGTGAATAAGCTCTTATATACAGCAACACAAAACACCTACACTTAATAAAAAATTCGGGGGGTACAGTATCTTCTTATGGAGAGCACCTAAACGCCATGAGGAGACTTATAGGCCAGGCAACTCTCCTCTGGAATTCTGTGAAGAAAGGGATGCAAATGATCTCTTAACAAGCTCTGCCTCTAATGCCACCAGATGTAAGGCAGCTATCCTATAAAAGTCAATGTTCGACCCTTCAAATAGGCCTTGAGACATGACTTGGATATATAATAAGCCAGCACCTCAGCAGACAGCTGTTTCGGGGCAATTGCTCCTTATTAGTGCAGAGCAGAGAGTATTGGCTTTACTGGGTGAGAGGCCTATGTCAGGATTTGGGGGGGGGGGGGTACTATCCTTATCGAGACAAAGTACTACTTTACATCTGGTGGCTTTAGAAGCAGAGCTTGCTAAGAAAGATCTCATTCCAAAACTCAAATATTGAAACATAAAGCAACATTTTTACAACCAAATCATGTTGAACATGTAGTATTTTTAAACTAGTCAGCCAGAAAATGTGTTCTTTATTCACACATGTCGAATTTTGACAGGTTCTGTGAGAGAACCGAGACGTTGTCAAAATTCGACATGGTGAATAAAGAACACAATTTTCTATATTTCAAGGAGTGCTGCGGACATTCTTTGTTGTCTTCCGTCCTGAATCGAGGGACCACCACGGGCACCTTACATCTGCATGTGAAGGGAGTGCTGCCAGATTTTTTTCTATGGAGATTTAATATATATTAAATCATTTCAGAACTTTTTCCACCTTTAACGTGACCTATAAACTGTACCACTCAATAGAAAAACAAACTGAAATCTTTTAGGTGGGGGGAAGAAAACAAACAAAACTAAAATAATGTGGTTGCAGAAGTGTGCACACCCTCTTATAACTGGGTATGTAGCTGTGTTCAGAATTAAGCAATCACATTCAAAATCATGTTAAATAGGAGTCAGCTTACACCTGCCATCATTTAAAGTGCCTCTGACTAACCGCAAATAAAGTTCAGCTGCTCTAGTTGGTCTTTCCTGAAATTTTCTTAGTCACATCCCACAGCAAAAGCCATGGTCCACAGAGAGCTTCCAAAGCATCAGAGGGATCTCATTGTTAAAAGGTATCAGTCAGGAGAAGGGTACAAAAGAATTTCAAAGGCATTAGATATACCATGGAACACAGTGAAGACAGTCATCATCAAGTGGAGAAAATATGGCACAACAGTGACATTACCAAGAACTGGACGTCCCTCCAAAATTGATGAAAAGATGAGAAGAAAACTGGTCTGGGAGGTTACCAAGAGGCCTACAGCAACATTAAAGGAGCTGCAGGAATATCTGGCAAGTACTGGCTGTGTGGTACATGTGACAACAATCTCCCGTATTCTTCATATGTCTGGGCTATGGGGTAGTGGCAAGACGAAAGCCTTTTCTTACGAAGACAAACATCCAAGCCAGGCTACATTTTGCAAAAATACATCTGGAGTCTCCCAAAAGGATGTGGGAAAAGGTGTTATGATCTAATGAAACCAAGGTTGAACTTTGGCCATAATTCCAAAAGATATGTTTGGCGCAAAAACAACACTGCACATCATCAAAAGAACACCATACCCACAGTGAAGCATGGTGGTGGCAGCATCATGCCAAGGGGCTGTTTTACTTCAGCTGGAACTGGGGCCTTAGTTAAGCTAGAGGGAATTATGAACAGTTCCAAATACCGGTCAATATTGGTACAAAACCTTTCGGCTTCTGCTAGAAAGCCGAACATGAAGAGGAACTTCATCTTTCAGCACAACGACCCAAAGCATACATCCAAATCAAGAAAGGAATGGCTTCACCAGAAGAAGATTCAAGTTTTGGAATTACCCAGCCAGAGCCCAGACCTGAATCCGATTGAAAATCTGTGGGGTGATCCCGAAGAGGGCTGTGCACTGCAATCTGACAGATTTGGAGTGTTTTTGCAAAAAGAGTGGGCAAATCTTGCCAAGTCAAAATGTGCCATGCTGATAGACTCATACCCAAAAAGACTGAGTGCTGTAATAAAATCAAAAGGTGCTTCAACAAAGTATTAGTTTAAGGGTGTGCACACTTATGCAACCATGTTATTTTATTTTTATATTTTTTCTTCCCTCCACCTAAAAGATTTCAGTTTGTTTTTCAATTGAGTTGTACAGTTTATAGGTCTCAAACTTAAAAGGTGCAAAAAGTTCTTAAATTATTTATCTTTGTCTCATTTTTTTATATCACAGAAACCTGACATTTTAACTGTGGTGTGTATACTATTTATATGCTCAGAAACATTATGCTAATGAAAACCACACAACATGTATATCAAGTATGATGCAGTGAAGATGTTAAAAAGAGTTTAAAGATGACTTAAAAAAATTCTAAATGCCATACAGGAGATGCCCTCTCAGATGGGTAATCACTGTGGCTGTTGAGTAGTTGCATGGTTCTCTTCTGGCATTTATTGTGTGTCAAGTCAGAATAGGACATTGGGACCAGTGAAGGCGGCTTTTTTTTTCTCTCCCTAGAAAACTCCTTCAACTATTCAACAGCACATCTGATAAAATGCAAAACAACATAATAATATATATTTGCAGAAATAAACCTTTCTTTGTTGGTGCATCCTGAACAGATAAGGTTATAAGTTTCTGATTGGCAGGTAAAATTGGTCGTTCAGATCCTGCTTGCTTGCGTTTCACTTCACGATTGAATTGTCTTCTTTCTGCCCATGTCCTGAACTTTTTGACTGTAACCTGCTCAAAATCAAATCTTTTTTCCAAATAGCTGCGGAAATCTTCCAGGTCTATAAAATAAATTACAAGCAGGACATATTTTGTTGAGTATGACACCCTTTTTTGTTCTCCGTATACCGCATATATCATCAGTAGTGTTGAGCGAAGCTAGTTTCGGATGCTTCATCCGAAAGACGCTTCATTCAAAACTTTGGAATAATACTGGGCGGAGATTAGTCTCCGTACAGTATTAAAATGTATGGGCTCCGATGAGCGAAATTAAGTTATTCACAAAGTTGCGTGCGACTTTGTTGAATAACTTCAATAGTTTAAAACTTGAACCCAAACTCTGCTTTGGTTCAGACTAGTAATTCGGAACCAAAGCAGAGTTCGATTTCAAGTTTTAAAGAGGCTTTCCGCTTTAAAAATCAACTACCGAAGTTATTCAACAAAGTCACACGCGACTTTGTGAATAACTACGGCTCATCGGAGCCCATACATTCTAATACTGTACGGAGACAGATCTCCGTACAGTATTATTCCGAAGTTTAGAAGCTGTGTTAATATCGATTACGATCTTTGCGCATTAAAATGAGCGTGTGTGGTTTCATAAAGAACTTTTTCTTTTATACTGCAAACATCCACTGGCAGCGCTTGTGATCAGAGACATCAATGTCCTTGTCTGTTGCAAGAGGTCACTTAGAGGAAGGGTGCTCCCTCCAATAACTGATCACTCCCTACCCCACAATGAGATCATGAGAACCATTTTGTTAATACTGCATCCGAAGATAAAAAGGTTCCCAGGCTCGCCATTGTAAAATTCCTATTAACTACCTAAGTTACATTAAAATTGGAAAAACCCTCTCTAAAATGTCACTTATAGTAGATTTTGAATTTATGCCTCAAATAAATATAGTTAAGTGCATTTTAACCCCTTAGGAAGAAAACTAGTTTTAGCTGTAAGCAAGGACTTGGCATTGAATTTTACAGGATGAGTTGTAGTTTAGATAGAAATCATTTTTTAGTATATATAAACTTATCAGGGAGGTATTTTTTTTCTTTCCATAACAAGAAGTCTCAAAGTCTAAACTCACACAGGGATTGGAGGAAGGTCTGTGAGCCGCCTCTTCTCCCTCCATGCTGCCTGCTCACCCCCCCCCCCCCCCCTTCTCCTCCACATGCAAATGCAGCCCTCACTTCAACCTGCTCTATTCAAGCTACACCATGCTTAGCTCTATGATGCTGTTCTTGTTTTAAAGCAAAGATTCTCAAGATGCCCTAGCTGCAATCCAACCTGAAAAGGAGCTAGCAGAAGCGGACCTCTATTGCAGCCACACATCCAGCAGGGCTTGCGTAAAACAGTACTGTCCTCTTTCTGCTTGTACAGACAGAGTTCAGGATAATTAGTCAGGTTAAATGGTCAGTTTAAGCCCTTCCTCAGGTAGGGCTTAATATGAACATAGCATTATTGTCAGACTGCAATACAATTTGATTGATTGGTATAAGCAATCTAATTACCTCAAGCAAAAAAGTTAGTTTTTTTTTTAAAAACAAAAAAGTGAATTTCAGAATATGGCAAAGTTTTATATAATTTTAGAAATATTAAATTATAACAAACAGTAAAAATTTGGTAGAGCTTTAAACATAAAACCCACAGAATAAAAGGCTAAGTGTCATTTTTACAGCCCAGTGAAAACAGTGTAACCCAAACCTGTAAAACTATACAGCAATAGTTTTTTTCACAGCCCCCTCACCTACAAGTGACAGCTATAGTATCCAACCAGGACACCATTACAGCCGCCACTCAAACCAGAGGAAAGGGGCTGTAAAGCAGCTCAATGCAGAGAGCATTTCAGTGAAGCACTGCCTCCTGGGCTAGTGATGGCTAACCTTCTGGCACTCCAGCTGTGGTGAAAATATGACTCCCAACAAGCTCCATTCATTTCTATGGAGTTCTGAGAACAGCCAAGCAAGGGGGCATCTTGGGAGTCGTAGTTTTACCACAGCTGGAGCGCCGAAGGTTAGCCATCACAGATCTAGTAGAACATTAGTTCATATTCACACTACTACTAATCATAAAAGGTCTATAAAAAAGTATGTTTGTACTGCTCTCCCCAGACTCCCTTTAACCACTTCACATCCAGGCCATTTGCCCCCTTCCTGACCAGGCCTAATTTTGCAAATCTGACATATATCACTTTATGTGGTAATAACTTTGGAACGCTTTTACTTATTAAAGCCATTCAGAGATTGTTTTCTCGTGACACATTGTACTTCATGATAGTCATAAGTTTTTGTCAATATATTTCACCTTTATTTATGAAGTTTTGAAAAATTCGCAATTTTCTAAATTTCTATTTCTCTGCTTTTAAAACAAAGTGATAGCTCATAAAATATTTATTACTTAACATTCCCCATATGTCTACTTTATGTTGGCATCATTTTGGAAATGTAATTTTTTTTTTTAGGACGTTAGAAGGCTTAGAATTTTAGAAGTAATTCTTAAAAAATTTAAGAAAATTGCCAAAACCCACTTTTTAAGGACCAGTTCAGGTCTGAAGTCACTTTGTGGGGTTTACATAATGGATACCCCCATAAATGACCCAAATGTAGAAACTACACCCCTCAAGTTACTTAAAACTGATTTTACAAACTTTGGTAACCCTTTAGGCGTTCCACAAGAATTAAAGGAAAATGGAGATCAAATTTTAAAATTTAAT
Organism: Bufo gargarizans; assembly: GCF_014858855.1. Taxonomy (NCBI): domain Eukaryota; kingdom Metazoa; phylum Chordata; class Amphibia; order Anura; family Bufonidae; genus Bufo; species Bufo gargarizans. The sequence continues at coordinate 548,565,691 of NC_058080.1, read as the reverse complement.
TTTTTGGGCAGATTTTCCATCAAGGGTTAACAGCCAAACAAAACTCAATATTTATTACCCCGATTCTGCGGTTTACAGAAACACCCCACATGTGGTCTAAACTGATGTAAGGGAGCAGAAGAAAAGGAGCGCCGCATGGTTTTTGGAAGGCAGATTTTGCTGAACTGGTTTTTAGATGCCATGTCCCATTTGAAGCCACCCTGACGCACCCTTACAGTAGAAACTTTCAAAAAGTGACCCCATTTTGGAAACTAGGGGATAAGGTGCCAGTTTTATTGGTACATATGATTTTTTTGATCATTCATTATAAACACTTTATGGGGCAAGGTGACCAAAAAAAATTTGTTGTTTTAGCACAGCTTTTATTTATTTTTACAGCGTTCACCAGGGGTTAGGTCACGTGATATTTTTATAGAGCAGATCGTTACGGACGTGGCAATACCTAATATGCATACTTTTTCTTATTTATTTAAGTTTTACACAATAATAGCATTTTTGAAACAAAAAAATTCTGTTTTAATTGCGTCCATGTTCTGAGAGCTATAGGTTTTTTTTATTTTTTTGGACTGGGTGGATCATGTGATATATTTATAGAGCCGACCGTCACAGACGCGGCAATACCAAATATGTATATTTTATTTTTTCTATTTTAAACATTTTTTTATTCCTTACTTGGGGAATTTTTATTAATTATTTTTACACGTGAAAACCTTTTTTTATTTTAACACTATATTTGACACTTTTTGTCCCCCATAAAAAGGTCATACAAGACCTCTGGGGGACATTTAACTTCACTTTTTTTTTTCACTATTGATTTGAGTGCAGAGCTGATCGAGGTCTGTGAAAGACCCGATCACCTCCTGCACTTTCTGGCCCCAGCGGTCACATGACCACCGGGCCAGAACAGGAAGCGCATAGCGCTTACTGCACTGTATACACAGAACTTGGTGAGCGCTGTTTATACAGCGATCTAGAAGGCAGGGACACCTGTGAACTGTCCCTGCCTTCTCTAAGGGTTGCCCTGCTGTCACTGACAGCGGGCAACCCGATCTGCAGCTGCACGATTAGCGTGCAGCTGCAATCTCTTAATGGACGTTCCAGAATGTCCATTCAGAGATTAACCGACCGCCCAAGAACGTTTATAGTCAATAGGCAGTCGGGAAATGGTTAAAGTGTAACTGCCATTTCACTACCAAAAATTAAAATCCTAACATATGTGATGCTGAAGGGAAGATATTCATGGAGCTTTATTTTACCTTTCTGGTGTCTGTATTCAGCGCTTAGCAACCATATTTCTCTACGCCTCTATTTCAGCATCTTAAAATGCTAATCATAAAATGGCCTCTGCAGGATTTCCTGTGATGATGTTTGCCATGCTCTTGAGGCCATCCTGTATTCCCCCAACTTCCCAATACCCCTTGCTCTCCCCACATCAACTAGCAGGACCAATCAGAAAGCAGATAACTTCCCCCACTACCCCAGAGCAGTGTGTATCCTCTCACATACAGCTAACCAGAGAAAAGCCCTGCAATTACATGAAATCACTAAGCATTTGTTTTAGCCTCTTAATAATCACCTTAAAAAGGTTTTTAAAGGAACCATTTTGGGGTATATATAGTGTACTAAATAACATTTTATTTTTAGGGGGAAAGATTAAAAAAAAAAAATGCAATTTTTTTATGGCGTTCACTGTGTGGTAAAAGTAACGTACTTTTATTATTATGTGGGTCACTACATTGATGATTATGTCACATTTCTATATATTTTTCTCTGCAGCTGCTCCCTCATTCTCCTACACACTGACAGGGAAGGGGGCTGCTTTAGCTGCTAATATCTCATTTGGTACCAGCTAGAGATATGTGCCTTGTATTGTTTGAAAGCTGACATTCCAACAAGCAATATCAGAATTACAGCAATATGGTTCAGTACAGGGCAAGATATCACTGCAGCTGAAAGTGAAAGTAAAAAAAACTAGATTTTTGTACTTACTGTCAAATCTGTTTCTCATCCGCTCATTGAGGGACACAGGCTTGACAATGCGGTATAGCTGTTGCCAATAGGAGGCAGACACTAAGCACAAAGGTGTGAGCTCCGACCTTCAGCTATGCCCCTCCTACAGGGACTAAGCTAAATCAGTTAGTGCAAAAGCAGAAGAAGAAAGACAAAAACAGGAAAATCAAACTATGTACAAACCCAGAACCACACAGGCCAGAACAGGCGAGAGCCGTGTCCTCCAATGAACGGAAGAGAAACTGATTTTACGTTAAGTACAAAAATCGGAATTAGACTTACCGGTAATTCGGTTTCCATGAAATCACTATGACGGCCACAAGGAGATTGACCCTTGACCTCTGTTGGGGCAGGAACAGATAAAGCTTAAAACGCCCCCACCTCCACCATACACCAGTGCTTTCCAAAATTATCAGAGTCAAGGTGGAGACAACTATAGAAACGTATTATACAAATAGAAGGTATTGCTTCATATCCCCACAAAACATAAATTAGGGAGGGAATAATGGGCCATCATGGTGATTTCATGGAAACCGAATTACAGGCAAGTCTAATTCCAATTTTCCATATTACCATGACGGCCACAAGGAGATATCAAAATTATAATATCAAGGGGGAGGGCTACTGCCTGAAGGACCCTACGTCCAAAGGACAGATCAGCAGTATTCGAAAAATCTAAGCGGTAATGCTTTATAAAAAGGTATGTCCACTGGACCAGGTTGCCACCCTACAAATATCTTCCAAGAAGGCATCTGCTCTTTCAGCCTGTGAAGAGGACATAGCTCTGGTTAAATGTGGTTGAATGTGCTTTTATGTTAGTTGGACAAGAAAATTCCTGAGTGGTATAACAATGGGAAATTGTGCACTTAATCCATCTAGCGATGGAGGATCTAGACAACCTCTTCCCTTTGTTCTTCCCTGAGAAATGAACAAGACGACTAATCGGACTTCCTAAAGTTTTTTGCGACCTCCAAGTATTTTAGAACCGCTCGTCTAACATCTAGGGTGTGAAAGAAACTCTCCCTGCTATTTTTTTTTATTTTTATTATTATTACAAAAAGATGGGAGAATGATCTCTGTGGAAGTCGGATACTACCTTGGGAAGGAACCCCGGATCTAGTCTAAGTATTATCCTATCTTCCAGGATTCTGAGGTAGGGTTCCCTAATTGAAATTGCATGCATCCTCACCGAGCCTCCTTGCAGACATGATGATTGCAATCAGAAATGCGGTTTTAAAATTATAGAAATTTGAGCGGACAGTCTTCGAGAGGTTCAAATGGACTCATGGTTAGGCCTTTAAAACAGTATTAAGGCTCCAGGAAGGAACTCAAGATTTTAGTGTGGGCCTCAGTCTTGCTTCAGCTCTCATGAATCTTCTGATCCACCCGAGACTTGCCAAGTCCGCATCAAAGAAGCAGCTGACACTTGTGTTTTTAGAGTAGATTGCCTAAGACCTAACTCTAGGCCCTGTTGGAGGAAATCTAAGATTTGTTGAATCTTTGGAATAACCAAGTTAAGAGAATATTCCCCTGACCAAGAACAGAACCTCTTCCAGATTCGGCCAAGTATATGGCCGAAGTCACCTTCTTCCTACTGGCCCCAAGTGTAACCATGTCCTTACCTGAAAGTCCTTGACGTCTCAGTATTTCGGCCTCAGGATACAGGCTGTTAGCCTTAAAAATTCTGGATGAGGATGTAGTATCGGCCCTTGATGTAGAAGGTCTTTCCTGAGTGGGAGAGACCATGGATGGGGGGGGGGGGGGGGGTGTCGAGAGGCCAATTGGAGGAAATGCATAACATAGGTTGCCCCTTGGATCCAGGGAACAGAATCTGTTCACTTTTCTGTTGTCTTTTGACATAAGTCTATGTCTGGTGACCCCCATTTGTCTACTATCATACTGAAGACTTCTGGATTTAGGGACCATTCTGTTTGGTCCAATGTTTGATGCTGAGGAAGCCCGCCTTCCTGATTGAGGGCCCCTTTGAGGCAAGTCACCGATATAGACCTCACGTTCCTTTTCGCCTAGTGAAATATCTTGTTTGAAAGGTCTATGAGCTTCTTTGATTTTGTGCCTCTATGATGCGATAGGTAGGCCACAGTCGTCGTATTGTTCGACAATATCCTCAGGTGGCGATTCTGGAGGGTTTCTTCTGCCACCTTTAAGGTTTCACACACTGCACTCAGCGCCCTTAAGTTTGAGGATTGGCTGCTTACCGAAAGGGCCCAGGAACCTTGGTAACAGGAGTCCCCAATTTTTGCACCCCAGCCCGACTAGCTGGCATTGGTCTTGATCTGGACAAACGGAGACTTCCTCCAGGTCACTCCCTGTGAGAGATTCCTGCTCACCTTCCACCAGTTTAAGGAGGTCTTTACGTAGCCTGGAATGTGAACCTTGTGGTCTAGCGGCCTTTGTTGTTTGTCCCAGATGTCCAGAATCCAGGACTGCATGGGACAGGAATGCAGCTGGCTCCACATTACTGATGGGATACAGGCTGTCAATGTTACCAGCAAGCTCATAGCCTCTCTCACCAGATTCTCTTCCTCTGGAAGGACCTGATTTTTTCCCCCCAAAGCCTGAACCTTGCCTGAGGGCAGGAAGGTAGTCTGTGACTGCGAGTCCAGGATGACTCCTGGGAACCGTACTCTGGTTGATGGATGTAGACAGGATTTCTGAGGATTGACGATCCAACCGAGCTCCTTTAGAGTAGATAAAAAGATGTCTAGATCTGTTAGTATCTACTGTATCTCCTACTAGTAAGAAATAGTCTAGATAGGGGATCAGATTCAGTTCCTTCTGTCTCAAGAATGCGACCATCTCTATTACCAATTTGGTGAATATTCTGGGAGCAGAGGAAATTCCAAATGGAAGAGCCGTAAATTGAAAATGGCAAGTGTTGCCCCGTTGGTTTTTTATGCCAAATCTTATAAATTGAGAGTTGTGGTGGATCGGGATGTGATGGTAAGCGTTTTTTTAAGTCCACAGTACACATCCATGCATTCTTTTTTTATTAGGGAAATTAGAGAACCCAGCGATTCCATCCTGAATTAACTGTAAGTAATGTACTTGAGGAATCTCAAGTTTATAAATCATACGGAATGATCCGTCCTTTTTTACCAGAAAGAGACTGGAGTAAAATCCCTGACCCTGTTCTGAGACTGGGACCTGAATTACAACACCTATCCCTATGAGGTCTTTGATGCTCTGCCAAATGCCGCTCCGAGCTTTCCTTGACCCCAGATTCGATATATAAAATCTCTTTGGGGGTGCTGAAGAAAATTCTATCTTGTAGCCTGCTCTGACTACCTCCTGGACCCAGGGATTTGAGGTTATATTTTCTCAGGCAGATAGAAAATGTTTCAGTCTTCCCTCCACTCTGGCGTCATTGTTTATCTCTGGGTTTACTCTGTGGGTTAAGGAGAAACCCTCTCCCTTTACCTCCTTTGGGGTAAACTCCAGCGGCCTGACTTCCCTTTTCCACTGTAGGATCTCTCTTGTCCCTGAAAGGAACGAAAGGGCACTTTCCTCCTATAAGTTCTATCCTCAGGAAATCCCTTTCTTTTTATCAAAAGCCTTTTCAAGTACCTTGTCTAAGACTGGCCCGAAGACGTATTCACCTGATAGAACATAATTTCATTTTTTGAAGTTTTGCCCCCGGACTAGGATTTCATCCAAAGGGCACAACGTGCTGCATTAGAAAGACCTGCATCCTTGGCTGAAAATCGAATAGACTCCGCTGAAGCATCCGCCAAAAAGGCCATTGCAGATTTAAGTAGGGAAATAGAATTTATTATCTCCTCCCTGGGTGTCTTATTCCGCAAATGGGATTCTAGTTTGTTCAGCCAAAGGCACATAGACCTTGCTACTAAGGTTGCAGCGATGTTAGATTTGAAATTAAACATAGAGGCTTCCCAAGATTTCCGTAATAAGCTATCTGCTTTCCTCTCAATGGGGTCTCTCAATTGCAATGGGTCCTCAAAGGGCAATGAGGTTTTCTTACTGACCTTGGCCACTTGTACATCTATCTTAGGGATCTCGTCAAATAGTTTAGACTCCGTCAGATGAAACAATTGACGGTTCTTATATTCTCTGGATACCCCTAGTCTCTTCTCATGGTCTGACCATTACTCTAATATCATATCCCTAATGTTTTCATTAATTGGGAACACTCTGGCTCTTTTGGTCCTTAGACCCCCAAACATCTCCTCCTGAATAGAGTGAGGTTTTTGAACGTCCTCCACCCCCATGGTGGATCTTTCAGCTTTTAGGAGATCTGACATCTCCTCAGAGGCAAAATAGAATATTTACTCCCCTCGGGAACTCTCCTTCCGAAAAAGGATCTTCCTCCTCCCAATGCCTGGAAGAGGAAGCGCAATCACCCATGCACTCAGAATCAGAAGAGAAGGGTGGAATTATTTTTTGCCTCTTTGGAGGTAAGGGTCCCTGGTCAGATTCCGACATCTGGGATAATGAAGCAGCCTTGACCTCCTTCTGGATCATGGAGCGAACTTTGTCCCTTAGAGACACACGTTCCTCCACTATATTAGAAATGCGTTCTTTGCAGATCTTTTTGGGGTATCCGTCTGGTAACCTTTTAAAACATGAAATGCATTTTGACTTTTTTGTTTTGTTTCTTCTGAGCCTCCTTAGATACCTATGAGGCGAGAACAGACCAAAAAATTTAGATGGATGGACATACGTATTGCAAAATAGGTGCACAACCGTTGTGCACAATAATCAGAGGAGACCCTGAATATTATGAAGGGTGAACCCCAACCCCAAATGAGTGCTATAGAAAATTAACAATCCCCACAGGGAACTTACAGGAGTAGGAGCATCAAGCTCTCTGGGCGATTGTGGTTCCGGGCCTGACATCTCTGAACACCAGACCTCAGATCAGTCACACGCAGCTCCTCATTTTGCTGCCCAGCATTTGAACACTGCGAGTCGCCCGCCTCCTACGTCACTTCCTGGACGCACCAGAAGTGACGTCATCCAATACGCTAATGCACCGGGCGCTCTCTCCAGCTTAAGCCACCAGGGCCAGGAGGAGGACGCTACCCCGGGAACAGGCTCCGGATAAACCAGAGCGAGCCCTCCCATCTCTCCCCTGCCCAGCATTGGCACTAGACCGAAGGAAGCACCACGTGTCCTGCGGTTCAAGATAAGTGCCACAGCACCCTTGTTCTCACCAGGAGATCCACATTTATAAAGGCCAACTTCTTTTCTCATCCCCCTGACCCACAAGGAGACCTTTCTCTGCCCTGGCCTCTGTAGGGACACAAAACACTGGTGTACGGTGGAGGTGGAGGTGGAGGGGGGGGGGGGACATTTTAACCTCTGTTCCTGCCCCTACAGAGGTCAAGGCTCAATCTCCATGTTGATGATATGGAAAATCTAGTTCTCATCCGCATCATTGGGGGACACAGGTTTGACCATCGGATATTACAGAGCAGTCCCCAAGGGTGGGCATAACAAGAAACCCTCCTGCCAATCAGAGAACCGTTGTCTGCAAAACGCTACACCCAGAGAAGTCAGAACACGCAAAGGTGTGCACTGGAAAAAGTGTGCAAAGACGACCAGGTAGCTGCCTGGCATACCTGAAGGTACAAAGCCCCGTGATGCACTGCCCAAGCTATAGACACTAAGCTAAAACTGAAGATATTGGGTTAAATGGATCCCGCGCTGTGAGAGAAGACACTTCCCTGTGACACTATAATAGATTCATCAAAATGCAACAACTTTGTTTAGTGTGATTTGTATATGCAGAGTTCTCACCTGTGATTGTATGCTGCCAATTGCCTCAATATTCCCGGTGTTTCCTTGTTGTTGCATTTGATAAATTATAGTGTCACAGGGAAGTGTCTTCTCTCACAGCGCAGGATCCATTTAATCCAATATCTTCTGTAAGACTGTTTGTGTTGAGTCCAGGCAGGGCTCTCAACTGGATACCCAGCCACGGCACCCAGGATTGTTTCCAGGGTAGTATCAGACACATAGCTTACCTATAGTAGCGGAAGCGCAGGGGTACCTTCTCTACTAAGCTAAAACTGATTTAGCTTAGTCCTTTGTAGGAAGGGTATAGCTGAAGGAGAAGAGCTCACACCTTTATGCTTAGTGTCCGCCTCCTAGTGGCAACAGCTATACCCCATGGTCAAGCCTGTGTCCCCCAATGATACGGATGAGAAAGCAGGTTTTACCCGCGATTAATCCCGACTCGATTTCTAACAGTGATATCTCCTCTGTCATTCTGGTCCTATATGAAAGCCGGGAATGTCAGCTTTCAAAGAAGACCAGTTGCAAGTTTGTAGCTGCTACCATTCAGGAGAAAGCAGTATCTAAAGCAGCCCCCCCCTCCCCCCTCCACTTTCTTCCGGAGCCCAGGCACTCAGGGCTGTCCTCCTCCTCCCAATGCTCTCCCCCCCTCATGTTTATATCCGATAGGAGACGGCCTGCACATGACAACGCTTTGAGAAGAGGCCTGCTCAATGAGAAAGTGACACGCATTTCTCGGTGTTACTATGAGATGAAACTAAAAAAAGATTAAATTATAAAGCACAAACGCATTTATACAGCAGAGTGTACTATACCATTAGGGTATAAAACCATGAAACGGTAGTTACACTTTAAAGTTTTTTGTAGCTAGTAGACAATTTGATACTAGAAATATGTTTATTGGTGTAACTAACGAGCTCTACTTACCAATGGATTCATCTTTACAAACTTCTACTTTAGCTTTAACTTGGCCCAGCACCCCCTGAGCGACTTCCACTGTTGTCTCTTTATCATCAGGAGTCAAATTAACATCAACAGTGGAATCTGCCTCAACAGAATGGTGCTCCAAGTTTTTTTCACACGGAGCCTCTGACGGAAGACTAGCTGGAGAAGTCTCACTATTCTTTTCCTTCTCTTCATTATCCTTCATTTTCTTGTAGTGTAAGCAAGGAATACTACTGACGGGAGGATCATGTTTCTGTAATATCAAATAAATAAAAAAAATCTGATTGTTTAAACACTATACAGTAAAATATACAATTGATTTTATATAGGCTTTCTATCCTACCTAACCTCACACCTCCTATCATTATGCTGATAACCAGTTGTGGAACAGTAGGATAAAAGATAGGCAGCCATTGATGTATAAATAGTGGGCTATATAAAGTGAACTAGATGAAGTCATGGTAACAGCGAAGTACATGAGATCTCACACCCATATGGATCAATATGAACATTATGTATTGGTATATCTTTATAGTTCTCATATTACCGGAGTTTTGACCCTCCTCTTACCAGACCAGTTTTTCAGCTTTAGCAAACTGCAAATCATTTATGAGGCAACCTACAAGTATTTGATTTTTCACGGGACACATTAGACCTTCTTTTTTCCAATTTTATGGCAGATATAATATTTGTCAAAAAATTTTAAGATTATAAAAAAAAAAAAAAAAAAAAAAAAAAAAAAAAAGTGCATTCCAAGGGTACTTTCACATTAGCAGCAGGCTGTTACGGGGGAAGGGGGGGGTGAACAGCCTGTCGGATCCGTCCTGCCGCTAGTTCACGTGTGCCCCTGGACTGCTGCTCCGTCCCCATTGACTATAATTGGGGTGGGGGCGGAGTTCCGGCGGCGGCACGGCGAGAGGCAGCTGGACTAAAAATACTGCATGTCGTAGTATATATAGTCAATGGGGATGGAGCGGCAGTCCAGGGGAAAACACATGAACTAGAGGCAGGACGGATCCGACAGGCTGTTCATCACCACCACCCATGAGGCTGATCGCATACATTTTACCCTTCAGATGCCGTGGTCAAATGTGACCACAGCATCTGATCAGCCCGGAAGCGGAAGTCACAGCGGTAACAGCGTTCCCTGGCTGAGATCGGGGAACCTGTTACAATTGCTGAAATATACACCGAAGCCAGCTTGAGGCTTTGGTCTATTTCAGGAATATACCAATACATGCCACTAGGTGGCAGCATTGTATTGTTATATTCCAAATTAAGTGTTCAATGATGGCTATATAGCCATCAATGAACACAATGGGCATTCTAATGATTGCCAGTTATTGTCACCAAAGGAGACTTAAAAAAAAAAAAGAAAAAAAAAAGGCCAATTTGCCATTTTTTGTCACTTCAACTACCCAATATATTTTTTTTTATTAAAACTGATCAAAAAGTTGCGCACACACTTCAAATTGGTTTCACTGAAAAGAACAGATCGTCCCGCAAAAAATTTGCTCTCACACAGCCCTGTACATATAACTACAAAAAAAGTTATAGGTGTCAGCATTTGGTTATAAAACAAAAAAGGTTTTCTTCCTCAAAGGTTTTAATATTTTTTTTTTCAGTATTAAAAAGCAAGAAGAATTGTACAAGTGTGGTATCGTTGTAACCGTACTGACCTGGACAAAGAAGATAACAGGTCCATTTTACCACAGTCTAGAGTGCAAAATAAAATCCTTTATCAGAATTGTGTTTTTTCCCAATTCTATTCCATTTGGATTTTTTTTTCCCCCCCAATTCTTACTACATGGCATGCAACTGCAAATGGTGCTATTAGAAAGCACAACTTCTGCAAAAAAATAAACCCTCATAAGGCTATGTGAATGGAAAAATAAAAAAGTTAGGACTATGGGAAGGCGGGGAGTGAAAAACGAAAACGCAAAAACTCAGGGCCCTGAAGTGGTTAAAGGACATAAAAAAAGAGACTTTTTTTATGCTGTCCCCCTAAGGTATTCATCTTGGGGAAATTTTACTATTGCTAAAAAATATTAACTGTAGCTATAACTATTTTCTTTATTTACTTGTGACAGGATCCCATTAAAGGCATACCTACGCTTTCAGGTGACTTTTCAGAATATGGCTACTTTCACACTTGCGGCAGAGTGATCCGGCAAGCAGTTGCGTCGCTGGAACTGCCTGCCGGATCAGGCAATCTGCATGCAAACGAACAGCATTTGCAGACGGATCCGGATGCGGATCTGTCTCACATAGGGCAGCAACGGTTTATCGTCTAGCGATAATATTCGATAACGGGATTTGTTGCCATGCGGGCGGTTTACTTTAAATCAGCGCATCTTTATTTTACCTTACAATGAAGCTCTAGTAACAGGCAAAGCGGGTGGCGGCGTAACGTCACTTACTCACGTAACGCACCTGCTCCGCCTGCGTCATTCATAAAGTGGGCGTAGCAGGTGCGTCACGTGAGTGAGTGACATTACGCCGCTACCCGCTCTGCCCGTTACCGGAGCTTCATTTGATTTTGTAAGGTATTAAAGATCAATTCATAGCACTGATTTAAAGTTTAAGTAAAAGTTATTGCAGGGTAACTGTTAAGGAATACTCTTTAGATATTGCTGTGAGCGGCATGGCCGGTGTATTGGGACAGATCTGTGGATGACACATATAGCATAAGATGCTATATAGTGTCATCCACAGATCCCCCATAACAGTGCGTCATCCACAGATCCCCCATAAAAGTTAAACTTGCAAGATCATACTTGTCTATCCCAAGTACAGCCACACCATCTTCTCTGCTACAGGCAACATAGCGTGTAAGAGAGCCCTAACCATGTGGACATGTTGTCTTTTTTATATTGTAATTCAATATTTTTATAATTATGTAACTCCTAAATTTGTTTTTAAATGGCCTTTGAACATAATTTTTCAAGTAAAATCATATAAACCCTTTTTTTTGTCATTTTGGTGTTTTTCCCCCAATTAAATCGAGGAAATTATCGACAAATAATCGTTAGCTGCAGCCCTAGTCTCACAAATTCATTGCAAGAACGGATCTGTCTCTCATACTTCATACAGACAAACGGATCAGTTTCTATATATTTTTTTTCACATTTTGACGGATCCGACATTGCAGTATTTTTAATACAATACATTTCAATGTAAATTAATGTCGGATACAGCATTCCAGCTGATCCGGAATTTTGTATGGAGATAATATCGCAGCATGCTGCAGCATTTCCTCCATCCAAAACGCAGTTCAGTGACTGAACTGACGACATCCTGAACGGATTTCTCTCCATTCAGAATGCATGGGGATAAAACTGATCAGTTCTTTTCCGGTATTTAGCCCCTAGGACGGAACTCCGTGCCGGAGAAGAAAACTGCTAGTGTGAAAGTACCCTAAGCTGTTGTGTGTACAAGAGGAGAAGCATTATATGTGCTCATTATTATAATTGTATTCTGCATTTTTTTTTTTTTACCAGTTTACCCTTCGGCAAACTCCATCTCAGACTGTTGTCTCTTTAGTGGATGGATATTAGCACTTGAAGTCTCTCTTTCAAAGCACATAGAAAAAGAACGAGATTCTGTTTGCCTTACTCACTCAGAAAAGGGGCCTAATAAGTAAAAAGAGGAATTTTATCTAATAAGATATATTACACATTTTCTTATATTCACCTGTACTATTGATTTATGGAAATCTGTTCAAGCCCTATAGCTTGGCAGCAAAAGGAAAAAGGCTGAATAAACAAATCCCAACAATACTAAGGGGTAAAAAAAATGTAAAAAAATGGGAGGATGACATAAAGAAAGTGGAAATCTATCATACAGCATTGGAAAAAAATAAATCAACCAAATTATGCCATCTAAACCAAGAAATGTAGATAAGCACCTATCTTTTTGTATACCTACCCTTATGCTTCCGGTTCCCAAAAAGTAAGGTCTGGACCATGTGACTACTCTTGTTTCTCTATGTAAATAGACAGGAATGCCAGAGTTATGGAATGTCATGATCCATCCATCGGGTAAGGGCTCAGTAGGAGGACGGCCACGACCTTTATATTGGAAATGAAAACAAAACACAATTTTTACTGTTTCTACACAACACATAATTACATCATCTTAAAAGGTGTTGGGGTTTCAAGAACGTTGAGTAAGAGCAGGAAACGGTATAAAATAAAGAAAATAATTACTTACCTGTTGACTCCCTTGCTGCTCTAGTGGATCCCACCAATCCTGCAGCAATGACGTCATGTACATCATTCAACTGACCACTGCAGCCGGTGATGCTTGCATGTACGGTACAGGAGTACTGGGTCTAATGATTCGCTGCAGTGATCACTAGAGTGATGTATGTGAAATCATCACTACAGAACTGTGGGGACAAATGAAGTTGTGGGGGATTTAACTGTTGAATAACTCTTATTTTATTCCATCTCCTGTGCTTTCTTAAAATCCCAGACAACCCATTTAAAGTTAAATCAAATCACCTACCGGTACCTTGATTCTCCTCTTAAAAGTCTACCATTAATAAACTGGTGCTACAGAGGCAGGGACTGGGATCAAGTAAAATTTTGTAACATACACACATCCTCATTCTGCCTCTCCACACCAACTGTGAGGCCTGGAAAGGAAATGGTGTAGCTAAAGAAGTTAACCTCTTGATATCTAATAGAGGAAGTGCTTTAAGTGCTAGTATCATAAAATAATCTTTGGGCTTGTTCCACTCACGTATAATACCGGCAGATTTTTGAGCAGTGGAAGAGGTGTGGCATTGCGGATTTGAAATCCAGAGCATTTCAATTTATATAACGGATTTCACCCATGGCAATGGAGAAGGTAAAATATGCTGGCTATCCCATGGCAAAAAAACGCATGCAATACACACAGTTTTGTTGAGGGTTTTTTGGTACGAAGATGCAGCAAGATCCTCAGCGGATTTTTTTTCAGCCACTTGTGAACCCAGCCTTAGGGTAGGTTCACATCGCTGTTGAATATGCTCTTATTCTGCTCCATCAGAGGAACATAAAAATAGGGAAAAAAAAGCTATTAGCCATTTTAACCTTGATTTGTTTAAATAGGAGATCTGAGCATCAGTTATGTTCAGTGTTTTCGCAACGTGTTATTTCTGCTATTTTTGGATTATTATATTTTTTTATGGGGGGGGGGGGGGATTCAAGGGATGATAGACATGGAAGATGTTGCATTCAATCTGGAAAACTAAGAGCAGAAACTAACTAGCCATAACTGATGCTCAAAACCACCAAATGGGGATTAAACAGACACTATTTTCTGTTCTTCAGACATAACAGAAAAAGTCAAAGCAGATGTGAACAAGCCCTTAATATGCACAAAGGAGCACTTACGGAATAATATGCCCAGGGCGTGCTCTTATACAATTCCTGGGTCACTCCTTTTAAGAACCATTGCAGTGTTGAAAGAGTAGAACCTCTATAAGTACACATAAAATGTCCTATCATGTCTCCAGCACTGGTGCACAATACATGAGCAACAAGCTTTCCTTACTTTTCAAAACAGTTTTAATTTTGGTTATCATTGGTTGAACACTGGTCTCGCCATCTGAATGGTGGTCACTTTCTTCATCAAACTTTTCTTCCAGTCTCCTCTTCTTTGGAGTATGTAGGCCCTCCTCCAGAAGTGCATCCACATCGTTATCAAAATCATCCTGCAAAACAAACTATCAGGTACGTCCCATCTTCCAAAAAGGTGGGAGAGGCAAAAATCCCCTTTACACTGAGCACAGACATGTACCTCCAATCTGCAGCTAGAGAGGATGGCAAGGAATGTCTACAAAACACTGTGACAACACAACACCCATATGCAGTCAGCAATACACAGTAAACATATCCCACCAAGGCATGGTTAGAAAGCATGTGACAAAGCAGCGTTCATTAGAAAGACAAATTAAAAATGAAATGTTGGCCATTAGTAGGTTATGGGTGTAGCGTTAGCACTTGCAAACTTACCTCATAGTTGTAGATCAGGGATTCATCAATCTTATCACTCTGAAGAATGGATTCCGTAATAAACTCTGCAAACTCAGCTCCGTCCTCATCTACATCCATCACGTTCTCAGTGAAATCCTCCAAATCATCGAGAACAGCGTATTCCACTTTCTTTTCCTGATCAGCTTCCGCCTCCTCATTTCTTATATTTGCAATTTCATGATTATTGACAATTTTATCATTGCTACTACCAGCAAAAGGACAAACATGCAACTCTCCATTGACAGTGTTATTGCTATCTATGGCTGCCTCACCGTCTGCCTCTGCTCCAGTGTACAGAACCTTTCTATCTTTGCTCCTACAACTCTCTGTAAAACTTACACTGATTTTAACATCTTTAAGCAATTTAAGATCAGGAGTAAACTTCTTAACTGCTGGTGCGTGGCGAGCTGTTCTGGGGCTTTGGTCACTCTGTATTTGCTCTACCACTGTCGGATGACTCTTGTAAGAAGACGACCCTTTTGTGAGTAGCTGTGCTCCGTAGTTTAGCTGCTGGTCCCCAGCTGGGGTTTGTGACTGTCCATCACCACCAGAGCCAACGTCCATTACCTCTGCGTCACTGGACGTTTGCAGGGGAGGTGGTGGAGGCTCTTCATTTGGCGGCAGTGGTGGGGGACAAGCAGGTGTGAACTCCATTTCTTTGCTTCCAGGTTCATCAGGGAGAGGGGCTACATACTCACACGGCTCCATATTCAATACTAAATCAGTACAACTAAAAAAAGTACACAAAATAGTAAAATTTCTATTCTTAGCCCTTATTGGAGAATGTCCCATACAGTGGATAGAGCATATCGCAGCCTCACAGAAGATTCAGTTAAGCTGACTACATTGTTCTTTTCATTAATGTAGACAGCCTTCAGAAATACTGTCTCTATTACTGGAAATCACAATGTATTCAGCTTAAGAAGCGTTATCACTGAGCAGACATTGTTGGCCTTGAAGCTTTGTTTTACCTGGAAGACAGAAAGAAAGGGGAAAAACACAACATCAGAAAAGTCAAACAAACAAAAAGTCAAAATATTACAATAACAAGAATCAAAAAGGGTAAATCCAACACATATTTAACCCCTTAAGGACACGGCCATATTTCACCTTAAGGACCAGGCCATTTTTGGCAAATCCGACCAGTGTCACTTTAAGTGCTGATGACTAAAACGCTTTGACTTATCCAGGCCATTCTGAGACAGTTTTTTTATCACATACTGTACTTCATGACACTGGTAAAATGGATTCAAAAAAAATCATTTTTATTTATAAAAAAAATAAAA
The DNA here is from genome assembly GCF_014858855.1 of Bufo gargarizans. Classification (NCBI taxonomy): domain Eukaryota; kingdom Metazoa; phylum Chordata; class Amphibia; order Anura; family Bufonidae; genus Bufo; species Bufo gargarizans. The sequence continues at coordinate 548,549,652 of NC_058080.1, read as the reverse complement.
TACCAAAAAGTTTCAATTTCTCTACTTCTATAATAAAATATTAATACCTACAAAAATAGTTATTACTTTACATTTCCCATATGTCTTCTTCATGTTAGGATAATTTTGGGAATGACATTTTATTTTTGGGGGACGTTACAAGGCTTAGAAGTAAATCTTGAAATTTCTCTGAAATTTTCAAAAACCAACTTTTTAAAGGACCAGTTCAGGTCTGAAGTCACTTTGTCAAGCTTACATAATAGAAACCACCCAAAAACGACCCCATTCTAGAAACTACACCCCTCAAGGTATTGTAAACTAATTTTACAAACGTTAAACCCTTTAGGTGTTCCACAAGAATTAATGGAAAATAGAGATACAATTTCAAAATTTTACTTTTTTGGCAGATTTTCCATTTTAATATTTTTTTTCCCAGTTACAAAGCAAGGGGAAAACAGCCAAACAAAACTCAATATTTATGGCCCTGTTTCTGTAGTTTACAGAAACACCCCATATGTGGTCGTAAACTGCAGTAGGGGCACACGGCAGGGCACAGAAGGAAAGGAGTGCCATACGGTTTTTGGAAGGCAGATTTTGCTAGACTTTATTTTGGACACCATGTCCCATTTGAAGCCCCCCTGATGCACCCCTAGAGTAGAAACTCCAAAAAAGTGACCCCATTTTAGAAACTACGGGATAGGTTGGAAGTTTTGTTGGTACTAGTTTAGGTTACATATGATTTTTGGTTGCTCTATATTAACTTTTTGTGAGGCACGGTAACAAGAAATAGCCGTTTTCGCACTTTTTTGTTGTTGCTATTTACAACATTCATCTGACAGGTTAGATCATGTGGTATTTTTATAGAGCAGGTTGTCACGGACGCGGCGATACCTAATATGTATCCAATTGTTATTTATGTAAGTTTTACACAATGATTTCATTTTAAAAAAATAAAATAAAATAAAAAATCATGTTTTAGTGTCTCCATAGTCTGAGAGCCATAGTTGTTTCAGTTTTTGGGCGATTATCTTAGGTAGGGTCTCATTTTTTTGTGGAATGAGATGACTGTTTGATTGGCACTATTTTGGGGGTGCATAAGACTTTTTGATCGCTTGCCATTACACTTTTTGTGATGCAAGATGACAAAAAAAGGCTTTTTTTTATGTTTTTATTTTTTTACTGTGTTTATCTGAGGGGTTAGGTCTAGAGCCGGTCGATACGGACGCGGCGATATCTAATATGTATACTTTTTATTTTATTTATGTAAGTTTTACACAATAACAGCTTTAATAAAACAAAAATAAATAAATTATGTTTTAGTGTCTCCATATTCTGAGCCATAGTTTTTTTTTTGGGCGATTGCCTCAGGTAGGGTCTAATTTTTGGCGGGATGAGTACTATTGGTACTATTTTGGTGGGCGTACGCCTTTTTGATCGCTTGCTGTTGTACTTTTTGTGATGCAAGGTGACAAAAAAAATTGTTTATTTAGCAGTTTTTATTTTTTACGGTGCTCATCTGAGGGGTTAGGTCATGTAATGTGTTTATAGAGCTGGTCGATACGAACGCGACGATACCCAATATGTCTTTTACCTATTTTATTTTTTAAAAATGTTTTACTTTATTTTTGGAAAAGGAAGCTTTTTTATTTTTATTTTTTCACTTTATTTTTTGTCCCACTATGGGACAGGGTCTGATCCTTGTTTAAATACAGCACAAAACATCTGTATTGTGTTGTATTGAACTGTTAGTGTCTTACACTGTAAGACGCTAACAGTTGCCTAGGAGACCCAGCCTGGGGGCTGGGCCTCTTAGGCTTCCGTACATGACAGGCCCCAAGCTTTGGAATGGCTTGGGGCTGCCATGGCAACCATCGCCACAGCAGTGCGGGGACCCGAAGTATGAGGTAAGGGAGTGCAAACCTCCCATATGCCGCGGTCAGCGCAGACCGCAGCATATGAGGGGTTAATCCACCGGCATTATCGCCGATGCTGGTGGATGCAGCAGGGATCCGGTTGTCAGTAACCGCCAAATCTCTGCTGCTGATCGGGGGGACCGCACGCAGGGTGAGGAGCGACTGCAGGATGAGAACGCTCGTCCTCGAGTGCTAAGTGCCGGCGATTGAGGACGAGCATTCTCGTCCTGGGTCGTTAAGGGGTTAATACGATCTGATGTCAATGTGATATAGTAAGTACAACACATGTCTGCTGCAGCCAGTCACTGGCCTCTTCGGTACACCACTAAGGTTAGTGAATGGCTGCAGTGGTTAAGTCACATCACTTGCTGCTGGAAGAACCAGAGCGGGATCTGTCAGGTAAGGAATGATTCGTTCTGATTGGCAGGAGGATCCCATGTGTGGTCCTGTTTATTCCAGATCACCCCTTTAACCACTTAAGGACCACAGGTTTATACCCCCCTAGTGACCAGGCCCTTTTTTTACAAATCGGCACTTCACAACTTTAGCGGTTTATTGCTCGGTCATGCAACTTACCACCCAAATGAATTTTACCTCCTTTTCTTCTCACTAATAGAGCTTTCATTTGGTGGTATTTCATTGCTGCTGACATTTTAACTTTTTTTGTTATTAATCGAAATTTAACGATTTTTGTGCAAAAAATGACATTTTTCACTTTCAGTTGTAAAATTTTGCAAAAAAAACGACATCCATATATATCCAAGGTATTCAATGAGGGGCATGGCGAGTTCATAGAAAAAAAAATTTTGGGCATAAGTTAGCGGAAATTGATATTTTTTTTTTGTTTTTTCTCACAAAGTCTCAATTTCCGCAAACTTGGGTCAAAAATTCCAATCTTTCATGGACTCAATATGCCCCTCAGCGAATACCTTGGGGTGTCTTCTTTCCAAAATGGGGTCATTTGTGGGGCGTTTGTACTGCCCTGGCATTTCAGGGTCTCCGCAATCATTACATGTATGGCCAGCATTAGGAGTTTCTGCTATTCTCCTTATATTGAGCATACAGGTAATGAGATTTTTTTTTTCCGTTCAGCCTCTGGGCTGAAATAAAAAATATGAACGGCACAGATTTCTTCATTCGCATCGATCAATGTGGATGAAAAAAATCTCTGCCCAAAAAAAATAAGGAGGAGAAAGGCGTCTGCCAGGACATAGGAGCTCCGCCCTACATCCATACCCACTTAGCTCGTATGCCCTGGCAAACCCGATTTCTCCATTCACATCAATCGATGTGGATGAATAAATCATTGCCGGGATTTTTTATATATACAAAGTGTTTGCCAAAGCATAGGAACGCCGCCTCCTCCTCAGCTCGTATGCCTTGGCAAACGTATCTTTTACTTCAGAGGAGAAATCTCGTCTTGCAGCGCCGCATACACTGACTTTTGTGTAATCTGACAGCAGCGCAATGGTTCTGTCAGAATGCACATCAGTGCTGCAGCTGCTTGATCGCTTGGTCCACCTAGAAGGTTATAAAAATAAAAAATAAAATAAAACAGGCCGCAACGCAATAAATTTATTAACATTAACTTTTATAAACTTTTGAAACAGAACAATAACTTTTTTGCTTACCGGTGATTTTTTTTTACCTTTATTGGACAAACCTCTCCTTCCCCATGGGACAATGTGCAAAGCGCAAATCGCCCAGAGATGTGGCGAAGTACATTTTGCACTTTGTCCCAGGTGAAAGGAGAGGTTTGTGGCAGCTCTGTGTGAAAGGGCCCTAAGACCCCTGTGTGCCTGTCCTGTGAACGCAATCCCTATGCTAATAGTGTACCTGAGTGTGGAACTTGCGGAAACACTCCCCTATGCATAGAGCAGGCTGGTCAGGACAGTCAGGACAAAAAAAGGTGGTGTCACGCCTTATTCCACCCCTGCTACAGACACGACATCTTTTTCTTGGGGAACGTTGAGTTGGGGTACCAGGATAGAAAAGACGGGAAGTGTCTGCCATGTAGCCGGCTCACTACATCAGGGCCTTGGGGCACGGACCCTCCTTACTGTAGAGAACAAAACTATTGTACATCACCAATTGGATCAAATAAACAGACACCTTCTTATACCAGCGTCTGGTTCTGCGGGAAACTAAATGGGGAGCCAACATCTGGTCATTGAAGTCCACCCCTCCCATGTGAAGGTTATAGTCGTGGACAGAGAGGGGTTTCACAATGACTCCAGTTGCCCTTTCAATTTGTACAGTCGTGTCTGCGTGAATGGTGGACAGAAGGTAAACGTCCCTCTTGTCCCTCCACTTCACCGCGAGCAGTTCTTGGTCACACAAGGCAGCCCTCTCCCCCCGTGCAAGTCGGGTACTAACGAGCCGTTGGGGGGGAAGCCCCGGCGACTAGGTCGCGCGGTGCCACAGCATTGAATTCCGACTATATGTAAGTGCCGAAAGAGGGCCACGCTTGAGTAAAAATTGTCCACGTATAAGTGGTACCCCTTGTGGAATAAGGGTGACACCAAGTCCCAGACAATCTTGCCACTGCTCCCCAGGTAGTGAGGACATCCGACCGGCTCCAGTTTTGAGTCTTTTCCCTCATAGACCCTAAAACGATATGTATAGCCTGTGGCCCTTTCACAGAGCTTATACAGTTTGACCCCATACCGGGCACGCTTGCTGGGGATGTACTGTTTTATGCCAAGGCGCCCGGTAAAATGTACTAGGGACTCGTCTATGCAGATGTTTTGATTAGGGGTATACGCATCTGCAAATCTGGATGACAAATGGTCTATGAGGGGCCAAATTTTGTGGAGCCGGTCATAAGCAGGGTGGCCTCTTGGATGACAGGTGCTATTGTCAACGAAATGCATAAAGCACATGATGACCTCAAAACGTGCCCTGGACATTGCAGCAGAGAACATGGGCATGTAATGTATTGGGTCTTTAGACCAATATGACCGCAATACATTTTTTTTAGTTAGACCCATGCTGAGGATAAGGCCCAAAAAAAATTTAAACTCGGAAACGGTGACTGGTTTCCACCAGAAAGGCTGGGCATAGTAGCTTTCCGGATTGGCGGTAATAAACTGTGTGGCGTAGCGGTTGGTTTCAGCCACAACTAGGTCATAGAGATCCGCGGTGAAGAACAGCTCAAAAAACTGAAGGGCCGATCCTAAATGAGCCGTCTCCACGCAAACTCCAGACTGGGCGGTGAAAGGGGGCAATACGGGTGCGGCGGAATCAGGGGATTGCCAATTAGGATTTGCCAGCACCTCTGGGAGACTAAGGGTTCTACGGGCCTGTGAACGCGGTGGCTGCGTGGGGGAGTTATTGCACGTGCCACCGTACCAGCTGGAACTGCCCTTCTGGTGCTCGCCACTTCACCAGGGAATACGGCAGTGCTGGTAGAAGGTCCAGGGTGTGCTGCGCTGCTGGTGTATGCCGCACCATAAGCAAGATCAGCGCTAGCACCACTCTGCTGCAAATGAGGCTCATCATGCGGGGTATGCATTACACTGACATGGGATCGGGTACGCCTGACCGTAGCAGGGATCTCTACCTCGTCATCTTCGCTAGCGGTTAGAGTGCCACTGCTGTCTACAGGTTCATATTCTGAACCACTGGATTCAGCGGATGAGGCGTCCCCATCGCTTTCATCCATCACGGCCAGAATCCTGTAGGCCTCTTCAGCGAAATACCCCTTGTTTGACATTTTGGGTTCACTAAATTTAGGGGCTATTCCTCTGAGACTACCCGGGAAAAAGAGCAAACCTACCTAGTAAAAAGGAGTGCTTGCGAAGTAAAGCTGCGATCGCTAATAAAGATCCAAAAAGCTCAAAAGTGATCTTTTATAGAGGCGCAGCGATTTTACGGTGTTTTTGCAGTGATCAGAAAAAAATAAATTCTGTCACTGCGGTGGGGCGGACTGAACGCAAGTGTGCGCACAAGATCAGGCCTGATCGGGCGACCACTGCGTTTTTTGTAGAACCTAAGGTGACCCTAATGTACTGATATAGATCAGATTGCGATCAGTATTGATCACTTACAGATACTATATAGTACTAGTGCTGATTAGCAACATCGATGACGCTGATCAGCGACAAATCAGTGACTGTGGTGCGGTGGGCTGGGCGCTAAACTACCTAACAAGTAGCTAACTACCTGGCAGGGATGAGGGACCCTTACGGGGGGGGTGATCAATGACAGGGGGGGTGGATAAGGGGGTGATCAGGGAGTCTAATATGGGTGATCAGGTGCTAAATAAGGGGTTAAATAAATGACAGGGTAATATCTAATGTGTAGTGTGGTGATTTGGTGCTACTTACAGAGCTGCCTGTGTCCTCTGGTGGTCGATCCAAGCAAAAGGGACCACCAGAGGACCAGGCAGCAGTTATATCAGACGCTATTTTCAAAATAGCGTCTGACATAACCATTTCATTGGTCGATTCAAAAATCCACAGCCTGCCAGCCAATGATCGCGGCCGGCAGGCTGCAGATGAACTTGTGAACTGCGCGATCCTGTGAGCGCGCGTTCACAGGAAATCTCGGCTCACGCGAGATGACGCCAATCGGCGTTAGTGTGACCTGGGAGCGCCGCAGCACTGACGCCTTTTGGCGTTAGTGTGACGGGAGAAGGTTAAACGAAGTGAGAATGTCTTTTCAACCCATCTTCTTACTGACTTTAGTTCAAAGGCTGAAAGCTACCTCTGTATGTGTACAAGTTTGCTGATCCCTAGCCATTAGGCCTCTTATACACGAACGATACGGATTGGCTCTGGACAGGTTCAGTGAAACTCGCACCATTTCACAAGCAAACAAGTCAGTTTTGTCTGCAATAGCGTTCAGTGTTCCAGCTTTTTCCGCACAGGTGCAATCAGTTTTGGTGCATTTTTCAGGCACTTGAAAGAGAAAGAAAAAAAAAAAAAAAAACCTGCAGGTTTACAAACAACATCTCCTAGTAAGGCCTCATGCACACGACAGTTTTTTTTCACGGCCTGCAAAAACGGGGTCCGTGGGTCGTGACCGTTTTTCCGTCCGTGGGTCTTCCTTGATTTTTGGAGGATCCACGGACATGAAAAAAAAGTCATTTTGGTGTCCGCCTGGCCGTGCGGAGCCAAACGGATCCGTCCTGAATTACAATGCAAGTCAATGGGGACGGATCCGTTTGATGTTGACACAATATGGTGCCATTTCAAACGGATCCGTCCCCATTGACTTTCAATGTAAAGTCTGGAGTTCTGTTATACCATCGGATTGGAGTTTTCTCCAATCCGATGGTATATTTTAACTTGTAGCGTCCCCATCACCATGGGAACGCCTCTATGTTAGAATATACTGTCGGATATGAGCTACATCGTGAAACTCATTTCCGACAGTATATTCTAACACAGAGGCGTTCCCATGGTGATGGAGATGCTTCAGGTTAGAATATACAAAAAAACTGTGTACATGACTGTCCCCTGCTGCCTGGCAGGTGCTGCCAGGCAGCAGGGGGCAGACCCCCCCCCCTTTTTTTAACTCATTGGTGGCCAGTGGGCCCCCCCTCCCCTGTTGTTAACTCGTTGGTGGCCAGTGTGCGCACCCCCCCTCCCTCCCTCCCTCCCTCCCTCTATTGTAATAATAGCATTGGGGCCAGTGTGCGCCCCAATGTATTAAAACAATAGAGGGAGGGAGGGGGGTGCGCACACTGGCCACCAACGAGTTAACAACAGGGGAGGGGGGGGCCGCACAATGATATTCAAACTGGGGAGGGGGGGGTCTGCCCCCTGCTGCCTGGCAGCCCTGATCTCTTACAGGGGGATATGATAGTACAATTAACCCCTTCAGGTGCCGCACCTGATGGGGTTAATTGTACTATCATATCCCCCTGTAAGAGATCGGGTGCTGCCAGGCAGCAGGGGGCAGTCTTGTACACAGTTTGTAGTGTATTCTAACTAGAAGCGTCCCATCACCATGGGAACGCCTCTGTGTTAGAATATACTGTCGGATCTGAGTTTTCACGAAGTGAAAACTCAGCTCTGAAAAAGCTTTTATGCAGACGGATCTTCGGATCCGTCTGTATGAAACTAAAACCTACGGCCACGGATCACGGACACGGATGCCAATCTTGTGTGCATCCGTGTTCTTTCACGGACCCATTGACTTGAATGGGCCCGTGAACCGTTGGCCGTGAAAAAAATAGGACAGGTCATATTTTTTTCACGGCCAGGAAACACGGCTCACGGATGCGGCTGCCAAACGGTGCATTTTCCGATTTTTCCACGGACCCATTGAAAGTCAATGGGTCCGTGAAAAAAAACGGCACAACGGCCACGGATGCACACAACGGTCGTGTGCATGAGGCCTAACCTTCAGTGAAAAAAGTATTGCGCCCAGATTACATCCGGATACAATGCGTTTTTCACTGAAGCCCCATTCACTTCTATGGAGACAGGGCTGCGTGACAAAACGCAGAATAAAGAACATGCTGCTATTCTCACACAACACACAAGTGATGTGTGAAAAACATGTACACAGACCCATTGAAATAAAGGGTCAGCATTCAGTGCGGGTGCAATGTGTTCACTTTATGCATCGCACCCACATGGAAAACTTGCTCATATAAAAGGGGCCTTAAAGGGGCAGTCATTAGATCACCTGACTATGCGGAAATCAGAGTGGTCAGCTGACTCTGATCTATTATGCATGGCCATTAGTCAGGAGTAAATCCTAAGTAGTTAAATCAACACAGCAAAGTAGCATTTTTATTCCTCAAATGATCAAGATGGATTCTAGACCCTGTTCTACCAATAGCTGAATAATACCGTTTCTTTTTCTCACCCAAATTCACTTCTGGCTGCCCCTGGTACAGACTCATTTGTGTATATCTATCTCTCTCTCTCAATCTATCTAGATCAGGGATGCCCAAACCTGCGGCCCTCAAGCTGTTGCAAAACTACAACGCCCAGCATGCCTGGACAGCCTACAGCAGGGCATGGTGGGAGTTGCAGTTTTACAATAGCTGGAGGACAGCAGGTTTGGCCATCCCTGATCTAGATAGACAGACATGTTTCTGTCTGGAAAATACAGCGTAGGCTCTGTACTATTCATTCTTCTCCTGACACCACAATGGATCCCACTGATCTCAATGCCATGTGACCCATCACCCGCTGTAACAATGGGCAGAAAATAAGCAGCCAGTAAGGGGTGAATGAGAAGGGCGACAGATAACGTCAGCTTACCTTAGGCAATGTTCCCATTAACGCTTTTTATTTCCACTGTTCTGCCTCATTATAGAAGATCCACAAAACCGACGGAGCCGCCATTTCTGTCATTTTACAGGAACAAACAGAAACGAATAGACCCCAATAACTATAATGGGGGTCTCTTGGGTTTCCATCAAAAAGCAGAGCATTTTCCAGGACTGAATAGCACAGAAGCCGCACTACTGCACTATTCTGATTGGTACGTTTAACGGAATCTGCAACATAGGCCCCTATCAAATCTTAAACACATATGTGAACACAACCTTACAGGTTTTAACTTAGCCTACTTTCACACTCGTGTTATGGCTTTCCGTTTGTGAGATCCGTTCAGGGCTCTCACAAGCGCTCCAAAACGGATCAGTTTTGCCCTAATGCATTCTGAATGGAAAAGGATCCGCTCAGAATGCATCAACTTGCCTCCGTTCCACCTCCATTCCGTTTTGGAGGCAGACACCAAAACACTGCTTGAGGAGGAGGATGAAACTGAGCAAACCGGATCCGTCCTGACACAGAATGTAAGTCAGTTGGGACGGATCTGTTTTCTCTGACACAATAGAAAACAGATCCGTCCCCCATTGACTTTCAATGGTGTTCTAGGCAGATCCGTCTTGGCTATGTTAAAGATAATACAACCGGATCCGTTATGAACGGATGCAGACGGTTGTACTTTCTGAACGGATCCGTCCATGACGGATCCGCATAAAATGCGAGTGTAAAAGTAGCCTTAACTGTAATTCTAAGTGGAAAAAAAACCTGATACCATCAATGTGCAATATAATCAATCTACAAAAACTGAAGCAAAAATCGTCATTTCCATTAGTCTTGATTTTTGGGGGAAGAAAACCCCCTGAAGCAGGTGCTGTGCGGGCCCTGTACATGGTGACACCTCAGAGCTCATACAGAAGCTAGTAATCAGAGGCAGCAGGGACAGAACATAGGAGTAATGGAGTCCCGTGTGCCCCGGTGTGACAGGGGCTCGGCCTCAGCCCCCCAGCAGGCACTACCACTCAATAGGGCAGAGATAGTAGTCACCAGCACCACAACTACACACAGGAGGTTCCCTCAATAGAACAGGTGAAGGGGGGGCCGTCAGCGCTGCGGAACCTCAGCCTCCTGCACTAAAACCCTACCCAGTTCTTCAGCCAGCTGCTACACCCGCTAACACCCTCCTCCGGCCACACTACTTACCTCACGAACGAGGCATTCGGTTCTCTATCACCATCCCTGAAAGAAACACGTCGCCATCTTGCATAGACCAGCCGGCTCCAGACAACCGCATCGATTCGTTCTCCAATCAGGCAGCCGGAATGGCGGCAGGCGCTGCCCAGCAGCCAATAGCGTCCGGAAACGTCATTTGTGTCTAGGAGGTCTCAACCAATCATGTGGCGTCTAAGGCTGGACGTCTGGATGCTGACAGCCAATCGGAGAGCAGACAAGGGAGAGCTAGTGATGCGAGCAGGGCAGTGGGATGCGCGGCTCACCTCTGCCACTAGCCATGGGACGACATGAGGAATGGCCTTAGCCTTAGCACCCTTTCTCAAGTGTATTTTTTCTGTGGCGTTTTATTGTTATGTGATTTTAATTTATTTTTTAACTCCTTAAGGACACGGCCGTATTTTAATGCCCAGGCCATTTTTTGCAAATCTGACCAGTGTCACTTTAAGTGGTGATAACTTTAAAAAGCTTTGACTTATCCAGGCCATTCTGAGATATTTTTTTTCGTCACATATTGTACTTCATGACACTGGTAAAATGGAGTAAAAAAATTATTTTTTTATTTATAAAAAAATATCAAATTTATTAAAAATGAGGATAAATTAGCAAATTTTTAAGTTTTTATTTCTCTACTTCTATAATACATAGTAATACCTCCAAAAATAGTTATTACTTTACATTTACCATATGTCTACTTCATGTTTGGATTATTTTGGGAATTATATTTTATTTTTTGGGGACATTACAAGACTTAGAAGTTTAGAAGCAAATCTTGAAATTTTTCAGAAAATTTCCCAAAACTTTTTAAGGACCATTTCACGTCTGAAGTTACTTTGCGAGGCTTACATAATAGAAACAACCCAAAATGACCCCATTTTAGAAACTTAACCCCTCAAGGTATTCAAAACTGATTTTACTAACTTTGTTAACCCTTTAGGTGTTCCACAAGAATTAAAGGAAAATGGAGATGAAATTTCAGAATTTCACTTTTTTGGCAGATTTTCCATTTTAATCCATTTTCTCCAGTAACAAAGCAAAGGTTAACAGCCAAACAAAACTATATATTTATTGCCCTGATTCTGTAGTTTACAGAAACACAACATATATGTAGCCGTAAACTGCTGTACGGGCACACGGCATTGCGCAGAAGGAAAGGAACGCCATATGGTTTTCGGAAAGCATATTTCACTGGGATAATTTTAAGCTGCCATGTCACAATTGAAGACCCCCTGATGCACCCCTATAGTAGAAACTCAAAAAGAATGACCCAATTTTAGAAACTACACCCCTTAAGGTATCCAAAACTGATTTTACAAATGTTGTTAACCCTTTAGGTGTTCTACAAGAATTAATGGAAAATGGAGATGAAATTTCAGAATTTCACTTTTTTGGCTGATTTTCCATTCTAATCCATTTTTTCCAGTTACAAAGCAAGGGTTAACAATCAAACAAAACTCAATATTTATGGCCCTGATTCTGTAGTTTACAGAAACACCCCATACAGGGAGTGCAGAATTATTAGGCAAGTTGTATTTTTGAGGATTAATTTTATTATTGAACAACAACCATGTTCTCAATGAACCCAAAAAAACTCATTAATATCAAAGCTGAATATTTTTGGAAGTAGTTTTTAGTTTGTTTTTAGTTTTAGCTATTTTAGGGGGATATCTGTGTGTGCAGGTGACTATTGCTGTGCATAATTATTAGGCAACTTAACAAAAACCAAATATATACCCATTTCAATTATTTATTTTTACCAGTGAAACCAATATAACATCTCAACATTAACAAACATACATTTCTGACATCCAAAAACAAAACAAAAACAAATCGGTGACCAATATAGCCACCTTTCTTTGCAAGGACACTCAAAAGCCTGCCATCCATGGATTCTGTCAGTGTTTTGATCTGTTCACCATCAACATTGCGTGCAGCAGCAACCACAGCCTCCCAGACACTGTTCAGAGAGGTGTACTGTTTTCCCTCCTTGTAAATCTCACATTTGATGATGGACCACAGGTTCTCAATGGGGTTCAGATCAGATGAACAAGGAGGCCATGTCATTAGATTTTCTTCTTTTATACCCTTTCTTGCCAGCCACGCTGTGGAGTACTTGGACGCGTGTGATGGAGCATTGTCCTGCATGAAAATCATGTTTTTCTTGAAGGATGCAGACTTCTTCCTGTACCACTGCTTGAAGAAGGTGTCTTCCAGAAACTGGCAGTAGGACTGGGAGTTGAGCTTGACTCCATCCTCAACCCGAAAAGGCCCCACAAGCTCATCTTTGATGATACCAGCCCAAACCAGTACTCCACCTCCACCTTGCTGGCGTCTGAGTCGGACTAGAGCTCTCTGCCCTTTACCAATCCAGCCACGGGCCCATCAAGACTCACTCTCATTTCATCAGTCCATAAAACCTTAGAAAAATCAGTCTTGAGATATTTCTTGGCCCAGTCTTGACGTTTCAGCTTATGTGTCTTGTTCAGTGGTGGTCGTCTTTCAGCCTTTCTTACCTTGGCCATGTCTCTGAGTATTGCACACCTTGTGCTTTTGGGCACTCCAGTGATGTTGCAGCTCTGAAATATGGCCAAACTGGTGGCAAGTGGCATCTTGGCAGGTGCACGCTTGACTTTTCTCAGTTCATGGGCAGTTATTTTGCGCCTTGGTTTTTCCACACGCTTCTTGCGACCCTGTTGACTATTTTGAATGAAATAGATTGATTGTTCGATGATCACGCTTCAGAAGCTTTGCAATTTTAAGAGTGCTGCATCCCTCTGCAAGAAATCTCACAATTTTTGACTTTTCTGAGCCTGTCAAGTCCTTCTTTTGACCCATTTTGCCAAAGGAAAGGAAGTTGCCAAATAATTATGCACACCTGACATAGGGTGTTGATGTCATTAGACCACACCCCTTCTCATTACAGAGATGCACATCAGCTAATATGCTTAATTGGTAGTAGGCTTTCGGGCCTATACAGCTTGGAGTAAGACAACATGCATAAAGAGGATGATGTGGTCAAAATACTCATTTGCCTAATAATTCTGCACTCCCTGTATGTGGTCGTAAACTGCTGTATGGGCACATGGCATTGTGCAGAAGGAAAGGAATGCCATATGGTTTTTGGAAGGCAGATTTTGCTGGACTGATTTTTTGACACCATGTCCCATTTTAAGCCCCCCTGATGCACCCCTAGAGTAGAAACTCCAAAAAAGTGACCCCATTTTGGAAACTACGGGATAAGGTGGCAGTTTTGTTGGTACTACTTTAGGGTACATATGATTTTAGGTTGCTCTATATTACACTTTTTGTGAGCCAAGGTAACAATAAATATCTGTTTAGGCGCCGTTTCAATTTTTTGCTATTTACAACGTTCATCTGACAGGTTAGATCATGTGGTATTTTTATAGAGAAGGTTGTTACGGACGCGACAATACCAAATATGACTACTTTTTTGGTTGTTTTTTCAGTTTTACATAATAAAGCATTTTTGGGGAAAAAAATAATTTATAGTATCTCCACATTCTGAAAGCCATAGTTTTTTATTTTATTTTTTGGGCGACTCTCTTGTGTAGTGGCTAATTTTTTTTAGGGATGAGATGACAGTTTGATTGGTACTATTTTAGGATGTATATGACTTTTTGATCGTTTGCTATTACACTTTTTGTGATGTAAGGTGACAAAAAATGGCTTTTTTTACACTTTTTATTTTTATTTTTTTACGGTGTTCACATGAGAAGTTAGGTCATGTGGTATTTTTATAGAGCAGGTTCTTACGGACGTGGCAATACCTTATATGTCTACTTTTTTTTATTTATGTAAGTTTTACACAATTATATTTTTGAAACAAAAAAAAGAATTATGTTTTAGTGTCTCCATAGTCTGAGAGACATATTTTTTTTCAATTTTCGGGCGATTGTCTTAGGTAGAGTATCGTTTTTGCGGTATGAGATGACGGTTTGATTGGCACTTTTTTGGGGTGCATATGACTTTTTGATTGCTTGCTATTACACTTTTTGTGATGTAAGGTGACAAAAAATTGCTTTTTTGACACTGTTTTTATTTTTTTACTGTGTTCACCTGAGGGGTTAGGTCATGTGATATTTTTATAGAGCCGATCGTTACAGATGTAGCAATACCTAATATGTCTACTTTTTTTATTTATTTAAGTTTTCCACAATAATATCATTTTTGAAACACAAATAAAATCACGTTTTAGTATCTCTATATTCTGAAAGCCATAATTTTTTTATGTTTTGGGCAATTGTCTTAAGTAGGCTATCATCTTTTGCGGGATGAGGTAATGGTTAGATTGACGCTATTTTGGGTGCATTTGACTTTTTGATCGCTTGCTATTACACTTTTTGTGATGTAAGTTGACAGTAAATGGCTTTTTTTTGTGGTGTGCATCTGAGAGGTTAGGTCATGTATTATTTTTATAGAGCAGGTTGTTATGGACGTGGCGATACCTAATATGTATACTTTTTTAAAGGGTTTCTGTCATGAGAAAGTATGTTATGTAGCTGACTGACATTAGTGATGTACTAATGTCAGCAGTACATAACAGTATGCTTTATAACTCCCTGCCTGCCACCGCTCTTAAAATAAAGACTTTTAAAATATGCTAATGAGCCTCTAGGATTTGGGCCGGATAAAATGCGGGTGTGTTGTGGGAAAATGCGCGATTTTCCACGTGAGTGCAAAAACATTTTAATGCGTTTTGCACGTGTGTGAGAAAAATTGCCATGTTTGGTACCCAAACCCGAACCCGGACTTCTTCACAGAAGTTCGGGTTTGAGTTAGATGTTGTGCAGATTTTATTGATTTCCCTTATAACATGGTTATAAGGGAAAATAATAGCATTCTTAATTCAGAATGCTTATTAAAATAAGGCTGAAGGGGCTAAAAAAAAACATTTTTTTACTCACCTTAATCCACTCACCGTATGCTATCCGGAAAAAATGCGGATCCGTTTTTTTGCGGATTAGATGCTGACCCGTTCACTTCTATGGGGCCCTTTTCTATTCCACGGTTCCGCAAAACAAATGAAACATGTCCTATACTTGTCCGTGAAAATCAGGACATGGCCCCATTGAAGTCTATGGGTCCGCAAAAATACTGAATGCTATCCGTTTTTCTGCGGATCCGTTTTTTTGTGGATCCGCAAAGAAACTGATAGCATTCAGTACTTTTTCGGACAGCATATGGCCGTCTGAATGAGCCCTAAGGAAAAGGACCTGTGGTGATGCCACTGCGCTCACCACATGGTCTGTCACATGATCCATCACCATGAGCCGTACAGCGTGGGACACAGGCCGGAAGAGGCCTGCATCGCATCGCTGACATGGAGGTAAGTATAAGTGTTTTTTTTTTTTTAAATCTGTATTACAATACTTTTAGTAAAAGTCTTTTACAGGCACATGATGGGGCATGGGGGGCCTCTTGTTACTGGCACATAATTGGGGGGGCTCTTGTTACTGGCACATGATGGGGCATGGGGGGGCCTCTTGTTACTGGAATATGATGGAGGAGGCCCTCTTGTTACTGGCATATAATGGGGGGGCTCCTGTTACTGGCACATGATGGGGCATGGGGGGGCTCTTGTTACTGGCACATGATGGGGGGCCCTCTTGTTACTGGCACATGATGAGGCATAGGGGGGCGCTTGTTACTGGCACATGATGGGGAGGCCCTCTTGTTACTGGCACATGATGGGGAGGCCCTCTTGTTACTGGCACATGATGGGGGGCCCTCCTGTTACTGGCACATGATAGGGCATGGGGGGCTCTTGTTACTGGCACATGATGGGGGGGTCCTCTTGTTACTGGCACATGATGAGGGGCCCTCTTGTCACTGGCACATGATGGGGCACGGGGGGGGGCTCTTGTTACTGGCACATGATGGGGGGGCCCTCTTGTTACTGGCACATGATGGGGGGCCCTCATGTTACTGGCACATGATAGGGCATAGGGGGGGCTCTTGTTACTGGGACATGATGGGGGGCCCCTCTTACTGGCTCATGATGGGGGGGCCCTCCTGTTACTGGCACATGATGGAGGGGCGGGTCATCTTGTTACTGGCACATGATTGGGGGGGTGCTCTTATTCCTGGCACATGATTGGGGTGGTCTCTTGTTACTGGCACATGATTGGGGGTGCTCTTGTTACTGGCACGTGATTGGGGGCTGCTCTTGTTATTGGCACATGATTGGGGGGGCTCTTGTTACTGGCACTATATAGGGGTATTTTATACTGGCACATTATGAGTGCACTATGGGGACATTAGCTCAACTGGGGGAATTACAAGGGGGTATTTTTTGCACTGTCACATTATAAGGAGAATTATTTCTATTGGGGGGGGGGTATTATGGTGGGCTTTATTACTCCCCCATGGTGTGAGCCCCCTAGTAGCAGCACCAGCCTCTCCCTGCTCTGCGACCCCACTGCCCCTTCTCCAAATCCTTATTATGAAATCTTTCTCATTAGGATAAAACACAACATCAGCTCCACCGAGCCCCGCGGCCAAAGTGTTGAAGTGGCAACCCCTAGCTATAAGCACCTGGCCATTGAAGTGCAAGGAGACTGGCACTCTGAGTCTCTGACCACCCTCCCTGCAACAGGGTCAGCACCCTGATGCAGCTACAAGCCGAGGTTTCTCAGAATGGCTCCTGCTGACTGAGGGAAGAGCGAGCATCGGACGTCACTGGGCTCGGCGCATGCCCAGTGACGAGGATGAAGCTCCTGCCCTCAGTCTCCTGCTGATCGCACAGGCGCAGCCCTCAGTGGGTACTGCGCCTGTGCGAGAGTTCGTTCGGCGTGAGGGAGAGGGAGGAGAGGCTGTGGCAGGCTGGGGGCGGTTAGTGCAAGGAAGGCGGGCTGGGCACTGTAAGAGGGGCGGTACTGGGCTCTCTAAGAGGAACAAAACGCCCCTCTGGGCACATTCAGGACTCATTTGCATATCCATACAAGTCGTTTTTTGCAGAAACTACTGGACGGATTAGAAGATAAAAGAGCACAGCCTAATCAAGGTAAGCTGTGCTGCATGGCTGCTTTAAAATCTGATTTTGGGTTAGGGGAGGTGACAGAATCCCTTTAAAGCGCTCTACTCCTGGCTTCAACCCCTATGCATCCGGGAGTATTGTAGTGCTCTGTTCATAGAAAAAAAGGTGGGTCTTTTGTCCGGCATAAGTCTAGATGAACTTTTAGACCGCTTCTCTATGCGGTCCACTAAAAAGGTGAGGCCCGAGTGGGGGATGGTGGCAGTGAAGTGTAGTGTGTGCCTTATGCCGAGAATAAAATTACTGACCGCTGTAGCTTGTCAGGTCCGTGGTATCTGTGGGACTCTGGATCGTCTCTTGCCGACGTTTCCTGCTTCTGGTGCGGTTGGCGCGGCTAAAGTGATCGCGGAGGGCCGCCGCGCATCAAGTGTAGGCCCGGGCGGGTCGGTGAACGGCATGCACTGGATCTCGATGGGACAAGGAGAGGTCTTTGCCCTGCTGCAGGGTTCAGGTATGTGGGCGAGGATCTGATTACCCCTATGGCGGGGTGGGGTACCTCTCTGGTTGGAAAGATGGAGCGGAGCTCGCTGAGCCCTTGTCTTGCTCACATGCTGTGTCCCCGTACCAGTCCAATTTCGCCGGGCCGAGCTGACCGATGGCCTCCTCATACAGGGCTCGTGATCTTAGGGGAGAGCTTGGTTGTGAAGGTAGGTTACCCACCTCCGGCGCAACACGTGTCCCGCTACTTTAGGCCAGGGATTTAAGCCTCCAGCTAGGCCGCAGTGATAAGTCTGGATCCCCTGGGTCCAGAGACCTCCAACACAATCCGGAACTGAAGCAGGTGATATCCGACGCTGGATTAGGATGAGATGAGGGCTTTTTATTCAGCTGGAACCAGCAGATGGAGGTGGATATTTATTCTCTGGACAGGAGCTGCAGAGATGGCCGTTTGCTCCGCTTAGTGGCAAGCCACGCCCCTCATGAGCAGACAATATTTTAATAATATATTTGAATCTATCCGTACAGTGGGCCCTAGGCACCCCAGTCCGGTACTGCTCTTGGGACTGTTCATGGTGTATGGACCTTTTAAATGATCCTGGAGTAAAGTGAAGTTTTAATCTGGTGCTGGTACTCAAGTTGCTTGTGGATGATAAGCAGTGCATTGTTCCCTCAGGCTTCAGCCATGTCTTCTCTCCCTCTCTGATGCTAGTGAGCCAGGAAGTTTAGGGAGGGGTTTGGTTTAGTTTGGATAAATTTTGTCTACACAGTGAGCCTAGCTATTTTGTTTGAAGGAATTTCCTAGTTATTACTAATACAAAATAGATTTGGTGACAGCACCACACATAGTACATACAGCTGAAGAGCTAATCTGCATAGTCCTCCGTTCACTTCATAATTTTGCAGATTTGCTTTACAGCAGCTTTGAAAAGCTGGGTAGCATGTGATGATATGCTGGAGATCAAACTACATATATAGTGTATACTCACGGTTGATATTTAGGATCTATGTAGTGATAAATCCCTTCATATAACTAGATCAACTTGCAGTTCAGGGTCCTGGAAAAGATGGGTCCTGGCACCATATGATGGATTTACATAATGTATTAGGTCAGTATTGTGCACATTTTATTTAACCAATATGCCCTCATCACCCCTCCACAGAGTTTATTTTCCTGCTTTGGCTTATTTCACATATCCGATAAACAGATCCGGCAGGCTGTTCTGGCAGGCAACAGCCTGTCCGATCCTTCCCTGCCAGAATTCCATCCGGCCCCATTCACTATAATGGGGCCAGTGGAGATCTGGCCATAACCTGGCAAATATATCGGGGAGTGGCCAGATCTCCACCGGACCTCATTATAGTGAATGGTGCCACATGGAATTTTGGCAGCCCATGGTTGCACCTGGCAGGGACGGATCCGACAAGCTGTTCTCGGACGGAACAGCCTGCCGGATCTGTTTCACTCATATATGAAACAAGCCTTTTCCTGACTGCAGAATGGCAGATCAGCCTGTTTATGAACTGGTAAATCCCCATTGTAGAATACATAGCTAGATTTGCTAACCAGGAGCGTGGAAAAGCTAACCGAGAATCCCAGTGACAAATCCTCCATACTGTAGCTTAGTTAGACAGATCTGTCCTGGCGGGTCCCATTGGCTAACAAATTAATGATGGCAATGCCTGTAACGCGCTGCAGAATATGTTGGCGCTATATCAGTGAGTAAAATAAATTATATGAACCTGTAATAGGGACTGCTAAATAATAGGTCTACCTAAATAAATCATTCTCCTTACTCCCAAATAGTGCCATAGCCAAGCAGGTTTGCCTTAGAGGGTCCTGGGAAAACTAGGTTAAAACCATGTGACACTGTAATGCTTTATTCACACAATTACAAAAAACAAAATGGCTGCACACCATTATATATATACAAACATTAGAGCTAGGAAATGGGGGTCATTCTAGATAAAAGTGGTACAATACCGACTACAAATGAGTATACATGAATAATGGAAGCTCTTAGTGCACATGCTTGTCGGGCCCATCTACCAGGCGTCAAGGTGGCTTCTGCAGATGGGTCCCTATAACTAAAGAAACTGCCTCACTTTGGACTTACTTAAGCCTACAATATTCAGGGCAGTGTAGGAACCAGCTACAAACATACTCTGCTCAGAAGTCCCAGGTAGATGGGCATCTCCAGTCTAAAAGGGGTGCCACCCCCAATATATTAATGTATACTCATTTATAGTCGGTATTGTACCACTTTTATCTAGAATAACCCCCATTTCCTAGCTCTAATGTTTGTATATATAATGGTGGGCAGCCATTTTTTTTTTTTTGTAATTATGTTTGCCTCATGGATATGCACATGTGATCCTGAAGGTTTTAGTCTAAATTTTTTGGCAATATGTTGGGAGTGGCACCCCTTTTAGACTGGAGACGCCCATCTACCTGGGACTTTTGAGCAGAATATGTTTGTAGCTGGTTCCTACACTGCCCTGAATATTGTAGGCTTAGGTAGGTCCAAAGTGAGGCAGTTTCTTTAGTGTTAGGGACCCATCTGCGAAAGCCACCTTGACGCCTGGTAGATGGGCCCGACACATATGTGCGCTAAGAGCTTCCATTATTCATGTATGCTCATTTATAGTCGGTATTGTACCACTTTTATCTAGAATGACCCCCATTTCCTAGCTCTAATGTTTGCATATATAATGGTGTGCAGCCATTTTGTTTTTTTGTAATTATGTTTGCCTCATGGATATGCACCTGTGATTCTGAAGGTTTTAGTCTAAATTTTCTCGCTTTATTCCCACAGTCAGTGTTCAGTCAGTATTTTTGTGTAAGCTCCACTCCTGATTTTGACTCACAATCACTGATGGAAATCACTCACCAACACACTGACATGTGAATAAAGCTTAATAGGCTGCAGAATACTAAGGCCAGGTTCTCATCTGCTTTGTGAACTCCGACACTGTAATCTGGTCACTGTATCTGGTGTGCATGCTGGCTTCCAGCCAGACAAAAAAATTCTACTTGCAACATATTTTGTCCGGCTGAAAGTTTGCATATATGTCGGAAAGCAGCCCGATTACTGCCAGATCCCATTGCAGTGAATGGGAATCCGGCAGTGCATGGTGATATCTGGCTATGCCGGATACGGTGAACTCTGGCAGTCTGTTCCTCCGCCGGAACAGACTGCCGGAGTTCACAACGCAGATGTGAACCCAGCCTAAATCTATCAAAATAAATCCCCCTCCTATCTCATAAATGGTGCCATAGCTAGGTCTTGGGAAACCTGGTTACTTGCACTATGGAAGAATGATATATATGGAGAGCATGTAGCGCTCGACAAGGTTTGTAATCCAGGTCACCAATAATGATGAATGTCGTATTTGCCAACACAGACAGTGAGAATTTCCTCCTGGCTATATAGACAAACTTGACATTAAAGCACCAGAGAAAGATGGGCAGCACTTTCTGTAGTGTCAGTGGCCTGGTACTGTTTAGTATTGCTGCACACATACAGGGAAGGTTTTGTAAGACGCTGATACAGTTTTGCCGTTTCCATCTTTTTCACATTGCTCTGAATGTCTGTTGAAGTGTAATGACCGGCAACACGCACAGGGAGGAAAACAGGGAAAGCCCTGCCCAAGGGAGAGGGAAAGGTGGTGACCCCTAACTCACCTTGCAGCTGGCACCTGCCTGCCCTGACGTCCCTAGACGGGTTCCTCACCCGTGCGGCGATCACGTGCCTAAACCCTGGCTTTCCCTGAAATGAGCCCTAGATAATGAACGGGCCGGTGGGATCGCTAGTCCTCACCACTGCACTAAGAGGGAAACACCAGGGAGAGGACAGACAAACACAGACAAACACAAACACCCAGGTGGACGGCAACAATTGTCCACAAAGGTCCAACAGGGATCCGGAGCGTAGCGTTCTAAGGCAACACTCAGAGAACGCAGCAACACAGCTCCAGTGGGTCAGAATAGATGTCCAGGCAGGAAGCTCTATATCTGGCAACCAGAGAAGTGTGAGAGGGGAATATAAGGAGGTTTGGGAGTGCTGGACAAGGAACAGCTGAGAGAAGGAGCTACGGATCCCTGAGTGAGCCAAAAGGGTTTGTAAAGCAAACCCAGAAAGCTACAATAAGGAAACTTCCCTATCTGACATAGAGCATGCAGCCAACCGCTGCGACCTCCTGACCCCGGGTACAACGGAGTCAGGCGTGGCTCTTGACACCCTCGTGACATGAAGTGAATGCAATGTTAAAGAGGACCTTTCATGGGATTATGGGTTACAAACTGGTACACTTACCAGATAGGATGGCCCCTACAGATTCCAACACTTTCTGGCGCTGTTTCCATTCTGGCGCTGTTTCCCCTACTGTTTTTAGAGCCTCATATGTTAATTTAGAGTATCGGTACAGGGAGGAGAAAAGAAGGCCGGGTTTCTCAATGGGTGTCCCCTTCTTCCTGGCTGTAGCGTTGTACAATCACAGCTGAGAGCGTCACAGCCAGGGAGAAGAAACAGCTCACCTTCTCCTTGGCTGTGACGCTCTCCACTGCTAGTACACAGAGCCTGAAGAAGACAATACACTTCACTGACTGCAGGATATCTGTTTAAGGGCTTATGCACATGACCATTGGCTGTTATGCAGTCTGCAAATTGCGGATCTGCAGATACGGATACCAGCCAGGTGCGTTCCATATTTTGCATAAAAGAAACGTCCGGCCCCTAATAGAACAGTCCTATCCTTGTCCATAATGCGGACAAGAACAGAACGTGTTCTATAATTTTGCAGACAGCATGTAATGGACACAGTGTGCTTTCCGCATCTTTTGCAGCCCAGTTGAAGTGAATGGGTCTGCATCCAACCCATACAAAATGCGGACCGGATGCCGACCCCAAAAAATTTCTTGTGCATGAGCCCTAACTGCTTTCTGCATAGGAAAGCACTACAGAAAAACTTTCCTGAGCAGGTTATGCTTAATTTTTTTTTTTTTTTTTTTTGTACCTTTAAGAACTAATATGCATGAGGATTATAAAGCATTTTCTCCCAAATGTGGCAATGGATTGGGAGAGAGGTAGGTATGTTAGCAGAGGCAGCCCTACCAATCATTGTGCTTGGTTTGATAATTTCCCTGGTGCAGCAACCATGGATGAGACGTCAGCCAAGGGGTCCCTTTAAGATGTTATGAGCGAGTTTTTGTCGTGACGCCAGTTGCATTTCAGCAACGAGGGGCTAAGTCCCCCTAAGTAGATGGTAGTTGTAGAACCCCAGTGTAGGAATGCTAGAGTGGTGTAAGGGTGGCTTATAGTGTCCCTTTAGGTGTTACTGTGCACGTGTCACAATGCTCCTACCTGGATATCCTAGAACCTCAGGCATAGTTGTCCGCGGTAGTGCAAATAAAGGGTGCATAGTTGAGGGATTGGTAGAATAAATAGAATCCAGACGTTTATTGAAGTTGAACCAGCTTTACGTGAATAAACTTTCATCAGGGAACACTCTTCCAACTTTATCTTGGTTATCAGGAGGTTTTGGCATATATTCTTGCAGGCAAACACATTCGGCTCTGCTACATCTGAAACTCTTTCAGCTCTGATTAAATAGAAGCTTTTCCTTTACTACTTTTTGTAGTCTGACTATGTGTCTTGGTATCTTTAGCTTTATCTGGTAAACCAGGCACCTTACACTTTAACATAACGTTTACATAGACTTGAAATACACATTGTGCAGGATCTGGAATAAATTCACACAATGACATTACATCAACCATAGAAGATAGTAGAGAGGTGTAAAAGGTGGTAATGCCACTCTGGGGCATTACATTGGTGACAGACGCACTTTACATACACTGCTAAAAGCCAGGACAAAGCACCCGTACAAGAGAAAAGGGGAGGTTATGACAGGTTGCTTAGCTCCAAGCGCTGGAACTATTACCAAAACCTGGCAAACACCCATGAAATCCAGAACCGTATCGACCCATTGCTTTAATAAAGGTAGACACAAAATACTCATTAAAATATTGCCACAATGTCTGGGGTATATAGGTACAGGTAGGGTGTGATTTGAGCTGAACTTGGACATACCTCCATTTTCACCCCTACAGCCCCCCTGACAACAGCATCGGAGCAGTTCATGCTCCGATGCTCTCCTTTGCCCTGTGCTAAATCGCGCAGGGCAAAGGCATTTTTTTGAGATCCGGTGACGTACCGGGGCTCTCCATGGGGCTGCCAGGAAACCCGGTGACGTCACCGGCACTGATGGGCGGGATTAAGCTCTGCCCTAGCCAGTAAAACGGCTAGGGCAGCGCTAAAGCCCGCCGATCAGAGCCAGTGACGTCATCGAATACACTGCCGGACGGAAGTTTCCGCCCGGCAGTATGTTATTGAAAACAAAAGAACCCTTGCCCTGCGCAATTTAGTGCAGGTCAAGGGAGCGCATCGGAGCATGAGATGCTCCGATGCTAGCCTCAGGAGGGCTGCCGGGGTGAAAATAAGGGTATATCCGAGTTCAGCTCTGAACCCGGACAACCCCTTTAATAGGAATTTTGCTCTGGCACACCTAGTAGCCTTCACTAACGGGGGCAGCGTGCCTGAACCCTCAGCTGCTGTGGTTGCAGTTGACCATTCTGAGGGGTTAAATGTTCATGATCAGCTATTTTAAAAAGGAAACCATGGTGCTACGTTGGATCAGTCACACGGCAAATCCAAACATTTACCAACAGGCTCCATTTTGGAGTTATTAGGTTTCTGTTATCTTAATGGCAAGAATATCGCCGCATGCTGCCCTATTCTTGCCATCAAATATGATAGATCCTTCCCACCCCCACCCCCTTCCCCTGGGCTAATAATGGCAGCTTGAATAAAGCCTTACTTAGCAGATATGCAGTATGTTTGATTGAATCTATGCCTGTACTGCAAAGGAGTATAAAGCCAACCCATAAACAGTTAAATATATGAAAAGCATTTAAATAATTAATGTAAGCAATAGAATTAAAAGCATGCATTGAATAATATATAGACAGGCACTGATAGCTCCCTGCTGATTTACCCAACATTTATATGTGCTGAGAGTGTGGTTCTGTAATGATGTTACTGAGGAGTAAGTACGTACATGGGACTCTTTTTACAGAAGCCAATAGACTGTGCACGTTATTTGGAAGCTAGTGTCCAAAGCCTTTAAAGGGACTCTGTCACCTTATGCTAATAAGGTGAATTGAGCCCAAGGGACTGTACTTCTCCATGCTGGAGCCCAGCCGCTCCCATTAAAAGTGAGCACCAATCCTCCTCTTCTTCTCTCCACCTCTTAGCTGTGGCGACGTCATTGTGCTGCCGCTTCAGATCTCACAGAGGTGCACGCGTCCTTCCTGTGTGCCCAGGGGCGTAGCTATAGGGGGTGCAGAGGTAGCCCAGGAGCGGTCGCTACCGGACCCAGGAGCCTGAGGGGCCCAAAGACCCTTGTGCCACATAAGAAGACACTGGTATTATAGAAAGTGTATGTAGGTTACACCTCTGGCTGGACAGAAGTGGTTAGGTTAAGAATTTGGTATGGAGGAGGGGGGGTGCAGTTTCAATTTTTGCCTCATGCAGCACGAAGGTTTGAGGGAAGGGGGGCCCAAGCTAAACTCTTGCACCATAAGCCTTTAGCTACGCCCCTGTGTGTGCCTAAGTGTGGTCTGTTAACTGATCTGTGCATGTGTCAGCAGTATGTGCAGTTCAGTTGTCCTGGAAGCTGCCAGCAGAAGAAAACAGACCGCGTGGGCGCACACAGAAAGGAAACGTGTGCCTGTGCAGCGGCAGCACAATGACGTCGCCAGAGCTAGGAGGTGACGAGAAGAAGAGGAGGGGAGGATTGGGGCTCACTTCTGATGGGCGCGGCTGTGCTCCAGCATGGATAAGAACAGCCCCTTGAGCTCTTTTCATCTATTTAGCATAATTATAAAAAAATCTTTTTGGGGGGAGGGATAGTGAAGAATGATTTGGACATACAAGTATATTTCCAAATGACAAATTCCCTTTAAAGAACTATGGGGGCATTCAACAAGATTGGTGTTCCCATACACCAGTCTTGATCTCACTGTGCTGGAGTAAGATGCATCTAAGTCTAAGCCAATTAGGGGCTCGTGTAGACTTGAGCTATAACCTACACCAGTTATAGTAAATCTGGCGGGGGCGGGAAGCACCTCCCCTCTGTCTAAGGTCCACCTTTTTCTCGCCAGTACAGAAAAGTGGCGAAAACCTGAATACGTTGCAAATTATGATGCAAATATGGCTTGTACCATAAGTACTGGCTTTTTCACCCCACAATAGTTACGTAAAAGCTTTAATAAATAGTAAATTTTTTCAGGAATTCAATTAATCTAATACAGCTACTCTGTGTATATTCAGCTTGCATTGTTCAGGATACTAAGGTCATGTGAGCTTGGCAGAGACACATCGCCACCAATAACTGCGGTATAGGCTCCATTTGAGGCTATGTAGAATGTCAGAACAAAAATTTCCAAATTAGTGAAATAAAGAATGAAGATGGAGATTTAACAAACTGGTGTAAAGTAAAACTGGCTTAGTTACCCACAGCAACCAATCAGATTCCACCTTTCATTTTTCACAGCTTCTTTGCAATGTGAAAGATGGAATCTGATTGGTTGCGATGGACAACTAAGTCAGTTCTACTTTACACCAGTTTGATATATCTCCCCCGAAATGTTTCTGTTATCAATTGTGACCTAACATATATGGGCAACTGCACAGAGGGCTTATAGTCAAGGGGGCTCACTGTCTATTTAAGGCTGCATTCAGACAGGCAATGTAAATCGTCCATGTTCTGGCAGCAAAAAGTCATAGAATTTTTTTCCAAACAGATCGCACATAGATGGCTTCTACTGTATGTGTGGTCCATGTTTCTCGTTGACATATTCATTTGAGTGGGTGAGTCCTGGGCAAAAATCAAACCAAAGTAGAGTATTCTTTTATTTCCTCTGTACAGACTGATGATCCTTGTGGAAAATCGAAAATAGTATTGGCCTATTGACTAGAATGCTCAGTGTTCAGTCCATGTGCTGCCCCTCCTACACTCAGACAACACATTAACATCACTAGTCTGAACGGGCTCTTAAATAAAAATAATAACACCTCCTACTGTCTATTAGGTCAGGGTTTCACTACGTTTAAAGGTGTATTCTGGTTGTGACAAGTTAACCCCTAACCACCGCAGCGTGGAGCAGCAGTGCACATGCCCAACCTTCTGCACCATTCATTCGGGAGCTGTTAAATTTTTTGTTTTCTTTATTAAAAAGAAAGAGTCCTAGGTGCTTAATTAAAATAGAAGTCATTCTCTCCTCACCAATCCAGCACCACTCCTATTCCAAAACTTTCTGGAACTACTGGTCCCCACTTCCTGGTTCCTCTGGACACAGCAAATTTGCCCACTTAGCCAGCCACTGGCCACAGAGGTTACCTACCTCAACCACTGACTGGCTGAGCGGTTACATTTTCTTTACAAGAGGGACCAGTAAGTAGAGAATGTCATGGGACCTTTTCTCCTTCCTGACATTCTCCATACATGTATGGCGAATGTCAGGTCTGCAACCCCTTCGCTACCAGCGCGAAGTACAAACATAGCGCCCACTTGCGCATGCAGCGGGCGTCATGGCTGGCAGGTCTCCGCAGTTTCAAACAGCTGAGACCCGCGGCTAATGACCCTGACCGGCAATAATGCCAATCGTGGTCATTAAAGCCTTTAGATGCAGTGATCAAGTGAGATCACAGCATCTAACTGGGCTTCTTACCCAGGCCCGTCGCTAACAGACAGGCAAAACAAGCAATTGCTTGGGGCCCCGAGCTGGCCCGGGGCCCCAAGCAGAGCCGGTGCTTGTTTTGCTTCCTTTAAGGCTGCAGCCGCCTGAGCGCTCTATAGAGAGCCTCAGGCGGCTGCAGCACTCCTGGTTACCTCCCGAGCTGTGTTCGCTCTATGCTGTTGTTAATGTAGCGTGGCCGAGCTCTGTTCGGTCCGCGGTACAGGAGCTTTTGTTTCCTGTACCCGGCCGGACTGACAGGAAGTGCTCACTTAGTGTGCACTTCCTGTCAGTCCGGCCGGGTACAGGAAACAAATGCTCCTGTACCGCGGACCGAACAGAGCTCGGCCACGCTACACTAGAGGTGGGGGTAGAATGAGAGTGACGGGGGGGGGGGGTGGAATAATGAGAGTGACAAAGGGGGGGTGGAATAATGAGAGTGACAAGGGAAGGGGGGGATAATGAGAGTGACAAGGGAGGGGGGGTGATAATGAGAGTGACAAGGGAGGGGGGTGGAATAATGAGAGTGACAAGGGAGGGGGATAATGATGTAGTGTCCCACTAGGTAGGGGTGGGCACTACAGAAGGGTCAATTGGTGTGCGCGTTACTCCTACTCACAAGGAACAGAAATGTCATATTTAATTGTGCATTTAATGTATGTTTTAATGTGTTGTTATAGGCAATGTACCCCTGTATGATGCAATAGCAGGCCTAGTTGGGTGTAGTTAGACATCCCAGACACTAGAGGGAGATAGGGAGCCCCTAGTATAAATGTCCAGGCCCAGACAGGGAGAATTAGTGCAGAGTCAGGAGTCTGAGAAGACCTGCTCCTGACATGCAGCTGGATAGCCCTGGCTGCTAGTGATGTCCAGGAAGCTAGTGAGAAGCTCCAGCCTGCCTGAGAACAAGAGAGCCTTAGTTAGCTCTGAAGACACCCCAGTCGCAGGATCCAACCTCCTGGGAGAAACCCACAGTTATCCACTTTACAAGAGAGGGCGATCCAGGGTAAGCTAAGTAACCCTGATGGGCAGATGAAACTAGAAAGTGCAGCAAGAATCTAATACCTGAGGAAGATAGTAACCAAGGATTTAAGCCACCCTTTAGGCATCCGGGCCTTGGGAGATAAAGCCAGAGCAGGAGTTCTAGAAAGGACAGTGTACATTGATTCTGAGAAAAGGTACAACCTGCTGCTGAGTGCTTGTGAATTTACCCTCTGCGTATCTTGCATAAATATTGCCTGCCATTTTGTGAATAAGCCTCCTTGTGGAACTGTGTTTGAAAGGCTGTACTCCTACCTGCTGTACAAAGTTGGATTGTTCAGTAAAGTTACGTTTGGTTCACTATATACTTGTGTACCTCCATCATTCCAACCACCAACCGGCGTGCCACCGTCCAAAGGCACTGGCGTCACGAATCCAACAGGGACCTTGCCCCAGGCACTCAAAATACCCGTAACATCCAGGGCACCTCATCCACCATCAGGCCTGGTCCCTATATACAGAGTGTGCCCCAGAGGAACCGTGTCTGCCTCTCCTTCACTGCCACGCGCCTGCCCAGGGTTCTCCAATACAGTGAGTACCTTCGATTGCCCATAACCGTGACCTCACTTCGTCTATACCCTGCAGGTCTGGTGTGTTGCATAAATTGGCGTCACGAACAGGATATGAACATTCCTGCGCCATTGCGGATATAAAAACTGTGTGCTGAAAATTGTCTTAAAGTGACATGCCCCAATTGTTTTATTGAAAATTGCTGGGCCAAAGTGAACTGTAATAATTGCGGTGTGAAGATTGTGCTATATGGACTGTTTTCTGCTTATTTAAGCCACCGCTTGCTGTCAGTGAATAGACAGCTATTTTGCTCAAAGATGGCCGCTTAGCTTGATTGAAATTGTTTGCTGCGTCATCTTCATCCTGAATTGGCGGTAAAAATTGGCGCCTTCTGCTAAAAGTGCGGGAAGGCTGTATGCTGGCGCCACCTCCCTGTCTGGACATTTGCATGTCTGCTGTAATGGACTCCGCCTCCCCCATACTGGAGTACCTGGGGGGCGGCCTCCCAGTGCAATGGGAGGATCTGTCTGAACTTGTTGGCGCCACCCTGTCGCTCTCCAGAGAAGGATCGAGCATGTTGAGGAGTGAGGACTTTCCTGCTGAGATGTCCACGCCTGATTTACTAATGATGAATGTTACTGGTGTAGAGCAAGAGGACGCTCCACCGGCCTACTCTCCGGGACCGGAGAGACCCGCCTGCCCGCCACCGAGGACGCAACCGGAGACCTACTATGGCTCCTGGAGAGACTTCTTCCAGCCCTCGTTCAAGTGGTCAGCTCTAATGGCAGAGATCCGGGAGGCTGCCATAAAGAAGACAACTAAAACCAAGATATACTATGAAGAACTGGCAAAGACCGTTCACGAGTGCCACACCGACACACAACCCCGCCTGGAAAGGAGAATGGGGTTGGTTGTGGCCTTTGACAAGGACCGAGGCTTCGGTTTCATAAAAGACTACCTGACTTGAAGAGACTTATATGTCAATCGGAGGTCCGTCAAGCGGAGCTACCTCCCAGAACGTTTACATAACCTCCGCGAGGGAGAGGAGGTTGAATTCACCCCTGCTGAGGGCCTGCGAGGCCCCTACGCCACTGCCGTGTCCCGTCCGAAAAAGAAATCGGAGGACTGGGACCTTGATGAGGACTACTCTGGCTGCGAGCGCAAACCTGTGTGCTCTCCGGAGGACAACCCTGGCTGCGAGCGCGAACCTGTGTGCTCTCCAGGACCGGCCCATCATGCCTTTCAGGAACGGGGCTCTTTCATTGGCCCAAATGTATTCTGGCAACCAACAGTGGTGGAGAAGAGGGTTAGCCCATGGCCCTCACCTGAGTTGCCTCGCAGGGAGAAAACTGTCCGTGAGCTTCAGGATGCCGAGAGATTCCGAGGTACCCTGGAAAATATCCGCAGAGGGAGGAAAGCGGACGCCTCACCTGAGCCTGCAGCGGCTGCGCAGGACGAACCACCCACCTTCCAAGTGCCGGCCGCGACAGCGGAGACCAGCGATCCCGGCTCTGAAAGCCTGGACGACCAGATCGTGCGGCTGGAGATGAAACTGCGGGAGCTACGCCAGATTGCCTCCGCCAGGATCCGGACTCCACCTGACCTACAAGAAAGAGGACGCAAGGACTCGGACGTCTCCGGGTCTAAGGTGAGAGTACCTGTCCCTGCCAGTCGTCCCTCCTTAGTACTGGCACCTGTGGTGGGATCCTCTTACGCTGTGCACTGGCACACAGAGACAGTTGTTCCAGAACCCACCGGACCGCTTGCAGCAGCGGTACCCAGGCCAGTGCAGCAGCCCACGATTGTTATGCCTGCTCCGATGCGGTCAGCGACTTTGATTACCCCTAGGCCTATGGGGCCTATACCTATTAGGGGTCCGTTTATGTTGCAGTTGCCCCCCAATACTGTGTTGTGGGCACATCCGTCTATTGAACCTCAGTACAGGCCCAATATACAAATGGAGCCAGGGAGCACCACTGAAATGCAAAGTGAATATGACATGCCCCTGTGAATTGGCCTGCTAGGCCCTTGATGGTTGTTTTGTTTTACCAAGGGATCCTAAAGAAGACTTAACCCTTTCAGGACAGGAGTCCTTCGTTGTTTTGGCCCTCTGTTGCTGCTGCCAGTTACCCACGGCTCAGTGGAGGCGGCAAGCCACTGAAATACCACGTGCAGCAAGGCCATCTTGTTTACAGGACCTCCTGCCTGCTTTCTCAGAGTGAAAACCCAGTTGTGCCTGTTTTCATAAGTTGCACTTTTAACCCTTTAACCCCCTTTTCAGGTTGATTAAGGGTATTACAGCACTTGTTTTATATATGCCATTTGAATAATGTGGACTATTTTATGTGCTGCTATTTTATTATGCAACTTGAATTTCAAGAATTGGGCCCAGGGATAGACTCAAATGCACATGAGCCTCTGAGATTTTGCTACTATTTTAAAGAAATGTGCCCAGAGATGGACTCCACCTCGTGCGAGCCTCTGTGATTCTATCTTCCTCTCTATTTGCATCTGCGATATCCTTATTTGGCTGTGGATTGAACAAAAAAGAAGAACCTGGGTACGGACTCATTTTATATGCTTTGAGCCTCCAAGAATTGTTATTTAATGTTTTACATTTTCCATGGACTACAACTGTTCTATCATGGACAATTTGCACTTATGGACTATCCTGGTATTTATTGTTACGCTGTGCCAGGTCAGCGCCCCTGTTCCCATTGTGTTATCCTGAGAGAAGAGAACGACGCCCCTTTTCACCATTACTTGCTCCTAATCCAGTGGAACTGCCTGATGTATACATATAGTGTATTCTTGCAAATGTAGATGTGTTTTCCTGCTTTGCTTTATCTTCCCTATTACAGGTGCAGTATCCAGCTGTGCAGGGACCCTCCATGTTGCGCCGAGGACGGGCAACGTTATAGCGTGGGGGTATGTAGTGTCCCACTAGGTAGGGGTGGGCACTACACAAGGGTCAATTGGTGTGCGCGTTACTCCTACTCACAAGGAACAGAAATGTCATATTTAATTGTGCATTTAATGTATGTTTTAATGTGTTGTTATATGCAATGTACCCCTGTATGATGCAATAATAGGCCTAGTTGGGTGTAGTTAGACATCCCAGACACTAGAGGGAGATAGGGAGCCCCTAGTATAAATGTCCAGTCTGAGAAGACAGAGGTTAAGAAGCCTGCTCCTGACATGCAGCTGGATAGCCCTGGCTGCTAGTGATGTCCAGGAGGCTAGTGAGAAGCTCCAGCCTGCCTGAGAACAAGAGAGCCTTAGTTAGCTCTGAAGACACCCCAGTCGCAGGATCCAACCTCCTGGGAGAAACCCACAGTTATCCACTTTACAAGAGAGGGCGATCCAGGGTAAGCTAAGTAACCCTGATGGGCAGATGAAACTAGAAAGTGCAGCAAGAATCTAATACCTGAGGAAGATAGTAACCAAGGATTTAAGCCACCCTTTAGGCATCCGGGCCTTGGGAGATAAAGCCAGAGCAGGAGTTCTAGAAAGGACAGTGTACATTGATTCTGAGGAAAGGTACAATCTGCTGCTGAGTGCTTGTGAATTTACCCTCTGCGTATCTTGCATAAATATTGCCTGCCATTTTGTGAATAAGCCTCCTTGTGGAACTGTGTTTGAAAGGCTGTACTCCTACCTGCTGTACAAAGTTGGATTGTTCAGTAAAGTTACGTTTGGTTCACTATATACTTGTGTACCTCCATCATTCCAACCACCAACCGGCGTGCCACCGTCCAAAGGCACTGGCGTCACGAATCCAACAGGGACCTTGCCCCAGGCACTCAAAATACCCGTAACATCCAGGGCACCTCATCCACCATCAGGCCTGGTCCCTATATACAGAGTGTGCCCCAGAGGAACCGTGTCTGCCTCTCCTTCACTGCCACGCGCCTGCCCAGGGTTCTCCAATACAGTGAGTACCCTCGATTGCCCATAACCGTGACCTCACTTCGTCTATACCCTGCAGGTCTGGCGTGTTGCAATGAGAGTGACAAGGGAGGGGGGAATAATGAGAGTGACAAGGGAGGGGGGGGGGAATAATGAGAGTGACAAGGGAGGGGGGAATAATGAGAGTGACAAGGGAGGGGGGGGATAATGAGAGTGACAAGGGAGGGGGGGGATAATGAGAGTGACAAGGGAGGGGGGATAATGAGAGTGACAAGGGAGGGGTGGGAATAATGAGATTGACAAGGGAGGGGGGATAATGAGAGTGACAAGGGAGGGGGGGGGGAATGAGAGTGACAAGGGAGGGGGGAAATAATGAGAGTGACAAGGGAGGGGGGGATAATGAGAGTGACAAGGGAGGGGGAAATAATGAGAGTGACAAGGGAGGGGGGAATGAGAGTGACAAAGGAGGGAGGGGGGAGAACAGAGTGACAAGGGGGGGGGGGGGGAGAACAGAGTGACAAGGGAGTCCCCAGAGCCAGACCAAGAGCCAGAGACCAGATCATCTTATTGTCCTGGTGGTAAGTAGACAATGCAATGTGTTTATTATGTAATTGTTTAGTTATTAATACTACATTGGAAACAAATTTTTAGGGTCCATTCACACATCTGTGTGTGTTTTGCGGATCCACAAAACACGGACAGCGGCAATGTGCGTTCCGCATTTTGTGGACCGCACATTGCCGGCACTAAGAATATGCCTATTCTTGTCCGCTATTGCAGACAAGAATAGGACATGTTCTATTTTTTTCAGGATCGGAATTGCGGATCCGGGTCTGCAAATCCGGATCGGGGCTGCACGTTGTGCGGCCCCATAGAAATGTATGGGTCCGCAATTCCGTTCCGCAAAAAGAGACAGCTACAAGAAGCTGGATTAACCCTAAGGGAAACATAGCAGTTCTTTTAATTTAAAAGCTGAGAAAGGGGTGGAACATGATATGGGCAGATCATCTGATAAGGCGGGGGGGGGGGGGGGGGCGGCAATTTTTATCTTGCCTAGGGTGGCAAAAATCCTAAAAATAATTTAAACGCAAAAACGAAAAAGCCTCTGGTATCCTAAGGGTTAAAGATGGTGCCTGCTTCTGAACAAATCGAGCACCATAGCTGCAGTAATGCCGATTGTGGTCATTTAACCCCTTAGCATCTGAGAGGGCTAAAACCCGGAAGTGCGTGCCTCCGGGTCAGGTGCACTTTTCCCCGGTGGTGATCGGAGAATGCGTCCTGTTCTAATAAAGAGCACGAGATTGGACTACGCTTCCAGGCTATTCCCATTTCAGGCCGGCAGGTGGCAGCACTGAACTGGGATATAGTGAGTTCTGTACAGAATAATGAAGCTAATTCTCATTGTTCTGTATAAGTTGCAGTCTAATGATTGTAAGTTGTGGTACACTTGGGGACCTAACAAAAAGTTTAAAAAAAGGTAAAAAAAATGAAAGGTTTTAAAAATGTATAAAAATAAAAAAATTCACTCTTTTCCCCAAAATAAAAATAAACAATTAAAAAAATAAAATCATGGGCATCATCACCTGCAAAAACATCCATACTATTAAAATATAAAAAAAGTTATTCCATACTGTCAAAGCCGTAATGTGGAAGAAATAAAAATGATTGATTCGCCGTTTTGTCATCACCTTATCGCCTCAAAAATTGAATACACACCCCAAAATGGTATTATCAAAAACTAAAGATCATCCCACAAAAAAAATGAGCCTACACATCTCCGTAGACATAACTATAAAAAAAAGTTGTGTGTCAGAATATGGCAATGAAAAGAAAATAAAAATCCATTTTTTTCCAGTATTTAAATACAGAGAAACTATACATATGTGGTATCGCCGGATTTGTACTGACCTGGAAAATGAAGGGCATAAGTCAGTTTTACCGCATAGTGCACGCCGTTAAAAACTGCCTTAAAACTGTGGCGGAATTGAGGTTTTTTTTTCCAATTCCACCCCATTTGAAGTTTTTTTGCTGCTTCCCACTACATCCTATGCAATATTAAAATGGCATTCGAAAGTACAACTTGTCCCGCAAAAACAAGCCCTCAAACTGCTATGCAGACAAGAATAGGACATGTTCTATTTTTTTCAGGATCGGAATTGCGGATCCGGGTCTGCAAATCCGGATCGGGGCTGCACGTTGTGCGGCCCCATAGAAATGTATGGGTCCGCAATTCCGTTCCGCAAAAAGAGACAGCTACAAGAAGCTGGATTAACCCTAAGGGAAACATAGCAGTTCTTTTAATTTAAAAGCTGAGAAAGGGGTGGAACATGATATGGGCAGATCATCTGATAAGGCGGGGGGGGGGGGGGGGGGCGGCAAATTTTATCTTGCCTAGGGTGGCAAAAATCCTAAAAATAATTTAAACGCAAAAACGAAAAAGCCTCTGGTATCCTAAGGGTTAAAGATGGTGCCTGCTTCTGAACAAATCGAGCACCATAGCTGCAGTAATGCCGATTGTGGTCATTTAACCCCTTAGCATCTGAGAGGGCTAAAACCCGGAAGTGCGTGCCTCCGGGTCAGGTGCACTTTTCCCCGGTGGTGATCGGAGAATGCGTCCTGTTCTAATAAAGAGCACGAGATTGGACTACGCTTCCAGGCTATTCCCATTTCAGGCCGGCAGGTGGCAGCACTGAACTGGGATATAGTGAGTTCTGTACAGAATAATGAAGCTAATTCTCATTGTTCTGTATAAGTTGCAGTCTAATGATTGTAAGTTGTGGTACACTTGGGGACCTAACAAAAAGTTTAAAAAAAGGTAAAAAAAATGAAAGGTTTTAAAAATGTATAAAAATAAAAAAATTCACTCTTTTCCCCAAAATAAAAATAAACAATTAAAAAAATAAAATCATGGGCATCATCACCTGCAAAAACATCCATACTATTAAAATATAAAAAAAGTTATTCCATACTGTCAAAGCCGTAATGTGGAAGAAATAAAAATGATTGATTCGCCGTTTTGTCATCACCTTATCGCCTCAAAAATTGAATACACACCCCAAAATGGTATTATCAAAAACTAAAGATCATCCCACAAAAAAAATGAGCCTACACATCTCCGTAGACATAACTATAAAAAAAAGTTGTGTGTCAGAATATGGCAATGAAAAGAAAATAAAAATCCATTTTTTTCCAGTATTTAAATACAGAGAAACTATACATATGTGGTATCGCCGGATTTGTACTGACCTGGAAAATGAAGGGCATAAGTCAGTTTTACCGCATAGTGCACGCCG
The DNA here is from genome assembly GCF_014858855.1 of Bufo gargarizans. Classification (NCBI taxonomy): domain Eukaryota; kingdom Metazoa; phylum Chordata; class Amphibia; order Anura; family Bufonidae; genus Bufo; species Bufo gargarizans. The sequence continues at coordinate 548,513,254 of NC_058080.1, read as the reverse complement.
TTAAAAACTGCCTTAAAACTGTGGCGGAATTGAGGTTTTTTTTTCCAATTCCACCCCATTTGAAGTTTTTTTGCTGCTTCCCACTACATCCTATGCAATATTAAAATGGCATTCGAAAGTACAACTTGTCCCGCAAAAACAAGCCCTCAAACTGCTATGTGAATGGAAAAATGAAAAAATTATGGCTATGGGAAGGCAGAGAGTGAAAAAACAAAAAAAAATTCTGCGTCAGGAAAGGGTTAAAAACATGCAGGCAGCAGGGAAATTGTGAGAAGAGTCTTTCTAAAGTCATTCTGACTCTCTTTAAAATAAATTTTACTAGTCAAATAACCTCTTGAAGAATGGCACAGCAGTGAATGCCTTAGGCCTCTTTCACACAACCGTTTTGTTTTCGTTTTCGGGCCGTTTTTTGCTTTCCGTATGCGGTCCGTATGCATTCCATTTCCGTATTTCCGTTCCGTTGAAAGATAGAACATGTCCTATTATTGCCTGCAAATCACATTCCGTGGCTCCATTCAAGTCAATGGGTCCGCAAAAAAAAAAACGGAACACATACAGAATGTACTTCATATGTCTTCCGTATCCGTTCTTACGGAACCATCTATTGAAAATTTTATGCCCAGCCCAATTTTTTCTATGTAATTACTATACACTGTATATGCCATATGGAAAAACGGAACGGAAACACAACAGAAACAAAAAATGGAACAACGGATTTGTGAAAAACGGACTGCAAAAAACTTAAAGCCATACAGTCGTGTGCAGGAGGCCTTACGCTGTGATGAGTTTTAGTCATATTAGCAGTCAGTGAGCAAGTTCAACTTTGGTCTCATCTGACAAGAGCACCTTCTTCCACATGTTAACTGTGTCACCTAAATGGCTTGTAGAAAATTGGAAATGGCATTTCTTATGACTTGCTTTAAAAAATGTCTTTCTTCTTGCCATTCTTCCATAAAGCCCAGATTTGTGAAATGCACGAGTAATAGTTGTCCTGTGGACAGATTCTCTCACCTCAACTGTGGATATCTGCAGCTCCTCAACAGTGACCATGTCTGTTTCTCTAATTAGTGCTCTCCTTGCCAGTTTAGGTAAACAGCCATGTCTTGTGGTAGGTTTACAGTTCTGCCATACATTTTTATAATGTAAACCTGCTTTACACTTCTCCACAACTTTATCCCTGACCTGTCTTGGTTTTCATGATGCTGTTTGATCACTAATGTTCTCTAAAAAAAAAAACTCAGACACAGAACAGCTGTAGTTATATTGAGAATAAATTACACACATGTGGGTTCTATTTACTAATTAGGAAACTTCTGAAGACAATTGGTCACAGTGGATTTTATTTAGGGTATCAGAGTATAGGGGGCTGAATAATAATGCTCACCACACTTTTCAGATTTTTATTGATTAAATTTTTTAATAACCATCTATCATTTTCTTGGCATTCTGGCACATGCATAAATGAATTTCATAACTAATCCGAACTTGGATTTGTGGTATAAGCCACAATGACTAACGAATCCGGGTTTGGATTTGTTATGAAATATATTTATGCATGTGCGACTACTCACAATAACGGCACATGCGCAAGACTAATGAAGTCTCATGTTCATGGCGGCCATCTTGAAAGAGCCTCATCGGAGGCAATACATTTTAATACAATGATTGTGAGTGATGCAGATGAACGCATTGGGTTCGCCAACAGCAGGACGAACCAGACTTGCTCATCACTAGTCTGGATATTGATGACTCAGGATAAGTAATCAATATCATCGGCAGGGCTCTGACTCTCAGCATCTCTGCTGATCAACTTTTTGTAGGAGTCACAGTGCTCATTCTGTGTCCTCTTCAAAATCTAGATTACAGCGGTGGTCCAGAGTAACTACTAATTCTCATCCCATTCAAGTAAACTGGACCAGCAAATGTAATTTCACTAAGAACAGGTCATCAAAACAACCACTGTAAGATTTCCCTTCACTGGAACTAAGGGAGGTAGATAACATTCTCCTGGCATTCACCAAACCCAGGCTCATCTATCAGACTGCGAGATAGAACACGTTTCCACTGCCCCAGTTTAGTGGTGACGTTCTTTCCACCACTCCATCTGACACTTGGCATTGTGCTTGGTGATGTAAAGCTTGCATACAACTGCTTGGCCATGGAAACTCATGCCCTGAAGCTCCAGGAGCAGTTTTTGTGCTGATGTTAATATCAGAGGAGGTTTGGAGATCTGCAGTTATTAAGTTAGCAGATTGTTGGAGACTTTTATACACTATGTCTGCCAGTTCATGGCTGAGGTGCTGTGGAAATGATTCCAATTTACAATAATACCACACACAGTTGGTCGTGGACTATCTAGGACAGGGGTCAGCACTCCAGCTGTTGTGAAACTAGTACTCCCACCATGCAGATTTGCTCAACTGTTTTCTGAATTCCCATAGAAATTAATGGAGCATGCTGGGAATAGTAGTTTTACAACAGCTAGAGCGCCATAGGTTAATAATCCCTGATCTAGGAGGAGATACATTTCATGAACTGACTTATTACAATGTCTGTATAGGCACACTGCATTGCTTGGGGCTGGATTTTATACATCGGTAGCAATGGGAATGAATGAAACCCCTGAATTTGGTTATTAAGAGATGTGTCCCAATACTTTTGCCCATATGATGTAAATAGATTGTAATATTACACATAATGTCCTATAGTAGTACATTACACACTATATAAAGGAGGAGCACTACTATATCGTAATACAGCAGATGCAGAATGTCCTTGTTTTTACAACTGTAAATAAATATCTTTATTCTGAACTAGCAGGCCCAAAATGCTGACCTACTAATTTTTTTTGTGTACCGTGGCCGCCTGACCTGCCACCTGAATGTTTCCCTGTTGACTCAATGACCGATTCACCCTTGGGTTTTTATAAGATTCTATCTCAAGCAGCATCTATGAAGAACAATCTTTTATTGCTCTTTTTTGACAATCTTTATTTTCAGATTTTCAAAAACATAACAAACAAAATGGAACCTCACACACAAGAGGCATGGCATGCAGAATCGGCACGCGGGCCAGTCTAATACAATTACATGTAAGCCAAAGCCAAAATAAAGACTCTTAAAATATGGCAATGTGTGCATAAGAGCAATCAATAAGTAAAACAGAAAATAAATAAACCAAATAAAACACAAAAAGAACACATGGACCCAGCACATCTATATAACTCAGAGTAGCCATAAATTGGTTCCCACAAATACAAAGACAGCCTGAAAGGTTAGTAGGTAATGTAAATCCCCAGTCGTAAAATATCAGGAGGAGAAGGCATTTAAGGCAGTAGAACTGGCATTGACACAACCCAGGCACTCCATGGCACCCACAAACTGTCAAACCTCTCATGTGTACAGAGCTTCTATTAAAATAGTTATTCAAAACAATAAAGCTGTTTCATTTTGTCCATCCACATCTCCATGGTAGGAGGATTCAACCATTTCAAGGGGAGGAGGAGTTTAGCTGCCATAATCAAAGTAGAGAAAAGGGGCTGGAGGTGATAGGGACAGTTTGTCTGAAGATTCATCAGAACCATCTGGGGTGCTCAGGGGGATGTGGATGGACAAAACTTGACTAACCACGTATTTAATCTGCGTCCAGTAAGTATGAATGGACATGACTACGAAATATGGAATAAAGAGCATGAGGAGTGCCCACACTGCCAGCAAGTGTCAGGGGCATCAGGATAGATAGAGGAAACCACATCTGGAGAGCTATACCAGTGGGTCAATAGCTTAAAAGAATTCTCTTGAATTCTATCACACCTAGAGAGGCCATGAGAATGTGAATTTGCCCAGTTTCCGAGGAGGAGAAGGTCACTCTCAGGTCCTGTTCTTAAAGATATGAAGGCTTCCCTTGAGCAGTATCTATAGAAATCTGTCTATGCAATCTGGAAAGTGTTTAGGAGAGGTAGTCTAGAGAAGGACTGAGTCAAACCAAGAAGGGGGAATGGGGGGGATCTGAAGAGGACATTTAGTGAGAAAATCACGGGAGATGGCCTGAAAGTGTTCATAAGCCAAAGTGGACCATGTCGGCAATTGATGGTTAAGGATCAGCCCCTCCAAAGCTGGAATCATCCCTCCAGTATCAGGCAACGCTACAGTACACAACAGCAGTGGGGTTAAGGCATCCCAGATTATGTAAAATCCTCTTCAGCACCAAATGTGTGGGGAAATGAACAACTGAAAGGAACAAAGAGAAGCTGTCAGACTCCAAGAGTAAAGTAGACCTTTGGTTAACGGGCTAGAGACCGTGCCAATAATGGAACGAGTATAAGGAAAGAGCTGCATAATGTGCTTGAAACAAAACCTCCGAGGTGATATGCCTCCAAGCCTTGATATATGAAGAGTTTAATAATTCCAATCGGTTCTGTAAATGGATGGCCTGCTAATTTGTGACATCTGCTAGACCAAAATGACCACGGTCCTTAGGTGGGACTAAGAGGTGATATGATAATTGAGGGGTCACCCTGTTCCATAAAAAAAAAAGAGAAAACAAACGGCGAATCGAGAGAAAAAAAGGAGGGTGGTAAATAAATGGTAGCCGACTGTAGCAAATACAATAATCATTGCAAAATAAAACATTTTAGGTAATTTCTTTCTGCCCATCCAGGACATCATAGGTAGCTGGAGCTTAGACAGTTGTATCTGGATGGATTGGAGGAGAGGAGTATAATTGAATTTCATCAAGTCTGAGGTTGAGGGACTCATTTTAAGGCCCAAGTAAGTGATGTGTGATCGAGACCAGGAATAAGGGTACGCACTCTCTCCAGTACGAACCGTTTGCAAGGGGACATTAATGGCCATAGCTTCACACTTGGTATAATTAACTTTAAATGTCTATTTTTAGGAAGGTGAGCGCCAATCTCAGGAATAACTAGTTAAATACTAATGCAAATTTACTATGGAATAGTAAGTACATATGAAGTAAGATAAAGTAAAGTGCATTAAATAAATAGATGAATAAAATGCTAGATAGAACGTAAAATCAATCAATAAAATAAATTTAAATGAATTATTTCAAATAAATTTGATCTTAATGATCCACTCACCTCACTGGGGAAGTCGCTACCAGGATTAACTCATGACACCTGGGGCAAGTCACCCCCTGGCCGGGATCGCTTGTAGAATGGTAGAGGTTGGTAACAATGCAATGGATGTGCGGCTCAGATGTAATTCAGCACACGGATCCTACAATACATCATCAATCCTCTTTATTTTTAAATATATACGGCTCAACGCGTTTCAGGGGTCACAACACCCCCTTCCTCAGGAGCAGAATGCAAAACAAACATAATACATGACTTTAAATACACATAGGGGTGCTAAAATGGCGCCAAATGGACGGTGGGCGGGATTCCCGGAAGTGACATCATACATTGGCTGAAGTGAAACCTATCACTTCTTATAATTAGATGGTAAAAGGTATATATTATATATAGGCCAATGTATATAGGCCAAACACTCTTATAATTAGATGTGGAACATAAATATAAAACATTAATATAAAACATAAAATTACAACTGGTCGCGTAAGACTCAACCAGAAGTGCCATCCTCTGGCCGGTGGAACGCAAAATGCGTTCCACAGGATCTAAATCCGGATAGACGTCTCCGGAAGTGGCAACCTCGGGCCGGTGGAACGCATGGTGTGCTCCACCAGGTCTACATCCGGAGAGACGCTGCTGGTGTTCTGACAAATCTCTATAGCTTGCTGAAAGTCTCTAGCGGAAGTGATGTGGTGTGGTGCACAAGCGCACTTCAGCGAAGCATTCCTGCAGCCTCCACTGCAGTAGTTCGCACACCCCGCGTGCGCACATTTAAGGGTATAGATTTCTTAAAGTGACAGTCATCTCCATTAAAATACAGCTCCGCCGCCACCCCCCCTCCCCAGCGCTCATTAATCTACATTAATTTGTACCCTCGCGGGCTCGGCCACGCTGCGCTCGGCATTTAGTAAAACTAACTCTATGCCGCCATTGATAGTAAAGAAGGAAATGGATGGTAAAGAAAGAGATGGATAGTCTCTTTCTTTACCATCCATTTCCTTCTTTACTATCAATGGCGGCATAGAGTTAGTTTTACTAAATGCTGGGCGCAGCGAGGCCGAGCCCTCTGCGTGGAGAACGAAGCGAGCCCGCGAGGGTACAAATTAATGTAGATGCTGTATTTTACTGCAGGTGACTGTCACTTTAAGACAATGATTCTGATGATTTGTGGAAGTGCGCTTGTGCGCTTGCGCAGCGCACCACGTCACTTCCGCTATAGACTTTCGGCAAGCTATAGACTTTCGGTAGAACACTGGAAGAGGCTACATCCGACTAGTCCGATGTAGTGTGGGCTTCGTGTCACCGGAAGTGACGCTGCCCGGGGAGGAGCTTGCTTCTGTGGAACGCATGTGTCAAAGCACTATGCTTTCCACTCGGAAGACCTACAGTAGATCCATAATTAGAACCATGTATATAAGGTGCTGATGGCAAATAGCGAAATTGGTTAGATTGATGGCTTAAAATAAAATACTAGCCTATAATAAATATGCACAGTCAGTTTAACATAAATAGATCCCAAGGTAAATACCTGAATACATGAATAAAAACATATACATAAGATAAAATAGATCCATAGATAGTTCCTAAATGGAAAATAGAAAAATATATATACAAGTCCATAGATAAATAAAAGACTGGTTCTGGTGTAGTAAAACACACATATACAGACGTGGACAAAATTGTTGGTACCCTTTGGTCAATGAAAGAAAAAGTCACAATGGTCACAGAAATAACTTTAATCTGACAAAAGTAATAATAAATTAAAATTCTATAAATGTTAACCAATGAAAGTCAGACATTGTTTTTCAACCATGCTTCAACAGAATTATGTAAAAAAATAAACTCATGAAACAGGCATGGACAAAAATGATGGTACCCCTAACTTAATATTTTGTTGCGCAACCTTTTGAGGCAATCACTGCAATCAAACGCTTTCTGTAACTGTCAATGAGACATCTGCACCTCTCAGCAGGTATTTTGGCCCACTCCTCATGAGCAAACTGCTCCAGTTGTGTCCGGTTTGAAGGGTGCCTTTTCCAGACTGCATGTTTCAGCTCCTTCCAAAGATGCTCAATAGGATTGAGGTCAGGGCTCATAGAAGGCCACTTTAGAATAGTCCAATTTTTTCCTCTTAGCCATTCTTGGGTGTTTTTAGCGGTGTGTTTTGGGTCATTGTCCTGTTGCAAGACCCATGACCTGCGACTGAGACCAAGCTTTCTGACACTGGCTAGTACATTTCTCTCTAGAATTCCTTGATAGTCTTGAGATTTCATTGTACCCTGCACAGATTCAAGACACCCTGTGCCAGACGCAGCAAAGCAGCCCCAGAACATAACAGAGCCTCCTCCATGTTTCACAGTAGGGACAGTGTTCTTTTCTTGATATGCTTCATTTTTTCGTCTGTGAACATACAGCTGATGTGCCTTGGCAAAAACTTCGATTTTTGTCTCATCTGTCCACAGGACATTCTCCCAGAAGCTTTGTGGCTTGTCAACATGTAGTTTGGCATATTCCAGTCTTGCTTTTTTATGATTCGTTTTCAACAATGGTGTCCTCCTTGGTCGTCTCCCATGTAGTCCACTTTGGCTCAAACAACGACGGATGGTGCGATCTGACACTGATGTTCCTTGAGCATGAAGTTCACCTTGAATCTCTTTAGAAGTCTTTCTAGGCTCTTTTGTTACCATTCGGATTATCCGTCTCTTAGATTTGTCATCAATTTTCCTCCTGCGGCCACGTCCAGGGAGGTTGGCTACAGTCCCATGGATCTTAAACTTATGAATAATATGTGCAACTGTACTCACAGGAACATCTAGTTGCTTGGAGATGGTCTTATAGCCTTTACCTTTAACATGCTTGTCTATAATTTTCTTTCTGATCTCTTGAGACAGCTCTTTCCTTTGCTTCCTCTGGTCCATGTCGAGTGTGGTACACACCATATCACCAAACAACACAGTGATTACCTGGAGCCATATATATAGGCCCAATGGCTGATTACAAGGTTGTAGACACCTGTGATGCTAATTAGTGGACACACCTTGAATTAACATGTCCCTTTGGTCACATTATGTTCTGTGTTTTCTAGGGGTACCATCATTTTTGTCCATGCCTGTTTCATGAGTTTATTTTTTTACATAATTCTGTTGAAGCATGGTTGAAAAACAATGTCTGACTTTCATTGGTTAACATTTATAGAATTTTAATTTATTATTACTTTTGTCAGATTAAAGTTATTTCTGTGACCATTGTGACTTTTTCTTTCATTGACCAAAGGGTACCAACAATTTTGTCCACGTCTGTATATATATATATATATATATATATATATAAAAGGGATGGCATGGATAGGATCTACAGTCCTGATCAAAAGTTTAAGACCACTTGTAAAATGGCAAAAAAAATCATATTTTACATTGTTGGATCTTAACAAGGTTCCAAGTAGAGCTTCAACATGCAACAAGAAGAAATGAGAATGAGACTAAACATTTTTTGAGCATTCAATTAATTGAAAATAACGATTAAACTGAAACAGGCTGTTTTTCAGCTGATCAAAATTTTAGGACCACATGCCTTTAAAAGGCCAAATCTGTGCAAAGATGTGGATTCATTGTCATTTTCTTTCAGGTAGTCACATGTTGTGATGGCAAAGGCAAAAAAACTCTCCTTTTTTGAACGTGGTTGGGTTGTTGAACTGCATAAGCAGGGTCTCTCACAGCTTGCCATCGCTGCTGAGGTGGGACGCAGTAAGATTTCTTAAATGATCCTGAGGGTTATAAAACAAAAAAGTCAAGTGGAAGACCCAAAAAAATTTCATCAGCACTGAGCCGGAGGATCCAATTGGCTGTCCGTCAAGACACTGGACAATCCTCGACCCAAATTAAGACCCTTACAGGTGCTGACTGCAGCCCCATAACCATCAGACAGCATTTGAGACTGAAGGGCTTCAAAAGACCTTGTCTCCTTGAACGCCACAGAACTGCTCGTTTGGACTTTGCAAGAGAGCACCAAACATGGGACCATTCAAAGGTGGAAGAAAGTTTTATTCTCTGATGAGAATTTGTTTTACCTTGATGGTCCTGATGGTTTCCAATGTTACTGGCATGACAAGCAGATCCCACCTGAGATGTTTTCTACGCGCCACAGTGGAGGGGGCACCATAATGGTCTGGGGTGCTTTTTCCTTCAGTGGAACAATGGAGCTTCAGAAAGTGCAGGGGCATCAAACGGCTGCTGGCTATGTCCAGATGTTGCAGAGAGCATTCCTCATGACTGAGGGCCCTCGTCTGTGTGGTAAAGACTGGGTTTTTCAACAGGACAACGCTACAGTACACAATGCCTGCAGGACAAGGGACTTCTTCCAGGAGAATAACATCACTCTTTTGGCCCATCCTGCGTGTTCCCCTGATCTAAATCCAAGAGAACCTTTGGGGATGGATGGCAAGGGAAGTTTACAAAAACAGTTCCAGACAGTAGATGGCCTTCGTGCGTCCGTCTTCACCACTTGGAGAAATGTTCCCACTCACCTCATGGAAACACTTGCATCAAGCATGCTGAAACAAATTTTTGAAGTGATAATAACGGCGGAGCTACTCATTACATGTTTGGAAGTTGGATCTCTGTTTGGGGGGGATTTAGTTTATTTTTGGGAGGTGTGGTCCTAAACTTTTGATCAGCTGAAAAACAGCCTGTTTCAGTTTATTTTATTGTTTTCATTAAATTGAATGCTCAAAAAATGTTTTGTCTCACTCCCATTCCTTCTTGTTGCATGTTTAAGCTGTACTTGGAACCTTGTTAAGATCCAGCCATGCTAAATATGATTTTTTTTTGCAATTTTTCAAGTGGTCTTAAACTTTTGATCAGGACTGTATAATACTAGTTATATAATTGTAGAGATGTATTACTAGCTATATCATACGCTATCTACTGGATGAGGCCAAATAGATCCTAATCCGCTAGATATTCAGTAGTGGACTATACATATATATATGTAGGTTTGCACACAGATCCACATATAGGTGGAATCGCTGTTGATTGATAGTCATTAGACAAAAGAAGGAATGGCATGTTATAGTTTGTACAGGAATTTTATGAGGGATGTATTGGATGCTAGAAGAATTAGGGGGATTTGTATATTAAATTATTTTTAGAAATCTTAGTAGTTTGTATATTCAAGGGATTCATTAAGGCCAAAAGGGAAGAGAGTATTGAGTTTAAAAATCCAGAACATTTCTTTTCTGCAAAGTGTCTGGAAGGATAGAGGGACCCATAGTGGCGTGACCGATAATGATGAGGGGTCACCCTCATGGTGGAGAGCATAGTGTCGAGATACACTGTGTGTGCATACTTTGCGTATATTGGAGCGATGGTCATTCATACGTTCCTTTAATGACTGAGTAGTACGTCCCACGTATAGAAGATTACAAGGACATTGTAGCAAGTATACCACGTTTGTTGTACTACAATTCATATTGTGGTGTAACGTTATTGGTTCCCTGGGGGGAGGTAGGGTAACTCGCTTGCCACAACAGTTGATGATATCACAGAACATACATCTTTTTACCCCACACTTATGCGAGCCCAATTTGCATAGACTCTTGCTAGGTCTAGATGAAGGGCACTGTAAATCAATCCCAAGCTTGGGACATGAGGGGGCTCATGTCCCAAGAGTTTGTGCTCGTTTAAAAGTTTAATTGGAGATTTTGGGGATTGTGCCCTCTATAATAGGATCTTTTAGTACAATCTTCCAGTGTTTATTCAAGATTTTTCTGATATCTATGTGTCTGGAATTATATCGTGTGACAAAGCGGAAATTAGATTGTGTACTGTCTGTGGGCGTATTTTTCTTTTGGCTATTCAGGCTCTCTCTTTGGGATTCTCTCAGTGCTCTCTTTTCAGAGTTACGTATAAGTTTACTAGGGTAACCTTTGTCGTGGAACCATTTATTCAAAATAGACAGTTGTTCTTTACAGACATTGTCATTCAAACAATTTCTGTGTATTCTACGCATTTGACTATATGGTATGTTGTTTTTCCATTTATTGTGATGACAGCTCTTATAGTCTAAGTAGCTGTTGGTATCCACTTTCTTAAAGTGTGTTCTGGTGGTTATTTTGTTATTAATAACTTTAAGATCTAGGTCTAGAAAGGTTGTTTCCGTTGGATGTTTCTCCAATGTAAAATGAATGCTCCAACTATTATTGTTAATGTGATCGATAAAACAAGTTAGGACTTCAGGGTTTCCTTCCCAGATTAAAATGATATAGTCTATATACCTCTTATAATTTGATATTTGGATGAGTAAGAAGACCATGCTGATCTTCAAAAGCCCCCATGAACGGATTAGCATAGGCTGGGGCAAATTTTGTTCCCATAGCCATTCCTTTGCATTGTCGGTATACTGTGTCTTGAAACATAAAGTAGTTGTGATGGAGGATAAAATGAATGGAATTGATAATGAAGGTTTGCTGTATATCAGGCATCTGGGGATCTAGAATAGGGTTTTTTCTACTGCTAGTATATCAAGTGCATGAGTAATGTTGCTATAAAGGGAGGTGACATCCAATGTCACCCAATGGTAGGTGTCTCTCCATTGAAATGTGTCCAGGGAACTAATAAGGTAAATGATATTGCGTAAATAAGAAGGTAATAGTAAAACGCATTTTTGTAAAATGCTGTCCACATAGTCACATAGGTTAGAAGTAAGGGATCCAATGCCAGAAAAAATCTGTCTTCCTGGGGGGTTGGTGTGTGATTTGTGCACTTTGGGTAAAAAGTAAAAACGTGCTATGGACGGATGGGGTTAAGAAGAGGTTGTAACATCTGGTACAGATAACTCCTTTTTACCTAACTCAGGGGGGATGGTGAAGCATTCTTTATTATCATTAGTGAGTATAGTTGTGTTATCAGATGAAGAGGCTGGTGGTATCATAAGAGGAGTGGTGTCTATTCTCTGGTTCAAATTTTTTATGGTAAAGTGTCTATGAAGAGTGAGTTTTCGTATAAACCGGTTTAAATTTTTTACTGTCAACGGTGCGATACTTGGGGTGGATCCCTTCCCCTTGTTATCCACCTTGTTGCTGATTCTCTGTCGCATTACTAAGGTGTTTAGCCTCGCCTACACCTAGAGCTGCCTCCTCTATCATACTACTTTAATCTCTTCTAATTCTTTTATCTCACGGTCCTGTTGGCGCCCTTGTCTTTATTCTATTTTCTTCAAGGACAACACAGTCCTGTAAAGCCTCTGGATTACCTCCTTGTGTTTTTTCCACGTGACTACTAAATCCAGCACAGCAGGGAATGCCTTTGATTAGTTTCTATGCATCAACAGCAAATAGTCAGCAAATGCAGCAACACAGTGTTCCCTCCCATGCACCACCAAGCCTGAAATGCTAGGATGCTGACGTATGGCCTAAAGTAACGGGTCCAAAACTAAAATAAAGAGTATGGGAAAGGAGGCACCTATTGCGCATTCCATTTCTAATCTTAAATGCCTGAGACAAAATCCATTCACTCTAACCTTGCCCTAATGAACGGGAGTGGGAGTCCAAATTTATGATGGGTAAGATTCATATACAATCAGTCTACTCTATTAAATGCCTTCTTGGCGGCGGTTCCGAGAAGGGTCAATGAAGTCTGGGAAACAGCAGCATATTGGAAAGGGGGCAGAACACTCAAGGAATTATCTCAACCCTCGCTGCCTGTCACAAACCCATCTGATCCATATGTACATTTTCAGGGATATAAGGTGTGCGGTGAAGCTACTAAGATCTTAGCCCACAGTTTAAAGGGATTCTGTCACCTCCCCTAAGCCAAAAAACGATTTTAAAGCAGCCATGAAGCACAGCTTACCTGGATTAGGCTGTGCTCTTTTATCTTGCAATCCGTCCAGCAGTTACTGCAAAAAACGACTTTTATTGATATGCAAATGTGTCCTGAAGGTGCCCAGAGGGGCGTTTTGTTCCTCTTAGAGAGCCCAGGACCGCCCCTCTTACAGTGCCCAGCCCGCCTTCCTTGCACTGTCTAACCGCCCCCAGCCTGCCACAGCCTCTCCTCCCTCTCCTCCCCCTCCCTCACGCCGAACGAACTTTCGCACAGGCGCAGTACCCACTGAGGGCTGCGCCTGTGCGATCAGCAGGAGACTGAGGGCAGGAGCTTCATCCTCGTCACTGGGCATGCGCCGAGCCCAGTGACGTCCGATGCTCGCTCTTCCCTCAGTCAGCATGAGAAGTACAGATATGACTGACCCAACTGTGAGATTTCACCTTCTTGACCAAGTAGGACATGACTTTCCCACCCTTATTGTCAGTTGCAAAATATTTGTGTTTTAATTGCAAATATGCGGCAGCTGCCCTGACATTCAAAACTTCTCTAGGTTCCTGGTGTGACATAATAAGGAGATGTTGATCCCCGAGAGCCAACAAGCTCTTACGTCTGCATTCTATTTTGACCACCGTATTTTTTGCCCTATAAGATGCACCGGCCCATAAGACGCCCCTAGGTTTTAGAGGAGAACAATTAAAAAAAATGTTTTCTATTACACCTCAGGTCAGACCAGCAATCAGACCCCCAATGTTAATCAGACCTCAGCTTACAGCCCCAATCAGACCTCAGATAAGACCCCCAATGCCTCAGATCAACCCCTCAAACCTTCAGCCATCTATCGGCCCCCATATGTCAGCCATCTTATCGGCCCCCATATGTCAGCCATCTTATCGGCCCCAAGCGCAAATAAAATAAAAAACTCACTTACCTCTCCTGGTCCTGGACGCCACTGCTCCTCACTATCGCGATCCTCTTCATCCTGCTGTCGGCAGTATATCGCAATGCACAGTGTGAGCTCACAGAGCGCCCTCACGCTGTGCGCAGTCCTGCAAAGCTGATAGTCGATCCGAGGACCAGGAAGCGGTGAGTACAGAGCCTTCACCGCTTCCCTCTCCTCCGTTACTAATGCAGCGCTTCCATAATATGGAGGGGGGGGGGGGGTGCGTCTTATGGGGCAAAATATACGGTATTTTTCTGGTAGTACTGAAATGCGCCCTTATACGCTTTCAACAGAAATAACTGCAACAGTGCAGTATGTACAGTACAGACCAAAAGTTTGGACACACCTTCTCATTCAAAGAGTTTTCTTTATTTTCATGACTATGAAAATTGTAGATTCACACTAAAGGCCTCAAAACTATGAATTAACACATGTGGAATTATATACATAACAAAAAAGTGTGAAATAACTGAAAATATGTCATATTCTAGGTTCTTCAAAGTAGCCACCTTTTGCTTTGATTACTGCTTTGCACACTCTTGGCATTCTCTTGATGAGCTTCAAGAGGTAGTCACCTGAAATGGTCTTCCAACAGTCTTGAAGGAGTTCCCAGAGATGCTTATCACTTGTTGGCCCTTTTGCCTTCACTCTGCGGTCCAGCTCACCCCAAACCATCTCGATTGGGTTCAGGTCCGGTGACTGTGGAGGCCAGGTCATCTGGCGCAGCACCCCATCACTCTCCTTTATAGTCAAATAGCCCTTACACAGCCTGGAGGTGTGTTTGGGGTCATTGTCCTGTTGAAAAATAAATGATGGTCCAACTAAACGCAAACCGGATGGAATAGCATGCCACTGCAAGATGCTGTGGTAGCCATGCTGGTTCAGTATGCCTTCAATATTGAATAAATCCCCAACAGTGTCACCAGCAAAACACCCCCACACCATCACACCTCCTCCTCCATGCTTCACGGTGGGAACCAGGCATTTAGAGTCCATCCGTTCACCTTTTCTGCGTCGCACAAAGACACGGTGGTTGGAACCAAAGATCTCAAATTTGGACTCATCAGACCAAAGCACAGATTTCCACTGGTCTAATGTCCATTTCTTGTGTTCTTTAGCCCAAACAAGTCTCTTCTGCTTGTTGCCTGTCCTTAGCAGTGGTTTCCTAGCAGATATTCTACCATGAAGGCCTGATTCACACAGTCTCCTCTTAACAGTTGTTCTAGAGATATGTCTGCTGCTAGAACTCTGTGTGGCATTGACCTGGTCTCTAATCTGAGCTGCTGTTAACCTGCGATTTCTGAGGCTGATGACTCGGATGAACTTATCCTCCGCAGCAGAGGTGACTCTTGGTCTTCCTTTCCTGGGGCGGTCCGCATGTGAGCCAGTTTCTTTGTAGCGCTTGATGGTTTTTGTCAGTGCACTTGGGGACACTTTTAAAGTTTTCCCAATTTTTCGGACTGACTGACCTTCATTTCTTAAAGTAATGATGGCCACTCGTTTTTCTTTACTTAGCTGCTTTTTTCTTGCCATAATACAAATTCTAACAGTCTATTCAGTAGGACTATCAGCTGTGTATCCACCTGACTTCTCCACAACGCAACTGATGGTCCCAACCCCATTTATAAGGCAAGAAATCCCACTTATTAAACCTGACAGGGCACACAAGTGAAGTGAAAACCATTTCAGGTGACTACCTCTTGAAGCTCATCAAGAGAATGCCAAGAGTGTACAAAGCAGTAATCAAAGTAAAAGGTGTCTACTTTGAAGAACCTAGAATATGACATATTTTCAGTTGTTTCACACTTTTTTGTTATGTATATAATTCCACATGTGTTAATTCATAGTTTTGATGCCTTCAGTATGAATCTACAATTTCCATAGTCATGAAAATAAAGAAAACTCTTTGAATGAGAAGGTATGTCCAAACTTTTGGTCTGTACTGTATATATTTGTCTTTTTTTACTGTAATATGCCCCTATACGCTTTCACCAAAAATAACTGTAACAGTGAAGTGCGTATAGATTTTTCTTTTTTTACTGTAATACGCCCCTATACGCTTTGACCAGAAATAACCAACAGTGCAGTGCATATAGATTTGTCATTAGTATTCGCCCCATAAGACGCAGGGGCATTCCCCCCTTTTTTTGGGGGGGGGGGGGGGGAAGTGCGTCTTATGGGGCGAAAAATACAGTATTTTAGGTAGTAGAGAAGAGATCTTTTTCTGGAGCTGTTTGTCTAAAAACATCCCAAAGCAATCAACTCTTCTCTTATATAGGGCTTATGTGCTGCCCACTGCACCGAGGTAATGGTGTTAATACGAGCATTCAATGTAAAGTAGGACTGCAGTTGGTCAGAGAGTGAATGGTACTATCACAGGACAGTAAGATTTCACTCAAGCACCATGTCTTCTCACCTACCGAAACATCAAATAATGAGAAGAAAAAATAAACCAGAGCATGGTCCGAGATGGTGATATTGCCGATTGATGCAGAGGTTAATTCTGGCAAGCAGCAGTCAATTAGAAACAAATAATCAAGCCGCAAATATGACCTGTGTGCATTAGAGAAGAAAGAATAGTCTTTAGCATTAGCATGTAAAGTCCTCCACACATCACTCACCTGCAGGTCCAATAGAGAAGCCCGGAGACCTCTAAGAGCTTTATATGTGACAGCCAAGCACTGCAAGGAGAAGTCACACAGAGGATTTATTACTAGGTTGAAGTCCCCGCCTATAAAAACAATACCTTCCCTAAATGCTGAGATTTTAAGTAACACCACTTTCAGCCAAGAAATCGTACCTTGATTTGGTGCATATAAATTACAGATAGTGAGCATCTTGTCCCCTAGGAGCCCTTTATGCAAAAGGTATATTCATCCTGGATCTCATACCACATCCTGAAAAGGAAAAGAACATAGCCCTGTAAAATCATATGCTGACCCCTATAGAATCGAAACAAGGGCTGAGTGCATGATATCAGATATTGTACAGAAAATGTGTCTCCTGTAAAAACTGCTTGTCCCAATGTTAGCTATAGATAAACAGACACCTAGTGAAGGTATGTAAAATTAGTTAACATACCTCACTATGCAAGTTATTAAAGCAATAAAGTCCATGGGTCGACAACTCATAAACTAGCGAAGAATAGAAGTCCAGGAAACATGGAGCAATGGAGGTTCTCAAAGGCTACCAAAATGTCCAAGTAGGAGAACAGGCACCTAGATGCGGGCCCAGTTCTACTCCGAATGCACAAGGCAGTGAGTGGTCCGGTTTCTTCGATCTCGGAGATTTGGCTTTCTGGACCTCAGTATAACGGCCCAAGTCAGGGATTGGTGGAAAGGAATCTTCTTCAGGCAAGGGTACCCACAACGGTATATCCAGAGGATCAATTAGGAGACAAGCCTGGACTTGTTCCAGATCCCCTGGCTGGTGGACAGTGACATTTTTGGCAGAGAGCAAGATACAGATCTCGAAAGTGCCACCGATAGGAAATCTGTCTCTCTCTCAAACAGTCCTTAAGTGGCTTCAGCTTGTGGAGTTTTAGTAGTGTAGAAGACGCCAGATCTTGGTATAGCTAAATGGAGGCGCCATCAAACATCATGTCAGATCTGTCCCTTGCAGCTCCAAGAAGATTGGCAGTATCAAAATAGCTCAGGATGCCACAGATGATACTACAGTGATGGTACTAGCTCTTTCAGAGCCTAGAAGATCTGTAAAGATGGTGCACACTGCCGCTAGTATGTCATCCTGTTCACACAATTCAGAGACACCACAAATCCTCACATTCTTGTGCCTGCTCCTATGTTCCTGATCTTTCCTGAACTGCATTAAAATGAGCTCAGGCCTGGTGGGCCTGCTCCAGTGACTCCACCCAAGTGCCAATATGCCTGATGTCAGACTTTATGTCTGACAAGTCAGTAACTAGAGGTGATAATGCCCATGCCAATGCTTTCTTTAGGAAGCCGTTAGAGAGATAAAGAGATTCAGCCGCCTCCCGGCTTTCAGCAATGTTGGCCACATCTGATTCCTCCATTAGAGAGGTGGTGCCTGCTTGTATTGGCACCATCTTGAAGCCACAGCCTCCATGTTGAGCTGTTGTTTCGGCGCCCTGGATATCTCAGGGGATCATTGACCTTATCACTTTTCCCATGGTGCGTATTGACTAGTTATAAATAAGGATTACAGCGTTCGGCAGTAAGAGCCCTTAAGTCACACATCTGCCATTAAGTTTGGTCAGCTCCGCCCATTTTATTGCTCTTTTATGTTGCTTTTATTCTGTCAGATTACCACCATTTAATCTATGCAGGTACACTTACCCAGTTTGAGAAACACAATTTCCAGTTGGTGACATTACACCTGCCTCAAGTCATCTGTGGTGCAGCTTATAATGGACATTTTAACTATCCATAGGAGATGTTTGTGAACATCCTGTTTGATTTCATCCCTGCAGCGATTAAATTAAGAAATGTCTGCAGAGAAACAGGTAATAATCAACAGACTAGGCAGGTGCAGGGATTTCGTTACCTAGCAATGTAGAATTATTTGCTTTGCCAGTCTTCATCTCATGCACATCTCACTGAAAACCGCTTAGAGAAAATTGCACCTCCCTGGATATGTGGTTATTCATGGCTCGTTAACACTAATAGCTAAAACAACTCTCTCAGCACATATAAAAAATTTAACAAACAATCAAGATACTAAGATGAGTGAAATAAAACATAAAAAGTTCTTCATGGCTGAAGAATCTACAGATAAAAGCAAAGGAGGAATAGCACACACAGTAGAACCTCTCTCCTCTTACCATGTCCACCTCATCATTGCTGTATATGCTTGTGTACTGGTAGTATGACCAATGAGATTAAATTGAATTTCATTTTAGAGTTCAGCCACATGGTCATTTTGGTTGCGAGACAACTCGCGCCCAATGATCACAGTGTAGTGGTGCTAGCATGGAAATGAATTGAGTGGCTGCATGACTTGCAAAATTGCCAAGAATCCAGTAGTGTTGGAGTTTTTGAGACTCTTGGTTCGCCGTTGCAGCACATGTGTGAGTCACGCTGCGACCCAATTCATTTGTATGCTAGCACCAGAGTGTATTGCCTCAAGAAAGATGCCAATCAGATAAAAAATGTTTAAAGGGGTTGTCTGCTTTCAGGAGGAAACTGGCTAACACATGCGATCAATTAAGAATAGGGCATTACTTACCTGATAGACACGGCTCTGATTCTCCCAGTTGGGCTCTGTTTACCCAGCTGCAGTGGTGATGTTACGTCGACATGTGACCACTGCAGCCAATCAATTTCTTCTTTGGTACACCGCTGAGGTGATCGGTTGCAGTGGTCATGTGTTGTAGACATGACATCACCGCTGCATCTGGGTAAACAGCGCCTGGCCAAGAGAACCGGAGAGTCAGTGTAGGATCTATCAGGTGGGTGAAGATCTATTCTTTATTGCAGGCAGATCACATGTATTACCGCTGGTTCCTCCTGAAATCGCACAACCCCTTTAACATGAGTATGCAGTCATACACAGTCAAAAGTGGTATAGAGGAGGCAAATCAAGGGTAGCCACCATTTCAATTGTCCAGGATTCAGTCATACAGATTCCTGAAACTAGCCTGAATCCTTCTGCCCACCTTTGTCTTCTCCAGCTTCAGTGCATAGATTAGCAGAGGAAGAGCTTGCTAAATGCAAAGGGAATCTCTGATGTTTCAACTGCAAATGTGTCATAACCCTATGCATTCTAATGCAGGCTTTTTCTTGTAGATGATGTAAGTCATCTCCACCCCTCCCTCTGCAGCTTCTCCTGCTCGCAAACATCTTGCTGAGAATTTGGTATGCTCTATATAACTATAGCTACCAATAGCTGTGATCTGGTCACCCCTTCTCTATGTGATGCCGGGGTAAGGATCACAGGGTATGTAGCTACTACAGCTGACTGTAGACAGTGATTTGTATTCATTAATATGGCAGACAGGTACTGGATTAATCTCTTCTAAATAGTAATTTAGATGTAGCAATGGGGGGGGGGGGAGACAAAAAAAATGTTATAATATATACCTGTGCTATGTTACTGGTTGCACGGAATAATTGTGTTTGGTGAAATCTCTTTAGAAGCTGTGCACATATTAGCTGCTGTCTGAGTAATATAGAGTCATGCAGGACCAAGGAGACAACTGTATGGTAATCGATGGGCGCTGCTGTGGCCCATTTAATCTTAGTTGCCATCATCTTCATTTCATCTGCTGTTGAATTTTGTCCCCTGATGAACCAAGGATTATCTTCAATGGGGAAACGCATTGGGACCTACAATGACAAGCTTTTTAAAAATATCTAATGGGATTTCCAGGGCATTTCTAAGGTTTAGCCACCGATAAGTGGGGTCGCCCCTTTCGGGGATGGTGCTCCGCTTTTAGGCAGGGATAGCCAAAAGGGGCACCCAGGGATAGTTCATCTCCCGACATTATATCTTACATTATATCTTACAATGACAAACCCTGGTGGGGGCTTTTTCAATGAATCATGAGTAAACCCACCCAAGTAGCCCACACTGTTTTTGCATAGTATTTATCTGTGTATTATTGCCCAGGATATTCCTTAGTATCTGAATTATTATATCTAGCCATATTCTCCTTGTTGTGGGCATATCTATTATTGTTTGATTTATTCTATTAATGTGGGGGTTATTATATTTAACAAATTTTAATTATATATTATTAAAGATTATATTTTAGAGGGTTCTTTTCACAATAAGCTGCTGTGGCTGGCACAATGTTACAGTATTTCTTTTTGGTAAGCATAATGTTATGATCAATTCTGCGTTAATGTTATTAATTTGCTTGCACTACTTGTCCTACATGGATAGAACAATTATGGCCAGATAATGAGAGCAGACTGCTATTAACAATCTTTCTATTACCCAGGGTACTATGGTTTAAATAGGTACAAGCAGATAACAAACTTTCTAATATATCGTATTTGGAAATATGTCACTTCCACTCCTGAGGTGACCATTCACCCTCAATTTACAGAGAAAAATCCATCTTGTGAGAAGAGATAAACTATCATCTCTCTATGGGATCAGGTTACAAGGGGGTTGGAATGAGTGGCTAGAGGCAGAAACTCGCACACACAGAGATGCTGCCGTGGCCTCAGTGCTGGATTCACAGCTACACTGCTCTGTACTGCTGTGTAATATTCTGCATGCTGTTTAGATGTACAATGAAGAGATAGGGGGAGAAGGATTCTTCTTCTCTATTTGTGCTGTGTATGGGAGACATTATAGAAGTTAGTTTTCCCCTACTAGTTCAGGGAATACTGACAATTACAGATAGAAGCAGCAGAGTGGATAATAGTGAAAAATACAGACTACAAGTAATTTCTAAATCATAAATTTTAAATAGCGCTTATAGTCATATCTAGAATGCAAAATCTGTTCCACCATGAATTTTATCTTGATAATGAAATGTCTGCCTTTTTGCTAAAAGTCTCTGCTAAGTACAACCTATTTTGTTAGCAGTAAAAGTAGGATCACATGGAGGATTTTGTCACGTATCTCACAGCAGATTTTCACAGTGGATTGTCACGTATCTCACAGTTGATTTTCCTGCAGACTCGCTCTAGGCTTAACTCCATTGAACTGTGAGCATACTTACTGGAATACTTAAAGGGAACCTGTCACTGGGATTTTGTGTATAGAGCTAAGGACATGGGTTGCTAGATGGCCGCTAGCACATCCGCAATACCCAGTCCCCATAGCTATGTGCTTTTATTGTGTAAAAAAAAACTGATTTGATACATATGCAAAGTAACCTTAGATGAGTCCTGTCCCTGAGATTAGTCAGGGACAGGACTCATCTAAGGTTAATTTGCATATGTATCAAATCATTATTTTTACACAATAAAAGCACATTGGGCTATGAGGACTACGGATGTGCTAGCGGCCATCTAGCAACCCATGTCCTCAGCTCTATACACAAAATCCCGGTGACAGGTTCCCTTGAATGCAATTGAGCTGATGCTTGGTCAATGATCACATAAGCAAGGCGGTGCACCCTTTATTTTGGGTTCTGCAACAGGGTATGTGTTGAGGCAGGGTCACATTGTGAGATTGTGCATAAACTCTGCCTGTAAATGTTTATGTTTAAATTGTATTGGAGCTGTTATTTGACATTCCGGGTACTAGAGGCTACTGTTTTGCAGCACAGTCAGCACACTCTGGGATTTGTAAATGCAAGCAGATGATGACTCATGCTAGCTGCTTCTGAAAACCAGGAAGTGCTGATCTGACATGGTGGAAGCAATGTTCTTTGAGAGACTGAATCCGATTCCATCCTGGCTTGCGGATGTCCGGGAGTGAATGGACACGCAGAGGAAGGAG
The DNA here is from genome assembly GCF_014858855.1 of Bufo gargarizans. Classification (NCBI taxonomy): domain Eukaryota; kingdom Metazoa; phylum Chordata; class Amphibia; order Anura; family Bufonidae; genus Bufo; species Bufo gargarizans. The sequence goes on along the minus strand of NC_058080.1, from coordinate 548,491,020 downwards.
ATTAGCTGTTGTCCCTTTACTGGATCCGGCTCTTTAAAAGAGAGATTGCTCCAGGAAGACATTGTACAGCGTGTCCTTGTTATCAAGGAAGGCCGCATGGTTGCTGAGAGGTTGGTGGCCATCCCGGGTAAGCGGCATCCTCGGGTCCAGAACGGATGCAGGTCAGTACATCTGGTTACTGATTGTATTCTGTGTGGCGCCTGAAGTAACAGAGACTAGCCTTATAGTAGTTAGATAGATAGGGTTATATGTTTTGCTAGGCCTTACTGTACTGGACTGCGGCACAGTATTTGACTTGCAGGCTCTGCTGCGTCCGCCACCGGTTAGGTGTGTCCTCTTTAGCGGCACGGCACGACTTGCAGGCTCTGCTGTGTGCGCCATCGGGCTAGGCCTGTCTCTCGGACAGGGACTGTAACTGTGGGCCTGGGGTATAACTTACTCTGTGTATATTTATATTCTTGTGTTTTCACTATTGTTAAAGTAAAGTTTCTGTTCTTGCATATAAAGCTGGTGTCAGTATCGCTTTTCTTGTCTGTGACTTTGCTGTATCCTGGGGAGCCCACCCCGCTACACGGCTTACAACTTAAATACTGGATACAGTATATGTACAGTATATCCTGCAATAAGGCTGCCACAGTATATCCTGCAATAAGGCTGCCACTCTGGCATGGAAATAGTCATACAGATGCTGTAACAGGTAAAGAATGGCATAAACCAGCCAGGTGCTGGTTTACGCCATTGATGGAATTGATGGAATGATCAGGAAGAGAAGGCATCTCCTTGTTTTTGCTTCAACCATTAGAGAGGTTGAGTTAGGAGATAATGCAGAGGTGCTAAAGGAGGTGAGATGTCTTCCAGGTGGCACTGTAAAGAGGGACAAGAGGCATACTGCAAATACAGTAAAGACAGCTAGTAAGCAAAGACAGTGAAATTGATCCATAATGATTTGCTTTCTGTACAAAGGGAATTCCACAATTTTAGCCAGGAACTTTGTAGAATAGCTGGTTCGGTGAACTTTTCAGAGGTTTTGCTGGTCTGTAATCAGATTAACAAGGCAATTCGTATCTAAGTTTAATGTGTGTACAGAGCTTTAAAACTAAAGGTTTTGGGTATGTTAGCCATGATGTTATTGATCTACAAAGGAACTGTACAAGAAGGATGGTTTGCATCCACCATATAAAAGGTACATATTTACTTAGAAAAGAGTTCAGAGGTTTTATGGACAGGTATTTAAAGGTTACCTGTCAGCAGATTTGTACCTGGTGTGGCATATACAGTAAGTGCCTACAGGGCAAAGTGAGGATTATGATAATAAGATTGCCTGGTGTCGAGTGGAATATTTTTTGTGCTTTTTCATGAAAGGGCAGGAGTCGAACTGATGCTCTTAAAAAAGAATCTCTGAAACAGCTATCACCAACCAGAAGCGATAACATTCTAGATTTAGTCTTCACAAATGGGGATCTGGTGTGTGAGGTTAAGGTGGAAGAACATTTGGGTTACAGTGATCACTCAGGTTTATGGTTTAATATGAAAAAGAACTGAGAACAATGTTACACTACTACAAAAGTGCTAGATATTAGAAGGACTAATTTTAAGGTAATGGGGGAGTGTTTAAAAAGGGAATGAAAAGGGTCAAGGACAACAGCAGGGGTCTATGCCCAGTGGACTCTATTAAAAATTTTAATATTAAAGGCAGCTAAACTATATATCAGGTAGATTAGCAAGAGTAAAAAGAAGAAGAGATCACTAAGGTTTACTAGAGAAGTACGTAATATAGTAAAATAAAAGAAGGCTGCTTTTAAGTGGTATATATATCGGAAGTGTACTGTTACTGATAGAGAAGTGTATAAAATTAAACAGAAGGGAGCCAAACATATTATTAATACTGCTATAGCATCAAAGGAGGAAGAAATAGACAATTCGATTAAGAAAGGGAATAAAACTTTCTTCAGATATATTAGTGATACAAAGAAAAAAAAAAGTAGGATTACAAAGATTAAAAATTGGCAAGCTCATTATATTTATGGGGACAAGGCTGTCACTGACCATATGAAAAGTTACTGTTCACTATTTTCAGAAATTGGCTTTCAAACACGTAACTTGTATTGTGATTACATTACTGCTAGCTGTAAAGGCTCAGCCCCAGTGTTTTTAGAGGTTGATGCTATGGGTAAATTGGCACGTTTTAACCTTCCCGCTAACAGCGCCGTACATCCCCAGCGCCAATGGGGATGTCGGTAATTGCTTTGAATGCTCTGAGTCTAGCGGACGAGACCCAGAGCATTCATGCTGCAATCCTTATTTTGGCCACCAGATGGCAGGCCAACATAAGAAATTAGCAATAGACAGTAATAAACTAATTTTAAAAATACACAATTGTTCAAAATGAAAAAAAAAAATAATAATAATAATAATTTATTCCGATACAGTGAATAGCGTAATGGAAAAAAGGGTAAAAATGTCCAATTTACCATTTTCTTCATTGCTTTTCTTACCCCCAAAAAATGTAATAGAATGTGATCAAAAAGTCACACAAACTACAGATTGTCCCGAAAAAAATAAGCCCCCACACAGCTCCATAGATATAACTATAAAAAAAGTCATGGGGTCAGAATATGGTGATGTAAAATATATATATATATATTTTTTCAAAGTTAAAATGTATTTTTACAATATTTAAAAACCTATACATATGGGGTATCGTTGTAATCGTACTGACCCAGAGAATGAAGGGCATGGGTCAGTTTTGCAGCAAACAAAATGCAGTGGGAACAAAAACCGTAAAACGGTGGAGGAGTTGTGTTTTTTTTTTCCAATTCCACCCCAATTGGAATTTCTTTACCGCTTCCCACTACATTGTATGCCCTAATTAAAGGTGGCATTAGAAAGTGCAACTTCTCCCGCAAAAGCAAAGCCCTCATACAGCTATGTGAACGGAAATAAAAAAGTTATGGCTCAAGGAAGATAGGGAAGAAAAATGAAAATGCAAAAACAAAAAACCGGTAGTGAAAGGGTTAAAGGCTATGTACACCTTTGGGGGCAATTTTTATTATTATTATTATTGCATTGTCAGAAATGTCTGGGGGCGTGGCCTAACCTGCATGGCGTGAGGAAGCAAAGACACAGTGCTTCTACAAAATCCTGTTAAGAACCCTATGAACACCTGGCAGAACTGGGGTTATTTGTGCCCCCATCGGCACCATCAGGTCCCTTAAGCATTGGGGACACACCACACCAACCTACACGCCGCGGTTCGGGTGTCATCCTGCAGACGCCGACATCGCTAAGGAAAGAGCAGGGAGACGATAGGAGAGGAGAGTGAGGATCGGCGCTGTGACAAGGTTTGATGGTGTGCAGAGAACACACTGCGGGAGTGATTTCTATCAGTGGCTGACATCTTACCGCAGGCTGCTGCCAGTGCCTGCTGGACACTTGCGACCCACGGATGAAGCGGGAAGGGAGCCGCGTGATGGGCGCCATCTTGTAAGCGGAGGTAGTGCATCGGAGAACTCCTCCCTGCTCTGGCAGACGAAACGTGGCCGCGGGGCAGAGTGTGTGAGCGCCTCTCCCCTGATAACACCACTAATGTGAGACCTATTCCAGTCTTCTTGCTAGGGGATCTTTTCCATGGATGCTGTGGTGGCTGCTAGTAGATCCTTCTGAAATATTCAGTATTATTTGATGGTGGGACTGGCATACTTACCCCCTATACAGTGCAAAAATCAATAGCAGTCTAACTGACTGTTGCTCAGGACTTGCTGAATTTGATAAAGCAATTATCTGCTATACTGCAGGAGTGCCATACTTAAGCTGGCCATTCAGGTGTCTGTGGACTGTTTCTAAGGGCTGCAAAACCTCTTCTGTGGCTCCACCAACTGTTAAACAATGCATGGATGCCATGAGCCAGACAGAGCAAGAAAGTGAGGTCTCATGTCCCTGTTGCCTCTGCTGAAGCCTCTCAAAACATGAAAGCTATAGCGGCTTGTCAAGCTGCTCTTACATAAAAAATAGATAATCTCCAGTCTGATCTTAGCTGTTTACGGCATGACTTTGACAAAATGCGTGAGAGAACGTCTGCAGTGGAGCAAAGAGTAAGCGACGTGGAAGATGCATCTAGAATGGTTGGAAATGACACCAGGTAGCTGTTACAGCAGGTCCAGATGCTACAAGCCAGAGCGGAAGATGCTGAAAATCGCAGCAGGCGTAATAACATTCGAATTCTGGGCCTGCCGGAGCGAGCGGAGGGGTCTACCCCAGAAATATTCGCGGAACAACTTATAAAAGAGGTACTGAATCCTACCACTCTCTCCAGTTGCTTTGTTGTAGAGAGGGCACATCGGGTCCCGACTAGGCGTTTACCGCCGGGATCCCCTGCAAGGTTTTTCATTATGAGAATCCTGATTTACAGCGATAGAGACGCTATTTTGCTAGCTGCCAGACAGAAGGGTAACATCACCTGTGAAAATGTAGGCTTTTCATCTTACCCGGACTTTACTGCGGAGGTTCAAAAGAAAAGGAAGCAGTTCACTTCATTTTCTTGCGGGGAAAATGGCGTTAATTAAGCTACTTTCCTGGAACGTTAGGGGTCTTAAAGGGAGTCTGTCACCTCCATATAGCCTGAAGTATTTCAACAAGGGTCAGCCGGCACTCCGTTTGTAGGCGTGGTGCACGAGTCCAGGGCCGAAGTCCAGGTACAAGTGAAGAAAAAGACCGGCACTCACTTTATCTTCAAAAGTTTTTCTCTTTATTCGCCACACATAAAATGTTCGGTGACGCGCGTTTCGGCTCTGCTGCGAGCCTTTCTCAAACCAATGGCATATAACAGAGTCAAACAATATACGTGATTTAAATAGACCGCCACAGCGGAAATGACATCATGTAGTCATGGTAATTTAGACAAACAAAATGGAGTGAAAAGAAAAAAAGAGAGCAAAGGGGGAGGGAACAAAAGAAAAAAAGGGGAAAAACAAAGTAACAATTTAAATAATCAGATACACGTGAGAAGCAGCCCAATCGCAACAGCATCAATGAAAATGGTAGCAATTATAGATTCTTATGAAATTCTCTAGATAATCGTAGTAGCTTGCAATTCAGATGATGCGGTTGGGGAGTTCCTCACGTTTTCTGAAAAAATACAAGAAAACAAAGTATAAGCTTAACATACACTTAAAAAGAACAAACATCTACAGGAAGCTATGGAGATCATACTCCCGGTTTAACCCCATGGGTTCCAGTGTCTGAAGTGTATGAATCCAATAGGATTCACGCTTCTTTAACATTTTTAAACGATTACCGCCTCTTCGAGGTTGTTGTACCTGCTCAATAATTTGAAAGCGCAATTGCGCAATATTATGCTTACAGCGATCAAAATGGTAAGGGACCGGTAGGAGTAAATTGTTTTTTCTAATAGGACTTGTGCTTGGAGAAGCGGTCCTTCATTCGCATGGATGTTTCACCTATATATAACAATCCACAAGGGCACTTGAGTAGATATATGATAAAACTGCTATTACATGTGAAAAGGCCTCGAACTGGAAAGCGCTTGCCTGTATGGGGATGCGTAAAATATTCCCCTTTAATTACACTTGAACAGTGTATACACCCTAGGCAAGGGAATGTGCCCTTTCTAGGAGTAGATAGAGTCTTCTGACGCTTCTCAGTTTGAGCACTGCCCACATCTGCCCTCACTACCATATCGCGAATGTTTTTATTACGTTTATAACACAATAATGGAGGATTTTTAAACTCCTCAATAGAGGGATAAGCTCTGGACAAAATGTTCCAATGCTTAGAAAAAATAAAGCGACACCTGTTAACCCATGGATGAAACTTGGTAACAAATGGTATACGTGACCCCCTGGACTCCTGTTTAGGGGTCAAGGAGGTGACCCTACCTCTCTCACTATCCAGCAGTGCTGTGGGATACCCTCTATTCTCAAATCTCATAGACATTTCATCAAGACGTTTTTCTTTCACTTCAGTATTGCAAACAATCCTACGTACCCTTTGAAATTGGGAATGGGGTAATGCTTTTTTTACTGTGGGAGGATGATAGCTTGAGAAATGGAGAAGAGAATTTTTGTCGGTATTTTTAATATACAGATCAGTCACAATTGACCCACCTGCACCCTTAATGACCAGGGTGTCCAAAAAATTAATCTCATGATCACTATAATGCAGAGTAAACTGCAGCTCGGGCCAAATCGAATTTAAAAAATCTGAAAAGGCACGAAGGGATCGAATGCCGCCCCGCCATACACAAAACACGTCATCGACGAATCTTCGCCAAAAAATGCAATGGATTTTAAACAGATCATTGCTGTAAATATGTTTATCTTCAAACCATGACATGTATGAATTTGCATATGGCGGTGCGGCATTCGAGCCCATCGCGGTCCCACAGCACTGCTGGTAGTAGGTGTCCTGAAATAAAAAATAATTTTCAGTTAAAATAATTTCAAGAAGCTTCAGGAAAAATTCTTTAGCACCTTCACTGTGAGAGGAGAAGGATAGAAGCCACTCTACAGCCCGTATACCCTTCCAGTGAACAATAGAAGTGTACAGAGAACAAACATCAAAGGTTACTAATAAATCATCATCCTGTAACACCAGGGTCCCAACCTCACGCAAAAATTGATTTGTATCAAGCAGGAAAGATGGCATATTTTTAGTCAGGGGTGTCATAACCTTTTCAAGTAAAATAGCTGGTGGAGACAAAATAGAGTCAGTCAAGGCCACAATAGGCCGACCCGGTGGCTGAGACAAAGATTTGTGCACTTTGGGCAGTGTATAGAACACCGGTGTTACAGGATGATGATTAATCAGATATTCCCCCAATTTGGGGTCAATAATCTGCTGTGAAATAAATATATCAACCAAAGTACACAATTTCTTTTTAATAATGTATACCGGATCGCCATCCAGTGGACGATATACATCGGTATTGGCCAGCTGGCCCAGAATCTCATTAACATAATACTCCTTGTCCATCAGGACAAGAGCACCCCCCTTGTCAGCAGGCTTGAAAATCAGGCTATCGTCCCCTAATAGGTTATCGATAGCCTGCTTTTCAAGACGCGACAAGTTGTGGTTTACATGGAATCCACTCTGCCGTATTTCCTGCAAAGATTTTGACATGTCACGTTGGACCAATAAAATAAATGTTTCAACAGGATGATAGCATTTTGGTGGTTGAAAATGACTCTTAGTTCTCAGTCCAAAGTCCTTCAATGATAAACGGGTGTCACCGGTCGTTGCTGTACCTGCGCATTTTTCAACACTGGTAGATTGCAAGCCTGAGAAATGTGCCTTAAGTCGGAGATTCCTAAAAAAGCGCTGACAGTCCATGTCAAACTCAAAACTGTCGAGCGGACTAGTAGGACAAAATGATAGTCCCTTCTCCAGTACCTGCAACTGGAGAGGACTCAGACTTTTAGAGGAAATATTGAAAATTAAAGTGTCATCTCTACCTGAGATAAAGTGAGTGCCGGTCTTTTTCTTCACTTGTACCTGGACTCGTGCACCACGCCTACAAACGGAGTGCCGGCTGACCCTTGTTGAAATACTTCAGTCTTTTTCAGCGCGAGCACCTGTATAACTTCTATGCAACATGGCTTCATTTTCCTATACGGAAGAGCGGGCACGGGAGATCGTGTCCAATGTGACTGCCAATGTGGACTTTCTCAAAATACCTCCCACGGAGTATCGAGGGAGAGAACTTGAAAAGGAGGTGAGGAGATTAACCTCCTGGGAACTACATGTATCTACACTCGCTGAATATTGCCGCTTGCACCGTATCCCACGTGGATTGCGAGTCCATTTGAGACCTAAGTTTTTTTGTGACAACATTGATTATTGCACTAACTTCTCAAATATATTAAACAAGTGCTCCATGGACTTGATGGTATTAACCATCGAATACCTGACGGAAGCTATCATGACTAGCAAGCAGAAAATTGCCACTATTGAGACGCAACTGAAGGACGCTTTACCAGCGGAGGAATTGATTACTTTAAAATCTAAAGTGGAAAAAATTGGCGCTGACCTTAAACGGGACATTGAAAGTACTAAACGCCAGAAATTTATCAGAGATTCTGAGGACTATCAGAATAAACGTGTATATAAATGGCAAGATCTGTCTGGCACGGCTATACCTTTATTCACCAGGCAGCAACGTCGGGGAACCTCGATGTCATCCGGATCAGGAAGTGATTCCACCATTGGACCTCCGCGTGCGCCTTTTTTAGGCAGAAGGAGACAAAGACCTCAACAAAGAAAAACACCAGACGAGCAGGACGCCATTATCGGGGGCATCGACGCACCACGGATAACACGCTCTCAGGTAGAGATGACACTTTAATTTTCAATATTTCCTCTAAAAGTCTGAGTCCTCTCCAGTTGCAGGTACTGGAGAAGGGACTATCATTTTGTCCTACTAGTCCGCTCGACAGTTTTGAGTTTGACATGGACTGTCAGCGCTTTTTTAGGAATCTCCGACTTAAGGCACATTTCTCAGGCTTGCAATCTACCAGTGTTGAAAAATGCGCAGGTACAGCAACGACCGGTGACACCCGTTTATCATTGAAGGACTTTGGACTGAGAACTAAGAGTCATTTTCAACCACCAAAATGCTATCATCCTGTTGAAACATTTATTTTATTGGTCCAACGTGACATGTCAAAATCTTTGCAGGAAATACGGCAGAGTGGATTCCATGTAAACCACAACTTGTCGCGTCTTGAAAAGCAGGCTATCGATAACCTATTAGGGGACGATAGCCTGATTTTCAAGCCTGCTGACAAGGGGGGTGCTCTTGTCCTGATGGACAAGGAGTATTATGTTAATGAGATTCTGGGCCAGCTGGCCAATACCGATGTATATCGTCCACTGGATGGCGATCCGGTATACATTATTAAAAAGAAATTGTGTACTTTGGTTGATATATTTATTTCACAGCAGATTATTGACCCCAAATTGGGGGAATATCTGATTAATCATCATCCTGTAACACCGGTGTTCTATACACTGCCCAAAGTGCACAAATCTTTGTCTCAGCCACCGGGTCGGCCTATTGTGGCCTTGACTGACTCTATTTTGTCTCCACCAGCTATTTTACTTGAAAAGGTTATGACACCCCTGACTAAAAATATGCCATCTTTCCTGCTTGATACAAATCAATTTTTGCGTGAGGTTGGGACCCTGGTGTTACAGGATGATGATTTATTAGTAACCTTTGATGTTTGTTCTCTGTACACTTCTATTGTTCACTGGAAGGGTATACGGGCTGTAGAGTGGCTTCTATCCTTCTCCTCTCACAGTGAAGGTGCTAAAGAATTTTTCCTGAAGCTTCTTGAAATTATTTTAACTGAAAATTATTTTTTATTTCAGGACACCTACTACCAGCAGTGCTGTGGGACCGCGATGGGCTCGAATGCCGCACCGCCATATGCAAATTCATACATGTCATGGTTTGAAGATAAACATATTTACAGCAATGATCTGTTTAAAATCCATTGCATTTTTTGGCGAAGATTCGTCGATGACGTGTTTTGTGTATGGCGGGGCGGCATTCGATCCCTTCGTGCCTTTTCAGATTTTTTAAATTCGATTTGGCCCGAGCTGCAGTTTACTCTGCATTATAGTGATCATGAGATTAATTTTTTGGACACCCTGGTCATTAAGGGTGCAGGTGGGTCAATTGTGACTGATCTGTATATTAAAAATACCGACAAAAATTCTCTTCTCCATTTCTCAAGCTATCATCCTCCCACAGTAAAAAAAGCATTACCCCATTCCCAATTTCAAAGGGTACGTAGGATTGTTTGCAATACTGAAGTGAAAGAAAAACGTCTTGATGAAATGTCTATGAGATTTGAGAATAGAGGGTATCCCACAGCACTGCTGGATAGTGAGAGAGGTAGGGTCACCTCCTTGACCCCTAAACAGGAGTCCAGGGGGTCACGTATACCATTTGTTACCAAGTTTCATCCATGGGTTAACAGGTGTCGCTTTATTTTTTCTAAGCATTGGAACATTTTGTCCAGAGCTTATCCCTCTATTGAGGAGTTTAAAAATCCTCCATTATTGTGTTATAAACGTAATAAAAACATTCGCGATATGGTAGTGAGGGCAGATGTGGGCAGTGCTCAAACTGAGAAGCGTCAGAAGACTCTATCTACTCCTAGAAAGGGCACATTCCCTTGCCTAGGGTGTATACACTGTTCAAGTGTAATTAAAGGGGAATATTTTACGCATCCCCATACAGGCAAGCGCTTTCCAGTTCGAGGCCTTTTCACATGTAATAGCAGTTTTATCATATATCTACTCAAGTGCCCTTGTGGATTGTTATATATAGGTGAAACATCCATGCGAATGAAGGACCGCTTCTCCAAGCACAAGTCCACTATTAGAAAAAACAATTTACTCCTACCGGTCCCTTACCATTTTGATCGCTGTAAGCATAATATTGCGCAATTGCGCTTTCAAATTATTGAGCAGGTACAACAACCTCGAAGAGGCGGTAATCGTTTAAAAATGTTAAAGAAGCGTGAATCCTATTGGATTCATACACTTCAGACACTGGAACCCATGGGGTTAAACCGGGAGTATGATCTCCATAGCTTCCTGTAGATGTTTGTTCTTTTTAAGTGTATGTTAAGCTTATACTTTGTTTTCTTGTATTTTTTCAGAAAACGTGAGGAACTCCCCAACCGCATCATCTGAATTGCAAGCTACTACGATTATCTAGAGAATTTCATAAGAATCTATAATTGCTACCATTTTCATTGATGCTGTTGCGATTGGGCTGCTTCTCACGTGTATCTGATTATTTAAATTGTTACTTTGTTTTTCCCCTTTTTTTCTTTTGTTCCCTCCCCCTTTGCTCTCTTTTTTTCTTTTCACTCCATTTTGTTTGTCTAAATTACCATGACTACATGATGTCATTTCCGCTGTGGCGGTCTATTTAAATCACGTATATTGTTTGACTGTTATATGCCATTGGTTTGAGAAAGGCTCGCAGCAGAGCCGAAACGCGCGTCACCGAACATTTTATGTGTGGCGAATAAAGAGAAAAACTTTTGAAGATAAAGTGAGTGCCGGTCTTTTTCTTCACCTCCATATAGCCGTCATGCTTACATGGCTCTGTAGCACACCTATACAGGATTGTAACGGTACCTTTGTTCTTTTCTTTAGACTTGCACCAGCAGGAAAAATGAAGTTTAATACATATGCAAATGAGCACTCGCAGGTGCCCAGGTGTCCGATAGGTCCGGACTTGGAGGGCGGGCAAAGGAAGAGGCTGGGGAGGAGTAAAGTGAAAAAAAGGCAGAGCAGCCTGGGCACTTACACACTGAACGCCGCCCCGGGCACTTGCGAGTGCTCATTTGCATATGAATTAATTTCCTGCTGGTGCAAGTTTAAAGACAAAGACAAAGGTACCGTTACAATCCTGTATAGGTGTGCTACAGAGCCATGTAAGCACTGTATATGGCCATATGGAGGTGACAGACTCCCTTTAATAATAAGATTTAAGGTCTTTAGTTTTTAATTATCTGAATATAGTGTTATTGCAAGAGATGCATCTTCAAGGTCAGAAAGTACTTGCTTTGCGACGTCCTTGGGTAGGACCCACGTATCATGCAGTATACTCAAACCACGCTAAAGGAGTTTCCATTTTAATTACTCAGTCTCCCGTTTCAAATACTCTCCGTACACTTGGATCCTTTTGGTAGATATGTGTTTTTACATGCTAGTGTTAGAGGGTTGCAATATTTGATTGTTGGTCTCTATATCCCACCGCCATTCCGCAGAGAAGTCCTAGACTTAATAATAGCTAAGATAGCAATGTTTCCAGCATTGCTCTGCATTATTATTGGTGATCACAATGCCATTTTAGATCCAATACGGAGACAGATTGATTCCCCAGGCCTTTCACAACAATGCGCTTTCACGTTGGGCTGAGGCCTATGGTCTGATAGATATAGCAAAAATTGAGGCACACAGATTTAAAGTGTAGCAATCAAACTTTTTTATTTTTGTGCAGTAGTTTCATCCAATAGCCCAATATTTATCTTTGGTACAAATAGTGTATTTTGACCAGACGTTTCGGTCATTTCAGACCTTCATCAGTGGTCATATTTTTTATCTGTTCTGGTGGGGAGATTCGGTCATCCTGATCTGATAGATCCCACAGATGCGCAATTATCGCGCTACTCGGCTTCCACTGGCTCATTATCCCGTATAGATTTAGCCTTTGTCAGGTCTAGTGATTATCTCCTTATATCATGTCTAGTGATTATCTGCCGAGAGGTGTTTCAGATCATGCCCCCCTCCTTCTGATTCTGTCTCAGCCTTTGGCTTCGGCCGATAAGCAATGGCAGTTGAATCCCATGTGGCTAGAGGTCTTACCGGTGGTGAGTGATAGCCTAGAAGTTATGGGAAACTTCTGGATAGAAAATGAAGGCTCTACGAATCCCCTGGTAGAATGGGATGCTTTTAAGTCAGTAATGAGGGGGGCACTGATTTCTGCGATAGCTACTCATAGGAAGGAATTGAACGTAAAACCGACAAAACTAGAGATGGAACTGGCAGATAGAGGGAGATTGTTTCTACTAGATCTGTGTAGTGAGAAGCAAAATATGTGGCTAGATGCACAACGTAGGTTTAATCTACATTTGACTGAGTATACTCAGAAGAAACTTCTGAATCAGAGACAAACCATTTTTTCAGATGTTGATAAGTGTGGTAGAGATTTGGCATATCTGGCTCGATCTGAGACCCAGCAAACGGTAGTGGCGGGGGTCCTGAATAATCAAGGTGTGTTGTTGAGGGAGCCTAGAGATGTCTGCTGTCAGTTTGCCTCCTACTATACGAACTTGTATGCCTCCAAGATCACATGCAATTCGGGAGAAATTGCCAAGTTTCTGGCAGGTATTAACATTTCCTCACTTGATAGTGATGACAGGGAGGCCCTAGCGGCGGACATATCTGACTCAGAGATTGAAGTAGCTATTAACTCTTTAGCAAACAAAAAAAACAAAACGGGTCCTGATGGATTCCCAGCTGAATGGTATAAGCGTTTTTCTAAGGACCTTGGTACTAGAATGGGGAAGTTGCTGAGATATGATCTGGAACAAGGTTCACTGCCTCATTCTTTTTCGAAAGCAAGAATAGTAGTAATTCATAAGCAGGGAAAACCATCTGACCAGTGTAGCTCCTATCGACCTATCTCACTTCTGAATCTTGACGTCAAAATCTTTGCGAAAGTACTAGCATTGAGATTGAGGGAGGTAATTCTTTCCTTGGTTGGGGTAGATCAGTCGGGTTTCATGCCAGGGAAGACTACCGATTTTAATCTAAGACGTTTGTTCACTAATCTTCAGGTCGAACATGATAATCGAGGTATGAGGGTTCTCGTCTCCTTGGATAATGGAAAAGCTTTCGATTCAGTAGAGTAGGACTTTATGTGGGCGGTGTTGGATCAAATGGGATTTTCTGTGAAATTTTTGCGCTGGTTACAGATGCTCTATAGATCCCCTTTGGCGAGAGTCAGGGTAAATGGGTATACATCGGATTCCTTCTCCTTAGGCAGAGGCACAAGACAGGGCTGCCCCCCCCCCCCTTGTTATTTACATTAATAATGGAACCTCTATCGATACTCATTTCCTCTAATTCAGGTATAGAAGGCTGGGAAATAGCTGGAATAACAGAAAAGCTTTCGTTATATGCTGATGACATGTTGGTATACCTAGCTCAGTGGTGGGCAAACTTTTTAGTCAACTGAGACAAATTTTAACAAAACCGTGATTGAAATTTATTTTAAGAGCCAAATTTTTTCCCTACCCGGGAACTTTTACTACCTTCGTCACTTCCTGTTGTGACGCAGCACGTTCCGACGTTTGGAAGGAGGAGGTTCCTAATAGTGGGAGGAAACATGGGTGATATGAGATGTACACACCCTCTCCAGCTTTGCTAGGTGAAATGGGGCCCTGGGGTGAAAAACAATAAGGGCCCCCCAATGCACATTTCTCCAGTCCAAACAGAACCAGGGCGGCCGCATGGCACATTTCTCCAGCAGTTCCAGTGTCAGCACATGCTCAGACATCTCTCTCATGAATCTGAGATGTCTGTGCATGTGCTGGTACTGCTGGAGAAATGTGCCATGGGGCCGCTGTGGTTCTGTTTGGACTGGAGAAATGTGCACATGGGGGGGGGGGGGGTTCGAATGACTCAGAGTAATGAGAGAGATGTCTGTGCATGTGCTGGCACTGCTGGAGAAATGTGCCATGGGGCCGCCCTGGTTCTGTCACATCTCTTTCATGACTCTGAGTCATTCGCCCCCCCCCATGCACATTTCTCCAGTTCAAAAAGAACCAGGGCGGCCCCATGGCACATTTCTCCAGCAGTGCCAGCACATGCACAGACATCTCTCTCATGACTCCCCCCCCCCCCCCCAATCCAATGCACATTTCTCCAGTCCAGTCCAAAAAACAGAACCAGGGCAGGCTAGTTACAGTACACTGGCTGGCACTACTGGGACGGGAGATTGTGGGAAGGGGATCCAGTAACTAACCTGTTCTGTGGGCGGAGCTGTAGCAACGTCAGACAGACGCGGCATGCTCACTCACAGCCACTGCTCGTCGAGTCTCTTAAAGAGGAAGGCAGAGCGGGGCTCAGAGCGGCCGCCGGCGGGGGGCCCATTCTTTCCATATTAGTCCGGACCGCGCGCCGCCCAGGACTCCATGGGCAGCTGTGCTTAGCGGAGCGACAGTAGCGAAATTACAAATCTTAGCAGCGCCGCCACACAGGTCACCTGTAAGAGCCGCATTCAAGGGGCTAAAGAGTCGCTTGTGTCTCGCGAGCCGCAGTTTGCCGACCACTGACCTTGCTGATCCAGGGAAGTCTTTAGATACCCTTTTAAATGTTGTGGATTGTTTTGGTAGCTTCTCAGGGTCTTCGTGTGAACTGGGCCAAGTCTAGTCTTTGCTTAATTGATGGATTTGATCCAATTCACATTTCATTGAATACTAAGCTTCAGATTGTAGAGCAATTTACATTGTTATTCACAGGGAGGTGGTAAAGTTCTATGATCTAAATATTGTTCCTACAGTGCAATACATTACCAAAAAAATTGAAGCTTGGGGAAACTTACCTTTGACTCTCATTGGGCGTATAAATATTCTAAAAATGATTCTTCTCCGGGCGGGCCTTGCTTTGCCCAATCTATACATGTACTATGCAGCTGTACAGCTTAGCTATGTGGCATGGTGGGTACAGGCAGACTCGGGCAATCCAGCGGTGGTGTTGGAGGCAGCGTTGATGGGGTCTTATGAAGCGCTTACGAATTTGGCATATAGGAAGGGGGCTGGTTCTGCAGAATACTATACCCAATCGATGGCTGCGACAGTGAAGATTTCTGACGAGAATAGCGTTACTTGGTCACCATACTTGCCATTGTGAAGAAATAGAGGGTTACCGGAATTGTTCTCATTAACAGAATTGGAATTTTGGCCCCAAAAAGGGGTGCGTCATCTTACCCAACTGTATGATAGGGGTCTTTTTAAATCCTTTAACAGTCTGAAACAGGAATTTAATCTGCCCCAAGATAGTTTGTACAGATATTTTCAGCTTAGACATGCCTGTCATGCTCAGTTTGGTTGAGAACCACTGAAGCTGGAGTGTGGCCCTGTAGAGGCAGTTTAGGAGGGTTCCTATAGTCAAACCAGTGTCAGCTCTCTATGCGTCGCTGATGACGTTACAAGATTCTCCCCTTGATAACTAATTTGTCAAGTGGAGAAAGGATGTCGAAAATCTAGAAGATACGCATATTAAAGAATTTAGCCATACATGGAGATCCACAGTGGTGAGCGCTAGAGATCAATTGATTCAAGCTAAGTGGCTTCATAGGATATACCAGTGATGGCTAACCTTGGCACTCCAGCTGTGGTGAAACTACGACTCCCAGCATGATCCATTTATTTCTATAGAGTTCTGAGAGCAGTCAAGCAAGGGGGGCATCTTGGGAGTTGTAGCTTTACCACAGCTGGAGTGCCAAGGTTAGCCATCACTGAGATATACTATAACCCCGAGAGATTATTCAAAATTGGTAAATTACCAGGCTCTAAATGTACGCGATGTGGATATGAAAAGGGCTGTTTAATACATATGATTTGGAAGTGTCCGGTCATTTATAGCTTCTGGGAAGGGATTCAAGCCTACATTAATGATAAATTGTGTTTTCCTAATGTCTGCACTGCACTGACGAGTCTGCTGGGGCTAGCTAACGAGATTGTTCCCACCAAATTTGGTAGGAAATTATACAGAATACTCTTGTTCCATGCTAGAAAAACATCCTCTTAAATTGGAAACCCCCTAAGAGTCCTACTATGCAACAATGGATACAATTAGTTAATACTGACCTTGAGTTATATGAGCGTCGAGGGACCCCGACCGGTTCATGAAGATATGGGATCCTTGGATTGGGGCCCAAACGCTGATACCCTAGGAGGTAGTGGTGTTTGTTTCTGGCCGATTAAGGTATTGTGTGAATGCGTGTGTGTATGCAGTACTCTTTATTATTCCATTATGGGTGCTATTCATACTATTAAGTTACTATTCACTTCTGACCTGAGTAAGGGCTAAAATAAGCTGTTGTGATTGTTCCCATGTGAATCAATATACTGGACTTATTTGTAGTTTGTTTGCAAATGGAGTGTTTGTAATGCTTTTTGTTAAGACTTAATAAAAAGATATTTTTTTTACTATTTTTTTTAACAGTATTATTGCATTGTACTTATTTTGAGCTACAAATATTTTTTTAATGTCTTTATTATAAATATGGAACCCTTTTCTCTGTGCAGAGCTGAGATGCTCTAATAGAGAGATCAGAATTTTCTCTCTGCTCCATCAGCCAGCTAATCGGACAGGCTCCTTATCGCTGACATTATAAACATTCATTATAGCTGTTTTTATCTAACTGATAAGAATGATGTTTACAGGGAACCCATCAGCATCAAAATGGACATTAAACCGCCAGCAGTACCGTAAAGCTGTTGACATCAGGTTTCTAACGATGTTCTTGTGTAAGATGTCCGAGGTGCATGATCGCTGTAAAACAACTTTTATTCTCTGCAGGTCATATGCAAATTAGGTTCTTGAAGTCAATGGGGCAGTGGCTTTTACACTTGAAGTCAAGCTCACCTTGCCCCCTTCCCATTTCATTGATGGCCTATTGGATTCTTTCAGGCATGCTTCCATCCTGAGATTTCGCACATGCACCGTATGATCTCATTTACAGCACCTGCGCATTGATCCCCACTGTAGTGTACTTGGCTTCAGTGAGCCAATGGGCAGGCGCTCCTGATCCTGTGACTGACCCTGATGCAGGATAATGTTCTCTTAAGTGCTTGTCCACGTGAGTCTGCGCCTATGATCCTATTGATTTCTTTGATTGATTTATGTCACAAGTGTTGGACGAAGGTGGCGCTGTGCATATTGCCTACCTGGACTTTAGAAAAGCTTTTGATACAGTTCCAATAAAGAGAAATTGAAAAAATCATTTTAGCTCAAAATGAGTACAATGCGATAATAAAAATAAAAGAAATTGCCCCATAGGTGTCCATAGCCTTTAAATTACTCATTTGTTTTCAGTCTCAAAATACATAAATATTTTTTTCCCTGTATTGCCACGAGAGGGAGTTAGTGTCAGAACTGGCTGTAATCATACTGGTTCCTGTGCTCCTACACAATGTTCACATTCTACTAGTGTAGATATGTAGTTGTTTGTATGGAATGCTTTTGGAATGCATTCAATGCATTTTCTGAAAGTAACCAGATGTGCAAAGTTATTTTTTGTTAAGTTCTGTTTCATTTTCTGCAGCGATCTTGCAAGTGCATGTCACACTTTTTGTATTATTAGAATATGCAAGTTAATGTATTTGCTGTATTTTTTCCTTAATTGCTTTTAATGGGGGGTGCAAAATAAACAGCATGTAAACACATTTTACATGCAATAAACGTGTTTTAGAAACAGCAGTATTCCAGCAAAATACCCACAATGCTCCAGTACTAAACAAGTGTATTGCTAACTAAACAAACCTAAGAGTAAAGGCACATTCAGACGGCTGTAAAAATTGCAGATTGCGGACATGCAAAATTAACATCACCAAAAATTCTTTAAAAGTATGTTTAACATGATTTAAACAAAGGTTCATTTTCTGATGACACAACCCTCTAAAGGCTATGAACAACTTTTAGGGGAAATTTTTGTATTATTAAATTTTTACTCATTTTGTGTTTAAATATATTTTTTCAATTGGTCTTTATTAAAATATTTCAGGAGTATTTGTCATAAGGGGTTGAGGAAGACGTGTCACTGCACCTGACATGTCTATTTTCTTTCCTTTGGGAGGCTGGCGTTGCACCTGAGAAAATAGCACTTCACCATTTTGTCCCCTATTTTTTGAAGAATCTGTAACAGACGCCCTAACAGATCCTCTGACGCAGATGTGAAAATAGACGAACATGTATGTATCAAATGACAATGTGACATTGACATTGGTTTTAATCTTAACTGAATAAATAATAGAAAAATATACATCAATGCTGAATAATCACAAAGATGAATATACCAGATAACACGATCCAAGCTCAACTCACAGATTATACACATATGGAATATTTCAGTACAATAAAATAAATAGTGGCGTTGTCTGATTTTGCAGAAGGCAAATCTAAGATGTTTTACAAGGGTTAAATGATATTCATTTTCACAACTGTCTACTGACTGCAAGACAAGGAGGTATGCATGATAAAAATCTTTCCTTCTCACCTTCAGTTACGCTCCGTTCCCTTTTCTGAACCCAGACCTTTTTATTTAGAGTAATAACTAATACTATATTGTACACCGTATGATTTCTGAAAAGTTGCCATTTTACGCAGCTGGTTCTATATTTAAGAAGCATTCAAGAGTGAACGTACTGTAAGCTTTAGCCCCTTCCCAACCAGTTCCATTTTCTTTTTTATTACTCCCGGCCTTTCCTGGAGCCATGACTTTTTTATTTGTCCATTCACTTATCTGTATAGGGTTGTTTTTCTGCGGGACAAGTTGTACTTTCTAATGTCATCAGTTAAAGGGGTTGTCCGGGTTCAGAGCTGAACCCGGACATACCCTTATTTTCACCCCGGCAGCCCTCCTGAGCCTGGCATCGGAGCATCTCATGCTCCGATGCGCTCCCGTGCCCTGCGCTAGATCGCGCAGGGCACAGGCTCTTGTGTTTACAATAACACACTGCCGGGCGGTAACTTCCGCCCAGCAGTGTGTTCGGTGACGTCACCGGCTCTGAGGGGCGGGCTTTAGCTCTGCCCTAGCCGTTTTACTGGCTAGGGCAGAGCCAAATCCCGCCCATCAGTGCCGGTGACGTCACCGGGGTTCCTGTCAGCCCCATAGAGAGCCCCGGTACGTCACCGGAACTCAGAAAATGCCTTTGCCCTGCGCGATTTAGCGCAGGGCAAAGGAGAGCATCGGAGCATGAACTGCTCCGATGCTCATGTCAGGGGGGCTGCCAGGGGGAAAATGGAGGTATGTCCAGGTTCAGCTCTGAACCTGGACAACCCCTTTAATGTTGCATACAATGTAGTGAGAAGCTGGGGTGGAATTGAGAAGAAAAAAAAAATGCTATTCCACCACAGTTTTATGGGTTTCCTTTTTTATGCTGTCCTCTTCATTCTCCAGGTCAGTATAATTACAGCGATCCCACTTTTATTTATAGTTTTACTTGTGTTTTAATACTTAAAAAAATTTAAAAAATGAAAAACGCTTTGGAAAAAAATGAATTTATATTTATGTCTAAGGGGCTGTGCTGTTTTTTTTGTGGGGCAATCTCTAGTTTTTTTTTATACACTATTTTGGAGTATGACTTTTTTTATCACTTTTTCAGGGGAGGTGAATTGGCCATTTTGATTTTCTTTCCATTACAGTGTTCACCATAATAGTTTGGCCATGTTTAGACGTGGCGATACCTATGATATTTATTTGGTATTTATGAATTTTTTATTTATTTAGGGAAAGGGGTGATTTCAATGTTTATATATTGGTTTTACTTATTTTAAGTCCCTCTAAGGGATTGTCTGATCACTGCTCCCATAGACAAGCAGGGCTCCATAGGAACATTGCTGTGGCAGACCTCAGACTCTTCAGAGTGCCCGAGGCTGCTACAGCAACTGAACGGCTCCTTAGATCTCTGAGCAGGGGGCAATCAGGCCCCAAGAGTGCAGAACTCCTGGGGTTTCACTGCTCAGATGCCATGGTCACAATAGATTAAAACATTTAAGTAATTAAAAGTCTGTGATCAGGATTATCACTGATCATGGACCTTGCCTCCAGGTCTTTGCTGTGTAAAACAGCAGAAGCCCAGCAGCTATGGCACCTGAACAGGCGCCATCTTTAAAGTCCTAACTTCTACCGTACATGTACAGTGGTGGTTGGTAAACATTTCTGTGTGTACTCTGAGCATATGTGTACATACGGTATAAACCATCTGTTTCTCTACAGAAACCCAGTGAACAATGATTCCTCTTCACTATAAAATGACAAGTACACATTCCAGTTTGATATTTTCTGAAGTCCTTCTTTGTCATTTGCAATGAACACTTTAATGCAATTGATGATCATTTACGGCGTATAGAAAAGAGTGAGGATTTCTTGAGGGATCTTGGACGATTGAATGACAGGCATTGCAATATATAAGCCACAAGACCTAAAGTAATCACTTTGCCTCTGTATAAAGTATCTCCTCATTCGTTCCACTCCATTTCTGGGCAACGCAGACTTTTCTTGGAAAAACTTCAGCTGATATTTAGTGTGGACCTATAACGGTATCCCCACCATGGCAAACATTATTAACAGTATGTGTTAACGGCAACTCAAGGCAGACATATACTTTTAACTAGGGAAATCTGTGCCATGTCATTTATTGAAACATCAAACTCCTTAGGCTACTTTCACACTAGCGTTCGATTGGATCCGTTCTGAACGGATCCGATCATATTAATGCAGACGGAGGCTCCGTTCAGTACGGATCCGTCTGCATTAATAACTTAGAAAAAATTCTAAGTGTGAAAGTAGCCTGAGCGGATCCGTTCAGACTTTCAATGTAAAGTCAATGGGGGACGGATCCGCTTGAAGATTGAGCCATATGGTGTCATCTTCAAGCGGATCCGTTCCCATTGACTTACATTGTAAGTCTGAACGGATCCGCTCGCCTCCGCACGGCCAGGCGGACAGCTGAACGCTGCAAGCAGCGTTCAGCTGTCCGCCTGTCCGTGCGGAGGCGAGCGGAGCGGAGGCTGAACGCCGCCAGACTGATGCAGTCTGAGCGGATCCGCATCCATTCAGACTGCATCAGGGCTGGACGGAGGCGTTCGGGTCCGCTCGTGAGCTCCTTCAAACGGAGCTCACGAGCGGACCGACGAACGCTAGTGTGAAACTAGCCTACAAGGGGTTATCCAAGACTATAAAATGCTCCCCATATGCTGGGTCCCTCACAATAAATATACTTACCTGGCTCCCGGCGCCGCTCCTGGTCCTCGCACTGCCGCTTCTCCCCGTGCGCGGATGAAAACATCCGGTGTCGGGGGGGAGCAGCCAATGGCAGGCGGTGATGAGCCTCCCTAGCAATTATGGATGCTACACCCCGAGCCAGGTAAGTATATTCATTGTGAGGGGCTCGGCATATTGAGGACCATTTTATAGTCTTGGATAACCCCTTTAGGATCTTCCAAATTCACTCTGAAGGCCTGTGAGGATCCCCTCTGTGAGCTCATGACACTATGGGGGGAATTTATCATGAGAATTACTTTTGAAGTCAGCTTTTGCTTGAGTCATGTTGCATTGTTTATTAAATTTGGTACATCTTTAAACTTAATGCATTTGTCTAGAAAACCTACTCCAATTTTTTTTTTTATGCCACCTTTTTACTGGAGTGAGTTTGCAAATTATTTGCAACATGTCCTAGTAATAAATCTGGAATTAAACTAATATAGTTAAGCATGCTTACCTAGAGCAAGGTAGGATCCCTATTGACTATAATGGGATCTGGCGGTTATCAGGACAATTTTCCAGGATAAATGCCGGGTTTCGGCAGAACAAAACCTGTTGCGTACCATGGTTTTTGGTCCAGCATGCCGCAGTTGTGAACACAGGCCTAGGCTCAAAAAGTCACAAAGCCCTATTCTGCAAATTTTTGCAGTCAGAATTCTAGAGTGCAGGGTGTGATAAATGATGTACATTATATGCCCATCTTCTACTGTTCTATCCCCGCTAAATTGGCTTTGTCCTGTTGAGCCCAGGATTCAGACATCACTCCACTAATTATTCTGCACTCATCTATTAAGGTTTCCTAAGGTAAATCAGCCACTATGTATTGACAAATGTTCTTCGAAATACTGCATAGAAACTATATGATACCTAAATAAAGCTCTATTTTGTCTAATGTTGTATTTCATTTTGTGCCATTTTAAAGGGATTTCCCAGATAACTATGGTTTTTGACAGATATGCTCATGTAGTTGCTTACCTCATGTACATCGTCCACATATGGATATAACTTATCAATTTGGGCTCTCCTGGCCATGTAAACAAATCACTGGTTTACATCCTGCTTGTAGCACTTCCTGTTTCCAACCAAACCCAAGATGCACTTTTTTCTCTACCACCGCTCCAGCACTTCTCCTAACAACTCCCAGTTAGTTCATAGCTCCTCCCACCCAGCTGGTTACATAGACACTCCCCTATTCCTGCTCCTGTTGCTGCTTTGATACGCCCATGGACATAACATCACAGGAAATAAGAGCTGCATGGACATGGTCATGTGACTATAGCATGAACAGAATATAGGAGCAATTAAGGGAAAAACACACTACAAAATTCCAAACCTTCATAAATGAATATTTTAAAGGATGTTGATGCAAAAAGGAAAACCCCTTTAATGGTATCCCCATGTGAATTGATCATATACTTCCTTGGTCAAATTTCATTTGTGAATTAAAAAATAATAATTGTAGAACAGTTGTGAGGTAGCGAAAACCAACAATTAGAATTTTTATCTACAGTAATGCCTTGCAAACCAACTACGATTGTCTTTGTACAAATTCTGATAATCTGGCACCCAATGGCACAACGACAAAACAGTGTGGGCAGATTTACTAATACTGTTTAAAAGTAGGAGTGTAAGCTCAGACAGTGTCCCAGATTTATCACAGTGCCTGATGCTGGGTGATTAATCTGGGGCACCTATAGACTGTCTTGTCTAGTTACACCACCTATTTGTCGGCTTAACCCCTTAAGGACATAGGGCGTACCGGTACGCCCTATTTCCCGAGTCCTTAAGGACCAAGGGCGTACCGGTACGTCCTAACTTAAAATCTTAATTCCGGCGCCGCTGGGGTTAATCGGAACGGGATTTCGGCTGAAATCATTCAGCCGGCATCCCGTAACAACGCAGGGGGGGGTCATTTGACCCCCCCGTATCGGCGATCGCAGAAAACCGCAGGTCAATTCAGACCTGCGGTTTGCTGCGCTTTTTGCCGTTTCTGATCCCCGCGGTCCCTGACCGCGGGGATCAGAAACTTCAGAGTGCCCGAAATCAATATTGTTAACCCCCCCTGCACCCCTGCACGATTTGATGGCGGCGGGTGGTGCAGGGGGGGTGTCGCATGCAGTGGGGGCGTTGCGGGAGGCGGGCGGTGCGGCAGGCGGGATCGCGATCCCCCGCCCGCCTCCCATTGCATAATCGTTGGTGTACAGTGGGTATACCAGGGTGCCAGCACATTGCTGGCACCCTGGTATAAACGGCTGACATCGTTGATGCGATGTCAGCCGTTTAACCCTTTCCATACAGCGGTCCGTACGGACCGCTGTATGGAAAAGGTTAACAGTAAGAGGGAGCTCCCTCCCTCTCCGATCGGGGGGCTGCTGTGCCTTTGCAGCCCCCCGATGGGAGAAGGAGAGAGCCCCCAGACAGCCCCCCCAGAACCCCGTCCTTACCCTTCCCCGTCTGCGAAGTTCTGACCATAACTGAGCAGACGGGGAAGGTTCCCATGGCAACAGGACGCCTGATCAGGCGTCCTGCTGTCCATGGTGCTGAACAGATCTGTGCTGAAAGCATAGACCTGTTCAGTGTAAGTAAAATACAGTGCAGAAACCTATATAGGTTCTGTTCTGTATTTTACAGACATCAGACCCACTGGATCTTCAAGAACCAAGTGGGTCTGGGTCAAAAAAATCAAATAAAAAGTGAAAAAAGTTAAGATAAAAAAAAAAACATTTATCACTGAATAAAAATTAAAAAAATAAAATACACTACACATATTAGGTATCGCCGCGTCCGTAACGACCTGATCTATAAAATGGTCATGTTACTTTCCCCGCACAGTGAACGCCATAAAAATAAAAAAATAAAAACTATGAGAAAATTGAAATTTTGCCCACCTTACTTCCCAAAAAAGGTAATAAAAGTGATCAAAAAAGTCGCATGTACGCCAAAATAGTACCAATCAAACCGTCATCTCATCCCGCAAAAAATGAGACCCTACTCAAGATAATCGCCCAAAAACTGAAAAAACTATGGCTCTTAGACTATGGAAACACTAAAACATGATTTTTTTTGGTTTCAAAAATAAAATCATTGTGTAAAATGTACATAAATAAAAATAAAGTATACATATTAGGTATCGCCGCGTCCGTATCGACCGGCTCTATATAAATATCACATGACCTAACCCCTCAGGTGACCACCGTAAAAAAAAAAAAAAAAAAAAACTGTGTAAAAAAAGCAATTTTTTGCCATCTTACGTCACAAAAAGTGTAATAGCAAGCGATCAAAAAGTCATATGCACCCCAAAATAGTGCCAATCAAACTGTCATCTCACCCCGCAAAAAATTAGACCCTACTCAAGATAATCACCCAAAAACTGAAAAAACTATGGCTCTTAGACTATGGAGACACTAAACAATTTTTTGGTTTTCAAAATGAAGTTATTGTATAAAACTTACATAAATAAAAAAAATTGTATACATATTAGGTATCGCCGCGTCCGTGACAACCTGCTCTATAAAATTACCACGTGATCTAACCTGTCAGATGAATGTTGTAAATAACAAAAAAAAAAAAACTGCCAAAAAAGCTATTTCTTGTTACCTTGCCGCACAAAAAGTGTAATATAGAGCAACCAAAAATCATATGTACCCTAAACTAGTACCAACAATACTGCCACCCTATTCCGTACTTTCTAAAATGGGGTCACTTTTTTTGGAGTTTCTACTCTAGGGGTGCATCAGGGGGGCTTCAAATGGGACATGGTGTCAAAAAACCAGTCCAGCAAAATCTGCCTTCCAAAAACCGTATGGCATTCCTTTTCTTCTGCACCCTGCCGTGTGCCCGTACAGTAGTTTAGGACCACATATGGGGTGTTTCTGTAAACTACAGAATCAGGGCCATAAATAATGAGTTTTGTTTGGCTGTTAACCCTTGCTTTGTTACAGGAAAAAAAATATTAAAATGGAAAATCTGCCAAAAAAGTGAAATTTTGAAATTGTATCTCTATTTTCCATTGAATCTTGTGCAACACCTAAAGGGTTAACAAAGTTTGTAAAATCAGTTTTGAATACCTTGAGGGGTGTAGTTTCTTAGATGGGGTCACTTTTATGGAGTTTCTACTCTAGGGGGGCATCAGGGGGGCTCCAAATGGGACATGGTGTCAAAAAACCAGTCCAGCAAAATCTGCCTTCCAAAAACCGTATGGCATTCCTTTCCTTCTGCGCCCTGCCGTGTGCCCGTACAGTAGTTTACGACCACATATGGGGTGTTTCTGTAAACTACAGAATCAGGGCCATAAATAATTAGTTTTGTTTGGCTGTTAACCCTTGCTTTGTTACTGGAAAAAAAATATTAAAATGGAAAATCTGCCAAAAAAGTGAAATTTTGAAATTATATCTCTATTTTCCATTGAATCTTGTGCAACACCTAAAGGGTTAACAAAGTTTGTAAAATCAGTTTTGAATACCTTGAGGGGTGTAGTTTCTTAGATGGGGTCACTTTTATGGAGTTTCTACTCTAGGGGTGCATCAGGGGGGCTTCAAATGGGACATGGTGTCAAAAAAACTGTCCAGCACAATCTGGCTTCCAAAAACCACACGGCGCACCTTTCACTCTACGCCCCGCTGTGTGGCCGTACAGTAGTTTATGGCCACATATGGGGTGTTTCTGTAAACAGTAGAGTCAGGGCAATAAAGATACAGTCTTGTTTGGCTGTTAACCCTTGCTTTGTTAGTGGAAAAAATGGGTTAAAATGGAAAATTAGGCAAAAAAATGAAATTCTCAAATTTCATCCCCATTTGCCAATAACTCTTGTGCAACACCTAAAGGGTTAACGGAGTTTGTAAAATCAGTTTTGAATACCTTGAGGGGTGTAGTTTCTTAGATGGGGTCACTTTTATGGAGTTTCTACTCTAGGGGTGCATCAGGGGGCTTCAAATGGGACATGGTGTCAAAAAAACTGTCCAGCAAAATCTGGCTTCCAAAAACCATACGGCGCACCTTTCACTCTACGCCCCGCTGTGTGGCCGTACAGTAGTTTATGGCCACATATGGGGTGTTTCTGTAAACAGCAGAGTCAGGGCAATAAAGATACAGTCTTGTTTGGCTGTTAACCCTTGCTTTGTTAGTGGAAAAAATGGGTTAAAATGGAAAATTAGGCAAAAAAATGAAATTCTCAAATTTCATCCCCATTTGCCAATAACTCTTGTGCAACACCTAAAGGGTTAACGGAGTTTGTAAAATCAGTTTTGAATACCTTGAGGGGTGTAGTTTATAGAATGGGGTCATTTTTGGGCGGTTTCTATTATGTAAGCCTCGCAAAGTGACTTCAGAGCTGTAGTGGTCCCTAAAAATTGGGTTTTTGTAAATTTCTGAAAAATTTCAAGATTTGCTTCTAAACTTCTAAGCCTTGTAACATCCCCAAAAAATAAAATATCATTCCCAAAATAATTCAAACATGAAGTAGACATATGGGGAATGTTAAGTCATCACAATTTTTTGGGGTATTACTATGTATTACAGAAGTAGAGAAACTGAAACTTTGAAATTTGCTAATTTTTCCAAATTTTTGGTAAATTAGGTATTTTATTATGCAAAAAAATTAATTTTTTTGACTTTTTTTTACTAGTATCATGAAGTACAATATGTGACGAAAAAACAATCTCAGAATGGCCTCGATAAGTCAAAGCGTTTTAAAGTTATCACCACTTAAAGTGACACTGGTCAGATTTGCAAAAAATGGCCTGGTCCTTAAGGTGAAAATGAGCCCGGTCCTTAAGGGGTTAATCTCACTCCATAAGTGTGTCAAAACTGAGCTTTTTGTGCATGGAGGCATATTAAAGCCATGCCCTTTTCCAGTTAGGCTATACCCCCTTTCTGCTAAGTCACATCTTCCTGTTGAACAAGGAATAAAAAGGTTAGAAAGGTGTCTAACTACTTGATAAATGCAGTGCAAAACATGTACCCCGTTTTCGGGACCAAATTATATATATATAAAAAAAAAAAAAAAAAAAAAAAGCCACATTTTCAATAGTAAATCTGCCTCTATGGGGGAGATTTATGAAGACAGGAGCTTTCTGCTTCAGTCTTGATATCCCCTGCGCTGCCGGAGGATACACCACATTTATGTTGAGGCAGTCTGTGCGCCTAAACAGAAATCTATGGCAGCTCACAGCTGCCGTAGATTTCTGGCTTTATTTGCAACCAGTAAAGTGGTGTAAATGAAGATAAGTTTGTCTTGGCTGTTGGCCGTGCCCCTTTTTCACCCTTGTCCTGTCCACTTTTGGAAAGGTGGCGAGGGCGGCGCAAAAAGGTGGAATCTGATCGCTTGCAATGGGCAACTAAGCCTGTTGATAAATTTCCCCCATTTTGTAGACCTCTTCTCTAACATCCTATACTGCTGGAAGACGCAGATGATGTTACATTTATGTGCTTCCAACTGCTTAGAAATTCCAATAATGTGGAAGCTTTAGGCTAAATGCACACAATCAGGATTCTATGCAGATTTTCTGTGCAGATTTGCGTGCAGAAAATCCGCACCGTAGGTCATGTACATTGTATTCTTTGAGAAGTTGAAATTCTCATGCACACAATGCAGATTAATTTCCATGCAGTTTTTGACCTACGGTGTGGATTTTAAAATCCGCAGCATGTCCATTTATTTAATTTTTCCTGTCCGGATTTTCCTTATTCACTTCAATGGGAACAGTAAAATCTGCACCAATTAATGTGGATTGACCGCACGCATTTCCCTGCGAACAACTGCAGATTTCAGTGTGGATTGTCCGCACATAAATCCTGAATGTGTGCATTTACCCTTAGGCCTCGTTCACACTTCAGTGTTTGGTCAGTGATTTCCATCAGTGATTTGTGAGCCAAAACCAGGTGCAGCTCTAAACATAGAACAGGAGCAGATCTTTCCCTTCTACCTAATGTCTATGGAGGCTCCACTTCTGGTTTTGGCTCACAAATCACTGATGGAAATCACTGACCAAACACTGAAGTGTGAACTAGGCCTTATAGTCTCAAACATGCCAGATTATCAGAATTGTTATTTTAGATAATTGAGGCAATATTCCCCCTCCCCAGATGATAAAACTGGATCTTGTAAAAGCTTGACATTTTTATTAAAAGCTATTTAGCTAGGAAGCCGCACTCTCTAACAGCCAGCACTAATATTAGTTAATATCTTGCCTCAAGATCAGTCATTAAAATAAAACCTTAGGCTCTGGTAAGAAAATAAACCAAGATGGCTGATCCCGTCACGTTACAAATCTCAGCATAATGATGTCCTCACGTTATTAGCCCTATCACTTCTTAATGCATGTTCTTAAAGCAAAACTAGAGGCTACAAATCACAGATCACTGCCGCTCAGATTACAGATAAAATACTGACTGTTTTTCCTACCCATTTGTTTTTTATGGCATCTGATGCATTATTGATGCGCTTGCTGCATAAATACCACCAAGTTAAAAAAACATGTTCAGAGACAAAGAGATATTTCCAACTGGTGATTGTGCTGTGGTTTGCACTACTGCAATTATTTTGGTTCTCTGGCTTTTGTGCTAGTTGATACAGTTGTTTCAAATAAGTGAATATGTTTTCGCATATTTCAAGCACCAGATATGTGTGTTATGTATATTTCTCCTTGGTTAACACAGACTTTTCTTTAGGATGAGGCGCTAGGGTTGTAGCTTAAACTGATAAGTGCTGGTTTTCCACTGAGTGATGTCACAATTTAGCATTGTGCGCTCCGTGAAGGTCACTTGTCCTTCTCCATCAATAAGAACGATGGTGTTGGTCCTAGAGACAAAGGGAAGAAGACACAAGTAAAATTCTGACATTAGAAAAGGATTTATTTTCTTTATTTATTTATTTACACATTTTAATGTTGCCTTCATGAAACACATAGGATAATGAATGATGAGTCAATATACTGTACATTATAAAAGACAGTGGGACAGATTTACTAGTCCTATAGTTGGGGTAGGCTTACACCGGCAGTGCAGACCTGCTCCAGATTTATCACAGAGGCTCAGGCTGGAGGATAAATTTGGTGCAAGGGTTGACATTTTTCACTGACTTTATACCGATTATTGGTTGGCTTACTTTACGACAGAATTTCACATTAGAATTGTAGAACAATTTTGGTGCAAAATGGGTCATTTTAGGCCATGTCCTTTGTCCACTGCCAAGCTAGAAGCAAGTAGATTTTTCTAAATCTAGATGCACCAATACAGCAAGGTCTAGGTGCACTCACATTAAAGGGGTTGTCTCACTTCAGCAAGTGGCATTGATCTTGTAGGGCAGCGGTCCCCAACCACCGGGCCGCGGCCGAGGACGGGGTCCTGGAAGATCGTTTGCCGGGCCGCGGCGATCAGGGCAGTCTTTAACACGGTACTAATGAAGCGCTTCATTAGTACAGGAGGACCAGGAAGCAGTGAAGGATCTATACTCACCGCTTACTGGTCCTCGGCTCGGCTAGGCTTTCGGCTGTGCAGGGCTGCGCACAGCGTGAGGTCGCTCTGTGACCTCACACTGTGCGCCGCGATACACAGCTGACAGCAGGATGAAGAGGATCGCAATGGTGACCAGGAGCAGGAGAGGTAAGTGTGTTTTTAATCTTTTTATTTGCCCTGGGGGCTGACATAAGGGCTGAAGGCTCACAGGGGGCTGAGGGCTGACACGGGGGGCTGAGGGCTGACACGGGGGGCTGAGGGCTGACACGGGGGGCTGAGGGCTGACACGGGGGGCTGAGGGCTGACACGGGGGGCTGAGGGCTGACACGGGGGGCTGAGGGCTGACACAGGGGGCTGATAGATGGCTAAAGGTTGGTGGGTTGATCTGAGGCATTGGGGGTCTGATCTGTGGTCTGATTGACATTGGGGTCTGTTTAGGGCTGTCAGCAGAGGTCTGATTAACATTGGGGGTCCGATTGCTGGTCTGACCTGAGGTGTAATGAATTTTTTTTTCTTATTGTTCTACTCTAAAACCTAGGTGCTTCTTATAGGGTGTAAAATACGGTCCAGTGCAGCAGAGACCAGGTTCCGCAGAGACCCTAGCCAGTTTATATAGTCGTTATATAGTGTTATATATTTTAATATGCACCTTGTGTTTTGTTATGCGCGTGAATCAGTCAGCGCCGACTAGCACCCCCTAAGCTCCGACTACCCCTAAGACCCCCCAGAACCCTGCCCCCTCACCCGGTCACTTGGAATATGGTCTTGCATGAAACTGGTCCTAGGTGTAAAAAAGGTTGGGGACCACTGTTGTAGAGAAAGTTAATACAAGGCACTTGTATTGCTATTGTCCATATTGCTTCCTTTGCGTGCTTGATTCATTTTTCCATCACATAATACGCAACCACCCTGCAGTCCATCAGTGGTGGTCCTGCACACTATAGGAAAAAGCGCTGGCCCGTCTGTCGGCCGGGACCATGAGAATGCCATGGGCTAGTGGTTTTTCCTATAGTATGCAAGCATGACCACCACTGATGGATTGCAGGGTGGTCTGTAACCATTGAAACGAGCAGTGTATAATATGATGGAAAAATGAATCTAGCCAGCAAAGGAAGCTATATGGATTATAACAACAGTGCCTTGTATTAACCTTGGCTACATGATAAATGCCATTTGCTGAAGTGCGACAACCCCTTTAATAAATGTGGGTCACTGCTGTTCATTTAGAAGGATGACTGGCATTAGAAAGATGTCAACATAAAGATAACCACAAAGGCAGCTCAAAAGTTACCTTGGGGTGAAGAAAATAAAGATCTGGCATGGTGTCACTTCAGAGCAGACAATCTACAGGGTGCATCTACAACATGTGATGATGCCACCGCTGTGTGACAAGCCTGCTAGTCTTTTTCTCATGATGGCATCAATCGCAGGGATGAATGAGGCAAGGCTGTCACAAGCACACTGTACCCAGAAGGTGATTAACTACTGTGATGTCATGCTGCTATGTAACAGCATCGCTTCCATTGTTTTGTAGCTTTAATCTGAGTCACAGCTCCAGAAGAGCAAGTGTCATTGTGCTGTGTGCCTACTGATCAAATGCTACTGGAAGAGGCAACCACGTCATGTCACATGGATACAGCATCAAAGAGGCCAAGAGGGAGGCAGGGGACAGAAGCATACTGCAGAGTTGATCAAGTCTGGTTTTTTTTCCCTTTAATTTTAATAACCGGTTGCAGTACATTTTAAAATATTGAATAACAGCTTTAAAAACGGGGTTTCAAACATTGCCTCTATTCAGGCTTTCCTCCATACTGCTAATTACATGATGTGAATAGCACGCACACTGCACTAGCTAATCTGATAATGCTTCGTCGCTCCTGTTCATGCTTGCTACTCCCATATTTTTTTCTTGAATTGAAAGGGAACCTGTCACCATGAAAATGAAGTATAATTTGAAGGCAGCATGTTACAGAGAGGAAGGAGCTGAGCAGACTGATATATCGTTTTATGGAAAAAGATACAGTAAAACTTGTATACGGTATAATTCATTTATATTCCTGCTCTTTCTGGGCTTTGACGTCAAGGAGAAGTTCCTATTAGTGATTGACCACCTTCCCTGTATGATAGTATATACAGAGATAGCTGTCAATCACTGATAGGACCGCCTCCTTGACTTCAAAGCCCAGAAAGAGCAGGAATATAAATGAATGAAATACTAGTTTTACTGAACCTTTTTCCCATAAAACTCCTCCTCCTGATCTATAACATGCTGCCTGTACCTCAAACACCAATGTAGCAGGGTCCCTTTAAAGGGGTGGTCAGATTTCCAATATTGATTACCCAATTACCTATCCTCAGGATGAGTCATCAATATCAGATCGAACCCCTGCCTGTTTGAACAGAATACAGCACTCCTGCGAGCGCTGTGCTCTCTTTACTGGAGCAGTTTTGGCTACGCTCTATCCCATTGTCCCAAGTGAATTTGACTGAGAAGCTGTAATTACACTGCTCACTGCTGAATACCAATGGCGGGCAGATAAACAGTGAAGAGAAGGCAGTGCTTGATGCAGCTGATCGGCAGGGGGTGCCAGATGTATCCACGCCCATCTGATATGGATGACCGTTTCTGAGGATAGGTCACCATGATGGGAAACCAGACAACCCCTTTAAAGGGAACTTGTCCTCCACTTTATGCTGTTCTTAAAGAGCGTAGCATAAACTAGTGAGTAAGTTGTAAAGTGATTTCCGAGAACTCTCTGTATAATGCTGTCAGAGTGTTCTGAACAAGATTCAGACTCATTCATCAGCTCCCACTCCCCCTAACTCTGACTGGTAGTTATCTTGTATGGAAAAGCTGTATAATCGGGAGCTCATGAATAAGATAGACTCTTCTTAGTGTGCACAGGCAGCAACAACATTAAGGTGTGTTGGAACTGATAAAATTGACATCTATGATACAGCTTTAATGCAAAGATGTTCCTTGATATCTTGAACTGAATCAGCCTGGGTCTGCTTGATATGCAAATGAGAATCATCAAAGGGTTCTTGGGGCAGGACACTGAAAGGAAGATCTGCCAGGACTGTCACATTCTGGGGAAAGCCCGACCCCCTGCTGGTATTTACTGCCCACACCTGTGTCAGCAAGGACATAGATGCTGGGATGGGGGCAGGGGTATATGATACAACTTTCTTCCTGTGTAATTACCTGCACTAACCTAACTCATAAGTAAGAGCAATGGTGACCTTGGTGACCTCTGGGACAAGACAAGTCTTCCTGGACTCTACAATCAAGAATGTGATTCGCTGAGACCTGCTGGAGAGGAGTGTTCTGAGTACAGAAGAAAAACCCATGGCATGTGTGACAGAGAGAGAATGGTGTAGCTAGCTCAAGGATCCTGACCCCCTCCAATCCCCTCTCCCATTCCCTTAATTGCATTTAGAATGTAGATATATCCCGATTTGTAAATAAATCCAACACTGAGTTAAGATATAGTTGTTCTTCAGTAATTTAAGGCACCCACAAAGCAGAGCACATTCTACAAGGGGGTCATTTACGATCAGAAACACGCCTATATTAGGTGTATTTCTGGCGCAGATTGCGCCAGATAACTCAACCTGCGGTCTAAAAAAGTAGTCGTGGTGTGGGCATTCATCATTTTCTACATCTGTTTTAGGCATAGAAAATGGTCTAAATGCAAGACAATGAGGAAGCTGGCTTACATTTAGACTGGTGCTGGATACGCCCACATAACTTTGGCGGATCCACTGCCAGCGCAGGGGCTTATTAAGACCGGCGTCTTAAAAATCCGGTCTTAATAAATGACCACCTATGTTCTTGGAAATCACTTTACAACAGCAGATAACCGACAGGTCACTGAAATCAGCGTGTCTCACACTTTTTTATAATGTTCTCAGTGAGGGCACCCTAAAGTGGATGACAGGTTCCCGTTGAACATTCTGGTGCTATTACAGCTAGTAATACGGACTGATAGAATCAACATTCTTAAAAAATTATATCTGTAATACATCAATACCTGCCTGTACACTTAAGGCTAGTTTCACACTAGCGTTCGGCTGTCCGCTCGTGAGCTCCGTTTGAAGGGGCTCACGAGCGGACCCGAACGCTTCTGTCCAGCCCTGATGCAGTCTGAATGGATGCGGATCCGCTCAGACTGCATCAGTCTGGCGGCGTTCAGCCTCCGCTCCGCTCAGCAGGCGGACACCTGAACGCTGCTTGCAGCGTTCGGGTGTCCGCCTGGCCGTGCGGAGGCGTGCGGATCCGTCCAGACTTACAATGTAAGTCAATGGGGACGGATCCGTTTGAAGATGCCACAATATGGCTCAATCTTCAAGCGGATCCGTCCCCCATTGACTTTCAATGTAAAAGTCTGGACGGATCCGCTCAGGCTAATTTCACACTTAGCTTTTTTTTGCCAATATAATGCAGACGGATCCGTTCTGAACGGAGCCTCCGTCTGCATTATTATGATCGGATCCGTTCAGAACGGATCCGATCGAACGCTAGTGTGAAAGTAGCCTAATACCGCACAATATGGGAGCATTGTAACGTTGTGTTGCAAAACTAACTTTTTTTCTTTTAAAAATGGTGACAAACTCCAAGTTGTGTCATGTTCTGCTTGTTCCAAGAAAGTTATGGGGATGAAGAATTAGAGGCAATACACTTAACATACCTTGTTCCATAGCCTGGGCAACGAACACAAACTGCTGAATA
The DNA here is from genome assembly GCF_014858855.1 of Bufo gargarizans. Taxonomy (NCBI): domain Eukaryota; kingdom Metazoa; phylum Chordata; class Amphibia; order Anura; family Bufonidae; genus Bufo; species Bufo gargarizans. The sequence goes on along the minus strand of NC_058080.1, from coordinate 548,456,236 downwards.
GCTGCGTAGGATTGGCCGGACAAAGTCTTTTCCCTGTTCTTCTATAGCTGGGTCTGGTAACTGTCTGAGAGACAAATTCAGATTCTTGAGAAAATAATGTAAATGAAAAATACCCTCTTAATATGGTATCCAAGTGACTTGCCACCTATGGGCTGCCCTAGCCAAAATCACACAAAAATATGATAACATACCACTGGCTACTGGGAACACAGAGAATAAAGCAGACTTACAGTCTATGCACGAGGACTCAAACTATGGCCTACATTTACTAATGTTGGTGCACCATGATAGTTTCATAAATAGCAACAAATTTGGTACAGTTCACTGCACCTAGCTCAAAGAGAGGGTGTGGATTACCCGGAAAGAGGTATGACCTAAAATGCAACATTTTAGGGCAATATTGTGCCACAAGTCTGGCATAAAGTTCTGTTGCAAGCTAAGCCAACCAATAGTCGGTATAGAGTCTGTTCCTGCACCAGATTTATATTCCAGCCTGAGCCCCTGTGATAAATCTGGTGCAGGTCTAGACAGCCGGTCTAACCTTACCCCATCTATAGGATTAGAAAATCTGCCCTATGTGTCCAGTATATTCTTTCAGTGTTCTTATTAGCCAAAAAGAACATCATTGTCTGTGCCATTTTGGCTACTAGTTGTACAGATGTGTAGCTTCCACGGGGCAGCATATTAACCTGATGGATCAGCCTTAATATTCTCTGCATTATACCCACATGAATGGAACTAAATATTCTTACTGAACAGCACTAGAGGGAGCTCAGAGTACACAAGGACGATAAGTAAATTCACTGCCTGCACCAAGCTAGCACAAGAAAATACAAGACACATGGTAAAATGTTTCATATAGGACAAACAGACCTAACGCAAAATGTTTAGCATGGGTGTGACTGCCATCTTCAATATATAATGGTCAAAGAGCAGGAGATATTGTCTCCTAGTCTTTCTTATTTTAGGTTTCTGGTTAGAATTTGATTTGACATACATATATATTTTACATTGGTCCAGAGAAACTAATCTCTGTAACCCACACAGGGTTAGGCTAGGTTCACACCACATATTTCTAGCCTGGCAAAACATAATGTTTTTATTTTGTTTGTTTTTTTAATTTAATTTTCTAAAGCAGGAGGTAACAGGACACAAAAATGAGACAGGCTTTTTCTGCTCTCAGCAGGATTCAGAAGTATTGTGTATATACACTATATGGAATAAAGTATTAGGACATCTACATGAGCCTTTATGACATCCCATTCGAAATTCATAGGCATTAATATGGATTTGGTTCACCCTGTGCGGCTAAAACTGCTTCCACTCTTGGAGATTTTGGAGTGTGTCTGAGGGAATTTTTGCCCATTTATCATCCAGAAGAGCATTTGTGAGGTCAGACACTGATGGTGGATGAGAGGGCCTGCCATGGACTCTGGAGAAGTGGGATGAGTTCTGTGGCGTTCCGAATCATTTTAGTGTATATACTAATGTATTGATAAGCTTTTATTACATTTATTTGTTTGCGCAAATGCACCATTACAGCAATTCTGCCATTGTTTTTTGGGGCTTTTTTGCAGTTTACTATGATAGCAGATATGGACGCCTTTGTTCAGCCCCCAACTTCCACAGTAACACATCACCACTGTGTAATTGTGTCCTGGGGGATTAGAGTGACAGAAGAAGCCTCCTTCCTCTGTCAAATACTAGTTAAATAATTAGATACCGCAGTCGCTATTAAATGCGGCATCTGAGGGGCAAAATTGTCAGAATCAGCATTATCTGCAATCTTGGTAGTGGTGGCAGGAACAGGGCTGTGTAATACAGCTCTGCTTCCGCTGAAACCTCTTGGGTACCCTGGGCAGTACCTATAACATCATGATGGACATATCAGTCAAGATGTGGGAACTAGCACCCACTCATGACAGATATATCGGTCATTTGTCATTAACCCCTTAATGACCAGCCTGTTTTTGGCCTTATTGACCAAGCATTTTTCTTCCTTTTTTCATAGTTGCCTTCTAAGAGCTATAACTTTTTATTTTTCCGTCTATGTAGCTGTGTGAGGGCTTGTTATGTACGGGACAAATTGTAGTTTTTAATGGTGTCATTAAAAACTACAACTGTGGTACAGGACGACTTGTAGTTTTCATTGGTATCATTATGGGGTAAATTACGCTTTTTGATCACTTGTTAAAAAAACTATTCTATGGAGACTAAGAATAAATGAGCAATCCTGCGATTTTTTTTCACAGTATTCCCACAAGGAGACTATAACAGGCAATATTTAGATTGCTTTTAAAATACAATGCACTATCCCTATATATATCAGTGCTATACTGACATTGACCAGTGGGCTGCGCCAGAGAGGCACAGTCTGGTGGCAAACACTCAAAGCAAGCCTTTACACACATCAGCAGCCCGCGATTGTATTTGCGGGGTGCCGTTTACATGCAGCGGGCACCATTGCTTGCAGCATGTAAGGAGTTAAACAGCTTGCATTGGCACTCCTGCCATTCTGGGCTGTTAGAGCAGGAGCGCGGCTCTCATGTGAGGGACTGGTTCAGCGCTTAGACTGGGCCGCCGTGAAAAGGGGGCAGCCCAGCCTAAGGCCCATTAGTGACGGCTGTAAAAAGGTGTATTGGTGGTCACTAAGGGGTCAATTACAGCACTCAGAATTTTGTTAAATGCCGTTTTTGAAGCCAAAGTGGTTTTGAAAAGAGGAGATTCAGCATTTCCTTTATATGCATCCTCTGTTTATGATCTATTCCTGGCTCTGGTTTATGAAACTGCAACTGAAGTCCTGTAAACACGTAAACCCAGCTGTATGGCATCTGTTTGCCTAGTTTGTATCCTGAGTATAAAAAAAACGCAGGGAAATGTTGCTTGGCTGCTGCTTGAATGCAACATCAAGGAAATCACTGCCATGCTCTGCACCCCTGCTTACAGTCAACATCTCAAAGAGGTATTCCGGTTTATGATTACATTTATTTTAGAGAATAGGTCATTATACAATCTTCTAATATACATGTGTGTACATTTTTTTGCTTGCAGACATTATATCCGCACAATAGCCTCTCTCTAAAGAAAATAAATCCTACGGCTAATTTCAGTCCTGTAACATGCATCCATAGAAGATCTGAATAGGGTGAAAGATGGTGTCAGTCATGTGACCCTCAAGCCTGTCATGTGACCTCTGGCACTAAGCTTTCCGGATATCTAGCAGGCGAATAGTAGTTTAGAGCGATGCAGTACATATATATTTATACAGTATATACAGCATTACTGCCTGCAGCATGTCATGTCTGTATAAGTGGAGTTTATATCTTATTTTACAGTTAACTTTATTAAAAACATGAAAACATTACCTGGAGACAGGCAGCCATTTTACAAATCACACAGACACAGGCAGCCATGTAAACACACATACAGTGAAGTTGTTGTAGTAGCCACAGCGGTTTCCACCATTACTCCTGTGTAATATCCCATGGAAGTGTCCTGTGTGCTGACCCTGCACATGTATGTCATGTAACACTGCTGCTTACTAAATGTCAGTGGGGTGTCACATGACTCATTCCATGTTTCAGTTAGGCCATGGATGCATTACACAGGACTGACTGATTTAGGGCTATACCATTCTGCTGTGCAGATAGGGGTCAGCAACCTGATGTAAGAAGAGTATGTAAGTAAAATTTTAAGTACATGTATATTTGAAAATTGTATAATTTATATAAATATACAGTACAGACCAAAAGTTTGGACACACCTTCTCATTCAAAGAGTTTTCTTTTTATTCTTTATATATGAAAATTGTAGATTCACACCGAAGGCATCAAAACTATGAATTAACACATGTGAAACAACTGAAAATATGTTATTCTAGGTTCTTCAAAGTAGCCACCTTTTGCTTTAATTACATCTTTGCACACTCTTGGCATTCTCTTGATGAGCTTCAAGAGGTAGTCACCTGAAATAGTCTTCCAACAGTCTTGAAGGAGTTCCCAGAGATGCTTAGCACTTGTTGGCCCTTTTGCCTTCACTCTGTGGTCCAGCTCACCCCAAACCATCTCGATTGGGTTCAGGTCCGGTGACTGTGGAGGCCAGGTCATCTGGCGCAGAACCCCATCACTCTCCTTCATGGTCAAATAGCCCTTACACAGCCTGGAGGTGTGTTTGGGGTCATTGTCCTGTTGAAAAATAAATGATGGTCCAACTAAACGCAAACCGGATGGAATAGCATGCCGCTGCAAGATGCTGTGGTAGCCATGCTGGTTCAGTATGCCTTCAATTTTGAATAAATCCCCAACAGTGTCACCAGCAAGGCACCCCCACATCATCACACCTCCTCCTCCATGCTTCACGGTGGGAACCAGGCATGTACAGTCCATCAGTTCACTGCTTTTAGAGTCCATCCGTTAGCTGTTTTTTTCTTGCCATAATACAAATTCTAACAGTCTATTCAGTAGGACTATCAGCTGTGTATCCACCTGACTTCTCCACAACGCAATGATGGTCCCAACCCCATTTATAAGGCAAGAAATCCCACTTATTAAACCTGACAGCGCACACCTGTGAAGTGAAAACCATTTCAGGTGACTACCTCTTGAAGCTCATAAAAAGAATGCCAAGAGTGTGCAAAGCAGTAATCAAAGCAAAAGGTGGCTACTTTGAAGAACCTAGAATGACATATTTTCAGTTGTTTCACACTTTTTTGTTATGTATATAATTCCACATGTGTTAATTCATAGTTTTGATGCCTTCAGTGTGAATCTACAATTTTCATAGTCATGAAAATAAAGAAAACTCTTTTAATGAGAAGGTGTGTCCAAACTTTTGGTCTGTACTGTATATATATTTTGCTTGAAAAAGGCTCAAGTTTAGAGCCGAAACGTTGCACCACCTGGATGAATAAAAGGTTTACTTTTATCTATTGGAGTGCCGCTCGTTTTTCCGATATATATATATATATATATATATATATATATATTGAGAAAGGCTCTAATGTTGAGCCAAAACGTCACGTATTCACATGGATGAATAAACTTCTTGCATTTTTATATTATTTGAGTGCTGCCTTTTTGCCATTTTATACACACACACACACACACACACAGGTGATTCTCGGAAAATTTGAATATCGTGCAAAGTTCATTTATTTCAGTAATGCAACTTAAAAGGTGAAACTAATATATGAGAGACTCATTACATGTAAAGCAAGATATTTCAAGCCTTTATTTGTTATAATTTGTAGGATTATGGCTTACAGTTTAGGAGAACCCCAAAGTTACAATCTCAGGTACCCTTTGCTCAGGGGGTATGGATTAACTAGCTGACTAGAGTGACACTTTGAGGCTAAAATATTGAACCTTTTCACAATATAAATTTTTTCAGTTGCATTACTGAAATAAATGAACTTTTGCACAATATTCAGATTTTTCGGGTTTCACCTGTGTGTGTATGTGTGTGTATATATATATATATATATATATATATATATATACACACATACATATACACATACACACACATACACACACACACACACACTGGAATACCCCTTTAACTGTGACTACATTTACATTTAAACTTGAAAATAGAAGGAATAGCTGCACACTGCACTTCTGCTTGGCTTGATCTAGTAAGACTGCTACTTTTAGAAAAGGTTGGCCTTCTGGAGACCAAGGGAAAGAACTGCTGCTGTAGCACTTTCATAAGAAAATGTAGGTCATTTTGTTCTTACGGTTCTTCATTATTCATCACTTTAATAAGCTCCTGTACTAGGTCTTCTCTGGCAATGTCCTGGCTCTTTTTGATGATGTCAGCAAACAGATTCTTCCCATGTTGGAGTTTCTTCCAAGGGGTATCTAGCAGGCTGCAGCTCAAGCCGTACACTCCTGCAGAAGATATAAAATGTAAAAAAAAGTTGAAATACGATACCAACAAATGGAAATAGTAAAGCATCAGAATGTTTTCTCAGGTAACTAGGGTTTCATAGTCTTAGGCTGGTATTACACCAGGAGATGAAACTGCCACCTGCTCGTCATCAAGGAGACCCATGTATTACATGCAGTGATCTCCTCCACAGTATGCGGAGGAGCGATCGCTAATGCCATCGCTCATCCTCATACAGGATCATTATTTGTTGCAAGCAGACTGAGACAAGACACCACGATCTGCCGCCGGCTTAAAGATTGCGATTTTACCGATGAACGAGTGTTTGCTCATTCATCGGGTAATCGGTGGCAGCTTTGCACAGGCAGATCATCTCTAACATGCGTGTTAGCGATGATCTGCCCGACTATCGCCAGGTGTAATACAGCCCTAACTGTATTCATGATATATGTAGTTTAATATGACTGATTCCCAGCTTCACATCTGAGGTATAGGAACAGAAAAACCGCAGCACTGCATCTGGCATATGCCGGACAGCAACACTGCCCAATGGATCCCACCGACTATGCTGGGGTTTGTCAGCATTCTGCTGGACAAAATACAGCTGCAGCAGAGGTTTTTTGTCTGGTATTTTTGCCAAGATCTGCAATGGAGGTTCCTGCTGAAACCTACACTGCAGATGCCTTACCTAGAATATTAATGAAATACATCGTATTGCTCACCCTTCACCATACATTACATACTACATTACACCAAGCTTCACATATTAATAAAAAAAGCAACAGAGAAGTAATATGGGATGGGAAAAGGGAATATCCAGGTAACATTTGGGCTACACTCCTGATTTAATGGGTCTCTTAATTGTTATGGCAACCACTCTGAGTACAATTTTATCATGGAAGGTACATCCTGAATTCTGAACAGGGTGACAAGCTATTAACACTGATCTATATTTTGCCAATGTTGTGCAAAATCAAAGGAATGTGTCATCAGAAAATGTTTGCTATAAACCTGTTTTCATAAATCCTGAAATATTGAGGTTTTAACGCTTGTCACTGGGGCACACTCAGGAAAATATTTCCTGCTTTTTGTACCTACTTTTATCTTTGCTGTGTAGACCAAGGCAAGGCGAGCAGAGTAATTCTCATTAGAGGGGGATATACCAGACAAGGCTTGGATGTTGGTGCAATGCTGGGAAACAGATTGCAGAGAGGATTGTGTACATACTGATATTCAGCTTCCCCAGAGGAGGGGCTGTACTCCAACCTTTCTGGAATTGTCTACACTATATTCAATATGGCATGAAACCTTTTAAAAGTAAGAAATAATAAGCTACAATATCAAACTAAAATGTGGAGGTTCACTTAAATAAGCTATCAGAGGGCATGCTGCTTTCCAACACTATAAAATGCTGGCAGTCGAGGGAGAGGGCAGCCAGCGATGATGACATGACCCTGCACCTACAGCGGCACGGCACAGACTGAGGGCAAAGGGTTTTGCCAACTACTGCCTCTTTTCCTGAACCTTGAAGTAGTGATTGCCAAATGAATCTCCAGAAAGCACTACTGCGCCAACACTTCAAGAATATAAGCATGTGGAGGACAATTGCCTAAAAAGACTACTAGGATATGGTTATTGACACAAATTGGGTCCGTTTAGTAAAATGCTGTATTCTGTTTGGAGTTTTCTTTAAATGGGCTGTAAAGAATGGGGGACCCACTTGTCCAGACCTGTAAAGGGAAGCTTACTGAACTGCTTCCTGGCGCTGGCTCCTCGCATCTTCTCCTTCCGGCCTGTGATGCTCTGCTGGGTTCCATTGTTGTAAACATCTGGTTTGACATTGCTGCAGCGGAGACTGGATCCCGTTGCGTCATGACGTAAGGGGAGCCGGTGACCGCTGCAGTCAGTGATTGGCTGCAGGCAATGTCAACCCAGATGTTTACAGAGAGGGAACCCAGCAGAGCATCACAGAAATGGCGGAGAAGGGATGGGGAACCAGCACTGGGAAGCAGGTAAATAATCTTCCCTTCACAAGTCCAGTCAAGTTGAAGAGGGGGGTGGGAAGCAAACCCCCACCCCCACACTTGCACAATACCTTTAGGGTACTTTCACACTTGCGTTAAACTTTTCCGGTATTGAGTTCCGTCCTAGGGGCTAGTTTTATCCTAATGCATTCTGAATAGAGAGCAATCCGTTCAGGCTGCATCAGGATGTCTTCAGTTCAGTCATTGTATGGTATTTGGACGGAGAAAATACCACAGCATGCTGCCGGATCCAGCATTATTTTCCATTAAAATGCATTACTGCCGGTTGCGGCCCCAAGTGTTTCAGAAAAACGGATCCAGTTTTGCGGTCTCTGCATGCGCAGACCTTTAAAAATGTGAAATAGATAAATTCCGGATCCGCTTGTCCAGATGACAACCGGAGAGACGGATCCAGTATTGCAATGCATTTGTGAGACAGATCCGCATCTGGATCCGTCTACAAATGGTATCCGTTTGCATACAGAACTGCCTGCCGGAATCCAACAACGCAAGTGTGAAAGTACCCTTAAAATGAAGTTTAGATTTACGTAAGGCTACAATCTAACTTTTAATGGATGACTAGATGGAAACAAGTAACAAATAAAAAGTTAAAAAGAATGTAATAGAAATATAATGCTTCACTTCATAAATTGGTGCCGTATCCCCATGAATACAATGTGAGACAATCTGAGCACAGCAACATCTGCTCTGCTTGTATAGGTTTTCCCCATGTTCATTTCTTCACACATTCCAAAAACACACTTGCAGGTTTGCCGACTTCCTATGACCTGGCTCAAATATTTACCTATGATCGGAAGAAGGAAATTAAAGGGGTTTTCCATTCTTTAGATATTGATGGAGGAGAAAGTGAATGGGAGATGAGCTGCAGTACACCAGCACAGTAGACAGAGCCATCTGCTTCCGTCTCCATCCACTGGTTTCCAGTGCGGGCAGGTGTCATGTGATGGACCCCCATCGATCTGATACTGATGACCTATCAAGTCATCAAAATTTATAGAGTGGAGGACCCCTTTAAATGAATGATCCACTGGGGAAGGGAAAGAAGAGTGCTTACATTCCCTGTACATGTACTAAAAAAAATGAGAGGCAGTAAAAAGAATCAATAATAACCTGAACTGAAGTTAGAAAACCAAATATTTTATTTGCTCAGTATTCACCCGAGCTTGTATTATTGCATTGTGATTTCCATTACCTTCATGAGTACTATAAATGCTATCAGACATTTCACTGCGTCATGTTCTAGCACTCTGAACTCAAGCCTGTCACCTCAAATAGAAGAGAACAAGAGTTGCATGCACAATGCACTTGACTGTCTTTGGAGAGCCACAGTTAACCATTAAATGTCAGTCAGTGCTTTCGAGTGTAACAGAAAGGAATGACAATGTGTAATGGATCAGCATGGGATAGATTTCAAAAGCCAGCTAGTAAAAACTAAAAAAACTAAAAAAATAATTCTTCTGATTTGGGAGTGAATTGCAACAACAGGGGACATCTGTGATGGAATGTGAAGCAATCACAAGAAAATCCATATTGGTCTTGAGCCTTCTTTTCCTCATCTATTTGAGTCAGATAACATTTTGCACTTGAATTGGATGTCCTTTCAATGACTCCCCAGTTAATCTTGCATCATTTGGCATGCTATAAACATACTGAGTTTAGAGAGAGCTAGCCTAGACTGTAGGTGTCTTCCCTTGTACGTACATTAACCCTTCACAGAGACAACAAGCAACCATAATCTAACTGGAAATGCGATGTGTCATCAGAAAATGACCTATTGTTTATATAATGTTTTTATACTAAACATTTCAAAAATAATTTTGGCGACGTTATTTTTTCCATGTCAATATCTACACAACATCTTATATTTTCACACTGGCCACTAAAGCCTTATAATAGATGACACTTCTTGGTCTGTTCAAATCACTTTAATGCCATTATCTGCTTATCATTAACAATAGAATTAGAATCACAGATATCACCTTTATATATCGATAACACAGGATCCACCATTTACTCTACTCTCTCCTGATCTCTGTACCGATCGCAGTGCATGCCTAGAAAACCCACCCACAGAAGTGCATGCAGTCCCCTCCTGTCCATTGTGTCTATGGCCCTTGTGGCTGCTGTAAAGCACATCACTAAGGGCTCTGTAATTGCTAGTAAAGGGCATCTATCTGCTGATTTGTACCTATGAACCTGACTGACCTGTTGTATGTGCACGCCTGTCCCTGACTTCTACTAAAGTCAATACAAGTTCAGAGACCACTGCAGTTGCAGAGAGAGCAGAGCTTCTAGGTTTAACAACGCCCCAGTTGCTCCTAGAGGCTCATCTGCATATATTAAGACATCATTTTCCTCATCAATGTAGGCACATGTGAACAAGGGACTAACAGATGCCTTTGGCTGCCAAACGCACATGAAACAGATCAGGTCGTGTCAGGTACAAATCTGCTGACAGATGTCCTCTAAGAACATTTCAGGCAAGATGGCAGCCCCCAAAATTAAGTTCGGAAAACAGAATAAAAAAAAAATCTGCAGTCCGAAAATAAATAAAAAAAAGAATAGGAAAAAAAGGGATCCAAAAAATAGCTGTTACCAAAACTCTGGTCGGCCGACAGTTGACTCTCCAGCATACACACACATAAAGGGTGAGGGGAGTAAGCTGCTGCTAGACACCTCTGTTGGTGGCTTTCCTCCCCGAGATCAAAAGGATCAGGCATGATGAACTAATACTGTAGGGATCTGTGTGTGCACAGGGCCAGCAACAACAGACATCACTGGATTCAGCTGTCTTAGAAGTCCAAACTCTAAAGTTTATTTTGTATCCAGCACAAAACAAGGCATTCAAGTTATATTAGCACTTGGGGTGAAGCCATGGCACCAAAATAACACAAGCATTAAATCAAAGTCCTGGCCCGTCTGGGCGCTAACCAAACAGTGGATTCTACCTCACCTAGGTACAAATTCCATGTAGATCAGACTATTTGTATATATTTTTTTTTTACAGGAGACAGGTCTACCAGCGTCAAGGCTCTGACCCAGACTGACCGCCTGTGGCCTCCATTTATTCCTCAGTAACAATCCCAGTGACTACCCCTCCGAACACCTCACGCAAGGAGGAATAGCTATATTGGAGTGAGTTGGAATGGTAGGACCCTCTACCTATTCTACAAAGTCTGAATAAACCAGTTCCAGCAGACTATACTTTTGTGAAACCATACAGCTTAGTTTTGCATTCCTTTTATCTCACCCATCTGAGCAATTTGGGGCGAGATATAAACTCCTTCCAGTACTTCACTAAAGACACTGTTATAGCACACTCAACTAAATCGATTTGCGGACTTCACAGCACAGGGATGCAAAAGATGTGGAGAACACAACCATGTGCTGTCCGCATTCGTCTGTTCCGCGGCCCCACAAAAAAGTAGAACATGTCCTATTCTTGTCCATTTTACGGACAAGGATAGGACAGTTCTATAGAGGGCAGGACGTTCTGTTCCGCAAAATGCGGAATACACACAGCCGGTATCCGTGTTTTGTGGATCCGCAAATCGCGGACCGCAAAAACTGCAATGGCCGTGTGCATGAGCACTAAAAGCGACTTTGTGTTAGTATGGAAAAAGGGGAAGGCTGAGACATTTTTGGGCCTGCTTAAAATTCTGAACTTCAGATGCTACAACTGTGGTATTGAAATGTAATCTACAGGAAGATGCCAGCAATGGCTGTGCACATCTCTGCTCATGATCGGAATAATACCGTATTTAGAGACTCCCTATGAGCGAATACAGGATGATAAAAATGTCCCAATAATAACTTTTGAGGATGATAATCGGTTTGGGGAGAAGTCCATTTTGGAAAGCACAGTTTTACTTACACAAAGACGGTAATGTTTGTAGATAGAGGTTTACTAATGAACTCTCCCCTAGCAGCAAATGGGATAAGCTATTATATAAGAGTTTAATGAAGATAACTGGGAGATCATTGCAGTCTAATGAGGGCACCAATTACAGAATGCCAGAAAGTTAAATAGGTCAGCAGATCAAATGCACAGTTATGGAAGCATAAATGGCTATTTAAGAAGGCTATTCTTTTGGAAATATAACATACAATATGCAGCACAGGCTCAGTCAATGAACTCCCCACAGATCAATGAAGATCACAGGAAATAACCCGCTGGGAGAGTTCTCAAAGTTTAAAACTTTCATTTGTAATATTTGTTGTTATGCAGCTACAGCATCCCTGGAACCTTCTCTGATGTGTGACTATTTCTCATCCTATTCTGTGATGAACATTAAACCCTTCACCCCCAGAAGATTTTTCATTTTTGCATTTCAATCCCTTTCCAGGCCCATCACTTTTTTTTATTTATTTTTTTGTTCACATAGCCCAGCCGTATGAGGCCTTGTTTTTTTGCAGGGCAAGTTGTACTTTGTAATGGCACCATTTAATATTGCATACAACTTCGAAAAAAAAAAAAATCCAAATGGGGTGGAATTGGAAATATAAAAGCAATTCTGCCACCGTTTTATGGGTTTTGTTTTGAAGACATTCCTCCAGGTCAGTACGATAACAGCAATACCACATTTTATGGTTTATATTGCATTTTATTACTGAAATAAAATAAAGATCTTTAAAAAAAAGATTTTTTATTTTATTTTCTTTGCCATATTCTGACCCCAATATAACTTTTTTGTAGTTATGTGTATGGAGCAGTGTGAGAGCTCATTGATACCATTTTGGGGTGTATATTACTTTTTTTAAATCACTTTTCTTCAACTTTTTGGTGGGAGGTGAAGTGACCAAAAATTGGCCATTTTGATTGTCAATCCCGTATGGGTTAAATATTTTCATAATTTAATAATATGGGTGCTTTTAAATGTGGTGATGCCCATAAGCAGGGGAGTAACAATCGCGGTTGCAGAGGGTGCGAGGGGAAGGGGGCCCACTGCGCTCACATGTAATGGGAGCGCTCTGACGGGGCCCGGCATGAAGTACAGTAAAAACACCGGGCCCATACAAGAGGGGGCGCAAAGGCAAGTGTGTGTGTGGGGTGGGCACATACTCACCCGGCAGTTCTTGTCACTGCCGGGCTGTTGTCTCCAGAGTGAAGCAGGGAGCTCTCTCCGCTCCCTGCTTCACTTTTCTTCTGAGCTCCGGCGCTCCCCCTGCAGGCCGCACATCGCAATGCTGGCTGTGGGAGGAGCGCCGAAAGCCCGGGAATCGGCCAGCAGCGTGATGGGAGTGCGGGAGCGTGTCATCAGGGAAGAAGGTAAGTATGTGTTTTTCCCCCCATAGAGCTGCAGACTGGAGGCAAAAGGGGGGCCACAACAAAAGTGAGGGGGCACAAAAGTGGGCATTTTTACTGAGGAGGCACCTAATCTGCCATAACTACTTTGAGGGGGCACCTAATCTGGCATAACTACTGTGAGGGGGCACATATGTGGACATAACTACTGTGAGGGGGCACATATCTGGGCACTACTACTGTGAGGGGGCACATATCTGACCATAACCACTGTGAGGGGGCACATATCTGACCATAACCACTGTGAGGGGGCACATATCTGGCATATCTACTGTGAGGGGGCACATATCTGGCATATCTACTGTGAGGGGGCACATATCTGGGCATTACTACTGTGAGGGGGCACATATCTGGGCATTACTACTGTGAGGGGGCACAAATCTGGGCATTACTACTGTGAGGGGACACATATCTGGGCATAACTACAGTGAGGGGGCACAAAAGTGGGCATAACTACTGTGACAGGAACAAAGGTGGGCATAACTGCTGTGAAGGGCCACAAGTAGGACATAACTATTGTGAAGGGGCCACAAAGTGGGCTTCATTACTGTGAGGGGCTACAATGTGGGCATTAGTACTGTGTGGTAGCACTTAGGGGAAATGTCCTCGATTACCCTGCTATACATTGGCATGGCTCAGTCTTAGAGGCCAGCACAGTGCCCCCTGCTGGTGATTTCACAGGGGCAGTCACCATCCCTATCTTATGTGATTATTCTTTTTTTCTCTGTCACCACAGGGATCTTGTTCTGGATCCAGTGGACGTCACGCCAACGCCAGCGACACCCTGGATGAGGTAGGACCAGATTTTATTAGTTAGGACTGGGTGAGTGTAGCAATGCATTGGGCTTAGTGTAAGAAAAAATGCCGCCTCTTTGAATAATGATAGGCATTGTAATATTAATTTCAGCAAATACATTTATTTTTCAAAAATGTACTGTCTTTTAGATATACTGTCCTTTCCACCCAGGATTCCCCTCCTTATTTATCCACAGTTGCCCATGGTTACGGCCACTGCTGCAGTTCAGCGGGGGTGGCCGCACTTGCACTGCTCTGCCAAGACATTTCACATGGAGGACAGCTGGGTTCTCATGAGCAATCAGGCTGGAGCATGTGCAGTAGCTGACATAGAGCAGAAGAGGACGGAACTAGCGCATGCTCAGTAGCATCTGAGCGTCCTATTCTGCTCTAATGTATTAGGCTACTTTCACACTAGCATTTGGTGCGGATCCGTCATGAATCTGCACAGACGGATCCGTTCAGATAATACAACCGTCTGCATCTGTTCAGAACGGATACATTTGTATTATCTTTAACATAGCCATGAAGGATCTGTCTTGAACACCGTTGAAAGTCAATGGAGGATGGATCAGTTTTCTATTGTGCCAGATTGTGTCATAGAAAACGGATCCGTCCCCATTGACTTACACTGTGTGTCAGAACGGATCCGTTTGGCTCACTTTCGTCAGACGGACACCAAAACGCTGCAAGCAGCGTTTTGGTGTCCGCCTCCAAAGCGGAATGGAGACGGAACGGAGGCAAACTGATGCATTCTGAGCGGATCCTTTTCCATTCAGAATGCATTAGGGCAAAACTGATCCGTTTTGGACCACTTGTGAGAGCCTTAGCAGACACAAGTTACCAGAGCACTTATCATGGCTGTCACGGAGTGTTTGCTCTAAGGTGATCTGAGTTTTTTGAAGCACGGAAGTCCTGGAGTAAGGGGGATGGAAGCCTAATACACAGAGCGATGTCTCATTTCTCACTCAGCAGCTAGGGCAGGGGTACTGAACTGGTGGACCGTGGTTGCCAGCTGTCCAGACCCCTGCATGTCCCACATAACGTTCAACTCTATCTGTGTCTGAGGACGCAGATCCATTTGAATAGAATGGTGAAGCAGGGAGCCGGGAATCTAAGGTGGCATAACCCTTTGAAGGAGGACATCTGAGTGGCAAAACTGTGAGGGGGCCACTAAAGGGGACATAACTGTGTTGGTGGGGGAGGGAAATTAGGGGAATAACTGTCTGGGGGCCATAATTTATATGGGGGGCTTCACTGTTTGGAGGCACTTGAGGGGGCAGCACTGTGGGGGCATAACTTTGTGGGAAGGAGTCTAAAGGGGGCGTGTGTGTGTGTGTGTGTGTGGGGGGGGGGGGGGGGGGGGGCATAGTAACAGATGACCTGAATATGTATAAATATACAGCTACGATATATGGTGTAGTAGAATAGTGGTGCACTATATTGTATTATGCTATATATAATATAGTAAAATAACGGTGCAGGTAAACAGAGTACAAAAGTAAATCTATATAAAAAAGAGAAAGGGATACTAATGTAAGTGTATATGAGAGAAGAAAGAAACAATTCAATAAGTCCCCACGCCTGCATAGCCCATAATCCATCGAATAGGCAAACCAGGATCTGCAGACACACTAAGTATAAGTGCATGCGCAGAACCCTGGGAGAAAGTATTGCGAGAATATCCAGTTTGGAAATAATGAACAAAGTCCGTACACATGGACCAATCACGTAGTAAACTAGCAGGAATAAGATCGCGAGTAGAAAAAAGTAAAAGTTCGGGCGCATGCGCAAATCTCCATCACTATGCCACGTTAGAATGCATCATATGACAATGATCCTCTGTGGCCTATTAGGGAAAAGGAGGCGCGGTAGCAAAAGGGGAGGGAAATGATGATCTGGTAGATTATTGGAGCATGGAAACATGTGACCAAATAGGAGTAAACCCCCATCACTATGCCGCATTAGAATGCATCATATGACAATGATCCTCTGTGGCCTATTAGGGAAAAGGAGGCACGGTAGTAAAAGGGGAGGGAAATGATGATCTGGTAGATTATTGGAGCATGGAAACATGTGACCAAATAGGAGTAAACCCCCATCACTATGCCGCATTAGAATGCATCAAATGACAATGATCCTCTGTGGCCTATTAGGGAAAAGGAGGCACGGTAGTAAAAGGGGAGGGAAATGATGATCTGGTAGATCATTGGAGCATGGAAACATGTGACCAAATAGGAGTAAACCCCCATCACTATGCCGCATTAGAATGCATCATATGACAATGATCCTCTGTGGCCTATTAGGGAAAAGGAGGCGCGGTAGTAAAAGGGGAGGGAAATGATGATCTGGTAGATTATTGGAGCATGGAAACATGTGACCAAATAGGAGTAAACCCCCATCACTATGCCGCATTAGAATGCATCATATGACAATGATCCTCTGTGGCCTATTAGGGAAAAGGAGGCGCGGTAGTAAAAGGGGAGGGAAATGATGATCTGGTAGATTATTGGAGCATGGAAACATGTGACCAAATAGGAGTAAACCCCCATCACTATGCCGCATTAGAATGCATCAAATGACAATGATCCTCTGTGGCCTATTAGGGAAAAGGAGGCGCGGTAGTAAAAGGGGAGGGAAATGACGATCTGGTAGATCATTGGAGCATGGAAACATGTGACCAAATAGGAGTAAACCCCCATCACTATGCCGCATTAGAATGCATCATATGACAATGATCCTCTGTGGCCTATTAGGGAAAAGGAGGCGCGGTAGTAAAAGGGGAGGGAAATGATGATCTGGTAGATCATTGGAGAATGGAAACATGTGACCAAATAGGAGTGATTAAATGATGGTTCACGCCCCCAACACTCACACATGCTTTATCCCCTGAAGACGCTGGTTACACAGCGAAACATGTCGGGAAGCAGAGTGTAGGAGGTGTTAGGTTTTAGGCAGTGACATAGCGGCAGCACGCTCAAATACATGGGCATATCGACAGTTCTATAGCAGGCGGCAATAACAGAAAATATAGGACAAGTGATATAACAATAGAGAGGGAAGAGGAGAAATAGGAGCAGCAGCTGAGCAGGAGGAGGAAAAATAAGAGCGGCAGGTGCTGTAATAATCACAAACGAAAGTGAAAGCAACACCACCTATAAACTTATTTAGAAAGGACCTCACCTATATTCACTATCCGTCACAATTCCCTATCCTTCACCCCCTCCAGTCCCCCCCCCCCCCAAGTTCTAACCCCTCTGCTGTTCAGTCCATTGATACAAGCCAGCTATAACAGTGAAATACAGAGCATATAGGTAGAACAAAGTGAATAAGACCGCATCACTGAGAGTTTTAATGTCTATAGTTTAGCAGTTATGTTCTAAGTGTAATCAGGGCCGTTTCTAGGACCGGGCGGGCCGGGCGGGCCGGGCGGCCGCCCGGGGCGCTGTCAGAAGGGGGGCGCCGGCAGGGGCGCCCTCTTGTTGTGCCAGATGTGTCTCCTGGTTATTATTACATTTACTCTCCCGTCTCCTGCGCCCCCCCCCCCGAGATCTCTCCTGCCGAGTCCTCTCTTACAGTGTCCGTGCGGACGGCGCTCACTTCTGACATCATGCGCCTGCTCCTCCCACTAGGTGGCGCAGGCGCGTGACGTACAGTAAGTGAGTGAGCGCCGGCGCCGCACTGCCTGCCAGCCTGTGTTACCGCCCTGAACACTGCTGAAAAGAAGCACTGCTGTGAGAGACTGGAGTGACAGTCCAGACTCCAGAGGCGTTAAATGTGGTTAGGTTACAACACAAATTATATTATGGGGACACTGTGGTCTGTGGGTGGGCATTAATTACAATGGGGGGCGCTGTGGGAGATATCTGATTTCTGAAAATGGGGGCCACTGTGGGGGACATTAAGTTTAATAAGGTAGGATCACTATGGACATTAGAATGCTGCTGTGGGTGTCATTACTGTATAATGTCTGATAGGCCTAGTCCTGAGCTGAGTTATATTACCCTGCCCATGCCCTGTATAATAATGTCCCCTTCCATGATACCCCATCTCCCTTAGTTATATTACCCCTCTGGGGTAATATAACTAAGGTGTATCAGGGTGCATTATTATACAGGACAGGGTAATATAACTCAGGACTAGGCCTATCAGACATTATACAGTAATGACACCCACAGCAGCCTCCATTCTAAATAATGTCCATAGTGATCCTTATTAAAAATAATGTCCCCCACAGGCAGGCTCTGCGGGCGGTGGCGCTCACTCACTGTACGTCACGCGCCACGCGCATTGCCGGATACGATGTTTAGCTTTTTCTGAATGGTTACCATGGCTGCCGGGACGCTAAAGTCCTGGCAGCCATGGTAAAGTGTAGTGGGGAGCGGGGGAGCAGCATACTTACCGTCCGTGCGGCTCCCGGGGCGCTTCAGAGTGACGTCAGGGCGCCCCAGGCGCATGGATGACGTGATCGCATGGCACGTCATCCATGCGCATGGGGCGCTCTGACGTCACTCTGGAGCGCCCCGGGAGCCGCACGGACTGTAAGTATACCGCTCCCCCGCTCCCCGCTCCTACTATGGCAACCAGGACTTTAATAGCGTCCTGGCTGCCATAGTAACACTGAAAGCATTTTGAAGACGGATCCGTCTTCAAATGCTTTCCGTACACTTGCGTTTTTCCGGATCCGGCGTGTACCTCCGGCAAGTGGAGTACACGCCGTATCCGGACAACGCAAGTGTGAAAGGGCCCTTACTCACGTGACGCGCATGCTCGTCCTGCTTCATTCATAAAGTAGGTGGAGCAGGCGCGTCACGTGAGTAAGTGACGTTACACCGCCGCCTGCTCTGCCTGTTACTGGAGCTTCATTGTAAGGTAAAAGCAGAAGTAAAGTAAAAGTAAAATAAAGTAAAAGTTACTGCCGGTTAAGGAATACTGCTGTGAGCGGCGGGGCCAGGGCTGTTATGGGAAGGGAGATCTGTGCATTGCACTGTTATGGGGAGGGGGATCTGTGGATGGCACTGTTATGGAGGATCTGTGGATGGCACTGTTATGGGGAGGGGGATCTGTGGATGGCACTGTTATGGGGAGATCTGTGGATGGCACTGTTATGGGGGATCTGTGGATGGCACTGTTATGGGGGATCTGTGGATGGCACTGTTATGGAGGATCTGTGGATGGCACTGTTATGGGGGATCTGTGGATGGCACTGTTATGGGGGGATCTGTGGATGGCACTGTTATGGGGAGATCTGTGGATGGCACTGTTATGGGGGGATCTGTGGATGACACTGTTATGGGGGATCTGTGAATGGCACTGTTATGGGGAGATCTGTGGATGGCACTGTTATGGGGAGGGGGACCTGTGGATGACAATGTTATGGGGAGGGGGATCTGTGGATGACACATATAGCATAAGATGCTATACAGTGTCATCCATAGATCCCCCCATAGCATAGTCACCCACCGGTCCCTCTCCCCATAACATTGTCATCCACAGGTCCCCCTCCCCATAACAGTGCCATTCACAGATCCCCCATAACAGTGCCATCCACAGATCCCCCTCCCCATAACAGTGCCATCCACAGATCCTCCATAACAGTGGCATTCACAATTTGTTTTAATAATTTTTCAAGTAAGATTATATAAACCCCTTTTTTGTCATTTTTAGGTTTTTTCCTGATTAATCGATGAAATTATCGACAACTAATCGATTATTCAAATAATCGTTAGCTGCAGCCCTAGTGTCATTATAACTGTATGATGTCTGATAGGCCTAGTCCTGAGTTATATTACCCTGCCCTGTATAATAATGTACCCTGATACCCCTTAGTTATATTACCCCTTGTTACCTCATGTACAGAGTCTGAAGAGGAAGAACCAAAAAAACATACTGCCCAGTGGACGGCATGTTCTTAGACGTTGCCCCCCAGCTGAAGTGGTGTCCGAGATCCCCAAGGTCCAAGCCAAGTAACTGTAAGTTTTCATGTGGAATATGTTTATGTTATACACATATAGCATACACCGTGCCACACAATATACAGTGTACCGCTACACTGTGTAGGGGTTATACTGTTTAATGTACAGCATGGCACAGAGGTTATATTGTTTGGCATGGTGTAACCTCCATACATTTTATGTACAGTATACAGTAATCCTTGCACTATGCCATACAATATACAGTATAATTCATACACCATGCTATACAATGTACATATCCATACACCATGCCAATATACAGCATAGTTCATACACCATGCTGTACAGCATATATTATAATCCTGTACATCCTGTATATACTTTACAGCATGATGTATCAATAAAATAAATAAATGAATAAAAAGGTATCTCTGCATATCGCAATACTCTCGTATTTTATCTTATTTATATATACTTATTTAGTTTTTTTCAGTATGATTAACTGGTGAAAATTATTAGTGCCCCCCCATTTTTGACTGTGTATCCTCTGGGCCCCCTCCCCTATATATTGCTCCTAGAGAATAAATCTTGTGTGCTGTAAAAAAATAAATATATGGTGAGACGGTTGCAAGTACTCTTCTGATATGATTTCATCGAGCAGTTTTGATGGGGGGGGGGGGGGGGGGAGGGGGAGTTTTTTTGACACTCGCCCTGAGAGAAATTTTACCTAGAAACTGCACTGAGTGTAATAATATTATATATATGTTAAAAATAACAAATAAAAGTGAAGTTTTAATTTTATAAGACAGTACATGATCCAAAAACGTAAACAGGTCCTGAGTGACCACCAGTTAGTAAATTAAAATACTAAAACGTTAACTTGTACTGTGAGGTCAAAAAAGGAAAAAAATAACCTAAAAGGGAGCTGGGCATAGCACTGTTAGGAGGACCACTACAAGGTGCATAACTATTAGGGGGGGCATCAATGTTGGGGCCATCTAAGGGGAACATCACTGTGTGTGGGGCATCATACTGTGTGGTGAGAACTTAAGGGGGCAGCACTGTGTGGAGTCTAAAGGGTACATCATACTGTGTGAAGGACATTTAAGGGGTATCGCTTTGTGAGGCGAGCATTTAAAAGGTACATCATACTTTGTGAGGGAGGCATGTAGAGAACATCACTTTGTTCTGGGGCTTTTAAGAGGGGCTCACTTTGTGTGGGGGCACCAAGGGATCACCCTGCTTTGAGGGTGCACTTAGGGGTATCATACTCTGTGGAGCACTAAAGGGATATCATACTGTCTGAGGGGCATTAAAGGGGCATCATTATTGTTAGGTGGCACTGAAAGGACATTCTTACTGTTTGGTCGGCAGAAAGGAGATTAGGTGGGCTTAGAGGTGTGGCTTATTGTAAAAAAATAATAATAATAATACTGCAGCGCAACACGCCAATGGTGTTGTCCCTCCTTATATATTTTTTGTTTTGCAGCTCGGACTTTCATTCTACAGCAGACTCTGGTATGTGGACCTTTACAAAAAGCATTTGAGTACCCCTGGGCTAGGGCATGGAGGAGGAGAGCATTACACAGACACACAGTGACAAGAGGTGTACGAGGAGAGGCATGGGTGGATTAGTATACAGATGTGAGTCCTGCAGCCCTACTGCCATAAATTACTGCGTACACATTATGGCGACGCTGCCCCTGCTTTGTACTTTCCTTGCTAAACGAGTCTCAAACAGTGTTATAAAGGAGCACTCACAAGAATGCATGAGGGGTTTCCATAGCGTTATATGTACCTGCAGCTGCGCTGCCTAATGTATATGGACAGAAGCAAGCGGTGTACATACTAAGTGAATGTGCCTGTCACCACTGTGTCTGAAAACTCCAAATGCTGCATACTGTACATTACTGTATGAAAGCATTGAGAGTGCGCACACAGCCAGGCCAATATTCATGACTGTCATGTAACTCATTATGGCCCTGCCCACAAAGAACATCAGTGGAGCTAAAAGTGAAGCAGTTATGCTAGTTAGGGATGAAGGTGGAAGATGAGAATACTCCTTTAAGTCAATATAAAAAGTGCGGCCAGCAATCACAGAATATTAACGAAGTTCCACTGCTCCTCACCAGAACATCTCTTTGTTACATATTCCAGACACAATCAGATGAAATCTTCTCTCTTCTTATTTATTAGAGGTTTCAATGTGCAAACAACACATCAAAATGCTATAAATAAATATGTATCAAACCTGGATCATCCGAGTAAGGCTCCTTTCACACTAGCGTTCGCTGGTCCGCTCGTGAGCTCCGTTTGAAGGAGCTCACGAGCGGACCCGAACGCAGCCGTCCAGCCCTGATGCAGTCTGAATGGAGCGGATCCGCTCAGACTGCATCAGTCTGGCGGTGTTCAGCCTCCGCTCCGCTCGCCTCCGCACGGACAGGTGGACAGCTGAACGCTGCTTGCAGCGTTCGGCTGTCCGCCTGGCCGTGCGGATCCGTCCAGACTTACAATGTAAGTCAATGGGGACGGATCCGTTTGAAGATGCCACAATGTGGCTCAATCTTCAAGCGGATCCGTCCCCCATTGACTTTACATTGAAAGTCTGGACGGATCCGTCCGAGGCTATTTTCACACTTAGCTTTGTGAAAGTAGCCTTAACGTACTCTTTCAACTTCATTCCATTTGTAAATCTGGCATTCATATACAGTCCAAAGCTTGACCGTTAATGGTAATCCTTACTACTGTCAGAACACCGGACCTCAGGTTTCATACATATTTATTTACTACTTGTTCACGCGTTTTTTGCACATTGAAACCTCAAATAAGAAATGGAGAGGACTGATTCATGTGACTGTGATTAACTCATAGCTAAGTGCCATGTATTTACTTTTTAGGTGGTGCTGTTTGGGTCACACTTTTAGCCATAACAAATTTATTTCTCATAAAGAAATTACAATTCTATGCTAAAATGCATAAAAGATTGTAAAGTGATGGGTGGCATATTCACAATACGCCAGGTGTCTACAGTCAGAAAATAAAATGATTATATAAAATATAATTCAGGTTTTACTTGTATTTGTCATAATTGGCCTGGCAGCAAATGAGAAGATTATCAAACTAGATTTTCTGCCACCTGAGCAGGGACACATTCATACTTTCATACTTGCACAACTGTTTTAGCCCACTATCAGCATTGGAATTTGGAATACGTAATTAGTAATAAGAAGAAAGGAGCTGCACACTTGTTTTTAGTTATATATACAGTACAGACCAAAAGTTTGGACACACCTTCTCATTCAAAGAGTTTCCTTTTTTTTCATGACCATGAAAATTGTAGATTCACACTGAATGCATCAAAACTATGAATTAAACACATGTGGAATTATATACATAACAAAACAGTGTGAAACAACTGAAAATATGTCATATTCTAGGTTCTTCAAAGTAGCCACCTTTTGCTTTGATTACTGCTTTGCACACTCTTGGCATTCTCTTGATGAGCTTCAAGAGGTAGTCACCTGAAATGGTCTTCCAACAGTCTTGAAGGAGTTCCCAGAGATGCTTAGCACTCGTTGGCCCTTTTGCCTTCACTCTGCGGTCCAGCTCACCCCAAACCATCTCAATTGGGTTCAGGTCCGGTGACTGTGGAGGCCAGGTCATCTAGCGCAGCACCCCATCACTCTCCTTCATGGTCAAATAGCCCTTACACAGCCTGGAGGTGTGTTTGAGGTCATTGTCCTGTTGAAAAATAAATGATGGTCCAACTAAACGCAAACCGGATGGAATAGCATGCCGCTGCAAAATGCTGTGGTAGCCATGCTGGTTCAGTATGCCTTCAATTTTGAATAAATCCAACAGTGTCACCAGCAAAGCACCCCCACACCATCACACCTCCTCCTCCATGCTTCACGGTGGGAACCAGGCATGTAGAGTCCATCCGTTCACCTTTTCTGCGTCACACAAAGACACGGTGGTTGGAACCAAAGATCTCAAATTTGGACTCATTAGACCAAAGCACAGATTTCCACTGGTCTTATGTCCATTCCTTGTGTTCTTTAGCCCAAACAAGTCTCTTCTGCTTGTTGCCTGTCCTTAGCAGTGGTTTCCTAGCAGATATTCTACCATGAAGGCCTGATTCACACAGTCTCCTCTTAACAGTTGTTCTAGAGATGTGTCTGCTGCTAGAACTCTGTGTGGCATTGACCTGGTCTCTAATCTGAGCTGCTGTTATCCTGCGATTTCTGAGGCTGGTGACTCGGATGAACTTATCCTCCGCAGCAGAGGTGACTCTTGGTCTTCCTTTCCTGGGGCGGTCCGCATGTGAGCCAGTTTCTTTGTAGCGCTTGATGGTTTTTGTGACTGCACTTGGGGACACTTTCAAAGTTTTCCCAATTTTTCGTACTGACTGACCTTCATTTCTTAAAGTAATGATGGTCACTCGTTTTTCTTTACTTAGAATTTGTATTATGGCAAGAAAAAAGCAGCTAACAGTCTATTCAGTAGGACTATCAGCTTTGTATCCACCTGACTTCTTCACAACGCAACTGATGGTCCCAACCCCATTTATAAGGCAAGAAATCCCACTTATTAAAAACACAGAAATATAGTGGCAAATCTGGGGGAGCTGCTCAACCCCTAACACTGTAGCGTGTTTTTCATTGGGGGGAGCAGCCCCACCGCATGTGGACCGCAGCAAACGACTATCCCCAGCAAAAAAAATTGCATACGGTGGAGGATGTCGGCGCGGTCCACATGCACCACAAAGGCATCCTACACAAAACGGAGCATTGTGCAGATGAAAATATAATCATATAAATCACAGAAGAAATGCACCAAACGGATATGCCACTGACTATACTGGCTAGTCATAAATGCAGATATTAAAAGCTGAGACTTTTGCCAATATATTCCCGTCAGGAAGATATCGGAGCCCATCATGCACCACGTCACGGTTCTCAGCATGGCAAGGGGTCCTACCACTAAGCTACCTATGGTGTGAACTCCCACTTATTAAACCTGACAGGGGACACCTGTGAAGTGAAAACCATTTTAGGTGACTACCTTTTGAAGCTCATCAAGAGAATGCCAAGAGTGTGCAAAGCAGTAATCAAAGCAAAAGGTGGCTACTTTGAAGAACCTAGAATATGACATATTTTCAGTTGTTTCACACTTTTTTGTTATGTATATAATTCCACATGTGTTAATTCATAGTTTTGATGCATTCAGTGTGAATCTACAATTTTCATAGTCATAAAAATAAAGAAAACGCTTTGAATGAGAAGGTGTGTCCAAACCTTTGGTCTGTAATGTAATATATATATCTATCTATATCTATCTAGAATCTAGATATCTATATATCTATAATATATATATATATATATATATATATATATAGATAGATAGATAGATAGAGAGAGATAGAGAGAGAGACAGAGAGAGAGAAATAGATGTGCAGCACACAAATCAAAAATGGTGCAATTCCTTGAGACGGATCACGGATTTTGATCCAGCTGAGTATATCCAAAAAGAATCCAAGGCAGCACACTGGTTTCCGTGAAAAAAAAAGGGTATTTTATTCACCCATGTGTAGACAGCAACGTTTCAGCTCTTTCTATGGAGCCTTTGTAAAGCCACGGAAACCAGTGTGCATCCTTGGATTCTTTTTGCGCATATATATATATATATATATATATATGGTAAAGTGGTCAGCAGCACTCTGTAGGATGCCAGGTGCAAATCCACAAACTCTCCTGGACAAGGAACAGTGAAGTAGAAATGACGAAAAATGAGCAGAACTCTGAGTTGAGTGCTGCCCATTTTTTGTCATTATATATATATATTTTTAAATATAGATGATTAAAGTTTGGGGTCTTCACCCTTTCACGCTATTTTTGGAGTGCTGCCTCATTTTTTGGACGTGTTTATAGTGGAGGAGAAGCCTGCCTTCCTAGAGGAATTGCACCCTGTTCACACCATCTGACTGTGCTGCTGCTCTATTTGCATTTGTGTGTGTATGTACACTACGTGCAGAATTATTAGGCAAATGAGTATTTTGACCACATCATCCTCTTTATGCATGTTGTCTTACTCCAAGCTGTATAGGCTCGAAAGCCTACTACCAATTAAGCATATTAGGTGATGTGCATCTCTGTAATGAGAAGGGGTGTGGTCTAATGACATCAACACCCTATATCAGGTGTGCATAATTAATAGGCAACTTCCTTTCCTTTGGCAAAATGGGTCAAAAGAAGGACTTGACAGGCTCAGAAAAGTCAAAAATAGTGAAATATCTTGCAGAGGGATGCAGCACTCTTAAAATAAGGAAGCTCTGTCTCTCATACAGTGTAGGAATAAAGACAATGCACATCTATCTATGTATAGACATGTATAAAAGATGAACAATGGAGGTGGGCAAAACATGTCAAATATGCTTCTGATGCAATGTAAACCAAACTCACACGAAATAATGAATCACAAAGTTTTTGAATGGATAATAACTTTAACTTTAAATTAAACTAATTTCAGTGTGGGTTAGTGGATTAAAACAGTTGTGCAAGCACACCCTTGGGTCCCTGGACAAAGGTCCGATCATCCCGAAAATGAAGTTTGATTTGGTATGCAAATAAGTTTGCAAGTGTCCAGTCCCAAGGCCAAAAAGTGCTCAGGCCCCCCACCCCATTTGGTCTTAATTTAAAGCTCCACCACTGTCGCACTCTCCTGCACTGAAATAAAGACTGGGAAGGTGGTGGTGGGGCACCAAGCAGGGTATATTGTTGAGAGGCTGAATACTTCCCAAGATTCGGACTTCCCACTGGGCACACTTATTTATCAAACTAGATTTTCTGCCACCTGAGCAGGGACACATTCATACTTTCATACTTGCACAACTGTTTTAGCCCACTATCAGCATTGGAATTTGGAATACGTAATTAGTAATAAGAAGAAAGGAGCTGCACACTTGTTTTTAGTTATATATACAGTACAGACCAAAAGTTTGGACACACCTTCTCATTCAAAGAGTTTCCTTTTTTTTCATGACCATGAAAATTGTAGATTCACACTGAATGCATCAAAACTATGAATTAAACACATGTGGAATTATATACATAACAAAACAGTGTGAAACAACTGAAAATATGTCATATTCTAGGTTCTTCAAAGTAGCCACCTTTTGCTTTGATTACTGCTTTGCACACTCTTGGCATTCTCTTGATGAGCTTCAAGAGGTAGTCACCTGAAATGGTCTTCCAACAGTCTTGAAGGAGTTCCCAGAGATGCTTAGCACTCGTTGGCCCTTTTGCCTTCACTCTGCGGTCCAGCTCACCCCAAACCATCTCAATTGGGTTCAGGTCCGGTGACTGTGGAGGCCAGGTCATCTAGCGCAGCACCCCATCACTCTCCTTCATGGTCAAATAGCCCTTACACAGCCTGGAGGTGTGTTTGAGGTCATTGTCCTGTTGAAAAATAAATGATGGTCCAACTAAACGCAAACCGGATGGAATAGCATGCCGCTGCAAAATGCTGTGGTAGCCATGCTGGTTCAGTATGCCTTCAATTTTGAATAAATCCAACAGTGTCACCAGCAAAGCACCCCCACACCATCACACCTCCTCCTCCATGCTTCACGGTGGGAACCAGGCATGTAGAGTCCATCCGTTCACCTTTTCTGCGTCACACAAAGACACGGTGGTTGGAACCAAAGATCTCAAATTTGGACTCATTAGACCAAAGCACAGATTTCCACTGGTCTTATGTCCATTCCTTGTGTTCTTTAGCCCAAACAAGTCTCTTCTGCTTGTTGCCTGTCCTTAGCAGTGGTTTCCTAGCAGATATTCTACCATGAAGGCCTGATTCACACAGTCTCCTCTTAACAGTTGTTCTAGAGATGTGTCTGCTGCTAGAACTCTGTGTGGCATTGACCTGGTCTCTAATCTGAGCTGCTGTTATCCTGCGATTTCTGAGGCTGGTGACTCGGATGAACTTATCCTCCGCAGCAGAGGTGACTCTTGGTCTTCCTTTCCTGGGGCGGTCCGCATGTGAGCCAGTTTCTTTGTAGCGCTTGATGGTTTTTGTGACTGCACTTGGGGACACTTTCAAAGTTTTCCCAATTTTTCGTACTGACTGACCTTCATTTCTTAAAGTAATGATGGTCACTCGTTTTTCTTTACTTAGAATTTGTATTATGGCAAGAAAAAAGCAGCTAACAGTCTATTCAGTAGGACTATCAGCTTTGTATCCACCTGACTTCTTCACAACGCAACTGATGGTCCCAACCCCATTTATAAGGCAAGAAATCCCACTTATTAAAAACACAGAAATATAGTGGCAAATCTGGGGGAGCTGCTCAACCCCTAACACTGTAGCGTGTTTTTCATTGGGGGGAGCAGCCCCACCGCATGTGGACCGCAGCAAACGACTATCCCCAGCAAAAAAAATTGCATACGGTGGAGGATGTCGGCGCGGTCCACATGCACCACAAAGGCATCCTACACAAAACGGAGCATTGTGCAGATGAAAATATAATCATATAAATCACAGAAGAAATGCACCAAACGGATATGCCACTGACTATACTGGCTAGTCATAAATGCAGATATTAAAAGCTGAGTCTTTTGCCAATATATTCCCGTCAGGAAGATATCGGAGCCCATCATGCACCACGTCACGGTTCTCAGCATGGCAAGGGGTCCTACCACTAAGCTACCTATGGTGTGAACTCCCACTTATTAAACCTGACAGGGGACACCTGTGAAGTGAAAACCATTTTAGGTGACTACCTTTTGAAGCTCATCAAGAGAATGCCAAGAGTGTGCAAAGCAGTAATCAAAGCAAAAGGTGGCTACTTTGAAGAACCTAGAATATGACATATTTTCAGTTGTTTCACACTTTTTTGTTATGTATATAATTCCACATGTGTTAATTCATAGTTTTGATGCATTCAGTGTGAATCTACAATTTTCATAGTCATAAAAATAAAGAAAACGCTTTGAATGAGAAGGTGTGTCCAAACCTTTGGTCTGTAATGTAATATATATATATATCTATATCTATCTAGAATCTAGATATCTATATATCTATAATATATATATATATATATATATATATATATATAGATAGATAGATAGATAGAGAGAGATAGAGAGAGAGACAGAGAGAGAGAAATAGATGTGCAGCACACAAATCAAAAATGGTGCAATTCCTTGAGACGGATCACGGATTTTGATCCAGCTGAGTATATCCAAAAAGAATCCAAGGCAGCACACTGGTTTCCGTGAAAAAAAAGGGTATTTTATTCACCCATGTGTAGACAGCAACGTTTCAGCTCTTTCTATGGAGCCTTTGTAAAGCCACGGAAACCAGTGTGCATCCTTGGATTCTTTTTGCGCATATATATATATATATATATATATATATATATATATGGTAAAGTGGTCAGCAGCACTCTGTAGGATGCCAGGTGCAAATCCACAAACTCTCCTGGACAAGGAACAGTGAAGTAGAAATGACGAAAAATGAGCAGAACTCTGAGTTGAGTGCTGCCCATTTTTTGTCATTATATATATATATTTTTAAATATAGATGATTAAAGTTTGGGGTCTTCACCCTTTCACGCTATTTTTGGAGTGCTGCCTCATTTTTTGGACGTGTTTATAGTGGAGGAGAAGCCTGCCTTCCTAGAGGAATTGCACCCTGTTCACACCATCTGACTGTGCTGCTGCTCTATTTGCATTTGTGTGTGTATGTACACTACGTGCAGAATTATTAGGCAAATGAGTATTTTGACCACATCATCCTCTTTATGCATGTTGTCTTACTCCAAGCTGTATAGGCTCGAAAGCCTACTACCAATTAAGCATATTAGGTGATGTGCATCTCTGTAATGAGAAGGGGTGTGGTCTAATGACATCAACACCCTATATCAGGTGTGCATAATTAATAGGCAACTTCCTTTCCTTTGGCAAAATGGGTCAAAAGAAGGACTTGACAGGCTCAGAAAAGTCAAAAATAGTGAAATATCTTGCAGAGGGATGCAGCACTCTTAAAATTGCAAAGCTTCTGAAGCGTGATCATCGAACAATCAAGCGTTTCATTCAAAATAGTCAACAGGGTCGCAAGAAGCGCGTGGAAAACCCAAGGCGCAAAATAACTGCCCATGAACTGAGAAAAGTCAAGCGTGCAGCTGCCAAGATGCCACTTGCCACCAGTTTGGCCATATTTCAGAGCTGCAACATCACTGGAGTGCCCAAAAGCACAAGGTGTGCAATACTCAGAGACATGGCCAAGGTAAGAAAGGCTGAAAGACGACCACCACTGAACAAGACACACAAGCTGAAACGTCAAGACTGGGCCAAGAAATATCTCAAGACTGATTTTTCTAAGGTTTTATGGACTGATGAAATGAGAGTGAGTCTTGATGGGCCAGATGGCTGGATTGGTAAAGGGCAGAGAGCTCCAGTCCGACTCAGACGCCAGCAAGGTGGAGGTGGAGTACTGGTTTGGGCTGGTATCATCAAAGATGAGCTTGTGGGGCCTTTTTGGGTTGAGGATGGAGTCAAGCTCAACTCCCAGTCCTACTGCCAGTTTCTGGAAGACACCTTCTTCAAGCAGTGGTACAGGAAGAAGTCTGCAAGGTAAGAAAAACATGATTTTCATGCAGGACAATGCTCCATCACACGCGTCCAAGTACTCCACAACGTGGCTGGCAAGAAAGGGTATAAAAGAAGAAAATCTAATGACATGGCCTCCTTGTTCACCTGATCTGAACCCCATTGAGAACCTGTGGTCCATCATCAAATGTGAGATTTACAAGGAGGGAAAACAGTACACCTCTCTGAACAGTGTCTGGGAGGCTGTGGTTGCTGCTGCACGCAATGTTGATGGTGAACAGATCAAAACACTGACAGAATCCATGGATGGCAGGCTTTTGAGTGTCCTTGCAAAGAAAGGTGGCTATATTGGTCACTGATTTGTTTTTGTTTTGTTTTTGAATGTCAGAAATGTATATTTGTGAATGTTGAGATGTTATATTGGTTTCACTGGTAAAAATAAATAATTGAAATGGGTATATATTAGTTTTTTGTTAAGTTGCCTAATAATTATGCACAGTAATAGTCACCTGCACACACAGATATCCCCCTAAAATAGCTAAGACTAAAAACAAACTAAAAACTACTTCCAAAAATATTCAGCTTTGATATTAATGAGTTTTTTGGGTTCATTGAGAACATGGTTGTTGTTCAATAATAAAATTAATCCTCAAAAATACAACTTGCCTAATAATTCTGCACTCCCTATATATATATATATATATATATATATATATATATATGTGTGTATACCGTATTTTTCGCCGTATAAGACGCGAAAAATACGGTATATATATATATATATATATATATATATAGATATAGATATATATCTATATATCTATCTATATCTATAATTATATATAGATCCATAAAGAGATTCAGGCAGCACTCCCTTTAGTGCAAATATAATGATGCAGGTGCACGCGGTGGTCCCTCGATATGGGACAAATTCAGTAGAGAAGGAAAGTCCGCAGCACTCCTTTAAGTAAAAAAGTGAAATTTATTCACACATGTCTGACATGTGTGAATAAATTTCACTTTTTTACTTAAAGGAGTGCTGCGGACTTTCCTTCTCTACTATAATTATATATATATATATATATATATATATATATATATATATTTTTTTTTTTATTTTTTTTATTTTTCTATTGATCTGTATCTCTATATACATATATAAATGATATATATAGATATATATTTATATAGTGATATAGATCGGTAAATATATCTCCATATACATAGATGGAGATATAAAAATGTTACAAATGTGAAAAAAGTGAAAATTTCTGAAGACTTTCTGAAGGCAATGTGTATGTGTATATGTATATATATATATATATATATATATATATATATATATATATATATATATATATACATACACACACACACACGAAACTCGAAAAAGTAGAATATCGTGAAAAGTTCATTTATTTCAGTAATGCAACTTAAAAGGTGAAACTAACATATGAGAGAGACTCATTACATGCAAAGCGAGATATTTCAAGCCTTTACCCTGGGTTCACACCTGAGCGTTCTGAAAGGAGCGCTCTGTATGCGCGATTGTACCGGCGTTTACAATCGCGCATACAGAGACAAGCGAACGCCCATTGTCGCGCGTTCCCGAAAGTCTATGTACGGGAACGCGCAACAAAACGCCCCAAAGAAGCTCAAGAACTTTTTTGAGCGTAGGGCGTTTTTCAGCGCTTTCAAACGCGCTGTAAAACGCTCAAGTGTGAACCAGGGCCATAGGGAAGCATTGGTTTTCATGTGTTGAGCGTTTTACAGCGCGTTTGAACACGCTGTAAAACGCTCAGGTGTGAACCCAGCGTTATTTGTTTTAATTTGGATGATTATGGCTTATAGCTTATGAAACCCCAAAGTCTCAATTTTGAGGTACCCTTTTCTCAGGGGGTATGAATTAATTAGCTGACTAGAGTCTGACACTTTGAGTCTAAAATATTGATCCTTTTCACAAATTTCTAATTTTAAGCTGCATTGATGCAATTCCTTTGAATTTGTGTTACGGAAATAAATGGACTTTTGCAAGATATTCTAATTTTTCGAGTTTCACCTGTGTATGCACACACACTACTCTCAAAATCTTTTTTTTTTTGCTTGTGGGTGAGATTTCAGGATGAACCTAAAATGTACTCTAATCTTTATAGGTGAATTTAATGTGACCTTCTCTAAACTTTTGAATGCACATGTCCAACTGTTCAATATTTCAGTACTTTTTGCACAAATTACTGTTCTCTCACAATGAGCTTAACGGCAAAAATCACAACAGGTGTTTGATCCATGAATCACCCAATAGATTTCCTGGTTCAATTAGAATTGGTGTTTAAACAGTCCTCATCATGCTGTTCACATTTTGACATCATGAGACCAAGACGACACTTTGCCATTGCGAAGCTTAAGCAGGATGTTCTCAGACATAAGTGGCCACTAAGCTTACAGTGTCAGTGTCATCAGTAGGTTGCAACAGATATACAGAGAGACTGGAAGAGTCACAGAAAGGCATAGAAGTGGACATCCTTTGGCCACATCCCACACCGATGACCGCTTTATTGTAAACAATGCCCTGCGGAACCGAATGATCAGTGCAACCCAACTAAAGGCAAATTTAAGGGATGTTCGATGCACCTAAGTGTCATGTCAGACCATTCAAAACCGTTTACATCAGCATGGTCTGCGTGCTAGATGACCTGCAAAGGTACCTGACCACACCAGGTGTGTCTACTCAATACAGAACTGTCCTACACTTTGTGAATGGTACAGTGACAAGCCCATACTACTTGAATAACATAATTAATCCAGTCACTGTGCCTCTGCATGAACAAAACATGCCTAATTTAATCTTCATGGATGATAACGCGTCAGCTCATCGAGGTCACATCATTAGGGAATGGCTGCTGGAGACTGGGGTACCTCAAATGGAGTGGCATTACATTCTCCAGACCTGAATCCAATTGAAAACCTATAGGATAAGCCATGTAGAGGCTCAAAACTCTGTACCCCGGAACCTCAGGGCTCCCCTTCAAGAAGAGTGGGGTGCCATGCCTCAGCAGACAATAAGTTGACTTGTGAACAGCATGAGACTTCGTTGTCAAGCTGTAAGTGATGCTCAAGGCCACATGACAAGTTATTGAGAAATGTATATTTTTGTGGGGGTATACCCACCATTCTTGTTGCTTTTTGTTTCAATATTTGAGATGAGGAAATCACCATTGCACGCTTAAAGATGACCTGACACCACTTCTGACATGCCTGTTTTATTAGCTAAATGCATTCCTCATGTAATAAAAATTCTGGAGCATCTATTCATATGGCTCTATGTTGTGCCATTCCTGTATTATTTCAACTAGAAGTTATGAATGAATAGCTAGCAGTCTTCAGAAAGGGTACAGGGGGGGGGGGGGGGTGTTGCTTCACAGTCTGACTCTATCCAGTCAGCACTGCCATTGTCAGACTGTGCAGAGACCACCTACAATATAGAGCCATAAGAATAGATGCTCCAGAATTGTTATTACATGGCAAATGCATGTAGTTATTAAAACAGACATGTCAGGAGTGGTGACAGGTCCTCTTTAACCACCTGTTTTGCCCCAGTCCAGCTCCCGCAGTGGAAAAAAGTAGCTAACTGGAGGGGGAGGGCTGCTTTAGATGCTGCTATCTCCTGAATGGTAGCAGCTAGAAACATGCTCTCGAAAAAAGGGGGATCTGCCCCGAAACGCTTTAGGGCCCCTCAAAATGCCAGGGCAGTATAAATACCCCACATGTGACCCTATTTTGGAAAGAAGACACCCCAAGGTATTCTGTGAGGGGCATGGCGAGTTCATAGAAGTTTTTTTTGTTTTGTTTTTTGGCACAAGTTAGCGGAAAATTATATATATATTTTTTCTTACAAAGTCTCATATTCCACTAACTTGTGACAAAAAATAAAATTTTACATGAACTCTCCATGCCCCTCACGGAATACCTTGGGTGTCTTCTTTCCAAAATGGGGTCACATGTGGGGTATTGATACTGCCCTGGCATTTTAGGGGCTTTAAAGCGTGAGAAGAATCCAAATGTCTAAAAATGCCCTCCTAAAAGGTACTCATTGGAATTTGGGCCCCTTTGCGTACCTAGGCTGCAAAAAAGTGTCACAGATCTGGTATCGCCGTACTCAGGAGAAGTAGGGCAATGTGGTTTGGGGTGTATTTTTACATATACCCATGTATATTAACAAAACAGCGTCTAATATACTTTTTTAGGGTTAAAAAAAAAAAAAAAATCGCAGCTACAGCCTGCCAGCGAATGATCGCTGCTGGCAGGCTGTAGATTAACTTCTCAGCCGCGCGTCGCTGCGCATGTTCACGCAAAATCTCGTCTCTCGCGGGATGACGCGCCGATGCGTCCATGAGGAATAACCCCGCCGCCCGCAGGATGCATCCCTGTGTTAGGCGGTCGGGAGAAGGTTAAACACTTGTACATAGTAGGAAAGTTAGTTTGTCAGACGGATAAAGCTCCATATCTGTGGTACACTTAGAGATGAAAAGGCATTACCTTATCTGATGATGAAACACCTATATGAAGTTTTCAAGGCATGAAAGGAAACCAGTATTACACAGATGTGTCTTACTTTTAATAGATACCCCTTCACATCCTGTTTATGCTAACTTCCAAGCGATACACTTGAATATAAAAAAATAAAATAAAAAAGTACTCAAATACATTTCTCTGGGTTTCTGTTATAATTGTATCTACTTTTAACCTTATTTATGTCACATATGCATTTTAGGAGCATGTTCTAGCACACAATTCTTTCCTCAGTAGAACACATATACTCCATCTCAACTTTTTTCTTTTCTTATGTAATAGTGAATATGTGATGTATGCAAAATGTTTTATATTTGTATATGTTACATATACATTTGAACGCCTTTTTGGTAGAAAAGAAAACATAGGTGAAATAAATACAGAAGCATTATAATGGCATACTTTTGCTCATGTGTGTAGCATGTCAAACATATATGCCAAATATAGACTCATGTCATGTGAAAGGGGCCCTACAGACATGTGACCTTAAAGGCTATGAACACGATTTGCGGTCTGCAAAAAACGGATCGGCAAAATATACAGATGACATCTGTGTGCATTCCGTATTTTGTGGAACGGAAAAGCTGGCCCCTAATAGAACAGTACTATCCTTGTCCGTTATACAGACAATAGGAAAAGCTCTATCTCTTAGCGGAACGGATATACGGGAATGGTTCCGCATACGGACCGCAAACGGAACGGAAATAAAATATGTTTGTGTGCAAGAGGCCTTATACCTTATGTCAGTGAAGCCTCCAGTCCTGGTTTTGGCTCATGATCACTGATGGAAATCACTGACCAAAACACTGACGTGTGAATAAGGCTTTATGCATAGGATCCCATAGAAACAGTTTTTTTACTGCATCCTGTAAAAAAAATTATCCTGTTGCATCAGTTTTCATCTGTTTGAGCCATTTCCGTCTGAGATCAGTTTTTTAGATGGGGGAAAAAAAAAGTATTTTTCTCGCTCTTCTTCTGACGAATTAGAAGAACGGAAAGCTAAACGGTGATGTGAACTCAGCCTACAGCCTCATGCACACAAACGCATTTATTTTGCGGTCTGCAAGACACAGATCGACAGAAATTACGGATGACATCCGCGTGCATTATGTATTTTGTGGAACGAAACAGCTGGCCCCTAAAGGAACAGTACTAATCTTGTCCTTAATGTGAACAATAATAGGACATGTTCTGTTTTTTTCCGGAATGGACATACGGAAACAGAATGCACATAGTGTAAACCTGAAGGCTGCAGACAGCAAACATATGAATATTTTTAATAAAGACCAATTAGAAAAATGCTTTTTAGCCCAAAATATGTACAAAGCAATAAGAAAGTCGCTTCTAAAGGTGTCCATAGCCTTTAAAGGTGTCGTCCAGGATTTAACAATTTTCTCTCTATCAACTATAATTGAAACTAATAAGACATTCTGTAATTTACTATACATACCATTTGACTCTGTTTAGCCGATTCTCATGTTGCTCATATTACCCCATCTGCTTAGCTGATTCTCATGTTGCTCACAGGACACTCTGGCAACCCCCTACTTTCACCATTATCACATCCACAGAGCTGTATTTTCTAGCCCTCTGAGACAATGGGAGCGGCCTCTGTAGTCCTGATTTAAATGGGCATTTTGTGGGCATTCCTCAGATCCCCTGCCACTGCCTGCTGTACCACAGAACCAATTCACAGGCCAGCATGTGCTCAATAAGCATCAGAGCTCCAGAGTGCACTGTGCTATTGTCCATTTGAGAGCTCTGATGAAGGAGGACGCTAGTCGCACATGCGTCTGCCCTGTGGAAAGATTATGTGGCACAGCAGACAGTGGACATGGTCATGTCGCCAACATGGGAATCGGCTAATCAGAGCCAAGACAGTAATTATTTTAAATGACAGAAATCCTTATTATCACACGTGTAGGTGATTGAGAGCAACTTGTTAATCTTGGACAAATCCTTCAACGGTCTAATGGATATTATACAAATAGGTCAGTACAGTACAGCTACCTACCTTATATTACAAAGGAGAAAGTAGAAAATTAATGATTTCACTCACAATCATTATTGTCTAACTGCATCACTAATGTTATAGTTGATGATAAAAGATGATGACTCACCGGGTTTTAGTTGAATTGGCTCTTGCTCTCCTTTGGATCCATAATAGTGAAGCACATCTCCATTTGTGTTGCTAAATAAAAAAAAGTAAGATATAATGTTTCTTATATCAGAACTCTAAAAAGAAGAAGATCGCAGACCATGTCACCTGTGTGATAGTATTCTGGACTAGAGAATGTTTCCAATTTACCAGAAGGGATAATTCAATGGCATTTTGTCTATAATAGAATCGGTCACTCTAGTAAATTTTTTGGAAAGGATAGATCTGACCAGAAATTACCGATTCATGTTGGTATCCAAAGTTGGGGTAAAAGAGTAAAAGAAAAAGAACACAAAGGCCTATTTTTAGTCTGTATGAATCACTAATATATTCATACCTTGCTAAAAATATGTGCATATTAAATGACCAGTTACTTTTTGTATGTTTTTTTTTTTTAAATATAAAATAAACAGATTGCGAGCTATTAGACAGAGAGAAGATTGACGAGCTTGGATCCAACCCATATCTGTGATGTACCTGGCTTCTTTCTCGCCATACAGTGATCACTGTGTAGTTTTATAGAATTTGGAACATGACTGTAGAGTTTATCTACAGATTTAAAGGAGAACTACTCTAACATCTGCAAACACAAGCAGCATGAGACTCAAGGTCAATTAACATATTCCTTTAACTCCTTCAAAGGGTTCATGCAAAATATTATATCAGAAATATTGTAGAAAAATGAAAATCAAAGAAATTTTTTTCCATGTCAGACACTGTGCATAGCAGTAAGGCTGTGCCAGATTACTCATATTATTGGAGGCTGTGTATCATACTGTATGTATGTGTATACACTAGTTTGTGCCTAGGAATATATTTGGACATTGATCCACATTCCCCCACAAAATTACTGCACTGACCCTCAGTATTAGAAGGGCAGCTGGGAGAGGTGGTGACTTCATTGGAGACTGTGAGCAGCGGAGCATGCATAAATGTATTTTATAAAGAAATCAAACCTGAATTTGTGGCACGCGCAACATTCATTAATGAATCTGGGTTCAGATTCGTTATGAAATACATTTATGCATATGCTGCTTCTCAAAGTAGCGGTGCATGTGCAAGACTAATGAAGTCTTGCCTTAATGGTGGCCATCTTTTCACAGACTCATTGGAGGAAATTCAACTTCGCAAATAACCAACTTCGCCTCATCGAAGACGGATCTCCGTACAGCATTAAAACTATTTATTTTAGCTAAGCAACTTCAGATGTAGCATCTGAAGCTCGCTTCGCTCAACTATACTGTATATAATATACAGTACAGACCAAAAGTTTGGACACACCTCAGTCAAAGAGTTTTCTTTATTTTCATGACTATGAAAATTGTAGATTCACACTGAATGCATCAAAACTATGAATTAACACATGTGGAATTATATACATAACAAAAAAGTGTGAAACAACTGAAAATATGTCATATTCTAGGTTCTTCAAAGTAGCCACCTTTTGCTTTGATTACTGCTTTGCACACTCTTGGCATTCTCTTGATGAGC
This sequence comes from Bufo gargarizans, assembly GCF_014858855.1. Taxonomy (NCBI): domain Eukaryota; kingdom Metazoa; phylum Chordata; class Amphibia; order Anura; family Bufonidae; genus Bufo; species Bufo gargarizans. The sequence goes on along the minus strand of NC_058080.1, from coordinate 548,417,459 downwards.
TTCAAGAGGTAGTCACCTGAAATGGTCTTCCAACAGTCTTGAAGGAGTTCCCAGAGATGCTTAGCACTTGTTGGCCCTTTTGCCTTCACTCTGCGGTCCAGCTCACCCCAAACCATCTCGATTGGGTTCAGATCCGGTGACTGTGGAGGCCAGGTCATCTGGCGCAGCACCCCATCACTCTCCTTCATGGTCAAATAGCCCTTACACAGCCTGGAGGTGTGTTTGGAGTCATTGTCCTGTTGAAAAATAAATGATGGTCCAACTAAACACAAACCGGATGGAATAGCATGCCGCTGCAAGATGCTGTGGTAGCCATGCTGGTTCAGTATGCCTTCAATTTTGAATAAATCCCCAACAGTGTCAACAGCAAAGCACCCCCACACCATCACACCTCCTCCTCCATGCTTCACGGTGGGAACCAGGCATGTAGAGTCCATCTGTTCACCCTTTCTGCGTCGCACAAAGACACGGTGGTTGGAACCAAAGATCTTAAATTTGGACTCATCAGACCAAAGCACAGATTTCCACTGGTCTAATGTCCATTCCTTGTGTTCTTTAGCCCAAAAAAGTCTCTTCTGCTTGTTGCCTGTCCTTAGCAGTGGTTTCCTATCAGATATTCTACCATGAAGACCTGATTCACACAGTCTCCTCTTAACAGTTGTTCTAGAGATGTGTCTGCTGCTAGAACTCTGCGTGGCATTGACCTGGTCTCTAATCTGAGCTGCTGTTATCCTGCGATTTCTGAGGCTGGTGACTCGGATGAACTTATCCTCCGCAGCAGAGGTGACTCTTGGTCTTCCTTTCCTGGGGCGGTCCGCATGTGAGCCAGTTTCTTTGTAGCGCTTGATGGTTTTTGTGACTGCACTTGGGGACACTTTTAAAGTTTTCCCAATTTTTCGGACTGACTGACCTTCATTTCTTAAAGTAATGATGGCCACTCGTTTTTCTTTACTTAGCTGCTTTTTTTCTTGCCATAATACAAATTCTAACAGTCTATTCAGTAGGACTATCAGCTGTGTGTCCACCTGACTTCTCCACAACGCAACTGATGGTCCCAACCCCATTTATAAAGGCAAGAAATCCCACTTATTAAACCTGACAGGGCACACCTGTGAAGTGAAAAACATTTCAGGTGACTACCTCTTGAAGGTCATCAAGAGAATGCCAAGAGTGTGCAAAGCAGTAATCAAAGCAAAAGGTGGCTACTTTGAAGAACCTAGAATATGACATATTTTCAGTTGTTTCACACTTTTTTGTTATGTAAATAATTCCACATGTGTTAATTCATAGTTTTGATGCCTTCAGTGTGAATCTACAATTTTCATAGTCATGAAAATAAAGAAAACTCTTTGAATGAGAAGGTGTGTCCAAACTTTTGGTCTGTACTGTATACTCTACGTGCAGAATTATTAGGCAAATGAGTATTTTGACCACATCATCCTCTTTATGCATGTTGTCTTACTCCAAGCTGTATAGGCTCGAAAGCCTACTACCAATTAAGCATATTAGGTGATGTGCATCTCTGTAATGAGAAGGGGTGTGGTCTAATGACATCAACACCCTATATCAGGTGTGCATAATTATTAGGCAACTTCCTTTCCTTTGGCAAAATGGGTCAAAAGAAGGACTTGACAGGCTCAGAAAAGGCAAAAATAGTGAGATATCTTGCAGAGGGATGCAGCACTCTTAAAATTGCAAAGCTTCTGAAGCGTGATCATCGAACAATCAAGCGTTTCATTCAAAATAGTCAACAGGGTCGCAAGAAGCGTGTGGAAAAACCAAGGCGCAAAATAACTGCCCATGAACTGCGAAAAGTCAAGCGTGCAGCTGCCAAGATGCCACTTGCCACCAGTTTGGCCATATTTCAGAGCTGCAACATCACTGGAGTGCCCAAAAGCACAAGGTGTGCAATACTCAGAGACATGGCCAAGGTAAGAAAGGCTGAAAGACGACCACCACTGAACAAGACACACAAGCTGAAACGTCAAGACTGGGCCAAGAAATATCTCAAGACTGATTTTTCTAAGGTTTTATGGACTGATGAAATGAGAGTGAGTCTTGATGGGCCAGATGGCTGGATTGGTAAAGGGCAGAGAGCTCCAGTCCGACTCAGACGCCAGCAAGGTGGAGGTGGAGTACTGGTTTGGGCTGGTATCATCAAAGATGAGCTTGTGGGGCCTTTTTGGGTTGAGGATGGAGTCAAGCTCAACTCCCAGTCCTACTGCCAGTTTCTGGAAGACACCTTCTTCAAGCAGTGGTACAGGAAGAAGTCTGCAAGGTAAGAAAAACATGAATTTCATGCAGGACAATGCTCCATCACACGCGTCCAAGTACTCCACAACGTGGCTGGCAAGAAAGGGTATAAAAGAAGAAAATCTAATGACATGGCCTCCTTGTTCACCTGATCTGAACTCCATTGAGAACCTGTGGTCCATCATCAAATGTGAGATTTACAAGGAGGGAAAACAGTACACCTCTCTGAACAGTGTCTGGGAGGCTGTGGTTGCTGCTGCACGCAATGTTGATGGTGAACAGATCAAAACACTGACAGAATCCATGGATGGCAGGCTTTTGAGTGTCCTTGCAAAGAAAGGTGGCTATATTGGTCACTGATTTGTTTTTGAATGTCAGAAATGTATATTTGTGAATGTTGAGATGTTATATTGGTTTCACTGGTAAAAATAAATAATTGAAATGGGTATATATTAGTTTTTTGTTAAGTTGCCTAATAATTATGTACAGTAATAGTCACCTGCACACACAGATATCCCCCTAAAATAGCTAAAACTAAAAACAAACTAAAAACTACTTCCAAAAATATTCAGCTTTGAGATTAATGAGTTTTTTGGGTTCATTGAGAACATGGTTGTTGTTCAATAATAAAATTAATCCTCAAAAATACAACTTGCCTAATAATTCTGCACTCCCTGTATGTGAACACACAGCATCTATTATATCTGGTACCTCATGTATCAGTACACTGCTGGTTATATTATACATCTATACAGACTGCCTGTATTATCCAGTATAATAGATGCAGTGTGTACAGATATATGAAGTGCGAAGTATAATAGATGCAGTGTGCTCAGATATATACCGTATATTGCCGGGGTCAATTGCGGCAGGGCCGGTGCAGTCACTGTACTCCGGCCCCGCAGCTCCAGTGCTGCACTATACAAATATAAAATGTCTCATTCAATTAAAAGTGGTTAAACATGTCCCCCTACTTTTAATATTACCGTACACCCTAACAGCTTCTGTAGAATGCAGGCAGGCTGGGCGGGCGGCAGCGCAACTCCCTGATGTCACGTGCCTGCGCCGCCTACTTTATGAATGAAGCAGGCGGCGCAGGCACGTGACGTCAGTGAGTGATGCGCCGGCCGCCCGGCCTGCCTGCGTTGTACAGAAGCTAGGAGGAGTGAGGGGGCATGTTTAATCACTTTTAATTGAATGAGACACTTTATATTTGTATACTGCAGCACTGGAGCGGGGGAAATCTGTGGATGACAGTTTTATGGGGACATCTGTAAATGGCACTGTTAAGGGGTGGGGGGGGGGGTCTGTGGATGGCACTATTATGAGGTGGGGGGGGGGGGGTCTGTGGATGGCACTGTTATGGGGTGGGGGGGTCTGTGGATGGCACATATATAACAGTGCCATCCACAGATCCCCCATAACAGTGCCATCCACAGATCCCCCATAACAGTGCCATCCACAGATCCCCCATAACAGTGCCATCCACAGATCCCCCATAACAGTGCCATCCACAGATTCCCCATAACAGTGCCATCCACAGATTCCCCATAACAGTGCCATCCACAGATCCCCCATAACAGTGCCATCCACAGATCCCCCATAACAGTGCCATCCACAGATCCCCCATAACAGTGCCATCCACAGATCCCCCATAACAGTGCCATCCACAGACCACCATTAGTTCCAAACCCACCACAAGCACACCTTTTGGTTAAAAATATATATTATTTCTTATTTTCCTCCTCAAAAACCTAGGTGCGTCTTATGGGCCGGTGCGTCTTATAGGGCGAAAAATATGGTAGTATAGTCAACAGTGTACTGATATGGGAGGTACAAGGTATAATTGATACGGTATGTACAGGTATATAGTATACAAAGCAATGCATTGATATGTGAGGAACGAGATAGAAATTAAACCTTGTACCTCACATTATCAGTACACTGCTGTATATACTATATATCCTGTAAGAAGATACCTGGAATCATCGTGGATGGAAGGTATGTGTCACCGAGGTTTCTGGCCTCGGTGAAGTAAGAGCCGGTATTTTGTGTGTCATCAGCAGCTATTGCTAATTGAGACCTTGAGATTTAGCATGGCTGTCATAGCTGATCTGGGACGGCTCTTACTGGGAGTAGTCAAAGTGCTGAGTGGATGACTACTCCCCATGTTCCAGGCCGGGTTTTGCCAGGCATAAAAAACAGCCAGCACTGCCAGGAGTCAGTGTGCTGTGAACTGAGGGCTGTGCTGGGATTTGAGGTTTGAGCCGGGCTGGAGGACTCTGGCCCCTCTAAAGGCAAACAGGCCGCCTATGGACTTGATGAGGCTGAACTGCTAACACCCAGGAGAAAAGGTGACTTTCATTGTTTATGGACTTTCCTTGTGTGTGAACAAACACCAAGCTACCTGCGTTTTGTGATAAACCTTATACACCAATGTGTGAATAAACACCGCTGTTTAGAACTGTGTACTTTGCCTCTATACTGCATCCACTAGTCCTAACTACCAGAGCGAATCCCCCACAATCTGTACACACTGCATGTATTATACCTCTTACTATCTCCCTCCATCGCCAGCCTCACTGCTCCTTCATGGGTGTATTTATTTGGCACTGATGGCCAGATATTTTGTGCAGTAATGTTGTAGTTATATGGTAAAGTAGGGTAGGTATTTTGGGATCCACGCAGGTATCAGACGCTGCTGGGGAGCTGTTTTGAGCTTTATCGTGGTATGCGTTGCTGTTGGGGACAGGTTCCCTTTAATGGTCAATTTTGGGGTATGAATTTATTTATGCTACTAAAGAAGGTTTAAAGGTGTCAACAGCAAACTGCAGTCATCAGGAGAATCCGTCATGGCGGTCTCATGCGAATGGAGAAACAAAGACAAAATCAGAGGAGAAGTCACTGGATTTATAGATCTTGCGATTTGTCTGTCATAGTAAATCTGTATATTGCCCATGAGATACCAATTCAAGAGCATCTTTATTTCGAATTCTATTTTGGTATGTTCCTCTGTTACTCTTCCTGGAAAATTTAAATAAGGCCTGGCCTACATGAAGAATTTTTGTGATGCAACTAGCCAATAGAATTGTTCTGCATCACCATGTTAATAGCAGTAGCCCTCTACCAATCAAATTGGTCGGCATTACCATGTTACTAGCAGTAGCTACCCACCAATAGAATTGCTCGGCATCACCATGGTAATATCAGTAGCAAACCACCAACAGAATTGCTTGGCATCACCATGGTAATATCAGTAGCCATCCACCAATAGAATTGCTTGGTTTGAATTTTGAAAAAAAAAGTCGGTTGCCTCCAGTCAGTTGTTCCTCAGTGAGCAGTGAAGATGGACGTCTCCCGACTCTGCCCAGTGCAGCAGGATCATTGCGTCATGTCATTTTGGCTCTAAGATAAGTTATCTATATCTAAGTAAAGTTACTGTTTATTATATTACATAGTAGATATTAAAGAGCATCGGTCAGCATGACCAACCCAACTAAGCCAGGCGCCTGGTAGGGTTGATCATGCTGATTAATGCGATGGCTTTCTTTTGTCTGTATGTTGAACAGCTGCAGAAATAACGGTTTTATTTATATGTAAATGATCGAGTTTGAGCCCCAGGATGCGGCTGGAGTGCTTGGAGCACCACTATTGTAACGCCCCGATGCTCTGCACACTCCTTGATTGACAGGGCTAGACTCATTATTATATTGAGATACTATACTATATGTATATATGTGTGCATGCATATAAACCCACAGGAATACATCCACATTGCTTTTGTATATATATATATAGATGGTATACATACAGTAGTATGGACGAGTATTGCTTTTCCGTGCTGTAATTGCCAGGCTGTAGGCAGTGTATGTGACGCTATGACACATGTGTGACTTCTTTCCTGACACCTGTACATAATACTCCCCATATATAGTCCAAGCTCTGTTTCTCAGTGTGAAAGCAAAGTTTGTCACAGATATGAGAAGCAGGATTGCATCTGATGCTTCGGCCCTCAGCATGTTTGATGTCTCGCCCTGTCAATCATGGGGACGTATGTAGAACAGAGGGGCGTTACCACCATGTACGTTATGTTTGGTCTGTATAGTGCTTGTTTATGTTTAGTGTAGTCTATACAGTGGTTGTACAGGGCAAGGGTAGACTATATAGTGCTTGTAATAGGGTACGTGTAGTCTAAATAGTAAATGTAAGGGTGAGTAGTCTATACAGTTTGTGCATAGAGTAAGTGTAGTTTATATAGTGGTGTGTGTGTGTGTGTGTGTAGGCTAACTAATCTATATATATTGTGTGTATAGGGTGAGTCTAGAGCACAGTGTTTGTACAGGATTATTGTAGTGTATATAGTGTTTGTATAGGGTAAGTAATCTATATTAGTGGTTGCATAGGGCAAGTGTACAGTTTTTAGCAGGGATGCTCAATTTGCAACCCTCCAGATGTTGCAAAACTACAGCTCCCAGCATGCCCTAATAGCTGTAAGTTGTATTTTTGCAACAGCTGGATGGCAGCAGGTTGGGCATGCCTGGTTTAAAGTGTTTGGATAGGGTGTGTGAAGTCTATATAGTGTTTGTATACAGTAAGTATATCCTATGTAGTCTGTTAATAGGGCAAGTTACTGTATATAATGATTGTAAAGGGTAACTGTAAACTATATAGTGCGTATATAAGTGTAGTGTATATAATGATTGCATATGGTAACTGTAGTCTACATTGGGTAAGTTCTATATACTGTGTGATTAGATTAATTTACTATATAGTGATTGTATAGGTTAACTGTAATCTATATAGTATGCATAGGGTACGTGTAGTCTAGCGTTTGTACAAGTTAAGTGTAGTGTATATAGTGGTTGTTTAGGGTAAGTGTAGTCTATATAGTTTACATATAGTCTATATAGCGTGTGAATAAAGTAAGTAGTCTATAAAGTATTGATATACAGTAAGTGTAGTCTATATAATGTGCGTACAGGGTAATTGTAATCTATATAGTGTATGTATAGAGTAAGTGTTGCCTATATACTGTTTGTATACTGTAAGTATATTATATATAGTTTGTGAATAGGGTAATTTACTGTATATAATGATTGTAAAGGGTAACTGTAGTCTATATCGTGTATATAGGGTAAGTGTAGTGCATATAGTGTTTGTATATGGTACCTGTAGTTTATATAGTGTTTGTTTATGGTAAGTATATTCTATACAGTTTGTAAAAAGGTAAGTTACTGTATATAGTGATGTATAGAATAACTAATCTACAGTGTGTATAGGGTAAGTGTAATCTATATATTGTATACATAGGGTAAGTATAGTCTATATAGTGTGTGGATAAAGTAAGTGTAGTCTATAAAGTGTTGGTATACGGTAAGTGTGGTCTATATAGTGTTTCTGTATGGTATGTATATTCTATATAGTGTGTGAATAGGATAAGTTACTGTATATAGTGATTGTATAGGATAACTAATAGACAGTGTGTATAAGGTAAGTGTAGTCTACATAGTGTCTGTACAAGGTAAGTGTAGTCTATGTAGTGGTTGTTTAGGGTAAGTGTAGTCTATATATTGTATATATAGGGTAAGTACAGTCTATATAGTGTGGATGAGGTAAGTAAGTGTATTCTATATAATGGTTGCTTACGGTAATTGTAGTCTATATAGTGTATGTGTATATATAGGGTAAGTATAGTCTATATAGTTATCTATAGTGGATAAGCTAAGTGTAGTCTATAAACTATATATATATATATATATATATATATACACACACATACGGTAAGTGTAGTCTATATAGTGTGCATACAGGATAATTGTAATCTATATAGTGTATGTATAGAGTAAGTGTAGTTTATATATTGTTTGTATATTATATATAGTCTGTGAAAAGGGTAAGTTACTATATATAATGATTGTAAAGGGTAACTGTAATCCATATAGTGTGTAAAATGTAAGTGTAATGTATATAGCGTTTGCATATGGTAAGTATATTCTATACAGTTTGTGAAAAGCTAAGTTACTGTATGGTGACTGTATAGGATAACTACTCTACAGTGTGTATAGGGCAAGTGTAATCTATATATTGTATGCATAGGGTAAGTATAGTCTATATAGTGTGTGGATAAGGTAAGTGTAGTCTATATGTGTTGGTATACTGTAAGTGTAGTCTATATAGTGTGTTTATAGGGTAAGTTATCTATATAGTGTTTGTATACAGTAAGTATATCCTATATAGTCTGTGAATAGGGAAAGTTACTGTATATAATGATTGTAAAGGGTAACTGTAAACTATATAGTGTGTATATAAGTGTAGTGTATATAATGATTGTATATGGTAACTGTAGTCTACACAGGGTAAGTTCTATATAGTGTGTGATTAGATTAAGTTACTATATATAGTGATTGTATAGGTTAACTGTAATCTATATAGTATGCATAGGGTACGTGTAGTCTAGTGTTTGTACAGGTTAAGTGTTGTCTATATAGTGGTTGTTTAGGGTAAGTGTAGTCTATATAGTTTATATATGGTCTATATAGCGTGTATATAAAGTAAGTGTAGTCTATAAAGTGTTGATATACAGTAAGTGTAGTCTATATAGTGTGCGTACAGGGTAATTGTAATCTATATAGTGTATGTATAGAGTAAGTGTTGCCTATATACTGTTTGTATATAGTAAGTATATTATATATAGTTTGTGCATAGGGTAAGTTACTGTATATAATGATTGTAAAGGGTAACTGTAGTCCATATAGTGTATATAGGGTAAGTGTAGTGTATATAGTGTTTGTTTATGGTAAGTATATTCTATACAGTTTGTAAAGAGGTAAGTTACTGTATATAGTGATGTATAGAATAACTAATCTACGGTGTGTATAGGGTAAGTGTAATCTATATATTGTATACATAGGGTAAGTATAGTCTATATAGTGTGTGGATAAAGTAAGTGTAGTCTATAAAGTGTTGGTATACGGTAAGTGTGGTCTATATAGTGTTTCTGTAGGGTATGTATAGTCTATATAGTGTGTGAATAGGATAAGTTACTGTATATAGTGATTATATAGGATAACTGTAATCGACAGTGTGTATAAGGTAAGTGTAGTCTACAAAGTGGTTGTTTAGGGTAAGTGTAGTCTATATAGTGTATATATAGGGTAAGTACAGTCTCTATAGTGTGGATGAGGTAAGTGTAGTATATGGTAAGTGTAGTCTATATAGTGGTTGCTTACGGTAAGTGTAGTCTATATAGTGTGTGGATAAGGTAAGTGTAGTCTATAAACTGTATATATACATACACACGGTATGTGTAGTCTATATAGTGTGCGTACAGGATAACTGTAATCTATATAGTGTATGTATAGAGTAAGTGTAGTCTATATATTGTTTGCATACCATAAGTATATTATATATAGTCTGTGAAAAGGGTAAGTTACTGTACATAATGATTGTAAAGGGTAACTGTAGTCCATATAGTGTGTAAAATGTAAGTGTAATGTATATAGTGTTTGCATATGGTAAGTATATTCTATACAGTTTGTGAAAAGCTAAGTGACTGTATAGGATAACTGTAATCTACAGTGTGTATAGGATAGGGTAAGTGTAATCTATATATTGTATACATAGGGTAAGTATGTCGTCTATATATAGTGTGCGGATAAGTGTAGTCTATAAAGTGTTGGTATACTGTAAGTGTAGTCTATATAGTGTGTTTATAGGGTAAGTGTGATCTATATAGTGTTTCTATATGGTAAGTATATTATATATAGTGTGTGAATAGGGTAAGTTACTGTATATAGTGATTGTATAGGATAACTAATCAATAGTGTATAGGGTAAATGTAATCTGGTGTTTGTATAGGTTAAGTGTAGTCTATGTAGTGTTTATAGGGTAAGCGTTATCTATATAGTGTAAGTATATTCTATATAGTGTTTCTATATGGTATGTATATTCTATACAGTGTTTGTATAGGGCAAGTGTAGTCTATATGTTTGTACAGATTAAGTGTAGTCTATGTAGTGGTTTTTTAGAGCAAGTGTAGTCTATATGGTGTATGTATATACAGGGTAAGTATGGTCTATATAGTGTGTGGATAAATTAAGTGTAGTCTATAAAGTGTTGGTATACGCTAAGTGTAGTCTATGTAGTGTGCGTATAGGGTAAGTATAATCTATGTGTACTGTGTGACTAAAAATTACTGTATAACGTTATCATACAGGGTACGTGTAATCTATATAGTGGTTGTTTAGGGTAAGTGTAGTCTATATAATCTGTGGATAAAGTGAATTTGAATATGGTCTATATAGTGTGCATATAAGGTGAGTATAATCTATATAGTGCATGTATAGAGTAAGTGTAGTGTATATAGTGATTTTTTTCCCCTTCTGATGGGGGGGGGGAGGGGGGTGTCAAAAATGACTCTGAGGAGTGATTAGATCAGTAAGTATTTATGCAACCGCTCAAAACTATGGCTTTAAGGCTGGGTTCACACCTGAGCGTTTTACAGCGCGTTCCTACGCGCTGTAAAACGCTCAACAAGGAGAAACCAATGATTCCCTATGGGAATGGTTCACACTTGGGCGTTTTACAGCGCGTACGATCGCGCTGTAAAACGCCCGACGCTCCAAAAAGTACATGAGCGACTTTTGGGGCGTTTGTGGCCATAGGACACTGTAGTGAATCACACAAACGCGCGTCAAACGCGCATTTACTATTACAAAAACGCGCATAAAAATGCGCGTCAAAAACGCGCGTTTGCGCAACGCTCAAGTGTGAACCCAGCCTCAGAGATATTTGGAGTTCCCCTGGGTCTTCCTTAGGCCTCATGCACACGACAGTTTTTTTTCACGGCCCGCAAAAACGGGGTCCGTGATCCGTGACCGTTTTTTCGTCCGTGGGTCTTCCTTGATTTTTGGAGGATCCACGGACATGAAAAAAAAGTCGTTTTGGCGTCCGCCTGGCCGTGCGGAGCCAAACGGATCCGTCCTGAATTACAATGGGGACACAATGGGGACGGATCCGTTTGACGTTGACACAATATGGTGCAATTGCAAACGGATCCGTCCTCATTGACTTTCAATGTAAAGTCAGGAGTCCCTTTACTTTCACACTTGTGTTCATATAATGCAGACGGTGGCTCCGTTCAGAGCGGATCCGTCTGCATTATATTGTTAAAACATTTCTAAAATAGCCTCAGACGGATCCGTCCAGACTTTACATTGAAAGTCAATGGGGGACGGATCCGTTTGAAAATTGAGCCACAGTGTGTCATCTTCAAACGGATCCGTCCCCATTGACTTACATTATAAGTCTGGACGGATCCGCTTGCCTCCGCACGGCCAGGCGGACACCCGAACATAACATGAAGCGTCCCCATCACCATGGGAACTCCTCTATGTTAGAATATACTGTCGGATATGAGCTACATCGTGAAACTCATTTCCGACAGTATATTCTAACACAGAGGCGTTCCCATGGTGATGGGGACGCTTCAGGTTAGAATACACTGAAAAACTGTGTACATGACTGCCCCCTGCTGCCTGGCAGCACCCGATCTCTTACAGGGGGCCGTGATCAGCACAATTAACTCCTCAGGTGCCGCACTGTAAGAGATCAGGGCTGCCACCAATGGTTGTTACTACTATAGGGAGAGGGGGGGCCGATTGTGGGCGCACACTGTGCCACCAACGATTTTTAACTATAGAGGGAGGAAGGGGGGGGGGGCGATGGTGGGCGCACACTGTGCCACCAACGATTTTTAACTATAGAGGGAGGAAGGGGGGGGGGGGATGGTGGGCGCACACTGTGCCACCAACGATATTCAAACTGGGGAGGGGGGGGGGGGGGGGGTCTGCCCCCTGCTGCCGGGCAGCCCTGATCTCTTACAGGGGAATATGATAGTACAATTAACCCCTTTAGGTGCCGCACCTGAAGGGGTTAATTGTGCTATCATATCCCACTGTAAGAGATCGGGTGCTGCCAGGCAGCAGGGGGCAGTCTTGTACAAAGTTTGCAGTGTATTCTAACTAGAAGCGTCCCCATCACCATGGGAACGCTTCTGTGTTAGAATATACTGTCGGAAATGAGTTTTCACGAAGTGAAAACTTAGATCAGAAAAAGCTTTTATGCAGACGGATCTTCGGATCCGTCTGTATGAAAGCAACCTACGGCCACGGATCACGGACACGGATGCCAATCTTGTGTGCATCCGTGTTCTTTCACGGACCCATTGACTTGAATGGGTCCGTGAACCGTTGTCCGTCAAAAAAATAGGACAGGTCATATTTTTTTGACGGACAGGATACACGGATCACGGCCTCGGCTGCAAAACGGTGCATTTTCCGATTTTTCCACGGACCCATTGAAAGTCAATGGGTCCGTGAAAAAAAACTGAAAACGGCACAACGGCCACGGATGCACACAACGGTCGTGTGCATGAGGCCTAAGGTTCATTTTACATCTGCATCAGGGTTTCCACCAGTGTCACCCAACAGATCACAATGATTTATAATGGGGTCCATCCATTTCCACTAAGGTGTCTGCCGTTTAGATGGGGGAAAAAAAGTAGTCTCCAACGCACATGTGTACATAACATCCGTAAAAGTCACTCAGTACCAATACTAACTTTTTTTTGGGTACATATGATTTATTGATCAGTCAATATTGTACATTTTCACGCAAGCTTTTTTTTTTTTTTTTTACAGCATTTACCTTAGGGGTAGATCATGTGATATTTTTATAGAGCAGGTTGTTACGGACTTAGTAATACCTAATTTGTCTATATTTTGTATGTATTCTGGTTTTATAAAATAAAAGCATTTTTGGAAGAAAAACTATTTGTTTTTGTGTCCATTTTCTGAAAGCTATATATTTTTTTGAATTTTTCAGGCAATTATCTTATGTAGGGGCTCATTTTTTGCGGCATGAGGCGATGGTTTGACTAGTACTATTCTGGGGGTACATATGACTTTTTGATCGCTTGGTAATATACTTTTTGTGATGTATGGTGACAAAATATGGCTTTTTTGGCACAGTTCTCTTTTATGATGTCCTGCTAACGGGGTGGATCATGTGATATTATTATAGAGCCGAATGTTACAGAAGCGGCGATACCTAATATGTCTTTGTTTTTTCTTTATTTTTTTTTTACAATTTTAGGTCTTTTTTTTATGGGAAAAGGACATTTTTGTTTTTGTTTTTTTCACTTGAAACTTTTTTTTTTTCATTTTTATCTCACTATGAGACTTCAACATTTCAGGGCCTGATGCCTGTATCAATGCAATACAATACAAATGTATCTGTAATACACTGACAGTTTGCCTATGATACCCAGCCTGGGGACTGGGCCTCATAGGTCTCCATGGCTGCCAGGCCCCAAAGCCTTTGAAAGGCGTAGGGCTGCCATGGCAACCATCGGGTCCCCATCACAGCAGTATCAGGAGAGGGAGCGAGAACCTCCCGTATGCCGCCATCAACACTGTCTGCGGCATATGAGGGGTTAATCCACCAACATGGATGTCTTCTCTGATGCTGGTGGATGCGGCATGAAAGGCCTATAAGTCTCCTCACACCGACTAAGGCGGTCTCTCCCCAAGGAGTGATGCTATCCCCCAAATTCTGACTTGGGCCTCTCACCCAGTTAAGCCAGTACTCTCTGCTCTGCACTGATGAGGGCAATTACCCCGAAACAGCTGTCTGCAGATGAGGTGCTAGCTTATTATCCGAGTCATGTCTCAAGGCATATATATATATATATATATATATATATATATAGTCGAACACTGACTTATAGGATAGCTGTCTTACATCTGGTGGCATTAGAGGCAGAGCTTGTTAAGTATATCATATACACATATATATATATATATATATACCATATGGTCATGTGAACCCAGCCTTAGGCTACATGCACACAACCGCTGTGTGTTTTGCGGTCCACAAATTGCGGATCCACAAAACACGGTATATTGATATAACTGCCTATTCTTGTCCGCAAAATGGACAAGAATAGGACAGGTTATATATTTTTTAACCTGTCCGCATCTTTTGTTGCCCCATTGAAGTGAATGGGTCCGCATCCGAGCTGCAAAAACTGCGGCTTGGATGCGGACCAAAACAACGGCCGCGTGCATGAGGCCTTACTCATTATAAAATATATTGGTAAGTTTTTCTTTTTTTTTTTTTACATTTCATGAACAGATTTGTCTGGCACAACACAACCCCTTTAATTAATATTCAGGGACTGGAATTGGCATAACCAAGTGTAATTCTGGTCACATAATTTAGAATAAAAATGCTGTCGGATGCTGTAAGGCTAAAATAAACTGAGTGCTCACCTTATTGATCCCCTGCCACTATTCTGTCCCCACTCCTTTTTACTTCCGGTTATCGCACTCGACGTGCCAAAAATGGCTTGGACTGGTTGCTCAGCCAATTTACTTACTGAGACAGGTCACCATTCATTGGCTGAGCTGGCAGTACAAGCCATTTCCGGCGTGTCAAGCCCAAGCCCAGGAACTGGAACAGTGGTCGACAACAGCGGCAGGGATAGGTCAGATGAGTACTCACCGTTTGCTATTTAAGCTTTCTCCAACCCCATTTTCACTTAAAATGATGTCACCTGTTAGTTTTCATGATTAGCATATACACAAAATACAACAGGCTCAGCTTAGCTATTAAAATAGCTAAATATCACATAATGCTAAAGATATTTATTAGATATCATTATATTATAGATCACTGTAAACCACTGATGTAGCATCAACAAAGACAGCACTTTCTCTTTGAGCATTTTCAATTAATCATACTCTGATGAGACTAACATTCCAAAACAGATATTTTAACTGTTAAACACTTCCAGCAATGTGATTAAGAGGTGGAACACCCAGGATGCATACATTAACAAGAGAAAATCTATACCGATTACTGCTCTGGAGAGAACAGATAGCAGCCTCGCTGAGGTACCTTATAATACAAGGTCTTCTCAGGCTATAACTATGTTTGATCATGGATGACATCTTCCAGACATGGCCGACCTCTTTGCCAAGATGCATCTGGAAGATGGATGCTATGTTGTATTTGACTGTGGAGACAATGTCTGCAGTAATGTGACAGCAGGTACAGGGCACTTGGCAGTTGCCTGGCTTCCTTATAGGCCTCCGCAGCCCTCAAAATAAATATGCCTTTACTTCCAGACTGAAAACTCATCACTGTAAATACAAACATTCATTGGAATCAAATGGGACCCTTCTGTGAGATACTTTACAGAACAGCATGGCGTTCTGGTTCTGTAAAACAGAAACCTAACTAATACATGTTATATACAAGGGGGCACGGTCCCTGTTTGGAGAAAAAAAGTTCAATCTCCAGAGGTGATAAGGGAGTAGTCAGCCTGAGGAGCTGATCACAGCACGAACATAGGAAAGTTAAAAAAAAAAGGCATAGATTATCTCTTAGAACAGAAAAGCACTAACTCTTAGGTAGAAACGTGTGTTTATGTAAATTTCTCATAAAGGTAACTCTGAAACATTTACAATAAATTACGCAGTTACGTTAAAAATATAATACAGATACAATTTTGCTAAAGAATTATCTAAGCGACACACATGCTGTAACTGCATAGGCTGGCTTTATCTCTGCACACAGACTTGTAGCTAAGGGAGAAGGGCATTATGATAACCTCATGAAAAGCAACAACAAAAATCATTTTTAGTGTAGGACCAGACATGGTAGCTGGTGCCCGGTTGATATGAGACAATACATTTCCATTACCATCAGCAAATGAATGACCATCTTCATGGCTGCTTAGCTGCGGCCGTATCTCAACAGCCCAATGGCCGCCACTTCTGGTCCTAACCTTACTCATCAGATAAATTATAAAAAAAAATAGTAATCGAACACTTCCATTAAAACTTTTTTTTAAATCACATGGCCTATATATGAATATTTTATGTAATTGTTTTGGCAAAAAATAATAATAATGTAATTTTCATTTTTAAAGTCATTCCATGTATTCTACTTCCTACCTTCCTTTTAACTTCCTCCTTTAGATTTTTAGCACAGCCTTGCTTAACCTTCTCAGTCAGACCATTCACTCTGAACACAGAGGGAAGGGGTACGAGTGACTCAATAAGAGCATTACACATTACACTGATAAGTGCACTACTCTTTTGTGGATATCTCTATCTAGGCCTATCAGTAGAACAAGGGAGGTACCATACACTGCTATCCCAATTCTACACCTACTATTATCATTAGAGTTACATGTCAGTTAAGATCTTCCCCTCACAGCAGCAGTAAACTGACAATAGATTATCTAGGTATTTATGAGGTCTTATCATTTGTACTTACTGCTACATAAGGACAATATTTCGTATGTAATATTACATGGCCAGGTACTAACAAAATGAAAAAGAAAAACAGTAAAATAAAAAGAAAAATTGTTTTCTAGGATATTGAGTTGAAAAAGTGGTTATCTGTGATTAGAAAAAGTCAGTTGGACCAAGCTTTAATCTCAAACACAGCCCATTGACAAGAGCAGAAATAAAATATAGTCCGCGGACCGAATTGGCAAGACAAAATGCCTTCCTCGACATTACAAATTTGGAAATGAACACCTTTGCATCTACAAGCAAAATTACTCACTTTCACAGACAAATCCCTGTGTTATATGCTGATTTGCTGTGGATTTCTCGCTATGCATTGCAAAGAGTGAAATATCTGGTAGAAATCTATATAATAAATTGAAGAGCTGTGGATACAGCCACACGTAGTATAAACACTGCAGACTGTGGACAATATACAGTGTTTACAGTAGCAGCAAAGGTGATGAGATTTTAACAAATTTCATTCACGCACTGCATTCATTTTGCACAATGAAATGTCCACATTGGACACAAGGTGTGGATTTTAATTCCACATATTTATGTTCAAAATTTCTGTTGTGGATTCCCCCCTTTTCAGGTGAAATGTGAGGCAAAACGTCAGTATTTCCACAGTGAAATGAAAATTTACCCCATCTGGAGAGGATTTTGCTGCTGCGTAATTCCAGCAGCTACGCAGCGGACTAGCTACATGTGGCTATAAGCCTTAATGTGCTTTTTACAACATGGAGGCTGTGTATCTCTGATTTGCACAGAGTTTAAAGGGCATCTGTCAGTAGATTTGTACCCATGACACTGGCTGACCTGTTACATGTGTGCTTGGCAGCTGAAGGCATCTGTGTTGGTCCCATGTTCATATGTGCCCGCATTGCTGAGAAAAATGTTTTAATATATGCAAATGAGCCTGTAGGAGCAACAGGGGCGTTGCTGTTACACCTAGAGGTTCTGCTTTCTCTACAACCGCCACATGCTCTGCACTTTGATGGATAACAGCAGACAGGCTTTATGATGTTTTCACTGCGTGGCCTCATCTAGGTGCAGAGGGCACAGCAGTTGCAGAGAGAGCAGAGCCTCGAGGTGTAATGGTAACGTCCCCGTTGCTCCTTTGCATACAATACATTTTTCTCAGCAATGCGGGCACATATGGACATGGGACCAACACAGATGCCTTCAGCTGCCAAGCGCACATGTAACAGGTCAGCCAGTGTCATAGGTACAAGTCTGCTGACAGACGCCCTTTAGGTTTAACCCATCAAAGATATACAATTGAATATTATCAGGTACAATATACTTTCATTTAAAGCTTAGTTCCTGTTAAATAGACATTTAAGGAAAGCAACAATACGATGCTTCTAAATGTACTGCATCATCTGGTGCTTCATTTCTGTAGTTTTGAATCATATATTCTCCCCAGCCCTCTCCTATGCTTTTCAATGGGTCCTGGTAAATAGGCTTTTGAGTTTTTATAAAAGCTGGCACGAGGCTGCAAATAGCTTAAAGGGAACCTCACCATGGGAATGCAGCATGCTATAGAGCTGAGCAAATCAATAGTTGTGAAAGAAAAGATTCAGCAAAACATGTCATTTATTCATTTGAATCTGTCCTTTCTGGGTCTAGGAGTCATGTGGGAGGCCCTACTGAGTCATTGACAGCCATGTATTCCCATTATCAAGAGCTGAAAGATGACTAGGAACACGTGTGAGCATTTTAAAAGATGAGTATCATCACTGCTTCACTTTACGGAAGATTCCCACAACCGCTTTAGAGCTCATGCACAAGGTGATTTGCGGACCGCAAAACATGAATACCGGCCAAGTCCATGCCACCATTTTTTTTTACTCCCGAACAAATGTCCTAACCTTGTCCACAAAACAGACAATAAGACATGTTCTATATTTTTTTTTTCAGGGCTGTGGAACGGACTTACGGGTCTGCTGTCCACATCTTTTGCGGCCTCACTGAGATAAATAGGTTCGCATTTGTTCCACAAATAAAAACGCAGATCGGATGCAGACTAAAATGGTAATGTGCATGAGCCCTTAAAGAGGACCTTTCATGAGTCCAGACTTTATAAGATAAGTAGCACGTTAGGTACGGCATAAAGCAGGGATCCTATTGTGCTTACTATTATTCCTGGGCGCCGCTCCATTAGCCCGCTGTACCCTCCAGTATTTTCCCCACTCTGTATGCTAATTACTAGTTTCGGAACAGGGAGGAGGAGACGCCAGGGTTTCTTGATGGGCGTCCCCTTCTCCCTGACTGTAGCGCTGTCCAATCACAGCATCACAGAAAAAAACTCCCTGTGACGCTCTGCGCTGCCATTGGACAGTGCTACAGCCAGGGAGAAGGAGACGCCCACTGAGAAAGACTCTGTCTCCTCCTCATTATAATACAAGGCGTGGATGAATGTTTAAAAAAAAAAAATTATAATAAAAAAAAAGAAAACAGCCATGGCATCAGTGGGGGCCGCCCTATAAGGAAACACCCTAATTAGACTTTTGCAAAACTGATGAAAGGTCCTCTTTAATCTGTATCGGAACCATGGACAAGCGTATAAAAACCAGACCTTTATGACAGAAAAGACCCAACAATATTTATCATAAGTATGGTTGGGAATGGACCGCTGAGAACACAGAAGCTTTGAATCCAGCGTCCTGCTACCTTCTCTAAAAGCAAGGTACTTAAAAAGAAAAAAAAAATTAATGGGTTGCAATATTCTTCCCAGTATTCTGTTTAAGCCTCAGCAAACTAATGGCCTCTGTTTTCATGCATCATAAAGTAATACTGTCGAGCAGCTAACAGATAAAATGTGCACTGGCCATACTTAGCGGACGGAGAAAATAATACCAATATCGATAATTACAGGCATAATACGAGTATAGTGTGTGCAAGTAATGCATTACATCTAATCAGGCATATTATAATTATATTTATTTCAAATATTTCATTGTCTACACAGCTATTATGTTATGGTGCACTGTGGTTTCAGAACTTGCTTTTAATAAAAGATGTCTCTTTAGGATCACATGAAAGAGGGTAAATCGTGCCAATGGCAGCCTCCAGCTCTATATAGTATTCCTAGTGGTGATCGCTGGCATTAAAGTACGCACCATGTAAGGTCTCTTTCAGATGACTGAAGTACAGGCACATTTCAGTATCCATATTACAGCACAACAACTGGAGGTTCCTCTGAATTGGACTTGGATCACCATAAGATCCACAGAAGGTGTAGGTATAGTGGTTGTATATGGGCAATAAAATGCATTTGTATTATCGCCATTGGAAATCGGTGTTAAAGGGTAAGTCTGGTTTCAGGAGGAATGTCACCAATGCAGCCGGGTAAACAGAGCCCAGCCAGGGGAATTGGAGTGGTAGCGCAGGTTCTGTCTTACTGGTTCTTTATTTCAGGTGGTTCCCGGTTGTTGTCTAGTTTCCGCCTGACACCGGACAACCGCTTTCACCAGCTGTGGTACAGCATGGAAACTAAGTAATTACATAGCAGTTCCCTATGTAATAATAGCTTCTTGTTTGGGCTCTAAAGAACCCCACATGATCAGTTGGCCCTGGAGGACCAGAAAGCTGAAGCTGAGGACCAGAGGTTGTCCAACCAGACATCTTGTTCCATTACACCTCTAAAACTACTATAATAGGCTTCCTGTTCATGATATACATACTGATTGCGAAGGTAGCCTGCCTTAGGACTCATTCTTAATACAGCAATGGAAATACTATGACTTCAATACCTTTATAAATCTAAAATACTCAATACAACACAACACGTATTGCCAAATTGTAGTACATGAATTATGGTAGGATCTGATACCCTGTAGGCTATAAGTCCACTCTTTGCTGACTCAGTTGAGGTTTATGAGACTTGTGTATCACTAATAAATCTTGAACTAGCACACCTAACACAAATCATCTCGAGTAAAAAATAAATAAATATATAAATACGTGAAAAAAAAAAAAAAAAGAAAATCCTCAGTGCGGTGACTATTTTATTGCACGGCATTTTATGACAAAGTAGTAACCCAGTTAGCATTGCAGTGAATGAGTGGCAGAATTCATTACAAGCTTTTAAATGGCCTAAACAACATCTCCCTTTTGCCAAGAGATTCTGCGTGTTCGTTTGTGCTTTATGAGCTGTTGGCAGACTGACTGCAAATCAATTTACACAGGTTCCTGAAAAACAGAAACAAATACTACAAACGGCTACAGCTCAAATCGGATACACATAATGAGATTGCTTGGCATACAAAAATGGAGCTAGGGGTTAGTGACACATTTCACTAGTGATATTTATAGGTCTAGAAGAGCCACAGTTTTTAATAACTGCAAAGTAGAGTTAGAAAATGTTTACCAGCTAGTTCACACCTGCAGTAAAGGTTTTTTCCTCCCTGGCTGTGACGCTCTGCGCTGCGACTGGACAGCGCTACATCCAGGGGAGAAGGAGACGCCCACGGAGAAAGACTGCGTCTCCTCCCCATTGCTCTGATGCTCCGTATCAGCATACTGAGCGGAGAAAATACCGGGGGGCACAGCGCGGCGTAGGAGCGCTATTTTAACAAAACAGGCAAGGTGGCAGCATCAGCGGCAAGTACAGGTACTTTTCTCAATTAATAAAATCCGGTGAAAGGTCCTCTTAAAAACCTTTTAGATTTACTTTACAGTTTTTAGCAATATTACTAACAAGGTAGTAAGTGACTGAGGTTTTCTTCACTTTCCAAAATGTGTTGTACAGTAAATTCGGCCTCATGTCTTCGGTTATATATCAGCTGCATGAGAAATAGCCAGTGACAAAAATGTGCTACCTAAATCAGGGCTAGACAAGCTCCAGACTGGCACCTCATGGCATGCATGGAGCCGAACTCTAGTAGTAAACGTATCCTGCTTCATCTGTCCTATTGATCCTGCAGAATCGGGCACAGACCTCACCTGCTGGCAGGGCGCACATCTAGGCTTTCTGACATGATACAAAGTGAGGCCGGAGAAGTACACAGTGCTCATGCAACAGGCAGCTGCAGTAACATTTTGACTGCCTGCTGAGGAAAACGTAAGGGAACCCTTGTGTGGTCAGCAGAGAGGAGACACTGCTGTGAGTACTGGTTAGCTTTTTTCTGATTAATGGGGCAAAAAACGTGTAAGGCCAGGCGGCTTGCACATCCCCGTTTTTTTCAGTCTTTAAGGATAGGGTTACACGGCGACATTCTTTATAATGATAGTCAATGGTGTCGTGCTGCAACTGTGACAGTCGCAAAAAATCCAGTTGAAACTGTTTAACATCAGCATGGTCTGCGTGGTGCATGCACACTTGGAATCTGAAGACATCTGTGTTGGTCCTGTGTTCATATGTGCCCGCATTGCTGAGAAAAATTAACCTTTTATATATGCAAATGAGCCTCTAGGAGCAACAGAGATGCTGCTGTTACATCTACAGGCTCTGCTTTCTCTGCAATTGCCACACTCTCTCCATTTTGATTGATAGAGCCAGGAACCTGGCCATGTCAATCAACGTGCAGAGGGCCGGGCACTTGCAGAGAAGGCAGAGCCTCCATTTATAATGGCAGCTCATTTGCATATAGCAAAACATCATTTTTCTCAATAATGGGGGCATATATGAACATGGGACCAACACAGATGTCTTCAGCTGCCAAGCGCACATGTAACAGGTCAGCCAGTGTCATGGGTACAAATCTGCTGACAGATGCCCTTTAACTATGCTTATCCAATGTTCTGATTACTGTTAGTTATATTAGTAAAAAGATAACAGACTCTCTCAAAACTCAGACTTACCCAAGGCAGGCATAATAGAGGCAAGGCAACATGTAGTCATCAGTGTGTCAGGATGTTCCCTATTCTGATAAATGCGGCATGCTATATTATGTGAATGCAGTTCAGGTTTTATACTCCGTTTATTACTTTGCGTCTTCTCTATATTGGTTAAAACACTGCAACAAATTGAAATACAAAGAGCTGAAATTTTGCAGACCTCAGAATATGACACATTATTTGTCACACTCTTTGATTTGTTTTTAATCTAAAATTATCATTTTAATATCTGAGTGCTCTCCCTAAGCATTGATCAAAGCTCTGAAAGCCACTAATCAGCCTCTGCTTTGTGTCTAGGGTGAATTACACAGTTATTAGTTGCAGGAATAGATTTATCACTAATCTAGCAGATTAAAAAAGCAGATATGATTCATTTAAATTAAATAGAGGATTTCTATCAAATATAAATGATCAAGGCATCTGCAATTTACTATCCCAAGACAGTGGAAAAGCTACGCTGAAGATTCATGGTGTCCCGTTTATTCCTTCCCTTAGTGTGACCTTCGCTAAGAACTGCAGTCTGAGTTCTACCTAATATTATAAAACAAATCACCATAAAGTCAATCTCTGTTAATAAAAGGTAAAACTGGATATTGCAGCACATACACGTATATGAATCATGATGTTTAGTAATGAAACAATAAGGTGAAAATGTATTGTTATCAAAAGCGTCTCTGTGATGCTCAAGGATACCACACCCCAAAAAGGATGCCCTGAAAGGGAGTTCAGGCGTCGCTGAAAACACACATTATATGCCAATTACAGTCTGAAATTTCTGGACCTTCTTTCCTGTGTCCGTGAAAATAGATGTGTCCATTACTTTTTTTTCTTTGGGGCTGGTGGTACTTCAGTAGATTATTTTGGTGGCAATCATCATCATTTTACAGCTGGTAATGAGTTCTTATCAGTATATGAGCTACAGACCTGTATTACTTAGAATAATCATAATTCATTATAGTTTTCCAGTTTACTGTAAAAAATGTTAGCTGTCCGTTTTTGGGATAAGTGTCCAGAAATAAATTCTGGTTGGCAACCCTGCACGCAGTCACAGCTGCAGCTAAATCGGAGTCACTGTCGTGACCATATGGACGTAATCAGTCCAGAAGGGCCATATTTACCATACAATTACATGCCTATGGCCCTTGATATTAAAGGGTTTGTTGGGTAAGATTCCTTTAGGACTGTCATGCTTACCTTAATTGGGGGCAGGGACAGTAGTCATCTCATTATCATCACAATTCCAATGACGAGAATCTTCCTTCCTCAATTACTAACCTAAGAACCTATTTGATTGATACTTCAGTAACCATTCTTCAGCTGGTATGCTCCATTGCTAACAGAAGCGTCTTTATATGTGTTTTGTATAATATATTATGTACAACTATATCAGGTTATATTTCGAGGTTGTTTTTTCCCTAAGTAGCAACACTTTGTGGCCTCAGTAAAATGTTCCGAATAATTTAGCCTAGGAAAATGTTGTCATTAACATAAAACAAGTCACTGAACAAGGCAATAGTCCTGACGGACAGATTTTAACGTAGATCTGAGCCAATAAGTGAAACGCACACCTACTGAAATAAAACGCTTAATTCAATTAAATGAATGATGAATGTTTTAGATAAAACAAGTGATGCCGTCTCTTTAAGCTATTGTAGAAAACCTCTGTCTTCTGATGAGAATAAATAATATTCAGTGTGTGAAGCAAAGTATTCACTTGAACAGATTTATTTTCGGTTTTAAACGCCCTTTATAACATTAGTGTCCATTATCAAGTCATTACTGTAAACGACCACAAACAAGCAGCACTAATGCTATGGGCCTGCCGTTCCTATGGTGCCAAGTTGTTCAGGATGTAAAAGTAGAAATGCTCACCATCTGCTACTGGCTCCTCTGACTGAGCGATGCCATCCTAGAATCCCCCAGAGTCCTTGCAGAACACAAAGAAGGGAAGCAGCTTCCAGCCTGCAGGACAGCAGCTCTTAACATCTGTATCTGACGGACCTGCCATTCCTCTTCTCCCCAGGTAAGATGTCTCAGTTACAGCACCTGTCATTTCGTGCACCACATTTCATCTGGAGATCAGTACTTATTAACAGCAGATCAGATGCTTTTATGTAAGAGCACGAGTGATATCGTCACATCTATGAAATTTATCACAGAGAAGTCCTACTGAGCTGACAAGTTGCAGTTTTCCAATCATTTATCATTGATGCTTTCAATTTTTTTTTTTTATAGACTGCCTACTAAATTACAACACGTAACATGGAAAAAAGCCCCAAACTATTAAATAGTCAAATAAAATAACTACTCCTTGGGCTAACATATACAATTTTTATTTTTTTTTGCCATTTTTAAGAAACACTAACTATAGAAAATGCCCAATGACACCCAGCAGCAGCAGTTCTTCTCTTAAAAAGAACCTGCCATCACGTTTGCATATGCAGCAAATGGCATGTTGCTGGTGGGCACATTACAGTGTTTCAAAACCTATTTTTATTAAAATGGTCAATCAAACTGTTTTCCAGAAATAAAACCTATAAATTGGGCCTGACCTGGAGTCACTGGGGGGGGGGGTGTCTGGATTTGCCAAATCATGGAGTCAGCGTCTCAAAACTGCCCACCTTGCTGTGATTGACCTCCTACTGGCCTCAGCGCTGGCCACGTGTGATATTTCGTGCCTCCGTATTACACACTGGCACAGATTTACTATTGTGTCTGTGCAAAAAATGTTGTCAAAAAAATTGTGCAAATTGGCGCATCTGGAGTTTCTACACTTTTTCTGACACGTTCAGCAAGGGAGTAGAGCTTAGTGGAAAGAGGCGTAGCTTTGCTAGTAAGGAGCATACCTAAGACGCGCCAACCAATACCTTGGTACAGAGTCAGAGAAAGTGTTTATCCCTCCATCAGATTTATCCTCCAGCCTGAGCCCCTGTGATAACTCTGGTGCAGGTCTGGACAGGAGAGTGGAGGAAACACAGAATGTAATATTGAGGCGCAAGGTTTCAGATGTTGCTGATGCATATGTCAGTGGCCAGTTTAAGTTTTATTTCTGGAAAAAGTTGGTATGGACAGTTTTAATAAAAATAGGTTTTAAAAACACTGTAATGTGCAAGCCATTTGCTGCTTATGCAAAATTTGATGACCTTTAACCTCTTTCCATACTAGGCTGGTTCATTTACATGTATTCGCAGGAATGGCATCCACACAGGAGCTGT